>NW_022103901.1:27833968-27835533 GCF_000313985.2 Echinops telfairi
ACTTGAGCCCTTGGTATCAGCTCCTCCTTTTTTTCCTCCCTCCCCCAAGGTTGCTTAACTTTTTCATAGATCAAGCACAATGACTATTGTCTAATTACAACCTCTAAGAAATGGCTTACTGCCCCCACAGTGAAAAGACAGTCAAGGATAAATCACACAGCTGATGATGCTCAGATAAAAGCACAGAATACTCCAAGTGAGGACTCCTATCAAGAAACAATATGGAAATATCTTACATAACAGTTTTATTGGTTTTTTTTGGGGGGGATCAGGTGTTATTTAGTATTTTCCATTAATATTTTAAAACTCTTTCTTGTAACATAATCTATTAATATCTTAAAATTTTGTTTGTAACATAATCTAGTTTTGCATACCTCTGTTATTGTTCTAACTTAGTATTAACTGTATGAAATAATAAAGTACCTTTCAGTGTATATTTTTTTAAACTTAAAACCACCATTAGGGCAGTGAATTGGTTGTTAAATTATTTGAATCCCGTCACTGATGTTACCTATTGGTCCATTTGTGAGGATTTGGGTATTCTATGTACTGAGTATAATCCATACTAAAGGCTACAATCCATCTTCATCAGCAAGTGTCCAAGTCCTCCTCACCTTCAGCAAGCAACCTTCCTCCAACCTTGATATCAAATTCTTCTTCATATAATCCAGCTACTTGATGATTTGCTCAGCATGCAGATTGAACAAGTAGTGTGCGAGGATACAACCCTGTCGCACACCTTTTCTGATTTTAAACCATGCGGCATTCCTTTGCTCTGTTCATACAACTGCCTCTTGATTCATGTACAAGTTCTGCATGAGCACAATAAAGTGTTCTGGAATCCCCATTCTTCTCAGGGTTATCCACAGTTTATTATGATCCACACGGTCAAATGCCTTTGCAGAGTCAATAAAACACACGCAAACATCTTCCTGGTCTTCCCTGCTTTTTAGCCAAGATTCATTTGACATCCACAATGATAGCCCTTGTTCCATGACCTCTTCCGAATCTGGCCTGAAGTTCTGGAAGCTCACTTTCAGTGTCCTCCTGCACTGTTGGTGGACGATCCTCGGCAAAATTTTACTTGCATGTGATATTAATGACACTGTTCTAGATCTGCTGAGAACTCACTGTGTACCGAGCATCATGCTGGGTTAGACAGGGTTCTTTTTTTCCCCCACAAGATAGGTAGCTTTTTATTTGTTTGGTTGTTTTAATCATTTTATTAGGGGCACATACAACTCTTATCACAATCCACATACACATCAATTGTGTAAAGCACATTTGTACATTCATTGCCCTCATCATTCCCAAAAATTTGCTCTCCACTTAAGCCCCTGGCATCAGCTCCTCATTTTCCCCCTCCCTCCCCGCTTCCTCCTCCCTCATGAAGGCTTGATAATTTATAAATTATTATTTTGTCATATCTTACACTGTCCTACGTCTCCTTTCACCCACTTAGACCGGGTTCTTTAGAGAAACAAAACCAGAACACTAATGATTTTATATATATATATATCATAAGAAATAGTTAATTAATCTATAAAGCAGTACAAATGGCTCAG
>NW_022103901.1:27836557-27838113 GCF_000313985.2 Echinops telfairi
GCAATTATAAATCAGAGAACAGAGTTCCAAGCATTGATATGTAAACATAAGCAGGGTGCGGAACTGTATCATTTTCAAAGGCAGACCGCTATGTAGGTGTGTGGGTTGTTGTTCTTGTTCTTCTTCTTAGATACCATTGAGTTGGTTCCAGCTTACAAGATACAACAGAATGAAGCACAGGCCGGCCCTGCGGCATCCTCACAATTGTTCTTAGGGTTGAGCCCGTTGCCGCAGCCATTGTTAATCCATCTTGTTAAGGGCCTTCTTTTTCACTGCCCCTGTCCTTGTCTCTCCCGATAACACATTCAAAGTACGTGAGACGACGTTTCCCCATCCTCACTTGGAAAGAGCATTCGGGCAGGACTCTTCCCAAGACAGATCGGTTTGTTCTTCTGACAGTCCATGATACTTTCAATATTCTTTGCCAGCACCATAGTTCAAATACAAAAATTCTCCTTCGTTCTTCCTAAGTCAATGGCCACATTTCTCATGCATATAAGGCCATTGAAAATGTTGTGGCTTGAGTCAGTAGCACATGAGTCCTCAAAGTAGCATCCTTGCTTTTAGAAAATGTCTTGTGCAGTGGATTTACTCAATGCAATGCATTGTTTAATCTCTTGACGGCTGCTTCCATGAGCATTGATTGTGCATCCAAGCAGGATAAAATCCTTGACAACTTCAATCTTTTCTCCATTTATCATGGTGTTGCCTCTTGGTTCAATTGAGAGGATTTTTGTCTTCTTTACAATGAGTTGTAATCCTTACTGAAGCCTACAGTGCTTGGTCATCATCAGCAAGTGTTTCAAGCCCTCTTCACTTTCAACAAGCAAGGTTGTATCCTCTGCATATACCAAAAAATAAAGTCACTGCCATCTAGTCAATGCCAACTCACAGTGATAGGACAGGGTGGAATTGCCCCCTGTTCATTTAAGAGACTGCAACTCTTTACAGGAGTAGAAAGCCCATCTCTCTCCTGAGGAGCAGCGGGGGGTTTCATACTGCTGGACTTGCAATTAGCAACCCAGCATGTAAACCACCACACCACCAGGGCTCCTCCTCATCTGCTTAGAGAAGGTTGTTAATAAACCCTCTGTGTCAGTCCTGGTTGACAAGAGAAACAAATTCATAGACGCTCATATTTGTGTAAGAGGGAGTTTTATATTAAAGAGTAATTGTATATTAAGACAGTATCCTAGCCCAGTTCAGATCGAGTCCATAAGTCTAAGATTAGCCCATATGTCCAATACCAGTCTATAAATTGCTCTTCAGACTCATACAACACATGCAATGATGCTGCATGCAGGAAGATCACAGGCCTGTGGGTAGAAAGTCTTGTGGATCCAGTTGCCATGGAAGCATCTCTAGGGCTTTGACTCCCATCAGTGTACATGGCTTGTCAACAGGAATGTCTCACAGGGAGAGTGTGTGGGGAGGAAGACAGGACTTCCCAAAATCCACAAGAGAAGACCATGCCCACACAGAGGCACCATTGGCAGACCTGATTGGCAGGCTAGATGCCACCCCTTCACTCAAGTTGACAGGAGATTATCGTTATG
>NW_022103901.1:27842694-27843977 GCF_000313985.2 Echinops telfairi
GCAAACTTGGAAGCTCTACTTTGCACCTCATTTTCTTCATCAGCAGAATCACCAAGCCCTAATTAAAAAAAAAACCACCCAAGTCACTATCATATCGTCGAAGTTGACTCATAGTGACCCTGTAGGGCAGGGTAGAACTGGCCCCGTGAATTTCTGACACTGTAACTTTTTATGGAAGTAGAAAACCCCTTCTTTCTCCCAAGGAGCAGCTGGTAGTTTCCAACTGTTAACCTTGTGGTTTGCAGCCAAATGCATAACTGCTATACTTTGTCACAGCGCTCCCAGGCTCCATAATGGTTATGAATAATATAACCATCATCGTTTACGAAGTGCTTACTGTATGCTAGGAGCCCTGGTGACGTGGTGGATTACTTGTTGGCTGTTAGCCAAAAAGTCAGTTCAATACCACCTGCCGCTCCTCAAAAGATCAAGCTTTCTGCTCCCATACAGAGTGACAGTCTCAGAAGCCCCCAGGGGCAGGTCTACCCTGTCCTACAGGGTCTCTATGAGTTGGAATTGATTCAATGGCAGTGGTTTTTGTATTGTTTGGGGTACGGTGTGCTAGGCTCTCTGCTCTGCCATCGAGGCAATTATATCACGGAGTCATCAGCTCAAGCAATAAACTGAAATGGAGAAGGGAAGTGTAACGTGCCCAAGGTCACACTGCTAGGGTGTGACAGAGCCAGGATTTGAACTCAGGTGTCTCTGGCTCCGAGGCCCGTGTTTTGGCCAATGATTTGCTGCCTCTATCCAAGTTGGCGATTTTCCCTAGTTGCATTCCATGCCCCTTCCAGAAACCCCATCCACAAATTCCCCTTTGAACACTGTCAACTTCCACCAGGTCTGACCCTCACTCATTTCCAATCACCATTTATCCACCATAGCTTTGGAAATGAACTGTTGCTAATGGCTCATCATATGTCAGCCTAATGAATGGGATGCAGACTTCTATTAAAATAATGAAATTAGGGAGCTTTGAATTTGGTTCCATTGCATGGCACACGGCCTCAAGTAATTACCACTCCACGCTCTTTCCCTCGGATTTAAGTCAGTGTATTTATTTTAGGTCTTTGGTTGGGCCATCTCTATTAAGCGCGCATCATCTGTTTGAGGGTTGGCTTTTTATTTGGGGCTTGTTTGTTTAAATGATGTTCGAGCTGGTCCCCTGATTAATACAGCCATAAGCACAGCTAGCTGCAGCTTCTGAACCATGTGCAAAAGCAAAGAATATCAGTCAGAGAATAATTCTTTGGGGGTTTGAGTTTCATTTGGGTTTTTTTTTT
>NW_022103901.1:27844188-27853679 GCF_000313985.2 Echinops telfairi
AAGCAGTGTGCACATGGGCTGGGATTTAGAACTAGCCTTCCATGACAATGGGTAGATCTGGAATACTTTAACTTAGAGCCTGCCACCTTGCCCTTGGCCACAGTCTCCTCCAACTTGGTGAACACCCTCCCTCTGCAAAAAAACAAGCACCTGGATTTAGAAGCTTTCTGTCTCCAACCTGAGCCTCCTCTGGTGCCCAGGCATATCCAAGACGGCAGACTGATCTGCAGCATGTGTGCCGCCGCCTACTTTCAGGATTGGCTTTGACGGCACGTGGATAAAAAAGTCCTGGATGGCGGTCCAGACCTGGGTTAAAGTCCCCAAATCTGCGTCTACAAACCTGCCCCAGCCCTCTGAAAACCCGTCAGGATCATGAAAAACAAGGGAAGACCGCAAAGAACCATGGAGACCATGAGGACAGGCCTACAAATGCACTTGGATCCCAGGTGCATCCTGGACAGAAAAAGGGAAAACTGGTGACGCCCAAAGAAGGCCAGAGTCTAGTTCACAGTCACAGTCCAGTGTTGGTTTGTTAGTTGTAACGAATGTATTAAAACAGGGACATCCGAGGACAGTGAACCTGGAGGAGATGGTCTCTCAGGGAGATGTGGACAGAGGTGAGATGTGGACAAGGACCCTCTGCAAGACCTTTGCAGCTGTTCTATACATCAAAGATTGTTGCAAAATAGTCTTCATCCATATACCTTGAAATCTGCACTGTTCATTATTTTGGGTTGGGTGACAATGATTCATTTTAGCTTTATTCGATAGTAAACTTGATAGAACTTTGTGATTGAGTTGATCCCGATGCTTTGTGATCATCTGGGACCGAGTAGATCGGCCCCATGGGGTCTCCAATGCTGTTTTAGTATTAAAGGAGGCAGGCTACTCCGTGTTCCTCCCATGGAGCAACTGGTAGGTTGGAATCCCTGACCTTTCTGTTGGCAGCTGCACACGTACCCAGTGCACTGTCAGGGCCACTTGATAAAGTAGTCCAAAAGCCAAGCAAGGCAAATCACTGAGGCCAGAGTGGAGGGCACAGCCAGTCCTAGAACTTCCTTTCCTCGTTTAAAATGACAACAGAGATTTAAAGAAAATAAATTAAAATTTAGTGGATGCTCCCTCTTTCACAACAGAATTGAGGGGCGCGGGGAATTCCTGCTTTTAAAATTTTTATTCCTCACTGTTATTTTACCACTCCCACGAGGCCTTCCTGCTCTGAAAGATCACAAGGACAGAAACAAATGCATATGTCCCAGGTTCGGCTCCCATCCTTGCTGACTGTAAAGCTCTCAGCTCACCTTTCCACACCCTCACCTCTCCCCTGTGAGCTCTCTCATGGAAAACAAGGTCTTGAGGCACCCATTGTGAGCCAGGCTGTGTCTGGCAAGGAGGCACCAAGCCAACTGAGACCAGGTCTTTCCAAATGAGAAGTCAAGAAAAGCAAGCTGGAGGGCTGTTTGGATGGAGTCTTGAAGGAAGAATGGAAAGGGATTGGAGCCTCTCCAAGACTGACGTAAGGGTGCTGCGGGAAGGCGGCTCCTGGCCACAGTGAGACCTGAAGCTTCCCTAGGAGCTGAATAACACCCCACTCACCCCCTTCAAGATATAGATGTCTTTTGCCATCCCTCCATCCATATACTAGTCCCTACCTGCATCGCGCACCTTTTGCTGCCAATTCCCTGTCTCGGTGCTACTTCCTACCTTGAAACATAAACCTAAAGATATCCGTTTCATATGGTAGGTGAATACTATATATCAAGAAAACCATGGGGGGTAGGAGGGAAGGAAAAAGAAAGAAACCAAACTTGACCAATGGTTACCATAGGTGAAGGGGAAAGAGTTGTGACATAGGGACATTGAGTTTATGTCAGTGGTGGTAGAGTAATTTGGAAAAGGATATCGATAGTGGCTCTATAGCATAAAGAGTATAATCAATGATATTGAATTATACAGGTAGAAGGGGAATTGGAGAATGTTCTGTTGTATACATTTTTGCCACAATTAGGGAAAATAATAGCAATTACTTGAATAACAATGACTACAAGGAAGAAGAAAATGTTCTAGATTTGACTGTGATGACCATTGTACAACTCTTCTTGACATAATTGAATTACTGAATTGTATAATATGTGGAAAAAGTGCTAATAAAACTGTTTTAAAAAAATATATCGGTTTCTTCCAGAATCCCAAAGCATCACATATACTTAATAATATTAATAGCAATTACCACCACATGGGTTCAGACCGTATCTAAGTATTGTCCTTACTCTAACCTACCAAGAGATATGAATATGTGACTAGGCAGATGAACAAAGGCACCAACTATAAAGATAAAAATAAGACGTTTTTTAAAAATAAATAAAAAGTTAAAAAAATAAAAAGTTTAAACAGCTAGAAAAAAACATCCTCTCCTAATGATTTTTCTTTAAGTCTTGGCACCAGCCTCTATTTACCTGCATGAGAGTCTAGTGTAATGTGGTATCTGACTTAGTGCATAATCAGTTACAAACTTCAGTTATTTTAGGTCAAACATATCAATCATGGTGTGTTTTGCAAAGATTATCTTGATTTCAAGGTTTGCCAGCATGAGAGTCTCCTCGGGGACTACACAAGAAGATAAGAGTGAGAGACAACAGGATCGAGGTCTGAGAACAGAATTCCAACTGGTTTTCTCTATTTAATTCTTCTCTTGGGCAACAAAAGCCTCCAGGAGGCTGAGCCTCTGGATGCTACCCCTGTATCACTAGGGGTACACGGAGAAGAATTATGAGCAATCAGAACCCTGCAAGGGACAGATAATGAGACAAATGACTTCTCCAGCCACCATCCATAGCTTGTCCAGAAGGAAATTAAGAGAACTGACTCTTGGCCTTCTACGGATTTAGTGCTTATCTTTCCACTGAGCAGGGCCACTTCAAAGAGGGGTTTGTTAACTTTGCGAGGAGCAGATCCATTTGGATTTCGCAGTCAGAGGCCCATGCCACCCAACCGGACTTTATGGAGCTCCCGGTGCTCGCCCACATGCCAAGGCCTACCTTCAACAGGTTTACACTCCAATATAAAGTGGGAACTATAATTCAGAAAGGGGGAGTGAATGCCAAGTTCCATTGTATTCTGATGATTAGTGGGTGCTGTTAAGCCAGTCTGACTCACAGCAAACCTACGAACAACAGAATGAAACACGCCTCGTCCCGCACCCTCCTCACAATGGTTGTTCTCATCTTTGAGGCCGGTATTGCAGCCACTGTGTCAATCCACCTCATTGGGGATCTTCCTCTTTTCCCCTGACGCTCCACTTGACTAAGCAAGCTAACCAGTTCCAGGCTTTTGCCTCTCCCTGACAAGGTGTCCTAAGTCCTTGGGATGAAATGTCATCATTCTTAATTCTAAAGGGTGCTCTGGCTGTACTTCTTCCAGACATACTTGTTTGTTCTCCCGGCAGTCCATGGTACATTCAGTATTCTTCACCAACACCAGAATTCAAATACATCAATTCTGCAGACTTCCCTATTGTCTGTCCAGTTTTCACCTGTAGATGAGGTGAGTGAGGATACCCTGAATTGACTCACACACTCTGTGTTAGGCTGGGTTGTCTGGAGAAACAAATCCAGTGACCCTCATAAAGGCACAAGAGTTTTATATCAAGAAGAAATCTTATATCAAGAAGGCAGACCAGCCCAGTTCAACTCAAGTCCATACGTCTGACGCAAGCCAGGACCCTCTGCACACTCACGTGTCTGCCAGCTGATAACTCAAGAAGGTGAAGCAAGAAGCAGGAAGATCTAGGCCAAGGGTGCAGAGTCATGTGGATCCAACATTAGAGTGCCAACTCTCATCAACTGGTTGCCCATATAGGGCCAAGCCTAGAGGCAGGCACAGCCCCATCCAGCATTAAGGTGGAGTGGCAAGGAGAGAGGAAGGTTCACAGCTTCTTCCTTATAAGAAGGCCACACCCCCAAGGGAGGCCTCATCAGGCTGTGACTTGATTGACAAGTTGGATTCCACCCCTACACCGGCATACAGATTCAAGTTGACATAAAATCTAATAGCCACACACACCTTAGTCCTCACAGCAACATCTGTGCTCTTTAACACTTTGAAGAATCTTTGTAACAAGTTTCTGTAGCGAGTGTCAAACTACCTTCTCTGATGAGGATATAGGGACAATTTCTCTGGGTGTAGGGGTGGAATTTCTTACTCTTGAAAGTGTGATAAGACCATCAATTCAAATCTGACTCAGAGCAACCCTATAGGACAGAATCGGCCTAGGAACAGGATGCCCCAGTGCTGCCATCGTTATGGAAGATGACTGATACGTCTGCTCCCAGGGAGTGGCTGATGGGTTCAAATGACCAGCCTTTCAGTTAAGCTGAGCCCTTATCATGGTACCATCAAGGCTCCTAGGATGGTCAGAGGTATGTGGAAACTACCTGTGCTCACTGTAGAACATAAGACATAGTTCTAGTCCTTCTGAGACTTTGGAGACCACACATTTCTCATCAAGAAAGAAAAGGAAAACAAAGAAAACTCATGCTGGATTTTAAACCAGCTGCCTTTGAGAAGATTTGCAACTCATAGCAAGCCCATGTGACAGGGTAGAATTATACTTCAGAAGCTTTTCAAAGCTGTGGTCTTTGGAAGTCCATCTACAGAGCTCTCCTCCAAAGAGCTGCCTTTGGGTGGACTCAACCCTCCAACCTTTCCCTTAGCAGTCAAGTGTATTAACTACTTACAGGATCCAGGGATTCCATGGAGGCTTTTGTTGTTGTTAGCTCTTGCTGAGTCAACCCCAACTCATGGCTACTCATACATAATGGAATCCAGCCATTGTGACTCACAGGGTTTTAACCGGTTGGTTTCCTTTACCAGATGTTCACCCGATGTTTCTTCCTACTCTTAGCTGGAAGCTCCCTGCTTTAAAGCATCACTTTTGACTGATAGCTACCATGTGGTGAGCCCAGAAACCATTCCAAGCACAGTCCATGGGCTCCTTTGCCCAAACATTTTACTCTCACTGTGTCTAGCAAGCAGTCCAGAGGGATGTGGAAAGAAAGAACATCCTATAGACTGGAACAGTAACAAAAATATCTTTAAGGAGGGGATGTACAAGATGAGCCTTGATGGAATAGCTATCAAATTACAAAGGAAAAGAGATACCCCTGAACAAAAGTTGGTAGCTGAGAAACATCAGGTCCCACGAAGATATGAGAGTAGCAGGTAGTGCAAACAGCCATGGCTGCTAACAGCAAGTCCAGCGGTTCACCCAGAAGTGTCTCCTTGGAAGGGAGAGTTGATGATCTCTTTTGAAAGTCCAGCAGTTGAAATCCTATAGAGCAGTTCCACTCTGAGGCACAAGAGGTCACTGTGAGTTGGAATGGCTCAACGGCAGCTGGTGTTCTGGAAGAGGATACAAGGCTAGAAAGTCCGTCTGAGTTGGTGAGGAATCACCTCCAGCCCTTTGGCTAGTAGCCTCACTAGGAAGTTGGAATTTTCAAATGAGAGGATAATCTAGGGCCAGTTGGGATAAGCAGAGTTTCATGTGAAAATGAGGAGCCTGGTGGTATCACACAGGCTATGCAGTGGATGGCTGCTAACTATAAGGTCAGCAGTTTGAACCCACTGCTGGGTCAGGAATGGGCTGTCAGGGCCTCAACCCTTCTCCCTGCAAGTACCAGGAAACGAAGCTGACAGACAATTCTCAAAACTGGCTCCAATATTAACCATCTTTCCTCCCCACCTGCAACGGCTGGACAATTGGACTAAGGAAAAGCAGGGCAGCAGTGGAAAATCCCCAGCAGCTGCAGCCCCAACCCCTTCCCAAAGGGACCCTCCTCGGCTCCTCCTTTAAAGACCCACCACTCTCCTCACTGGGCACACTTTCCCTGGGCTACTTGCTAGACCACAGAACCTCGTCTGGGAGCTTCTTTTCTAATAAAGAGCTGTTACAGCCTCTTAATTTGTTTCTGTTTGTTCTTGTGCCTCAGTTTACCTCTCATTTAGTGCCAAAACCCAGAAGGAGTAAGAGGTGTCTTGATGCACTCCTGCCTCTCCTTCATCCCCTCTTCCCTCAGACTGGGACTTTCAGCTGTCATCTGCCGCATCTATGAGTGAGTACCTGACTAAATTTTATTTTGGCCACTGTCCCTTGCTGCTAGGTTCTTCCACCAGAGGCTCTGCCCATTAATTTCTGCTGAACCTTGGGCCCACGTCCGAGCCTCTCCATCCAAAGGACAGCTGGGGAGTTTGGAGGCTGCTGAGTCCCCCTCCCTTCATCCAAAGGTCAGAGACATTCGGGGACACCTGAGTCTCTGCTCCTTTGCCAGGGGAGCTGGGAAGCCAGGCTTCCCCCTCACCCCGTTCCAGAGGCCCAGTTGGATACTCAGGGCGCTGATTGTCTACCTCAGTCTCTTCCAAGAACCCTGCAGCATGGGAAACAATTCCAAGCCGGACTCTTCCACACCTTTAGAGTGTCTCCTAACTAACCTCTCAACCCTTGACTTAATGCCAGACATCTGGCCCAAAGGCCTTGTTTTTACTGCAATTTGGTTTAGCCCCAATATAAACTGGATAATAGCAAATGGCCTAAGGTCCCCTACATCCAAGCTTTCTTCCTTCTATGCTCCCGTCTCTGTCTCTGTACTACCTGTCACCCGTTCAAGTTCTCTTAGCCAAACACTCTCTTAATCAGGCCTCTGACAGCACTCCCCCCTCGTCTTTCTCTGAACCCTCTGACTCCTTATCTGTGCCCCTAGTAAGGCCTCCTCCATATTCTGGGTGCCCCTCACCATCACCTCCCTCTGCTACCCCCTCAACTCTGAACCACCCCTCCACCGACCCCACCACCTTACTCCAGGCCCTAAGTCCTTTCCTTCGTCTTTCCCTGTCAGTCAGCAAACCCATTCACACCAACCCCTCCTCTGCCCCCGATGGGAAGTTGCGGGCACTGCAGTTCTCGTCCACATCCATGTTCCCTTCTTTCTCACTGACTTGTCCCAAATTGAAAAGCGCTTAGGTTCCTTTTCCAATAATCCCACCACCTACATCAAAGAGTTTCAATATCTATCTCAAGCCTATAATTTATCATGGCATGATATTTTGTACTCCTTTCATCCACTCTCAAATGAAAGAGAGCATGTTTTACTGCTGCCCAGGAGCATGCAGACCAGGTTCATCTCGCTGACCCCAACATGCCTGTGGGTAAGGAGGGCATCCCAAGGCAAGAACCAGGCTAGACTTACCAGACCGATACCCAGGGAGGCCAGGATAGCTGGGTCCGCCAAGACCAAAGAGTACAGTGTGTCTAGGCTGGTCTCCAGGCAATTTCTCACAAAGCAGTTAATTTTGATAAGCTCAGGGAGATTACTCAAAGGCTGGATAAAAATGCAGCAGCATTTTTAAATCACCCGACTAAAGCCCTTATCCAGTAAACCCACCTAGACTCAACCTCACCAGCAGGGACCACTGTCCTCACCACACATTTCATTACTCAATCAGCTCCAGACATTAAAAAAAAAAAAAGTTTAAAAAGGCCAAAGGTAGTCCTCAGACTCCTGTCTGGGACCTGGTAAAAATGACCTTTAAAGTCTTTAATACCTGAGAGGAGCAGGCAGAGGCAGACAGGGAGTCCCAAAATCACCAGAAGGCAAGCTTACAGGCCCAGGCCTTGATTGCAGCCCTGAGGCCCTTGGTAACCAAGAAGACATCAGCATCCTTCCCAGGCCCTGAAACAACAGTTTGAGACCACCCCCAGGAGTCTGCTTCAAGTGTGGCCAGCAAGGTCACTAGGCCAATCACTGCCCACAACCTGGTCCACCCACCAAGCCCTGTCCAGCGTGCAGTCAACGGAGCCACTGGAAAATTGACTGTCCTTTGGTGCCCAGCCGTGAAAGTCCAGTCCCTCCAAGCCCTGACCCTCCATTGACTCTACTGGGCCTAGCTGCCAAGGATCGGCAGTCTAGACTCAACAATCCCAATGACCCTCGCCAAGCCTGTGGTAACAATCAAGGTAGCAGGTAAGGTTTTGTCCTTTCTGGTCGACACAGGGGCTGTCTTCTCTGTTTTGCATTCCTTCTCTGGTCATTTACACCCTTCCCAGGGCTCTGTCATGGAACTGGATGGCCATCCTTCACACCCATTGTCCACTGGGCCCCTTACATGTTAGGTGGATAGCAGGCCAGTTATGCAAAAAATTAAGATGGAGATAGTAAGTTTTAAATAGTCAGGAAAGTATACAGAAAGCTGTTAGCCAAGAAATTAATGAGAAAGGAGAAATTAATGTGTTCATTATAATAAAAGAATATAGTATAAGAAATATGAAGGGCATCAAACTAATGATTCCCTGGTGATATGGAAAAACAACCAAGCAAACACAGTCACCCGCCGCCTAACTAATTCAAACCAGCCTCACCCCTCTCCATCCCCTTCTTGTCACTGCCCAATGTCCAGTCACAATATACAGACACAGAATTACACTCCTTGATGTCCTCAAAAGGAACCTTAACCCTAAAAGGGTGGGTAATGCTGCAAGAAAAGCTAGCCTGACCCCAAGCCCAGGCACCCACCATCATACAACAAACCCATCACTGTTTACACATCGGCCAAAAAAACCTTAGCCATTTCCTTAAACCTCTGTTTCATCACCCGTCATTGCAAACCCTTGTGAACACTGTTTGTTCTGCCTGCCACACTCGCACCTCTGTCAGCCCGCAAGAAGGACTTAAACCAAGCTTCCCCACCCATCAGACACCTCCCAGGATAAGATTGGCAAGTAGACTTCACCCACATGCCATCACACAAAAAGCTAAGATATCTTCTTCCCATGGCTGATACCCTTACAGGGTAGGTAAAAGTCTTCCTTCCCAAACATAAAACTGCAGAAGTAGTGACAGGCACACTGCTGACCCACACCATTCCCAGATTTGGTCATCCCACCTCCATAAAATCTGATAATGGGCCTGCTTTCATTTCCAAGATTACTCATCAGGTATGTTCAGCACTAGACATAGGTTGGAAGCCACACATTCCGTACAGACCTCAGTCATCAGAAAAAAAATAGAAAGGATCAATGGACTCCTCAAAGATCACTTCACAAGCTTCTGTAAAACTCTGCTAGTCCTGGGTTACACTTTTCTCAATAGCCTTTGCTCAGATTAGAGCCTCCCCTCGTAGTCCCACCTTCCTTAGGTCTTTCGAATTCATGTGTGGAAGACCATTCCTCCATAACCACCACCTACCTGTCCAAGAACCCCCCTTGGCATCCTGCCTCCCTTATCTCTGTCTTTTAACACAGCTACTCCAGAAACACACTGACAGGTACCTGCCCCACCCCGAAGACTCAGACCAAACCTCTCAGGTGGTCACGCTGCAACCAGGAGACTCGGTGCTTCTCAAAACCCTTCATCTCAAACCTCTACAACCACGGTGGTCAGGTCCACACACCGTAATCCTCACTATTCCCACAGCAGGTAAGCTCCTGCCTACCAAACCTG
>NW_022103901.1:27855103-27861607 GCF_000313985.2 Echinops telfairi
GGAAGTGAGCCTTGCCAGCTGAAGCAGGGAATTGGCTAAGGCAGCTGCACCCTGGTCCGACCATCAGAAAGCAAGAGACCCTAGAACTAGAAAGGCGAGGCTCACTGAGCCATTTATCTTTCTGCCCTTCAATTAACCCCACATGTGTTTATCAGCCAGGTTGGCACAATAAACTTTAACTATCTCAAAGCGCTAGGACCTGCTAGAAGCAGCCTTGAGTACCAGAGACATCACAGGACAGAGGTGGTCATGTGGCTTGCTCACAGGGTTACTGAGGTGCTTTGCCTGGTCTGGAACCTCAGATGTTGCCCCAATTGCTGCTTTACACAGGGGTCACTTCCGTTTTCAACGGTTAAATGTCAGATTGCCCATGTAAAATTGAATTTCTCCTTACAGTCCTTCAGATTTATAGCCTGGGTCCTTTGTCACCTGGCCAGCTGGACACCTGGTCCTTGTCTGATGGGGAACGGGATGTGGTAGAATGGGAAGGATTGGGAGATCTGGTGCGCAATTCCCAGTTCTGCCCTGAGCTGCTCAATTGTGACACATCCAAAGAGGAGCTCTGGGTCTTCCCGGCACCTCCAAGTGCATCCATATCCAGCAGTGAACCATCCATCTGCACCACCCAGGGCCTTCTGTCCGACACGCAGCAGGTGCCCAAAGAAGGATGCACGTCGCCAAACATCCGTGAGCTCCAGGCACACACACACAATCCCCGCAGCACTTTTATTTGCGAGCTCTCCAAAGGTCACACACGTACGCAGAGGGAACGTGCATGGTGGGACACTGAAGCCATCAAGCCCATCTGGACGGTTAGAGCGGCGCTTGACTCACATCTGCTACCACTGGGTTTTCTGCCCACCCGGTGGCACACCCACGCTCCAGCCTCGCGGCAGTCTCTCTAATTGACCCAACAGAAGGGCAGCATTTCAGGCTCAGCTCCGGAAACGCCAGCACTTCCCAGGGAAGCTGGCCTGCCTGGAATGGATGGCTCTTCCCCTTCCCACTTTTTCCCTTGGGCTGTTTCCAGCAAACAGCAGTGAGCGTTAAATGAGGGTTTGATCAATGGAGGCCAGGTTGATATTGATGAAGCAGCTGCAGTTTCTGCAGATCACCCAGCACTCCTAGGTACGGAAGATTAATCCTTACAAATACAGGGCAAGGAGGGGTGGCGGGGGGCGCCCAAAAGCAAGTCGATTTAGTCTCCGATTATTACTTTCTCCAAAAAAGCACTGAAGAGTCAAAAGTTTAACTGATGTACATTAGACAGGGAGACAAATCCAGAAATATCACCCAATTACCCAGGCACTTCTAGAAGGTATTTTTCATGACAGCAGGTGGGTTCGCCTTTTCTAAATCAGGAAAGAGACAAGACACCTTAAGAGGGGTTTGGCTTGGCCCAGCTCACAAGCTCTGACCTCAGCAGACAGATTAAAGCCTGAGTCTATGTCTTCAGTCTACAGCATGTCCTTCAAAGCACCTTCCCACCAATTCAAGGCATTTTCATTTTACCCCATATATATCTTTTTCAAGTACGCTGTGTTTTTTTCCCAGAACAATATTGTTTGTTTTGCAAAGAAATAATGAACAAAGTACTTAGCCTCTCCAGTTTCTGGATTTCACACCAAGAAAGTGAGTACAAACTCGAGATGTAGCAATAGCAAGGTTCCTCAACCTGGGCCCTATGAACTGATTCTGGGTTGGTAGGGTGGGGGTGGGGGTCTGTCCTGTGCATTGCAAGGTATTTAGCAACATCTCTACCCTCTAGCCCCCTAAATAACTCCAGGCATTGCCAAAAGTCCCCTTGGAGCTAATACTACTGAAGTATAATGTACAAAACAAACCTGCTGTCAATGGATCAATTCGGACTCATAGCCATCCTATATAAGGTTTCCAAGACGACATCTTTACAGGAACAGACAGCCTCAGCTTCTTCCTACAGGGTGGCTGGTGGGTTGGAACCACTGACCTTGAGGTTAGCCAGTCAATGCCTAAGCCACAGCACCACCAGGGCTCTTTCACGCACAAATATATAACGTAACATAGAGAAGAACTGAAGAAGTGTTCGCCATAAACAACCTTCCTTGAGATTGTGCTTCAGGTCTTGGTTTGTCTTCAAACAAGCAGCCATCTAAATGAGGTGTCAACTAAGTTCACAGGGAAGAATCACGCCAACCTGTGTGATCCAAAGCTTGTAAATCATCAAATCCTAATTCAAAGGAGGGAATGGTATCAGAGCTTAAATTATGGACACCTGGTTTGCAGAAAGCTACGTACGACAGTGGAAGCCCCAAATCCATTTACAGGATCCACACATGAATTAAACCTCGGGTGAAATCCCTCTGATCACAGTTGGGGGATGTGAACAGCCCGTTATCAGGGAGGCAGCACTGTAAATCCACTGTAAAGTCGATTGTGGCAGACATCGTTAGGTTAAAATGTAATATAACTGTTCTCCCTTTTGACCCATTTTAAAGTTGTTTCTGTTAAAAAGAAATAAAGAGGAAATGCGCGTAGATTACGCCTCTGGTGAATTCCCTCTGACCATACACCAGGGATGTGAATAGCCTTGCTATCATGCAAAATGCAACTGGAAAGTGGATTATTGCAAATTCGGCTAGGTTAGAACTTAACACCTCATTATTTGATCTCCCTTTGACCTATTTTAAATTTGTTCTAGTTTTCAATATTGTCTGCTTTCTTTTCTATTGAGGTTTCTCTCTGTTGTTGTTGTTGTCGTTTTGTGGTTTTCCTTTTTACATGTTTTTCTGTACATGTAATCCAGGATAGGTAAATCTATAGAAACAGTAACTGGATTGATGACTCCTAGGGCGTATGGTAGGAAAGGTTGGGGGCGGGGGGAGGGTGGTGAGAATGAGGCGCTAATAACAATGAGGACAAGAACGAAGAAAACATTCTAAATTGATTGTAGATGGTGATGTGCGAACAACTCTTCTTCGTATGACTGAACTACTGGATTATGTCGTTTATAAATTATCTGCCAATAGGACCGTTGGGGAAAAAAATCCTCCTCCTTGTAGCTCACATAAACAACCAAAACCCAATTTCCAAACTCTGGTACCAGTTACAACCTCTTCATTCACATCCGTGTCCCAGCCAGAGACACTGTGGCACTGCCTTCACACCGTGAGGTCACAAAGTCATCAGCTAAAGTCTGGGCAGGCTGCATGGGCCCCCAACCTGTGTGGTCACCCAAAGTCCCAGACTAAAAAGGGCCCCGCTCTGCGGTTGAAATCTTGAAATTCTTGATACCTGTTTAACGAGCGGGCCCCACGTGTTCCTTCTGCATTGCTATGAGTATTACCAGCTGCCGGGGGTTGATTCTGACTCAGGGTAACCCCAGGTGTGCTAGAGTACAACTGTACCCCACAGGGTTTCAGTGGCTGAGTCTTCAGTAGATTGGCAAGCTTTTTGTCCAAGGTACCTTTGGATGGATTCAAGCTGCCAACCTTTCAGTTAGCACCTGAGCACATCGACCTGTTGTGCCACAGGGGGGCTCCTCATTTTCCTCTGGGGCTCACAAATGAAGGGACTGATTCTACACAAGGTGCTTACCCTAAACTCCAGTTCCTGGGCTTCACTGCTGTTCGACAGATCTGCTGGCTATCAAAGCTTGTGTGAGAGACCATTTCTAACTCTCTATTTTAAAACGAGAGAGAGCAAGAAAGAGGGAATTCTCTCCAATACCTAGAAGATTCTCATTAAAAGTCATCCCTGCAAAAAAAATGTAGGGCAGAGGCAAGTTGGAGGACAAACCCTGACACCAGCCCAGGGAGTTTAGTGACTTCATGGAAATTAATTCAAAAGTACTTAAAATATTTAAATAGGCGAACCTTCCCATTTTTACTTCTAAATGAGCTGAGGGGGGCGACATGCAGGATTATTTGAGGGGCATGATAAAAGGCACTTTCTGCACAGGTAAAATCACATTCCTGAACTCTCAGGTTGCTTTAGCATAGGCGACAAACATGACCTGGCATTGCCAGGGGCTCAAGATCCCAGACGCAGTGACACAAGGTCCATTGGCATAGCACAGTCCACAAAGACCCTGTCCTACCTCCGGCTTTGGTGAGGAGTGACTGGGTCCTACGAGCTCGTGAGCAGCCCTCCAAGAGGTGATTGTCGGTCTCTCTGTCCTGAAAGAGAGAAGCAAGGTAAAAACCAGAGCCAGGAGAAAGCAAGTAGCCCACTGAACTCGTGGACCACAGGGACATCGGTCTCCGTGACCCTGAGCCCAGAAGAGCCAGATCAGCGGTTCTCAACCTGTAGGTCACGACCCCTTTGGGGGTTGATTGCCCCTTTCACAGGGGTCACTTAAGACCACCGGAAAATACATATTTTCCATGGCCTTAGGAAGCAAGACACCACTCCTCTATCGGTCTCCGGGCTGGTCAGCCCACATGCAGATACGCCCACCTATGAGTACCGGTGTGAAAACTGTTACCCATGCTACACCATGCTTCTAGACAAAATTCCATTGATTTGTCATTAGAAATCAGTATTTCACAATATAGAATGACATCGTTTTGTGATTCATCATGATGCTTTCATGATGTTCAATTTGTAACCATGAAAATACGTCCTGCCTATCAGATATTGACATGACGATTCATCACAGCAGCAACATTACAGTGGTGAAGTACCAACGGAAAATCATGTTATGGTTGGGGGTCACCACCACCTGAGGAACCGTAGAAAAGGGTCGTGGCATTAGGAAAGATGAGAACCACTGTCCTAGAGAAGGGGAGGTGGGGGGTGGGAATATAGAACAAGACTTAAACGCATACAAAGATCCATGTTTACCGGTTGGGTGGAAACTGGTGGGATGGTCCAGACGATGGCCCTTAGACACCATTCAGTCGAGAACTGACCTCACTGCTGTGGCTTGATTTTCAACCGTACAATACATAGGTCCAAGAGTGGACACAGGTCCAAGAGTGGACACAGGTCCAAGAGTGGACACAGCACTGGGGAAGCACGGACACTTTAGGGTCATCAACCACGTGACGTCAAGGGGCAGCATTGCCCAAGGGCCATGTTCAGAAGGGTGGGAGAGAAAGAGGAACAGAAAGAGGAAACCCCGGGAGGAAGTGGGGTGTATGAAACCTGATATCACATGGAGGGGGTCGCAATGAACGAGATGAAACAAAAACGTGGATGAATTATTGAATGTGAAACTCACCTGTAAACTTTCACCCAAATCACAGGAAGTTTATAGAAAAAACTTTTTTTTAAAATTTTTAATGACCTGGCACTTTTCTTGTGTGCCTGGCAAAACCAAGTCCCCGCAGTGGGCGTGTTGCCAGGAAGATTGTCCGATCACAAATCGTACTTACAGAATTCAGGGAAGTCGATATGCTGGGTTTTGGTGGTGGTGGTGTTTCGTTTTAAATCTTACATGTCCTCCATGTCCTCCGAATGTTTCCCCCGTCAAAAGAAAAAAGAAAGTGAAGCACTAAACTGTTTTTTTTATGTGAGGAATTTTCCAGGCTGCATGTGGATGCCTTACTTAATTAGCTTTCAGGAAACAAGACAGACGGTCCTTGCAAGCCATCGACTCAGGGTAACGATACCATATACAGATCTAGCGTCATACTGTGTTAGACACACGGTCTCTATTTTAGAAAGCAAAACAGCGCCCGTGCCAGCAATTGCCCGAAACCTATTCCACGCACTTGACTGTGCTGAGTCCTGAAGCCCACCTGGCAGAGATGAAACTTCAGGAGCTTTGGCAAGACCACGGAGTGTAGGAAAATGCTTCCAAAGAAACCCTCATCTTGCATGGATATCTTGGTCTAGAGGAGAAGCGTTTGTGTTTGTTTTTTTAAGAGATTTCTTCATTCCAGGGTGTGTTGTGTTTTGTTTTGTTTATAACTTCCTCGGTGATTGTCATGCTGAGCCCCTGAAAGTGCTTGGGAAAGGAACATGGTGATGGGCACTGGGAGAAAGCTCAACTGAATAATAGCACAGAAAAGGCTTTGGAGAGGCCAGCGAGCTTCCAGGAGAGAGCAGGGGGAACACAGTTGGAGAGGGAAGAGAAGGATCTAGAAATCTGTGTGTGCCAGAAAACCATCCCATCCTAAAGCCTCCAATCTGCCGTGAACTCCCAAATGTTGTCCTGGAGAGATGTCCTGTGGGGATTTGGGCTCACTCGCAGTGGACAGATAGCAAGGGAGCTTCCAGGGGTGAAGGGGGCCCTGAGAGCACCCCTCCTTCCAGTGTGCAGGAAATCATGGCAGGTTTGTGAGAAAATTCACACAAGCCCTCTGGAGCTCTGCCTGCATATGTTTTGCTTAGATATTTGGGGAACAAGGGGACCCCAGCTGAAAGCTGGGTTGTGCCACTGTTACAACCATCTATAAATGAACTGGTATGCCTGTGTTCCAATAAAACTTTATTGATTAAAAACAGTGGCAAGTGAAATTTGGCCGAGGGGCCACAGCTTGATAACCTTGGTTCTATACTATTTCCCCTAATCCCCAG
>NW_022103901.1:27861790-27877377 GCF_000313985.2 Echinops telfairi
AGAGTTGAACTCGAGATGATGTGAATGACACAGGTCTATGATGCCTTTCACAAACCCTAAGTGTTCCAAGCAGATTGATACAATGATGTGAGGCCAGTGGGTGTTTTTCTGATCCTTGCAGGTCATGGCCCAAAGCTCAGAGACACAGAATGAGCATTACATCAAAAGAGGCCCAGACTCTGCACCATGGAGAAATCAAGGATCACCATCCCTGCACCCACTGTCAGCGGATGCATGAACAGACCTCCACTAATCTCACCATTTGGTCCCACGAAACAAGCCCATGTAAACATCTGGTCTGGTACTATTTATTTAGACGACTTTTATCCTAATTTGCATTGGAGAAAAAGTCTAGTAATGGCTTGCAAGAAGGTCACCCAAAAATGAATGCAGAAAAAGATTTGCATGTAGCCTGGTGATTAAGCATTCCCTTGGGTTGTGAGCTTCCTAACAGCCACGGCAAAAAAAGACAAGGAAATGCAGAGGGTTTCAAGAATTGTGTTGCACCATAAAATGATAGCTGTTCATCATGAGAGACAGTGATTTTTTAAACGGAATTCAGGAAAAAATTCCATTTGGATCATTACACAAACAGTGATTAATCTCTCTCATGACGGTTCTGGAGAAGAGAGAGATTGGCCTCATCCATCTTGATGAACCTCGCATCGACTTTTCATAAAAAGGCAAAGGTTTGACCCAGGTGGGAACAAGGTAAGAATCCCCACCGGGGTCACTTCCATCCGGCGTTGTACTGGGGAGCCCAGGCAGTGTGGCCGTTGTTAGACGCCGGCAAGGCAGAAGCAGCTGATACTGACCCATGTACAGCAGCACAAAACGTCACTGCCTGGCCCTGCCGTGTGCCTAGGCAAAAATAATCATAATAATAACAATGTCTTAGAACTGAAAAGGAAGGAAATAATCATTATTCAGTGATGACATGATATAAACATAAAAATTCAAAGAATATGTAGTGAAAACACTAACCTCAATGAATGATTTTTGGCAAAGTCATAGAATACAAAATCATTCTAAAATAATTTTGCTAAATGCTAGCAAGAGTTAGAAAATTAAAATTAAAAATAGCATTTATGATAGTATTTTTAAAATAATGCATACCCAGGAATAAATTGTTATTTCCATGTTTAACTTCCAGAGTGAAACATGCAAATTCCTCCTAATTTTTTTTTAACTGCTATACTAAGAGAAAGGTTATGGATTGGAATGCTTGATACCATTACAAAGGAAATTCTTTCCTGTTATCTACAGAACCAATCAAAACCCCAGTTAGTTGTTTTTCAAGAAATAGACAAAAACGACTCTAAGAGGTATTTGAAAATACAAAGCACCCAGAAAAGTGAAGGGAATTTTGAAGGAAAGTAAAGCTAAAAGGCTTTCACTTCCACATATCAGCATTCATAGTAAAACTATACTGCTTCAGACAGGATGGTCCTGCCACAGGATAAGCACATGGATCCATGAGAAAGCCAAGAATATGTATGACAAAGACGCGACAATTCAAAGAGAACAGTGGTCCTTTCAATAGACGGTGGTGGATCAGCTGGATACTAATATCAAATGTCAGCAATGATGTGGAGCTACCAGAACGCTCAGACATGGCTGGTGGGTGTGTAACTTAATACAACCGTTTCTGGTAAACTATTCAACTCTATCTATTAAGCCTGACCACATGCACGTGGTAGTTGTCATCAGGTGCCATCGTCTGTTCTGACTCATAGAGACCCTGTGTACACAAAACAAAATAAAACAAAACACTGCCCGGTTCTGTGCCTGCTTCCCAGCCGTGCTGTTTGAGCCAATTGTGGCAACTCCTGCATCACCCCATCTCCTTGTCTTCCTCTTGTTCCGACTTGCTGCTTTACCGAGCATGGTGTCTTTCCAGGGACAACATGCCCAAAGTATGGGAGATGAGTCGCTGTATCCTTGCTTCTAAGAAGCCTTCTGGCTGTCTACAGCACAGCACTTCCATGTCCCGACTGATATGCGCAACATAAACAGTGCCTACTTCCAGCAAAATATGACATCCAAGCGTTTATAGCAGCTTTATTCATCATCATCATAAACTGGAAGCAACCCTTATGTCCATCAATTGTGGTTTTATTATGAAGTTGTTGTTGTTGTTCTTGTGGTGAGGTGGCATCCTGTCAACTCTGACTCCTAATGGCCTTATATAGAACAGAACAAAACACTAGTTCTCAGGTCTGTGTTTTCTCTCTCCCACGGCACTTTCCATCCAATCTTGTCATGTCTGGTTTTGTATCCGTTTCTTCAACGTGCTTCAAAGTTCATGGCTTAAAAAGACAACCGTGCATTCTCTTGCACTTCTAGTCTAAAGTCTATTTCACTGAGCCAACATCAAGGACCGTCAGGGTCTCTGGAGTTGCTGGGGGACAATCCATCCCTTGCCTCTTCCCACGATTGAACGCTGCTAACATTCGTTTGCTTGTGGCACCATCACGCGAGTCTCTGCCTCCATCTTTACACGGCTCCTTCTTTTCAGTTTGTGCAATCTCCTGTCTCTTATGATGGTGTGATTGGATTTATGGTCCAACGGGATAATATAAGATAATCTCCCTGCAGCGTCCAGTGAGTGGAATCTTTGTGCTGCCATTATCCAGCTTACGACAGGTTTCTTCACTGTTGGGTACTAACTACTTTCGAGCAGAGGCTATCTCTGGGAATTTTCAAATGGCCTCACCTTGCTTCAACTTGTAGACTATGGCAGAATCCGTGGATGACACGCTCTATTATGAACCAAAATGGGCCATCCAGGGTGCCTTCGAAGAAAAGCCTATACTCCACTCCCAAAGGTCACAGCCGTGAACACTCTGTGGAGTATGGTTCTACTTTGACATACGTGGAATGCCATAAGTCGAAACTGGCTCAACAGAACTGGTTGTTTTTGTTTGTTTCTTTGTTTCCTTGTAATAGAATGTGGCAGAAATCAAGTTCTACCAGCTTTGGGTACAGGTTTTATGAGACTGTCAGCTTATACGTCTTATCTCTCAGTACAACTTACTCTTTGAAGCCAGTCATTTTCCCATGAAAGGTCCAAACCCCATGGAGAGGGCATAGGAAGGTGACCCAGTGATATACAGTGAACCCTCGTTTATCGCGGTTCATCGGTTCTAGAGCCTACCATGATAAATCAAATTCCGCGAAGTAGGATTCCTTATTTGTAAATCAAATATTTTCATAGTTAGAGCATAGAGGACATGAAAAAACACCCTTTAGTCACCATTACACTCGTATGACCCAATGTATTAAACGAAAAAGGGAAAATACAGTAAAACATTTTGGACGTTACAATTATCATTTATTATTTATTATATTATTTATGGCATCTAGTTTACAGTATTACATATTTCACATACAGTATTATTATACATAGTTCTTACAAATACTGTAATCAATAGCCTATGAAATGACTTAAGGGATGTACTCTACAGGTGGGTCGCCGTCTTTTTCCTCTGAAGGAGCAGGTGTAGGCAGTGGGTGCTGTTACGCAAAAACCACGATAGAGTGAAGCCGCAGAAGTCGAAGCGTGAAGTGGCGAGGGTTCACTGTACTAGCAGAGCCCTAGCCAATATCCAACATCAACTGTGTTGTGTGTTAGAATATTGATCGACTCTCTCAGTCATTATCTGACTACAATTGCATGTGAAACTCAAAATGTCTGGGGGCCTAATTGTCCACGAAGGTGGGATAGATGAATCAAGCCATAAGTATTATGGCTAAAAAGTTGGGCTAAGAGGAGCTAATACTAAGGGCTAATACTAAGGGCTCAAGAAATTGTTTTGAAAATGTTGATGTAACATATGTACGTGTGCTTAATACAATTGAATGATGGATTGTCATAAGATTTGTAAGAGCCCCTCAATACAATTAGTTTTTTTAAATGTTTGGTTAGAGATCAATAGCATCTCAGTGAGGCATCAACTAAATCCACATGAAGCAGCACACCAGACTGGTGATCCAAATCAGAAAGAGGGGATGGTATCAGAGCTCAAATTGTGAACCACCTGTTTGCAGAAGGCTATGGATGTCATGGAAGCCCCACATCCATCTTCAGGGTCCCCACATGGATTAAGTCTCCAGGGAATTCCCTCCGGACACAGTCCAGGGATGTGAGCAGCCTTGCTATCAGACAGAGAGCACTGTAATGTCGACTATGGGATATGTAGTTAAGTTAAAATATAATACTTTATCATTTGATCTCCCTTTTGACTCATTCTGAAGTTATTTCAGTTTTTAATATTTTCTGCTTTCTTTTTGATTATGGTTTTTCTATGTGTCGTCCATCATTGTTGGGTTTTTTTGTTTGTTTCTTGATTTTGCTTTGTATGATTTTCTGTATGTAGCATCCAGGATAGGCAGATCTACAGAGACAGTCACTGGATTGATAATTGGCAAGGGGCATGGCAGGGGAGGAGCTAACAATGAGCACACACACAAAAAAACATTCTGAAATGGATCGTGGTGATGATTGCACGCATTTTCTTAACATTATTGCAAGAGTAAATAATATATGTGAAGTATAATCCAATAAAACTACTTTGTAAAATCACAGGTAAGATGTCAAAGTCTCCATTCCTGACCTTAATTACTTCCTTCTGGAGTTCTAATGACAAGCATATAATTTTCTAAAAAAGGTTAGACCACTGAATACAGAAACAGATGAGGTTCGGGCCATAAATCAAGGAAAATGAACTTGGCAAAGTCTCTCCATTAATTTTGTGGCGACTGTTAACATTTCCTGTCATGGGGAGATGAATGGGTAGGTCCAATCTGTCCAATGACTTAGCCACCTCCGAGAGGCCCCGGAATAGGAATGCCTGGGTGCCTGTATTGGGAGGCGAGTCAGCCTGACACTGAAGCACCTCAAACCCGCCGTGAATGTGCTGCTGGGATGATGCACCGGTAGCCGGATGAGGCCAGCAAGGCAGGGGATCAAGGGTTCCGTTCTTCATGATGCATCCACCAAGTGCCAGTTGTACCAAACGACTGAGCATCATTAGCTGCTATCGTCTTGATTCATGGCTTTTTCCTCTTCAGAAAACAACGCCTGGGTCTTTTTTGTCCCCTTAATGATAGAATACTCAAAGTTGATGTGATGAGTATTGGGAAGACGGTTTTAAGAAACCACGCACCATCCCGGGGGTGGGGGTCATAGAGGTGGCCCGCCCAGATCTTCCTTCAATGAAACCTATTCTGGGAGCAGAGCTGATGGACAATCTCCAGCTGCTATACCTTTGGACCAAGCTTGATTTTTCTCACCCTAGGCTGTTCCCAGTCTGTGGAGGAACATATCGAGTTAAGAACGTGTTACCCAGAATGTGTCCTACAAGCAAATCTGTTTGGTGGCTGAAACCTTCTCTGAATCATGCTGAAGCTGAAGACCCTCTGAGCCTCTTCCTGCCCATCCTCGTTCACAGCGGTGAGACCTGCATTTTGTCCAACGGCGCTCCCCACGCTAGCCCGTTCTCCTTCATGGTTTCCAACACATGCCTCGCATGATTAACCCTCCTCAGGATTTTGATTCACAGAGTCCCTGACCCAATACACCTACCATCTAGAGATCATTGTTATCCCTGTGTATTTCCTTCCTTTTAAAAATGTCATGCTGTGCACTGACAGAGTTGTCATTTTGTTCCTCACCCCCACCCATTTCATATTATAATATGCCTTGGCTCATGTGCTCGTGCTTCATCTACGTTATTTATACTCCGTTACATTTCATTGTATAGCAGGAATCATAATAATTAACTCTTAAATATTCAAGAGCTCAGCCATTTTCCCACTGTTTTTTTTTTCTTCTGTGGGTGTGTTTTGGAGCAGTTTATTCAACATGGGGGTGTTCTGAGGACTTCTGGACCAGGGGAGGTGGCCCCCAGGGGTGACCTGGCACAGAGATAGAAAGACGGCTCTGATGCTGCCACAGCCCCCTACACAATCCCGACTTCGGTCGCCTCACTGCTGTGGGCTTCTTCTGCTTCTTCAACCATCAAATGAGCATACTACCAACGAAGACTCTTTGTTTACAGCAAATTTAATGTACATCATCTTTTATTTCCAAGAGTTTAGCGTTGTATTGGTCATTGAAATAAAAAGTGCATTATCCCATATGGTTAGAAAACTCTGGCTTAGATATGGTTAACAGGACTTAGCAGCACCTTCATTAGAATGAAATATAAAAATAAAATATAGTTTGAAACTCCCAGAAAGCATGTCTCAAGCTCATGTGTTCATGTGTTCATAGATGCCTTTGGAATCCCAAATACTTTGAACAGCTGACCATGAAGCTCAAGTTTAAGACCTGAACCCCCAACTCCAAAAGGCCTCTAGGAAGAAGTCAACACCCCCATCATCCCCATCTTCGCGAGCCACTCTATGGCTCTGATGGACTCTTCCTATATTCACATCACAGCTGCCTGGAGTCACATGGCCAGTGGCAGTGCGAGGCAGGGCACTTCTCAGGACTTCACAAGGACTGTGTTTGAACGTGGCTCTCCTCTAGGCAAAGGCACATGTGGGAACACCTGCCTCCTGGGTCCTGTTTGGTCCCCATGTGGCTCTTCAGCAATAATGTGTGGAGCCCGTTCCTTGGACTATATTCAAGAATCAAAGATGCTGACTGTCTGTTGTAGGAATAACAACAGTGCCGATGTTGTAAAAGGACCAGGATTTGGTCTCTTTGTGAAGCCAGCTGACTGATGGATTTGAACTGCCCACCTTACAGTTCGCAGCCCAACACCTAATCCTCAACGCCACCAGGGATCCTTTCTGAAAGGTCATCAAACTCAGAGAACATACTGCTGTGGAGTCCATGCTGACTGAAAACCTAACAGATTACAATTCTACTCAGACACACAAGGCTTGCGATGAGTTGGAATCAGCTGAACAGCAATTGTCATCGCTGTTTATTGGTTGTGTGTGTGTGTGTGTGTGTGTGTGTTTGGGGGGGGTTAATCATTTTATTGTGGGCTCTTATATCTCTTATCACAATCCATCCATCCATCCATTGTGTCAAGCACATTTGTACATGTTGCCATCATCATTTTAAAAACATTTTCTTCTACTTGAGCCCTTGGTATCAGCTCATCCCCCCCTCTCCCCTCCCTTCCCTCCCTCAGGAACCCTTGATAATTTTTTTTTTTTAATGTCATGCCTTACACCGACTGCTGTCTCCCTTCATCCACTTTTCTGTTGTTCATCCCCCTTGTTTTTGTATATTTACAGCTTTGGGAGTCATGGAATATCTGAAACTTTTCTTCCAAGGAGCAAGTTTACCACGCCATTTTCCTGCTACCCTTTCCCCATCCCACAACCCTCCCTACTCCCATTAGTGTTTGGAATGAGGATGGGAAGAATGATTGAAATATAAACCATACTCATTTTGCTAGCATTAATTCACTATTTTCATCCACTACCTCACCTCTCTGGTCTCCCCATCCCCCCAAAAAACTCACTTATCGTGTTGGTTTGCTCATCTCTTCCACACATCAAACAATTGGGTAAATAAGTTCTGTGTTCAATCTTTTAACGGGGTTATTCAATTTACTCAAGCCAATGTGAATACTTCCCCTGGTTTCCATGACAACCCCTCAGCACATTCAGTCTTCATATAAATGAGTTATTGCTTTTATGTTCTCATACCCTAAGACAATGGGGAAATTAACATAATGTGGTCATACCAAAAAAAAAGTAAGTAAGAAAAGAAAAACAATCAAAATCCTCATATCCTCCCCCAGAAATTCATAGATAGTGTTTGGTGAAAAAGAACCGAAGAGAAATGAGGCCTTCACGTCTGACAACACTGTTAACATTAGAGATTTCATTTCAGATGCATTTAAATGAAGCCAGACCGTAATGAGGTTCAAAAACGTATGTAGCCTGCTAACCAAACTGCAGGGGAAGTGCTGCTGTAAAGGCAACGACCCAAATTCACCTTCAGACAGTACAACCTCCCAACATGCCCACACCCTGCCTACCTCCTACACTCCAGCCACTCTAGCATCCCCACCCCAGGACCTTCACACATGCTCCTCCCTGGGCCTGGAACTCACTTCCACTGCCATTCTCCACACGCCTGCTTGGCTTAGCTGGCTCCTGCAAATCCTTCAGGTACCTGCTAAGAAACATCAACATATGTACCAGTGCGCTTGATTCAAGTGATGTATGAATTGTTATAAGAGCTGTAAGGGTCCCCAATAAAAGGATTTATTAAAAAAAAAAAAAAGAAACATCATGCCTTTAGTTGAATCTTCCCACCCCACCCCCCCACCCCTCAACATTGAATCACCCTGCTATATGCCCTCTTGGTTCCTGGTACTCCTTCTTAGTTAGTTCGGGGAGACTAGAGAAACAAATTCCTAGATACTCAGATGTATATAAGAAAGAGCTTTTTATACAAGAGCAATTGGCTATTGAGAAAACATCCCAGCTCAGTCTAGATCAAGTCCATAAGTCCAATATTAGCCCATATGTCAATACCAATCTATAAATTCCTCTTTAGACTCATACAAACATGCAATGATACCAAATGCAGGAAAATCACAGGACAGTGAGTGAAAAGTCTTGTGGATCGAGTGGCAGCGGAAGCATCTCAGCACTGGCGTGGGTCTCCACGTGGCTCCTCCAGCTCCCAGGCTCTAGCGTGGCCCCATGTGTATTGTCAGCAGGGAGACGAAGCAGAGAGTCTGTGTTTATCTGGCCTCTAGTGAGCTATTTATCTCCATGGCGTCTCCAAATGAGGTCATCAAGCTGTGACCTGATTGACAGGCTAGACTCCACCCCTCCGCAAGTTGACACCAGATTGTGTAACTACCACAGATTGCATTTTCCTTGAAGGAGACCGTGAGCCAAGGAGCTGAAGACAGTGAGTGGTTTGTTGGAGAAGTGATCCTAGGAGATTCTCGTAGGCAGTAAAGAAGGAAGATGGGAAAAGATAAAAGGCACTACAGAGTGTGTTGATGAGTAGGTTATACTCTGGGAAACTGGAAACTTCGGGGAGACTGCATCCAGCATGCCTCATCCTAAGGCTGAGAAAGCTAGGACAATGACCGTCACTGGTTGGTTGATGACCATCTCCCAAGTTCCCATCCTCTGTGCTCTTGGCCTTCTGTTCAAAGGCTTAGAATCCTATGGTGACCAGAAAGAGTTTTAGGTGCCTGCAGTATAAATGGCAAATGCTAAGGAAATAGGGCAAGGTCCCAGCAGTATTCCCAACATCCCCCAATGCTCATGATGTAATTACGGCCAAAGAATTGCTTCTCGGCCTTTGGGCTAAGATCAAGTATAATTATGGCCAGAGACTGGAGATCAATAGAACTGGAGACAAAAGACACAATTCTAAGCTAATAAGTGACAAAGGCCCAAATGAAGACAGAGGCATAGGAACAGAGGAGGAAATACAAACGTTGACTTTGACATTGGTGACTGTGACTGTAAGGTGGGGTTACTATAGTGAAGGGACAGGTTTTAGTCAAAGACCAGGAGATGTTAAGGAAGAGGCATGACTGTGGTCTTTCTGGCCATCGTAACAATGCACTATTCTCGCTTGCTGGTCAGGGACGCACTAGGGTACAGCCCCGGGCAATTCCAATTCACAGATCAAAGACGATCTTTGGTTCTCCCAATAAACTTAGAATTGAACTTAGAATCCCTCCGGCTTCCAAGCTCCTTGGTGAGTCTACTGGAGAAAGTAATCTAAACATTCACAGCAGGGAAATGAATCATTAAGCTCTGACAGGCATGTAATCAAACACTTAAAATAATGGCTACGTAGGGTCAAGTATTCTGAAAAGTATTCATTTGGGAGGAGAACAATAGCAACTTTAACTATACTGATTGTTTATTATCTTTCTCCCCCGACTAATCGGAAAGCTCCTGGTCCAGGCCAAGGATCCTTGCTGCTCTCCAGCACCTGGCACAGTGCCTGACATAAAAGTGCCCAGCAAGCTCCAAGAGAAATGTCACAAAATGCATGTAAAAGCTGGCCACAGAATAAGGAAGACTGAAGCCTTTGAATTCTGGTGCCGATGAGGACGATTAACTGGACCGTGGGCTGCCTGAGGAACAAACCAATCTGTGTTAGAAGTACAGTCAGGGTGCTCTTTAGAAGTGAGGGGGGCAAGACTTCATGAGAGGAGGGTCAGTGGAAAAGAGAAAGACCCTAATGAGGTGGGTTGACACGGTGACTGCCACACAGGTTCGAACATGGGACGCTCATGCTGACAGGGCAGGACCAGCCAATGTGTTGTTCTGTTGTACCCAAACGGACTCCACCGCACCTACCAACACCGCTTGAAAATTACTCACCCCACCCTGGGGTCAAGGGCGGGCTTCCATCATGCCCACCAGCTGACCAAACTCAAAACACACGGTCATCGAGTTGATCCTGACTCGATCAGATGGGGTAGAACTGTCCCTGTGGGTTTCTGAAATGAATTCTTCGCAGGAGTAGAAAGCCTCATCTTTCCTCCCAAGGACTAGTTGGTGGCTTTGTACTGCTGCCCTGGTGGGTAGCAGCCCAGTGCGCACCCACTACGCCACCGGGGCTCCTTCACCACCTGACAGAGGCTCTGAATGTTCCACAGGCTACAAGGGAGCACAAGGCAGCAACTTGGCCAACGTTGGCCAATAAGAGAGAGGATCGACAAACTACTTGCCTTCCTGCCTTGTGATGGACAGTTCTCAGTAAGACCCCACAGCGCCCCTCCCATGGAGTCCCATGCCACTCAGGGCTGTTCCACCTTGCAATTTCATGTCTCTCCTTCCTGCCTCTCTTCCTTCTTGCCCTCACTGGGCGTCCTCACTGCACTACCATTCAAGCAAGTAGCAGATATGCTTTGTATCAGGGACTGCTTTCTAGGTTAGCCAACAGCAGCCCAATCGCTGCGGTAGTCGATGTTGGCTCATGGAGACCCGAACAGAGCTCAGGTTTCCAGTGAGGCTGCACGTCGAGTGAGTTGGCAATGGCTGTGACCTTCCCAAGTCTTTCTTCCGAGCTTCCTCTGCAGAGCCGAGAAGCTCCAGCCTCTCGCCCAAGAGCCGAGTGCTTAGGCTTGTGGGTCCGAGAAGAACCCCTTTGCTGAAGACAAGGAAGAAACACGACTAGAGCAAGGACCCAGTCCCTCCAGTCGCTCTGACAAAGCAGACGTGCCCCCTAGGGTCTCCGAGCTTGTCCCTGCTTTCAAAACCAGACTGCCACATCCTTGTCCCACACGACCCATCTTTCCGTCAGCAGCTAAGCATTTCAAAACCAAACTCACCGCCATCGATTCAATACCAAGGCAGATGGATTCTTGAGCGGGTAAACCTGTCCCTGTACGTTTGAGACCGTAACCCCTTTCGGAAGGAAATGCCCCGTCTTTCTCCTGAGGATGGACTGGTAGTTTCAAACTCAACACCTCACCACTGTGCCACCAGGACTCCCGGGGCAAGACACGCACTCACTGAATCTGTGACCCATGGAGAAGTCCTGCAAGGACCCCGCTCAGGCCAGCTGCTTCTCTGGAGGAAAGCATAGCAAAACTTGGGGGGTTGAAAACCATCTCACCACGCTGAGGGTCAGGATTTCTGCCTGAGCCACGGGGCAGCTCCTCGCCTCCTTGTGGCGCTGAGCCGGCTGCTGGGCCGGACAGCTTCACTTACCTGCCAGGGGTCTTGCTGGGATTGGCTGGAAGCTGGCATCAACAGAGCCAGTCTGCCTCTCCATGTGACCTCAGTGCCCTGTTACATGTTGTCAGATTTCTTTCACAGCCACGCAGAGCTCAAAACCAAGAGTTTCAAGAGGCAGAAAGCAGAAACTACAAGACGCCTGAAAGGGACCAGAAGCATCAAAGGGACAAGCATCCTTTCGATGGCCCTCTGTTAGGCAGGAAGGATGGTCATAGGTCAGTCGAGGGTCAGAAGGATAGAGATCCCACTTGTCAGTGGGTTGGAGTCCTGGTGGCGCAGTGGTTAATCGCTCAGCTGCTAACCTAAAGGTCAGTGATTCAAACCCACCAGTTCCTCCATAGTCGGGAATTGAGGCCGTCTATTCCCATAAACCCAGTGTAGGCGGTTCTAGCTGTCTGTGGGGTCGTGATGAGTCTGAGCTGACTGGATGACAGTGGGTCTGGTCTTCTGGTTCACCCACGGGTGGAGGCGTGCTGGTGGCACTGCGAGAGAAGCGCCTGCATGCTGACCCAAAGGTTGGGGGCTCAAACACCCCAGCTGTTCCTCAGCAGAAAGATGGAGCTTCTCGCCTGTCTCAAGGGGTCAGCATGAGTCGAGCCCGACTCACGGACAGTCGGTTTGGGTTTGGAGTACCCCTGGGCTGAGGGTCAAGATGTTTGCTGTGTTCTCTAGTCGACCACAGATATACAAGAGGAGGGGCGCTGGGTCAGGTGAAGACTGAGCATGAAGGCTGTTTTTCCATGAGCAAGATTTACTTCAAAAAAGAAACCCGTGGAAGGTGGAAAGGAGGGGCCATGTCAATAAGCCGAGTCCTCCTCTTCCATGGCAGCGTGTCAATAAGAAATGTCTAAAATTGATAAATCAAGAAAGAGCTGCATAAGCATCTTATTTAGCGTTACAGAGATAAACTCCAAAAGAACTGAAAATGGAAAACATTTCAAGCAGTTAGTTGCTTCTGGGCAATGGAGCCTAGGGAGAAGGAGGGAGGGAGGGCAGGAGGAGGGCTAGGAAATAGTGCCTGCGTGAGAAGCCCTTCTGAGCTTGTTGCTTTTAACTACATGCACATTTTACTTTGATGGAAAATTTTTAAATCATTTTATTGGGGGCTCGTACACTTTTCACAATCCATACATACATACATTGTGTCAAGCACATTTGCACATTTGTTGCCATCGTCATTCTCAAAACATTTGCTTTCTACTTGAGCCCTTGGGAGCAGCTCATTTTACCCCTCCCTGCTCCCCACTCCCTCATGAACCCTTGATAATTTATAAATTATTATTTTGTCATATCTTACACTGTCCGACATCTCCCTTCACCCACTTTTCTGTTTTCTGTTCCCCAGAGAGGAGGTTATATGTAGATCCTTATAATCGGTTCCCCCTTCTACCCCACCCTCCCAGTATCGCCACTCTCACCACTGGTCCTGAGGGATTCATCTGTCCTGGATTCCCGGTGTTTCCAGTTCCTATCTGTGCCAGTGTGCATTCTCTGGTCTAGCTGGATTTGTAAGGTAGAAATTGGGATCATGATAGTGGGGCAGGGAGAGGAAGCATTTAACAACTAGAGGAAAGTAGTATGTTTCATTGTTGCTATACTGCACCGTGCCTGGCTCCTCTCCTCCCCACTACCCTTCTGTAAGGGGATGCCAGTTGCCCACAGATGGGCTTTGGGTCCCCAATCTGCACTCGCCCTCATTCACAATGATATGATTTCTTTTTTCCTTGATGCCTGATACTGATTCCTTCAACACCTCGTGATCACACAGGCTGGTGTGTTTCTTCCATGTGGGCTTGGTTGCTTCTGAGCTAGATGGCTGCTTGTTTACCTTCAAGCCTTTAAGCTATATCTTTTAATAGCTGGGCAACATCAGTTTTCTTCACCACATTTGCTTATGCACCCTTTTGTCTTGAGCAATCGTATCGGGAAGGTGAGCATCATAGAATGCCAGTTTAATAGAACAAAGTGTTCTTGCATTGAGGGAGTACTTGAGTGGAGACCCAATGTCCATCTGCTACCTTAATACTAAACCTATAAATATATGCACATAGATCTATTTCCCCATAATCATAAATAAGTATATTTATATATGCACATACCTGTATTTAGACCTCTATAAATGCCCTTTACCTCCTAGTTCTTTCCTCTATTTCCTTTTACTTTCCTCTTGTCCTACTATTATGTTCAGCCTTCGTTTGGATTTTAGTATTCCTCTTGGTTACATTACCCTTGCTCAAGCCCTACCAGGCCTCTTACGCTCTCCTCGCCACCGATTTTGCATCACTTTTTGTTCCCTTGTCCCTGAGTTTAACGCCACTTCCTTTCCCCCACCTCCTCCTCTCCCATGTGCCCCTGGGAACCGTTGGTCCCGTTGTTTTCTCCTCCAGATTGCTTATCCAGGTATGCTCCCTTCTTGAGTCACTCCAATTTGGGGGGTTCAGACCGCGCTGCTTCCTCCCAATGTGACCCCAGCACTGTCCTCTGTCGCAGTCTGCTCCAGGAAGGGGACAGCGTGACACGTGCTGTTGTCGGTTGCCCAGCCCCCTCTGTGTCCCAGTAGCTCCCCAAGGGATGTCATCCTCAGAGCCTGGTGTGCCAGAGTGGGGTCCAGTCGGCTCTCTTCCTCTTCCTCTCTCCCAGCTTGCCTCCATGTGGGTGTGGCATGCTGACCCCTCTCCCCACCTGAAGGTTCAGTTCCGCTCTCTACCACACCCACTTTGAGGGAGGGGTCAGTTTGGCTCTGGTTGGGGCCAACCCTGTAGGTCTCTTTACATGCATTCTTCCATGTGGCCACTCTGTCCTCATGGTTTCGTGCATCATGGTAGGGTCTGCATGCCCACTCCTGATTCTGTGGAGACAAGACCAGCACTCTGCCCCTGGGTGGATTAGTGCCCTGCTCCATCATTTGATGGAAATTTTTTAAAGGGTGAAAAATAAAGGGAAAATGAGGTTGGTTATTTTTGAAAACTGTAATTAAACCTTGAAAGCTATCACTTTGATAAGTCAGATCAATAATAACAGGATTAGATACACACACATACTCTCGAGGGTGAGTTCTAAAGTATTGCTACTAAGGGTCTAATAAGCACACACAGGTTTATGCCACAAAACCTGTTTAAGCATGCTTCCATGACCAGTGGATGGCTGCAGACAAGTTCTCTCAGTAACACGCTTGCCTTGGTCGCACCAGTATGCCTCAAAAGGGGTCCAATCAAGACAGTGACTTCCCAGGGGATCTGTGGAGCCAGTTAAACGCAGGGCAAAGAGATTAACTCAGAAGTTACAACCGCAGTTTTTTGATATGCCAAAGGGGCATCTTTATACATGTTCTTGAAGGACACAGGGTAATCACAGAGGCTTATTGAGAATAAGTTTTAAGAAAACTGAAAAGGGCATTGGGAGACAAAGACCAGGAAGGTCTCCATGCCAGCAGTGCCCTGCACATTCTTTGAGGCTAGAAAGGGCTATCCTACAAGACTTTCCTTGGGAAGCCCTATCCATCCAGCCTACGGCCCTGATCTTCCTCCTTCGGGCTTCTTTGGGTCCCCAAAACTCAAAGAACATTTGAAAGGAGCACAGCTTGAATCTCTCATGGATAGCCAACCCGCCATTCCGAAGTGGTAGCCTCTCCAAACGCACAGAATTCCTCTGGGAAGAGCTAGGGAGCTGGAATGCCGCCTTCAGACCTAGGTGGGGGTGTGCTGAGACACAACAGCTTCAAGCTGTCTTCAGTTAAGGCTTCTATGATTTTGTTGCAATACTTCTTTTTAAAATCATTTTATTGGGGGTTCATACAACTCTTATCACAATCCAGACATCCATCCATGGTGTCAAGCACATTTGTACATTTGTTGCCATCATCATTTTCAAAACATTTTCTTTCTACT
>NW_022103901.1:27878074-27880643 GCF_000313985.2 Echinops telfairi
GGTTATTAGAACAAAGTGTTCTTGCATTGAGGGAGTACTTGAGTAGAGGCCCAATGTCTGCTGCTACCTTAATACTTAACATATAAATATATGTACATAGATCTATTTCCCTATTAATTATCTTTATATAAATTATAATTTATATATAAATATATTTATATATGTATATAATACATATTATCTATATATAAATATATTTATATATGTACATACCTGTATTCAGACCTCTAGATATGTCCTTTGTCTCCTAGCTCTTTCCTCTATTTCCTTTTACTTTCCTCTTGTCCCACTATCATGTTCTGCCTGCATTCGGTTTCAGTAATTCCTCTCGGCTACATTGGCTTTGATCAAGCCCCACCAGGGCTCCTACGCCTCCCTTGCCATCGATTTTAGATCACTTGTTGTCCCCTTGTCCCTGGGTTTGTTAACACCCACTTCCTTTCCCTGCCTCCCCTCTCCCATGTCCCCCCAGAACCATCGGTCTCATTGTTTTCTCTTCCGGATTGTTTATCCCATCTATCTTATCTAGATAGACATGCAGAGACAATAATAAGCACAAAAACAAGACAAAGCAAAACAAACAAAACACCACTACAAAAAAGAAAAGCCTATAAATAGTTCCAGGTCTGTTTGTTGACCTTTAAGCGACTTTTCTGGTCAAGTTTGACGGGATGCTACAGCCTGGCCCCAAAGTCTATTTTTGGTATTCCCCGAGAACTTCATTACTTTGCTCCCCTTGCTGCTCTGTTGCACACCCTTAGAGTTTCGCCCTGGTGTGGTGGGGTCAGATAGGGCACATTCCCCACACTGTATCTCTCCAGTGTCATCCCCCGTAGCACTGTGGGCCAGTGAGGGACGTCGTATCTTGTGGTGGGGCCAGCCCTATGGTCCTCTCTGTGCATTGGCTGCTCTGAGCAGGAATATCATCCTCAGGGCTTGGTGGGCCAGGACATGTTCCCCTCTCTCTTCCTCCCTCTTGGTTTGCTCCCGTGTGCTCTGATCAGATGCGTCCCTCTCCCTGAGCTGTAGCTTCAGTGCTGTTCCTCTGAAGTGAATTCTTCTGGGGGGAGGAGGGGTGTCCCTGTAGTTGGAATTGGGGCCGGCCCTGCAGACCTCTCTACAGGTTTCCAGCTTCATGCTGGTATGTTGCATTCAAGTCCTGGCACACCGGTTGAAATCTGGCCCCTCTCTTGTGAAGATATAAACACCACCCTCCCCTTGGGTGGGCTAGTGTCCTGTTCCTCCGCTGCCCATGCTGTTTTTTCCCTTTCTTTCTTTTCTCTTCCTTTTTCGTTGGCTGCCAAATGGCGATACTTCTCTACCTGACTTCCTACTGGCAGCATGAATGCAACATGCTTCCTAAACAAAGGGGAGAAAGGAAGCGTTGGTGTGCGGGGAAGGACCTCTGAGAAACCTCGCTACCAAGTTTCTCCAAACGCTCAACCACGCGATTCTTTTCCTTTGATCGTGGAAAGAACTCAATCCATCCCTTTACACAAATGCCCTGAGAAGTGATTCGGTTAGAATGTCAGAGGCGCTCTGGAGGACTCCTGGCTATGGAACGAGAAGGCAGTGTTTTAACTTCCTGGGGCGCCTAGGCAGGAGGCTGCTCCCATGGGATGGGGAATGTGCATTTTGTCTGAAGGCTCTCCCACTGCCTACCCCTCTCTCCTCCAATCATTCCTCCAATACAGTCCTGGCCTGATCAACCCTCTCTGGGATTTGGATGCTCAGAGTGCCTGAACTGATGCATCTCCCATCTAGAGATAACTGTTGTTCTTGTGTGTTTTCTTTTTTTTAAATTTCATGCCGTGCAATGATGGATCTCAGAAGACTTGATCATGAAACCTCCTCAGGAAGAATTTAGTCTATGTGGTTTTCAAGATCTTTGGGGGAATTCTCCAGTGCATTCCGTTCTAAACTTGGAATGCTTGTTCAATCATTTAATAACCACCTTCTACCTGCCAGATATGATGCTAGGCACTGAAGTGCTCACGATAAAGGACACGGCTCATGGGAGGGAGCCATAGATTAGAGGGGTGGGCCAGTGGCAGGGAGGTGGCCAGGCAATACACAACCAGTCCTCACTGACACTGTCAGTTCCCCTAACCAAATCCAGGTCATTGTGTGAAAATCAGCATGGCGCAACAATGGAGGAGGTTCCCCTGTTTTCAGACCATTCCTTTGTCTAGTTTTCTCTTATATATAAAATACCATCATTGGAACAGTTAATACGCACGGGTGTGTTCCTCACTGTGTGGAGTGGGGAAGGCCTGGAGGAGGCAAAGCCGGCTAAAGCCAGGCTGGGTGACTGGCAGGCCTTAATCGCTTCACCTTTCCCCACAGACACTGAGCAAGAGCTTGCGGCCTCGACGCTCCACTGCCAGCTCAGCAAGCCCTGCTCTGACCTCCCGGCCTGGTGAGTCCCCCAGGAGCTTCCTCGGAGGGCACGGGAATCTAAATTCTGCAGACCGCATTCCACTCGTGTATTAGTCTGGGTACTTTGGAGAAACAAATCCACAGCAATTCATGTATAAGAGAGAGTTTTATGCAAAGAAAATGTGCATCA
>NW_022103901.1:27882559-27885854 GCF_000313985.2 Echinops telfairi
TTCTAGTAGATGCTTCGACTGGACCGAGTATGAGGAGATAGCCTGGAGTACTTCCTGGAGGAGGTAACATCTCAGCCCAGACTCCACAGTGCAGTAGGTTGGGCTCAAGAGGAAGACGCCATCCCAGCACTGGGAGCAGAAGAGGCAAACACTCAGAGAGACCCGAGAAGACGGTGAGCCTGAAGGACCACGTGTGAGAAGAGCAGAGGCCCCACAAACAGAAGAGTCAGTCCCAAAGTCATCTCACGTGGGGCTCCGGGCTAGGCAGCTTGGATTGGGGTCCCAGCCCCGCAGCATATAAACAATGTGAGCTCAGGGAAGGTACTTGATGTACTCGTAAAGAGGGGTAGACAGAGAGCCTGCTTCATGAGAGCCCTGAGAATGAATTATGAGAGAATAAGGGAGCGTGGAGGAACGGTTTTTCCATTGTGCTTTTCCACAGCGCCAGCAAGAACAATAGCTCACAGTTGCTGAGCCCTCACTGTGCACCAAGTCAGTCCTGGACCCATTGTGCCAGCTACGTAAATGCAGGCCAGGCCAGCTGTCCCTTGGCACCCCAGGGAATTGGTTTCAGGACCCTGCAGAGACCAACACCGGGATGCTCAAATCCTTACATAAAATGGCATACTATTTGCATATAGGGGCCCTGGTGGTTATCCACTGAGCTGTTCAAAACCAACAGCAGATCTGCAAGAGAAAGGCTGGCCGGGCTTCCTGCTCCTGTAAACAGTTAGTCTCAGAAGCCCACAGGGCGCCACTGTGAGTCAGCATGGCAGTGTTTTCGTTTGTTTGTATAGCCTTTGAGAGATTGCACTGGCCACTTACTTGCTTCCATCCCCACCTCAAATATTTTCAGGACCCACATGTACAGTTGACTGTATTTCATGTAATACCCCATTAGCACTCAGAAATAAGTGTTACTATTTTACAGCTGAGGAAAACGGAGGCCCAGAGAGAATACTTAGTAGAGTAGCTACTCCTGGTACCGTACCTAAAACCCACTACCAGTAGACCCACCCCTCACTCAGCTGTTGCCAGTCTGCTCACCCACACCTTCTCAAGAAACTTCACTTTGGCGACATCTTCCGGGAGAGTTATGCCACGCTGCTGCCCCACCCTGGTATGACTGATGATTGACATTGAGGTACTCTGGGGTAGGGAGCACTGAGGATGTAGTGGGTTACACAGTGGACTACTGTGTTAGTCTGAGTGGATAGAGAAACAAATCCATAGGCACTCATAGGTGTATAACAGCGGTTCCCAACCTGTGAATCGCGACCCCTTTGGGAGGTCAAACAGCAACTTGTGGGTCTCGAACCTCTTGGGAGTCGAAAGACCCTTTCACAGGGGTCACCTAAGGCCATCGGCAAACACATATTTCCGATGGCTAGGGGTCACCACAACATGAGGAACTATGTTAAGAGATGAGGCATTAAGAAGGTTGAGAACCACTGGGAGAAAGACTTGACATAAAGAGAAATTGTACTTTAAGAAAACATCCCAGCCTAGTCCAGATCAAGTTCATGTCTGATATTAGCCCCTCTGTCCAGTACCAGTCTGTAAATTCCCGTCAGACTCACGCAACACATGCAAGACGCCGAATGCAGGAAGATCACAGGCCAGTGGGTAGAATGTCTTGTGGATCCAGTGGTGGTGGAAGCATCTCAGCGCTGGTGCGGGTCTCCATGTGGCTCCTCCAGCTCCAAGGGTCTAGATACCATCAGCCTAGCTCCATGCGGCCGGTCAACAGGAATTTTTCCCAGGGAGTGAGTGTGTCCCGCCTCCAGAGAGCTATTTACCTCCATCACACCTCCAAATGAGATCATCAAGCTGCACCTGATTTACAGGGTAAACTCCACCCCTTCACTCTTAATAGTCTCAACTTGACACCAGATTATGTAACTACCACAGCTACTAACTTCAAGGTCATCAGTTCGAATCCACCAAGCACTTCTTGGGACACAGATGAGGTTTTCTACACCAGTAAACAGTGACAGTCTTGGAAAGCCACAGAGGAAGTTCTACCCTGTTCGATGGAGTCACTATGAGTTGGAATCAACTAAATGGCAGTGAGCTTTGATGAGTCAGGCGGGTACAGAAGCCCAGCCTGAGACAGCTCCGTGGTGTCCACGGACCAATGTGCCGAAGCTCCCCTGGGATCAAGCAAGGCAAGGCTCTGGAGACCGCAGGCTTGCTCCGCGGTTTCCTCTTCTTCTGGGAGTCCAGGATCCTCAATAAACCAGGCACAGCGCTCAACCTGGGAATGGAGAGTAAAAGAAAGACTGTCTCAGACCTAGAGGTGCCGGTCCAGAGAAGAAGATTGGGGTGGGGGGGGAGTGATGCTCTCGTGCAGCCAAGACAGTGTCTGGAGGACACAGATGGCTGAACATGACCTTGAGGGAAAACAAGAGGGAGACTGGGAAGAGCATGGGCGCTGGACTCAGACAAACCCAAGGCCAGCCCACAAGTGCCAGGGCCTCTGTAGCACCGAGACCAAAGTCCCCCGTTGGTGCAAACCGTTGAGCTTTCTACCCCTAACCAAAAGGTTGAGAGTTCAAGCCAACCCAGGGCACCACGGACAAAAGGTCAGGCACTCCTGCTGATGTAAGGACTGATTCCAGCTGAGAAAATCCACAGGGCGGTCCTCCTGCAGAGTCGCCGTGGTGTGAATTGGCAAAGAGTTTGGCTTCTCAGGTGGGGCTCATAACCTTGCCCCACAAGGAGCAGCCAGGATTCAAAGCGTCCAGCACTGGGTCTGCCACATGCAAGGTGCTCGCTGGGTGGCCAGGCCCACCTGGTCCATCCATGGCCGTGCAGTGAGCCTTCTCCTGCACCCAAGCCAGAGGACTCCACTGAAGGGAAGCGGCCCTCCTACCCCCTCCTGCCCCACCTTTAATGGTTGACCCCTCCGTTATTCAAGGCAAGACACTTAGCCCAGCTAAAATTATTCAAAATCGACCTTGAGCTCAGGAACAAATTGGCTACAGCAGTCAGCGATTGGCAAAGGCAATCTCAATGCCCCAGGTAGCATTAGAGCCTTCCTCGTTGACAGGAAGAGTCAATGTGCATCTTGGGAAATTCTGAAGGAAAAAAAAAAAGAAGAAAGGTCACTACATTTGTAGGCAGAATGGATTTTCTTGAGACCGTTGCAAACATGCTGCCTAAATTGCCAAGATCCCAGACTTGACAGCTCCCAGAGGACTTCACGCGGAACCACCCCCGCCCTCCACCCCCACCGCTCTCATCTGTCAAGCTGCTGTCTGTGGACACAGGAGGAGCCCTCTCCCCACCCACC
>NW_022103901.1:27885954-27889499 GCF_000313985.2 Echinops telfairi
GCCTTGTTCAAATTTCCCTGTCGCACCCCCAAGAACCAGCCTGCTGCAGGACCCTCTGTGGGAGGAAGCCCGTGTCCCAAGGTCTGATCTGCCTGGGCAGGAAAGGGCCTTGGGCCAAAGCAGAAAGGCCAACCCACACAGCCCAGCCCAGAAGGAGAGAGTGGGATCTTGACTGGGAAAGAGACTGGATCCAAGGAATGGGAGGTGGGACCCAGCAAGGGACAGTCCAGGAGAATGAGTAGCCCTGAGTGGCACTGACATCCTCATGTCTGTGTCTGCTTGGTCGTGAGAGCGGCGCTTTGAGAAGTCAGGTCAGAGCTCACCGTTCCTGAGAAGCTGTGGTTCAGGGGTAGAATTGCCACCTCCCATGCAGGAGAGCTGGGTTCAATCCCCAGCCAGTGCTCACCTCCTGCATGGCCACCACTCACCTGTCAGCGGAGGCTTGCACGTGGCATTGACGCCAATGGGTATCGGCGGAGCTTCCAGACGAAGATGAGCTAGGAAGAAAGGCCTAGAGGCCTAACTCTGAAGATCAGCCAGTGAGAACATGAATCCCAACAGCGGGGTCTCCTATCACGAATGGCAGGGCCAGGCAGCATGTGGTTGCCGTGTACATGGACAGGGTGGCCTTGAGTGGAAGCGTGTTCAGTGGCAACTGACAACACTATTTCAGGTGCTCCCATTGGTGCCAGGCGCCACGCTAAACTTTACACGCATCCTTTCTCTTCGTTCCCACCACGCCCTGAGCTTCATCCTCACTGTGCAGAAAAGGAAACTGAGGTTCAGAGCAGATGAGTACCTGGCACAGGTCACCGAGGGTCCAGTTATTTCATGTGGAATGCTCAAAGGCAAAGGTGGTCGAAATTCATTGTAAACAGCAGCCAGCCATGTGGATCCCCCTTTTCCAGCAAGAAAATGAATGCCTGTGTGGGCCACCTGTTGGGATGCTAAGCACAAAGTCACTCCTGAGGAGAAAGAAGAGGACTTCCTGCTCCTGTGGACAGACTCCCCGCCTCAGAATCCCAAGGGGGCCGTTTGGCTCTGTCCTCTGGGGTTACTATGAGACAGCCTTGACTTGGGGGCGGCGAGATGTCAGCTGGTTGTCCTGTGGCATTGCCGTAGCTACAGCCACAGGTGCCTTTGAAGCTGACACAGACACACACCTGGGACTCACGGACGGCAGGGCTGGCAGCACACAGGCCCACTGCTGTGGGCGTCTCAGCTCCGAGTGTGCAGGAGAGGAGAAGCGTTCACTCAATCCCATCACAAGGCATGCACTGTGGGAGCCAGCCGGTCAGAGACCCAGGCCCTTCCGGCAGGTGGCCAGAGCCGATGGTGATTTCAGGGAGCCTGGTCGGTGGATCAACACAGACACCTGCCTTTGCAAACACGGTTTGGACCTGACCAGTGTCCTTGCTGTGGGGGCTGTCCCACGGACTGGAGGATGCTGTCAACAGTTTCCCTGGCCTTCTCTCACTGGATGCCCCACACACCCCGAATTGTGTGGATTAAGACTATCTCCAGAGAAGCAAGCGGCTCCCCTGGAGAACCACGGGTCAGGACTGGGGAGTTGATTCTGTTTGCAGGAAGTGTTGTGAAAGCCTTCCAAGTGATGCAAAACTGAAAGGGCCAAGACCTGAGCGGAGGGAGCGGAGCCAGAGGTGGGAGGTTGAGCGGCTGCTGGGAGCGATGGGCTCTGTGGATGGAGCCCAGCTTGGCTGGGACGCATCCCGGGAGAGCTTGGGTCCTCACCCCACCACAGATGCAGGAAGTGGATTCATCAGTAGGGGCACACCACCCCTATCCCTCCAAGCGGTAGCCCCTCAGGTATGAGTTTTTCCTTTGCTCTTGAATGCGGACTCAGTCTTAAAAAATGCACGTGTTCATCAAATACTGAGTGCCCGCTCTGTGCCGGGGACCCAGCAACAAACAAAGTAGGCAAATAGTAATAATAATAAACCCCTGCCCGAGTGGAGCTGACAATGAACGTATCGCGTGATTTTACAAATAGGCATCGTTCATCTATAAACTAACGTCATGAGCTGTGGTTCTGGGCGCTGTTCCTCGTGGTTCTGCCTTTGGCACTTGGCTAATAAGAACTATCCCTGTTGCCAGGCATCCATCCCTCTAACCGTCAGAGGGGTTCTCAACCTGTGGGTCGCGACCTCTTTGAGGATCAAATGACCCTTTCACAGGGATTGCCCGATTCATTACAGTAACAAAACGACAATTTTGAAGTAGCAATGAAAATAACGTTATGGTTGGGGGTCACCACAATGAGGATCTGTATTAAAAGGTTGAGAACCAATGCTCTGACGCCTGTGTGCTTGTATTCCACAGGGTACATCCCCCCATGTTCTACTTATCTATCCCCCCATTTCCGTTGCTCCTTTTCCTGCTGCCACCCACCTGCTTGGGCACCCTACAGCCTCGTGTATATCCAGAACAAGGAAGACCATAAAAGAATGCATGTGTTTGAATGATGGTGCTGGCAAAGAATATTCAAAGGACTGTGGACAGCCAGAAGGACAAACAATTCTGTCTTGAAGATGTACAGCCAGAAGGCTCCTTACTAGCAAGAAAAGCCAAACTTTGTCTTGTGACCACGAAAGACCAGCCCCTGGAAAAAGACATCTTGGGAAAGTAGAGGGGCGGTGACAGAGAGGAAGACTCTGGATGAGAAGATTGACACAGTGACTGACGGTGAGGGTGGGACAGAATTGAGCATCCTGTGGTACGCCAGGTCACTCTGAGTCGGAGCCAACAGCACTGTGAACCCAAGGCTCCCAGGTAGTGCAGTGGCTTGGGCAACTGGGCTACCACTCAGATCTGCTTCCACATCTACTTCCATAAAGATGCACAGCCATGGAAACCGTCTGGGGCAGTTCCACTTTGCCCTATGAGGTGGTAGGAGTCTGAATCTGCTTGGCAGCAGTGAGACTAGTTTGGTTTTAGGGTGCATCCTGGCTGACTTTCTCTGGTTCCAAATCACGAGTGGATTTGTGGTGTCTGGGTTCGAGGATGGGGGGCGGGGATCTCAGACTTTGATGTGCACTTGACTTACCTGGGGATTTTGTTCTGACTCAGCAAGTCTGGCGTGGGGCCTTCGAACCTGCAATTCCAACAGGAGTCTAGGTCATGCTGCCAGTCAGGAACAAAATCGCCAGGTAAGCTCAGGCTTCATTTGCCTTAGTCCAGGCCTCTGTCCAGAGTGGCTGCACTCCTTAAAGGAGGCCAGGCCTGACTGGACTCGCTGACGTGCTGCCGATGTCAGGGGCTCTCCTGCCATGAACCCTAAGTGCCCTGCCTGTTCTCACACCCTCCACGAAGACACTGCCGGGCCATCTTGCCCTAAGCTACTGGTGAGCTCCATGTTTATCGCAAATCTAGAGTCCCTAGGGGGGGTGAGGTGGTCTCAGAGGACACCCAGCTCAGCCCCCGGTTTTACAAAGACAGAACTGAGACCTGGGGATGCGAGCGAGGTTGCAAGCGTCTGGGGCAGAGTCTGGTAGAAATCCCTGTTAACGCTCAGCATCCTGCTCCTC
>NW_022103901.1:27892628-27899134 GCF_000313985.2 Echinops telfairi
GCGTGGTCAACGGTGCTGGTTGACCCCATTGGCTGAATTTAGCCCACCTGGCCCAGATTGGGCCAATCCAGGTGTACCGCCCATCTAGGTGTACCGCCCTTCCTGTTTCAGAGCGTGAATTTGGAGTGTGCCCAGTAGACCCCCTGGTCCCTATTCTGGCTGCGTAACAGCAGAGTAAGAATTGTATGAGACTTCCGTTCTGAGCACCAGGGTTTGCAAAAGGCCAAGGATGGCAGTGACAGCCCAAAATCCACTTGCAGGGTCCCCACGAAGATGAAGCCGCCACTGAGTTCTCTCCATCACTGACCAAGGCTGGAGATCGTCTTGCCCTCAGCAGAGGGCACTGGAAAGCAGATGACCGCCAGCCCAGGGAAGGGCGGTCTCTCCCGTAGGGGCTTGCCCGGGTGTGCCTTTGATGGAGACCACTGTACTGGGGACAGAACCGAGGCTTTCACAGTCATGGGCCATTCCCTATCAGTCTCACCTGGCTGCCTTGCTTGGAAGGCCCTCGACCCATCTTGCAAGCCCTTCTAGGTAACAATGCACGTGTCCCAAGTAGGGTCCGGTTCCTGCTTCTGGAGTCCGACCTGTAGCTGTGATGTAGTCCTCTGCCACCAATCATGACTTTGTGACAGTTACCTTGTTCCATGCCCTGTTTACCTCATGTCCCACTGTGAATCCTCAGATGCCATTTTAACCTTGTGTTGATGCCTCCTTCAGCCCAATGATGGTTCGGTGTCTTTGTCTCTGCTAAGACTTGAAAAGTGTTCTCCTTAAATTATATTGGAGATGAGGTCTTCTTTGTACCCTAAAACAATATTATTGTTAATCACTAACTGTTGTGTCCATAACTGTACACAAATTATTTTAGCCTCTGATTTTGTTTTCAAGATTTAAAAATGTTTTACTCAAAGTCATTCAAAACCAAAACTCAAAGACAAACTCACTGTCATTGAGCAGATGCTGACTCAGGAGCCCTGGATGGCACAGTAGTTATACGTTGTGCTGCTAACAGAAAGGTCGGTAGTTCAAAACCACCTGCTGCTCTGCCAGAGAGCAACACGGCATCCTAATCCTGTAAAGAGTTCACAGTCTCAGAAACCCATAGGGGCAGCTCTATCCTGCCTTATAGGGTCACTAGGAAAGTAATGCAAGCTTACAATGAAAACACACCCCTCCCTTCCCTCTTGCGCCGCCCTCCTTCCCATCCAGTCCTGCTCACAAGGCCAGCACCTTTAATACATGTGAGCTGCTCACTGTTTAAGGTTGACCCTACTGACCCCTGAGGTCGACCCTGGCAGCAGAGTGGGTTGTGCACTGGACTGCTAACCACTAAGTGCCAACCACTAAAACCACCAACTGCTCTGAGGGAGAAAGGTGATGTTTTCTACTCCAGCAAAGAGTTGCCGTCTCAGAAAGGGCTCCATGGCCCTGACTCTTGAGTTTCCCTTGCTTGATGTCAAGCTTGTATCTCAGGCACCCTGGTCAGCAGCATGCCAGGCAAGACTCTTCTTTAAAAAATTGGCCCAGAGCCCCAGGCCCCTTCCAGCTCAAACCAAGTCTAAGAGCACCCACAGTCCAAACATCAGTGTCCAACTCACCCTGGATCCAAGAATCCCTGGGAAAGCACATAGGATCTGACCCACTGTGATCCTTGACCCAGTTAGAAGTGAAAAGTGCATCTGGGGAACATGACCCCACAACTGGACCTCCATTTATGGACAGAAGACCAAAAGGGTGAGGGAAGAAGTCAGAATCCCAGGACTCGAAGAGGACAAAAGGCTCAGGTGCCCCAAACTTAGGAAGCCCCCAATAGTTTGATCATGACACCCCACGCTGCTCCGTGGCTGCTCAGACAACTAAGTCCCTTTGAATTTCTTCTGCACCCAGTGTCTGCTTTACTTCAACTGGCTAATCACTAGGCCAGAACAAGGCCCTGTGGGTCGGGATGGCAGCACTGTCACACTCATCTTTCCATAGAGGCCAGGGGTCCGGAGGATTAGGGTGAAGAGTAGAGACCCTCCTGGAGACCCCGATGCTGGGCTGGGCATGGGAGGCAGACCCTGATGCTGGGCTGGGCATGGGAGGCAGAAAGGGGAGGTAGCACATGCAGGGGAGGTCATTTGCCACTATATGGAAAGATTTCCATGCTGGCAGATGACAGCAAGCATCAGCCCCGTTTGTGGGATGGCTCACCTACGTCCCGAGGTGAAGAAATCTTCCTGGCAGAGACTGGGATCAGAGTCCGACATCTGGACCGCTGGGCAGAGCTACTGCCAAGGAATCCTGGACACCTGATACACATCTGGGTCTCCCTGGCAATGCTGTCTCTGGGGATCATGGACTGCTGGTCCAGGTGCACAGAAGTCCACGTGGCGTGAGGGACCGTCAGCTCCCCGAGGCGAATGTGAGAACCATCCCCACCAGAAACGTCCAAGTCACAGCCTAGGCAAGGAGAACACCATGCTCCAGCTGCCGATCACCCTGCACCATGCAGACCACCAGTTTCCATCTGACAGGTGAGCAGGCTGGTTCACACTCCTGTCAGGTGGTGTGGCTTATCAAACTCTGCTGAAGCCGTGCAAATCCAAAACTGGGACTGAGAGAAGAGCAGTCATTCTCGAGAGAAGCAGTCCCCCAGGTGGATCTTGAAGGGGGGAAGGGGCAGGGCAGTGGAATGAAAGAAGGGACATTCCATGGCCCCAGGGACTATACAAACCAAATCAAACCACATTCCAACGAGGCATATGCCGTACGGAAAGATTGAGAGGGCAGAAGTAGATCACCAGGCCTTTCTTCCAAGGTGCCTCCAGGTAGACTCACACTTCAGCTCTTCTGTTAGCAGCTGATTTCTGACTATTTGCACCATCCAAGGATTCCATAATTATAGTAAGGAAGATTGTTTCTGTCTGGATATGTTACAAGCTGCAAGAAATACACCCCCGGCCCCTAATTAAAAACAAACCAAAAAACCCCACTGTCAAGGAGTTGATTCTGGCCCATGGGGACCCTATCAGGCACCGTAGAACCCCTCTGAGGGGTCCCAAGGCTGTAAGTCTTCATGGAAGCAAATCACTGCATCTCTCTCCCATGGAGCACCTGGAGGATTTGAACCTCCAACCTTTTGGTTAGTAGACCATTGCTTAATCCACTGCACCATGAGGGCTCCTTTTGCCCCCTTTCAATATGGATGATAATTAAAAAGGAAAAGTTATTAAGGATTTCCTTTTTCCTGGTTCCACAGTCAATGCCCAGAAAACCCAGCAATCAAGAAACCAGAGGACAACATGCATTGGGAAAATATGCTATCAAAGAGTTCTTTAATGTGCTAAAAAGCAAATATGTCACTTTGAGAACTAGGGTGCACCTGAGCTAAACAATTATATCCAAATCCATACTATCCCAAATGTTCCCCCTGAGTTTCAGCCTGCCTTCTGTGACTGCAAACTCATAATATCAACCAAAACATTCAAAGCAGAAGGTAACTCAGGCACATTGTGACCGTTTTCCTTTCTCTCAGCTCTGCTTTCTATTGTGACTTCCTTCCCCGTAGGCTCTTCCTGCAAGATGATGGAGATACTCCCAAGAGCCCCGGAATCCCATCCATTCCATTCTCAGCCCCAGCAGAAAGAGAGCATCTTTTTCCCTCCAGAAATAACAGAAGTCCCAGAACTGGCCCTCATTGGCACAGCTTAGATCAGATGTCTCTTCTGCACCACTTATGAACCTATCAGCCAGGGGATGGCATCCTCTGATTGGCCAAACTAGGCGAGGTCACACACCAATCTCTGAATCATCCAATCAGAGAGACTGAGAAGGGAGAACTGGTGGCTCCCCAAAGGAAAAGTGGGGTGCTGTTCCAAGACAAAAGGCAATGGAGGCTGAAGCTGGCAAAACTAACAGAAAATCACTATGTATAGGCCCTTCTCAATGGAATATGAACCAAATATTCAAGTTGTTCCCATAAGATGTTGGAAGGGAGGGTTCAACAGCTCCCTCTAAGTCAGGACTTTTCAAACAGGAGTGGTGTTGTTTCCTTCCTCTGGGGACATTTGGCAATATCTGCAGACATTTTTGATTATCATGACTGGGGTGGGGTAGGCGGTGCTATTTAGCAGGGATGTTGGCCCAGGCATGCTGCTTGTGTTAGTCTGGGTGGACTAGAGAAACAAATTCATAGACACTCATGTGTACAACAAAGAGCTTTATATACAATGTTAATTGTATATTAAGAAAACATCCCAGCCCAGTTCAGATCAAGTCTACAAGGTCAATATTAGCCCATATGCCCAATACCAGTCTAGGAAGTTCTCTTCAGACTCACGCAATACATGCAATGATACCGAATGCAGCACGATCACAGGGCAGTAGGTAGAAAGTCTTGTGGATCCAGTGGTGGTGGAAGCATCTCAACACTGGTGTGGGTCTGCACGTGGCTCCTCCATCTCCAGGACTGTGGCTCCATCAGCGTAGCTCTATGTGGCTTGTCACAGGAATGTGAAGCAGAGCGCTTGTGTCCTACCTTCAGGGAGGAAGACAGGAGTTCCCAGATTCCTCAGGAGAAGGCAATGTCCACACAGAGACCTCATTGGCTATGGCCTGATTGACAGGCTAAGCTCCATCCCTTCGCTCAAGTCAGTAGATTGTGTAACTGCCACACTGCTAAATATCCTTCAATGTATAGGACAGTCCCCACAACAACAACAAAATTAGGCTGCCCAAAATGTCTATAGCACTGAGGGTGAGAAACCCTGAACTCAATTGACCATGTAATTTTTAACCCAAAGCAGAGCACTGCTTTTGAGACCAAATTAAGCCAGGAACATTTGTAATCAGGATTACTCCGGCAAACCCACCTCCAACACATTGCCCACCTATATGATGAAACCCTATGACTAGAGGCAATGGCCCACCCTTACCATTGGCAAGAACAGAACTGTAAGGGTGTATGTTTCAGCTGAGGTTTTATCTCTGACTCCCTTCCATCCCTCTCCACTTCTGACACTGTTGACAGCTCCAGAGTCTACCTCTACAGGGTTGCTGAGACCTACCAAAATAGACCAGCCTGGTAGGGCTGCCCAAATGTCTGCCCACGGACATTGCTGGGGAAATTGTCTCTGGCGTGCTGCAAAGAAACAGGAGAACTGCCCTGCTGCGTGTAACGAATCCCACCCCAATTAAACTGCTGGAGAACAGCTAGGAAGGAGGTGGAGGAGGGGAGGGATCAGGAGTATCTCCTTTTTCATCTCGCAAGAGCCAATTTCAAACTTGCCTCAGGTCATAAAAGAAATTAATTTGATGCTCTCAACCTTGCTCAGAGTGGACACATGTCCTCCACTGAAGCATCTGCTGCTGCTAGATCCAGAAACAGGAAACCATCTCCTTGGAATGATTCTGGTTTCAGGACTCAGCCAAAATCATTTGCCTGGAGCCTGAGAAGCAGTCACCAGGAATCCTCTGGACTGGCTTTTGTTTTGGGTTGGAAATGTTTTATAAATGGTTCTCTAAACTAAGGTGACTCCCAATTCAAAGGATGTTTATCCAAAGGAGCTGGTCCTTGGAAAAACAATGCTCAAATAGAACTTAAATTTAGCACCTGATTGCCCTCTTATATTTCCCCCCTCTTATATTAATAAGCATGATCACATCAAGTCTGTTATGACCCAGGCAGTCTCTGGGTCTGATTTCATGAGTTTTATACTTTGGGCTCAACCACCCACCAGCTCAGACACTCTCACTTCCAAATTCCTGCAATACAGTCTACAAGATTACCTGACTTGGCTTCTGTACCCACCCCTGGTTCTAAAGAACAAAAGCTATAAAATCCTGAATATCTCAGTGCTGTGGAGGGACACATTTCTGCAGTAGAAGGAAGCAAGGGGATTCAGAAAGTATGACTGGGCTCAGAAAATAGTGGACAAAATGGTATCCCAAACGGAGGGAAGCAAGAGGTTGCACAAAGAAAACTCTTCGTAGTTTCTCAGAACTAACTGAGTGCATTTAAAAGCCAATGAATTCTCCCTCGAGACGGGCAAAGTGGAGTCAGAAAGCTCTTATTCTGTGGTGGAATGTACCAGGAACTAAGTTATGAAAACTGAAGAAGTTTCAGCTTAACTAAATACCCGAAGGAGATAAGTTGCTGGGTCTGGGTGATCAGGACCATGGTCTTGGGGGGCCAACAAGAGTTCACAAAGACGATGTTCTACATTCTGATTTGATGATTAGCCACTGAAGTCTCACAAGCTTGTGAGCAACCATGTAAGGTGCAACTACTGGGCTCTCCCTGTCCAGGGGAAATCAAAAGACACGTGAAAATGATTGCTGGTGGAGTTGGTTACCTGCTGAGTTATTATCAACTGCAAGGTCAGCAGTGTGAAAACACAACCCATTCAACGGGAGAAAGAGGAGGCTTTCTACGCCGGTGAAAAGCTACAGTCTAGGAAACCCACAGGGGCAGTTCTACCCTGCCCTTTAGGGTCACTATGAGTCCATACCAGCTTGATGGC
>NW_022103901.1:27900245-27901616 GCF_000313985.2 Echinops telfairi
ACCAGCATAGACCATTTAGAGCAGTATCCTGTCTCTTGAGACCTCTTATTCCCCACTGTCTACCTGCTGGATTATTCCAACAAAAGGGGCACAGCCTTGCTACCCTCTTCCCTACCTTGCTCAGAGACCCCTGCAAGACCTCCTGCAAGATTGAGCCTAACCACTTCCACATCCACTCAGCCTAGGACTTTCTTGCTTGCTTCCTTGCTTCCTTCCTTCCTTTTATCTTTTCTTCAATCCTTCTCTTTCTTTTGTCTTCAAATCAAAAGCTCCTCCTACTCTTACAGTTATTTTTCAGTTATTATTACCCTTACTTTCTCCTGTCAAAACAAGGAATTTTTTTCACTGTTCTTTCTTTATAATCCATTAATTAGCACTACCAGATTGTTTTACTCCATCCTCTATTACTTTCCCTTCTGTTCTTTGATCTCTCCCCTAACCCCTACTCTACCTCCCATCCTCCAATATTTGTTCCCAAGTGTTCATTATTCCTCTATTATACCTCTCAACAGAGTTAACTACCCCTACACAACCCCACCTCCCTTCCACCCCTAACAGATACATCAAGATGTCAAGGAAACAACAGAAAATTTTGGTACACAAGAGAAACAGACACAAATACGTAAACAACACCCCGATCTAAAAAGAAAAAGTTTGAGAATGGCTAGGTTATAGAATTAACAGGGGGTGGGGGAAACAGAAGAGTGATGATTGTGTACATGCAACAGATGCAGAAAGTGTCTGAGATAAAAGAGGGGGAAAAGAAAATCTAGAAACCTCATTACAAGTCTTACAAGAAAAAAATCCAAACAGGTACAGGAAGTGAGCACTATTACACCATACTATAGAATAACAGAGAAACAGAATTGAAGAAACGAAAAGCCAATGCAGTAAGCTTAAAGGCAAATCTTTGGACTCCAATCTGAGAGAAGAACAAGCAACAAAAAATGCAAAGGAGACAGATTTTTTTCGGCAGAAACCATGCAGACAAGAAGGCAATGGGATGAGGTTTTATACAGATACAGCCTTGAAGGAAAAAACTGCCAACCAATAATCTTGTATCATTGTATTCTGCAAAATTATCAAATATTCGGGAAATAAAAACATTCCAAGACAAGGAGAAATTAAATAAAATTGCAAAATAAAACCACCACTACAAGAAATACTAAATGAAATAATATTGCCAATAACTCAACAACAGCTGCACAGAAATGGGAAACCAGAATATAAGATAATTCCTCACAAAAGCCAACCCACTCAAAGCAGTATCCAAAACACACAGAAATACAATAATGACAAAGAAACTAATTATACCACAAACACATATATACACACAGTCACACACACACAAATCAAAATGACAGCAACAAA
>NW_022103901.1:27903059-27904282 GCF_000313985.2 Echinops telfairi
TCTGCATCCATAAGCAAACTCAAATCCAGACAGGCCATCCATAAAGTCAGCAACAATATGCACCCATTCACAGGCTCAAAAGTCTCTTCATCTCGTCGGGTTCTGGCCAACTCAATGTGGGCTGCCTCACTCAGCCTCCACAACAGGTAATCCAGAACAGATAAACCCTCAGGACCAATAATGAGAGTAGCAATATCAGGAGGGGAAGGGGAAGACTGGGGGAACCAATTACAACCAATTACATATAATCCCCTCCCAGGAGCACCCACAGAAAAGTGGGTGAAGGGAAACAGACAGTGTAAGACACGAAAAAAAATAAATAAATTATCAGGGGTTTACGAGGGAGGGGGATGGGGGAAATGTTCTGATACCAAGGGCTCAAGTAGGAAAAAAATGATTTGAAAATTATGATGGCGACATATATACAAATGTGCTTGACACAATGGATGGATGGATTGTGATAAGAGCTCTATGAGCCCCCAATAAAATTATTTTTTAATCATAAAAAAGAAAAGAAAAAACACACCTCAGATACAGACAAAAACAGACTACAAATCAAAAGCTGAACAAACACATATTAAATGAATGCAACAAGAACAACAAAGCAGATGCGGCAATATTAATCTCTGGAAAATATTCAAGACAAATAACATCACGAGAGACAAGAATGATCAGTACTTAAAGATTAAAGGAACAATAATCCAAGAAGACATACCCTAATAAACACATGTACATTCAAAGAAAGACTTTGGGAAATACAGTGATCAATCCCCACAGAATTGAAGAGAGAAATGGACAACTTGGCAATAATAGGAGATTTCAGTACACCACTCTCAAGGAGGGACAAATCATCAGGAAAGAAACTCAACAAAGACATAAAAGAGCTAAGCAACATAATCAATCAACCTGAACTCCAAGACATATACAGAACACCCCAACCACCAATGCAGTACACTTTCTTCTCCGGTGCACACAGAACATTCTCAAGAAGAGGCCACATGCTAGGCCACAGAGCAAGCATTAACAAACTCAAAAAGTACTGAGATCCTACTACACATTTCCTCAGATCACAATGCTATGAGAGTAGAAATCAACAATGGAAGGAATAGAAACATAAAGACAAACACGTGAAGATTGAGTAACGTACTAATTTTAAATGACTGGGAAATAAATAAATTCTGGATAAAAATGTTTAATTCCTTGAAGTGAGAATGATAACACAA
>NW_022103901.1:27905533-27906815 GCF_000313985.2 Echinops telfairi
GCCGGTCTAGAGTGGAACTGGGCTCCCCCAGAGAAGAGTGAATTGGCAGGACTGGAGAGCAAATCCAGGGCCCAATTCTGATTCTGGATGGGGTTCATAACTAGATGATTCATTCTGATATACGACACATCCAAATGATCGGCCACTTGGGGCAATGAATGAAATACAAATGAAAGATACAAGAACTTTGAAGGAAGTGCACTGGAGGGGAGGAGCGTGCATAATGGGGCTCCGATTGATTGAGGTACATGGGATCCAGGAAGACTTCCCATGGAAGTGGTAATTAAACTAAGACCAACCAAGAGTTGATCCAGACGAATCATGAGGGGAGAGCATTTCCAAGATGCCAACATGTGCAAGGGCCCAGGGCGGAGATGGAATGAGATGTGTTGGACATAGGTTGAACATGAGGACTTGAGGTAGTGAGAGAGGAGCTGAGGACATACCAGCTCCTCTGGTAAGAGGGTAAGGCTAGCTCAACAGTGTTGAGGATCGCAAAAGTCCACAGGAACTCACCACCACTTCACAAGTAGTCTATTTGTGTCTGAGCACAGAATCTCAAAAGCCTAGTCAAAAGTCCAAAGACTCACTGAACAGATAGCATCCACTCTCTGGTGTGCAAAAGGTGGACCAGAGGAGATGAGGCAAATCTTTTAGGGGTTCAGTGTCCCACCTCCACCAATCTTATCTCCTTGAAGAAATCGATGTTGCCTTCAAGATCAAGAAAATGTATTAACTAAAACTTAAGTTAAACTAAAAGATGAACTCTTTTAAATACACACCCTCTTTGCCCAAGAATTATACTTCAAAACATTTGCCCTGCAGAGGAACAAATGAAAAACTTGTGCACCAAGATGTATAAACAAACATAGATTTGTAGTAGCCAATGACAGGACACATCCCACATGGTCACCATAGCCATTCATACTCTGGAATACCGTCTGAAAACGTTTGCCATCGAGTCAGTTCTAAGTCATTGTGTTAGTCTGGGATGACTAGAGCAACAAATCCAGGAAGACTCAGAGGTGTATAAGAAAGAACTTGATATAAAGAGCAATTGTATAGTAAGAAAACATCCCAGTCCAGATCAAGTCCATAAGGCTGATATTAGCCCATATGTCCAATACCAGTCTTTAAATTTCTCCTCAGACTCACACAACACATGCAATGACACAGAATTCAGGAAGATCACAGACCAGTGGGTGGAAAATCTTGTGGATCCAGTGGTGGTGGAAGCATCTCAGTGCTGGCGTGGGTCTCCACGTGGCTCCTCCAGCTCCAG
>NW_022103901.1:27909876-27924868 GCF_000313985.2 Echinops telfairi
GCTCGTAGACTTAGTAGGGGCGGTGGATGATATACATTTGGGATAAAATGATTGGTTCCAAACTCACTGACAATGAGTTGATACCAACTCATAGCGATCCTATAGAGCAGGGTAGAATTGCCCCGTGTGAGTTTCCAAGTCCGCAACGCAATCGGGAGTAGAAAACCCTGTCTTTCTCTATTGGGACAGCTAATGGTTTCCAACTGATGACCTTGAGAAGCACAGCTGAGCGTGTAACCACTATGCCACCAGGGCTCAAGCGGTGATGGCCTTCAGTTTATTACAGGGTGGTCACAGGACACATAGTTCAGGTAAGCCGCTATGAAATCTGAGTCCTCAAGCATGTCTGGTGCTGGGTGTTCACCATCAAGATTTTCCCATAATGCCCCTCAAGGCCCCTCGGGTATCAGCTATGGCATTCTGCCTTGAGCATAAAAGAAAAACCCTCTTGGAATAGACTGTGATATCCTGTACCTGCCAGACTGAAGAGAGGAAGAATGCCACCTTTAGTGTAAATGGTGAGGGCAGCTTCAAGCCTAGGTCAATGCCAAAGTTAGGGAAATGCTGTGAGAAAAGGCGGTTGAAAGTTCATCCTGGATTCTAGACTCGCATCTATATGTTCTTTATGTATTTATTTTCCCCTTTGGCATGTTGTTGTTAAAATTCATTGTATTGGGAGCTCCTCCAGATCTTATAACATCCTATATGTCAATTGTTTCAAGCACACCCAGATATTAAAATGGAGTTCGGGTTCTGGTTGCAGACTCCTCTGTTCACACACCAGATGCCTCTGGTTTTAAAGCTCTGACCCAAATCTCTACCTCCAACATCATATGTTTTTTCTTTGGCTCTCTCTGAGCTTCTGTTTTCTCTCTTGTTAGAAAGATACCAGTCACCAAGAGATTAGGACCTTCATACCTTCAGTGTGACCTGGTGTGAACCGATCGCTTGGAGAACAAACCTAGTTCCAAACAACGTCCCATTCTGAGATTCTTTGGGGTTAGGACTTCAACATTTCTTTTTGGAGGGGGACACAATTCAAGCCCTGACACAAGACCTTTGATATCTTAGGAGGCATGCATTCAAATTTGGGCTCCAGCCCTGGCTCATGGTGATACTTGACCCAGCTCATTTACTTGCCCATACCTCCCTTCTGCCATCTATACACGGACACCATCCCTGCTACCTGGCATTGTGGTTATGCGATTAAGTGATATGATGAATGGCAAAATGCCAAGCTGAGCACTCAACAAATTGTTTCTCCCCCTCCTCTTCCTTGGTCACTCCTCAGGCATCTTCTCCTTCCTCTTTATATTCGCTCTGCCCTCGGAGGTATCGAAGACTCTCCTGGGACTCCCAGGTTGGCCCATGATTGGGACATTAAACGGAAATGTTCCTTGGCACTCAGTCCTCCTGACTCCCCCAGGTCCCCAAACTCTAGTGACTTGTGTCTTCTCACCTTAGGACCTCCCTCGAGGGCAGCAGACAAGGGTACTATTCACCAATCAACACCTGACTTCCGCTCATAGTTCCCCTTCGCTAACAATACCCAACATTTATCAGCTGTTTGCTAGGTCAAGCTTTCCGTCTGCACTTTGTCTGCATTGTTGCTGCTTCTGTGAAACACAGTCAAGTCAGCTCCGACTCATAGTGCCATCCCCCCCACCCCGCCCAACCTCCATTTACAGCACAATGAACCACTGCCTGGCTTCATCATCCCTGCCCTATTTGAGCCCAGGACTGCAGCCTCAGTGTCACAATCCATCTCACTGAGGGTTCTGCTCTCAGGGGTGACGCCCTTCTCCAGGGACTGATCCCTTCTGAGACCATAGCCAAAATGCATCCAGAGTTTGTTTCTAGGGAAACTGGGAAAAGGAGAGCTAGGAAAGCAAAGAATGGGATTTCGAAAATGTGGTGGGGCCTAGGAATTTAATCCCCAACTGCAGGGGTTCTCCCTGGGGACAATTGCTTTCTTGACATGTAATGATTTGTGTTCAAAGTTGGGGAGAGCTTTAAGAGGATCAGGAAACATGAGGAGAGTGTTGTTGTGGGCCCACGGTGGCATCCTTCATGTTTCCTGATCCGCTTAAAGCTCGCCCCAACTAGTAGCCCCAAGACAGCCAAGATTTTCTTGTCTCTCTCCCAGAATCCTATCTCTCAGTCTCTCTGACTTTGCTTTTCCACTTGACTCCTTTCTCCATTCTTCAGATTTTACTTCTAAGCAGCACAGCGAGCTGTGGTTCATTGTTGTTGGGCGCCAGTGCAGCCGTCCCTGACTCATAACACCCCGTGTGACAGAGCAGAACTGCCCCCATAGAGTTTTATTGGCTGATCTTTCCCAGGACAGATCACTAAGTCTCTCCAGCAAAGTCATTGGGTGCTTTAAGCCACCCTTCCAGTTAGCAGCTGATTGCTTTCTCATCGCAGGGAATGCAGTGTTTCGAAAGGCAGGGAAGGTCTATGAATATTCCCAAAATAAGTCTTTCCCCCTTAGATAAGGAGCAACTGAACTAGACCTTTGAAATGCAATAGTTCTTGGCATCTTCTCCCGTCTATTTCCCTAACACTCTCAGAGTGTTTTTTCCATGTTAAATGGACTGTGGGGAGAAAAATCAAAAGAAGAACACTATTTTGCGACATATGAAAATTACATGAAATTTCAGATTTCATAAATAGAGCTTCATAGGAACATAGTCGTGGCTGTTTGTTTACACACTGTCTATGTAATTTTCACTCAATAAGGGCAGGATTGAGTAGTTACAAAAGGGATTGGGAGACATGCAAGCCTGTAATATTTACTATCTGGGCATTTATAGTAAATGTTTACTGGCTCATGGTTTAGTGTGATAGGTTTTGTGTCAACTAGGCTGGAACAGGGTTCTCAACGGTTTGACAGTTAAGACCTAGTAATCCCCCATGCTGTGACCTAACACAATGTAGTCAACTCCATAAGGGGATCTGCTATGAACAGTCAACCCGTTGTAAGATTAGAGTCAGATGCAACACCCTTACCCAGGTCCCAGCCCTGAGACAATCGATGGAAAGAAAGTTTCCTCAGGTGTGTGGCCTACGTACAATATAAGTGGACACTGAGGGAAAGCTTGCTTGCTTCTTGTTGGGTCTGGATCCCGCATTTGGCTTATTGAACGACAGTTCTTTGGCCTTGAGCCGAAAGCATTCCATGTAGCCTGCTGATCAAGAGTTGTCCGTGGCCTGCCGTCTGAACTGCCCAACTTTGATCCATTTGCCTCTGGAGCCACAAGACCAATCTGATGACTTTGGATTTATCTGCCTCTGCAGCCACCCACCTGTCACCTCGATGCTGACCTCGGGTTCATCAGCCCTGGTAACCACCAGAGTCAGGAGACGCCTCCAGCCTAACATTTGACCCAAGGAGTTAGAACTTGCCCAGATTTGAACTTGCCCTTTTCTATAACTATGTGAGCCCTGATAGATTACACAGATCAGCTTCACTGGTCTTGGCTCTCTCGAGCAGCGATTCTCAATCTGTGGGTCACGACCCCTTTGGGGGTCCAACAACCCTTTCACAGGGGTCACCCGATTCATAACAGTTACAAAACGACAGTGATTAAGCAGCAACGAAAATAATTTTAGGGTTAGGGGCTCACCACCACATAAGGAACTGTATCAAAGGGTCGCGGCATGAGGAAGGTTGAGAACCACTGCTCTAGGGGGCTCAGTTTAGACACTGATGCAGTGCTTTCTAGCACCGACGGAGGAAAACAACCAGAAATGTTCATCATCAAAAGAGGCAAAAGCATGGTGCTCCGAATCATATAGATATTTGAGTCTACTTCCTCATCTCCAAAACAGAGATGTGGCTCACTTCCCTGACATGGTTACATGGGTAGTAAATGAAATAACATGCCAAGTGCTTCACACAGAGAAAACAGATCAGCAAATAATTCTTTCCTGTCTCTCCCTGATTTCCACTCTTGACCGAGAAAGCAGGCAAGAAGAGGCAAGCAAGGTCATCTCCTTGTCTAAATGTTTTCTTGTTACAAAACATCTTTCTTCTTAACATCCCTTCCTACATGAAAGATGGTTGTCAAAGGAATTTTGAAAGGCCTCAACCTAGAGTTAGATGGAAGATAACACGGTGCTCTCATAGCTAAATCATTTGAATCAACCTCTACCCCAATCTACCAATCTAATATTGGCCCCCTCCAAAATAATAACAATATGAAAGTTGGGAAGTGGAAAACTTCATCCTCTGGAGTTTTCGAAAACTAATTCAGTTGTAATCACAGACGATGGGAAACAAGGACTCATGACACATTTCTCTGCCTCGTGGGCAGATGAATCTATGATTTGTATTTGATGTTAAATGTGATTCTCCTGCATCTTCCGTGGGTTTGATTGATAGAGCACATGAGGCCACTCAGTAAAATGATACAGTGGAGATCAAAGCATGAAAGATAATTTTCAATGAAATGTCTGGAGCCGACAGTGAGTTATAAGCCTTTGTCTCCCACTTTATGGAACACAATTTCATTTAAAGCCAGAATCTGTCATTTCAGGATTGTTTATCAAAACACATTCAATATCATGGTCCCCCAAGGAGAGTGTCGAGTCAAAAGGTAGAAAATCAAAATGGGTGCAAACATTCTAGGATAAAATAGGGGATGGATTCTGATCTGCATAAATATTATCCACCAGTGATACATTTGGGAGGAAGAACAAAGTCATTTATCTGCAAGGTAAATACCTGGTGTTGTCAGGAATGCCTGACACAGCCCTATCTACCCAGTGAGCCGTGCATGGTGGCTCATATGTCTCGATTTGATAACTCTGCTTTATTCATAGGGCCACAATGAGACTCCCAATTGGGTTTTCATCTTTGCATAACTTTCTGTTCTGCTTTTTATGTGCATTTTGTGTGCAAACCCTAACTACATCATGACTGAACGTGGTCATGAATCTACAGAGGTGTCCAGAAAGCCAGGAGACAGAACAGATCGGAGCTTGAGTCCATTGACTCTCACTTTCCCATCCATGATACCTTGAGCAAATCGCCTCACCCTTCTGAGCCTCAGTTTCCCCATCTTACAACCTGGAGAGGGGAAGAGGCCACGAGCTTGGAAACCCTTTCTACACCGTGGCGCACTGCACAACCGTGAAATACAAAGCCCCGTTCTTGGCTCGGGTGGGACAAGCAGACATTCACAAAGAGATCTCTACAGCTGGTCGATGTCTCATGCCTCTGGTCTCAACCCGAACAGGGTGTGTTGGAGAATTAACTCTTTAAGATGCCTCGATCCCTCTGCTACCAACTGACCCTGTGACTTTGGTACTGTCGCTTTACGCTTCCTGGGCTCTGCTAGTTTCATCAGCATCTCACATTCTGGAAGCGGCTCAGGTCGTACCACTAACCACATCGCCTAAGTCCTGCCTACCCGCTGGTCAATGCTACCACTGCTTATCTAAAAGATGGCTCCCCTTCATTGCTAACAGAGGTGCTGAACATCCACACGCGTCAGGAGAAACTGAGCCCTTTCTGAGCTCCCAGGAGGGACTCTGTATTGACCTAAAGCAATCACAGTCTTTCTATCCCTACTCCGGTGAGTGCCTTAGGGATCGGGATGTGATCCATGGTGACCAATGTGAGTTAACAGGAAGTCTGTCGGGGCTTCAGGAGAGGTTTCCATGCGACTGAAAATGAACACAAGGAAGAACGTGGTTCTGTCCTGGACGTTGGACCGGCTGTGTGAGGATGCGATATCTGGAGCTGTGGCTACCATCCTGGGACCGAGCGGGGACAGGCGGAGGGCAAAATCACATTCTGAAAAAGTCAGAGCAGAAAGCAGACAAAAACCGGGTGCTTGGCTTCAGTATCAAGTAAACTACTGCCTAAGACCATCTTGGACTCCCCTCAGTTCCTTTGGATGCAAGATAATAAATCCTTTCACATATACAGAGGATGCATAAGTCATGTTGAGTTGCGTTTTCTGCTACTTTGTCAGTGATCTGGATCTGGCTTTTGCAGGGCTAAACATAGCTGTGCTCTTGCTAGACGCGAACTCGCTTTTGTTTGCTAAGTCACTGTTACATAGCATCTACTGGTGTGGCCTTGAAAGTCTTGGACCCCTTAATTCACCAGAGCTCTAAAATCTCCTGCCTCCTTCTGTGGGGTGTGGAAATGCCACAATCTAGGGCTTTGCCTCAGTAAGAAACTCCTTAAGTAAATCTTTTATATTATCATCATGGTGTTGCCACGCTCCCGCTTCAGTCTCTCAGCCCCTCAGGGCAAATTTCAACGGATCAGCCCCTGTCCAGACATACTTGCTTATAAAAACACATGTGGATTCCAGGTTGTCTTTCTCTTGCATGGCATGTTTCTCTTCCCCAACCTCCCTCTCACCTGCCCTTCAGTTGGCTCATTCTTCTCCCGACTTTAGGCCTCAAATTAGCCATTATTGCCTGGCAGCGGGGGGTGGGGTGGGGTGTCGTTAGTTTATTGTGCCAACCTGGCCAGTAAACACATGTGAGGTTAATTGAAGGGCTGAGGGATAAATGGCTCAGTGAGCCTCGCCTTTCTAGTTCTCAGGACGCTTGCTTTCTGATGGTCGGACGAGGGAACAGCTGCCTTAGCCAGTTCCCTGCTTCAGCTGGCAAGGCTCACTTCCTGGGAGACATCCCCGAGAAGCCGCATGGACCTACCCCAATGCAGCCCTGGAGCACCCGTGTGGAGACCCCTGCCAACGCTGAGATGCTTACACGTTCACGGATTCAGCTTTCCTCCTGCTGTTGGCATCATTGCGTGTGCTTTGTGAGATGGAAGAGGACTTTGTGGATTGGTGTCGGACATATGGGTTAATGTTGGACTTGTGGGCTTGGGCAGCACTGGGCTAGGATGTTTTCTTGATGTGCACTTACCTTGATATAAAACTCTCTCTTATACATGACTTTCTGTGGATTTGTTCTCTAAAGTACCCAGACTAACACAGGGGGTGAGACACCCTTGTTGACATCCTCACATTTTTCATCCTCCTTACATTTATTCATCATGATATTTATCATGATTTGTAATGACACATTTATTTCTATTCACTTATTGTCTACATCTAACACACAAGTATAACATCCGGGAGAGCAAGAGCCCCGTTCTTTGAGCTCACCACTCTGCCCTCAGTCTCTACAACAGGCACATCGGAGTGACCACAATAAACATTCGGTGAACATATTCATTAATTAACTGGATTATTCCTTTCTCATCATTCCCTCCATACATATTTCCTGCAAAGATGCGAATCTCCCTCCAACCCTCCATTGTGCAAAGTCTGGGAAGCAGAAGATAAGGGTAGCATTTCCCTCTTCCCATGGCCAGGTGTCACGGTTAACTTTATAGGTCAACGTGGTTAGGCGACGGCCACCAGTCGTTTGGCCGAACTCGAGTCTAGTTTCTGTCATGAAATAGTGACAGGCAGTGTTTGGATTAGCTAATGTGAGATTAAAGTCAATTCGCCTTAGGCAAAACCGACTGTTGGCCACTGTCACCAAGGTGATTCTGACTCCCGGTTGACCCATGGGTGCAGAGTGGAACTTCTCATCGGGTCCCACGGCAGTGACCTTTCAGAAGCAGATCACCAGGCCTGTTGCACAGGGCTCTTCCGGGGCGAGGAGTGTGTGGTTTGAACCACCAACCTTCAGAAGACTTACTCATCTGTACCTCTCAGGAACTCCACCTAGCCCTAATGTGATCTACTATAAGGCATACCTCTAGTGTAATATAATTACCTGTCATGATGTAGCCTGATGTAATCAGTGAGAAAGGCGTCTCCCTAGGGTGTGTTCTACCTCCAGACTATACATCATTATTTTGGCAGAACTTTTCTCCTCTTCTGGCGCCTAACTCTGTGGGGCTTGGTAAGAAAGTCCGCAGTGTTTCCTGACTAGGGGTCTTGAACTTTCAAGTTCCTACAAGTATGTGAGCCCATTCCTTGAAGCCAATCTCTCTCTAGCTTCTGTCTCCCTCATTGATCAACCTCAGCTAGACCTCACAAGGAACCCACGTACTGTCATCCATAGAGGTCACTATCCCAAGTCACAGAGAGAGGAGAGGCAGCAGGAAGGGGTGCATGGGGTGAAATGAGAAACATCCAACCTCATAGTATCCACAATGAGGAAAAACAGGAAAGCCTGTCCTCAGAACCTCCAGCTCTGATAAGGAGTCAATACTCTTTGCAGAGCTAATCTCTACCCAACCTGCCACCAGCCTCATCTGCAAGTAGCAGCCTATCCCAACCTCTGGTGTATCTCCCCCATCTGTACAACTCCCCATCGTTATTTTGCTCATAAAGGAAACTATTCTCCCAAGCCCAGAGCAATTAACAGAGCCCAGAAGTCTCGGGGCTTTCTGACTTGGAAGCAGACGTCGTCGGGCTCAAGAGAGTCAAGAATTCATATCAGTACCAGAAGTCTGGGCTCCAGGCAGATAGTGTAGGCAAGCTGACCCAACAGATGGGAAGACTCACGTTTCCTTACCCAGAGGCAACCAGCACGCTCATTATCCACAGTGGGCCCTGCACTCCCACCTGGGAGGCAGCACTAACTGTTGAAAGTGTCTCTCATGGTCACAGTCTCCCATTTGCACACAGAGAACACACACTGGTTAAGAAACCTCCAGCATGAAGACAAAGGCAAGCATCTGTTCTCGGGTGATGTAATCTTCTAATCTGGTCTCGCGAGCAATGGGCTGGCGTGCCTGCCTGATGCTCAGAGTCCGTCTACCACCCGCTTCCCGGCACGTCTTAGCAAGCCCTCTGTCAGAGGAGGCCTCCCCTCAGCTGAGGTCCGTTTCTCATGTTGACAGGAGAGGGAGAAGACCAACTCGTTCCTGCCCCAGCGTATCGTGCAGTCACCCCAAATCAACAGACACTCCTAGAAGGGCATTCAGGGAATCTTCATGGAAATTCAAGTCCAGAGGTGGGGGACATCTCTATTTCAGAGAAGGTAGATTCACTCAATTGATGGGTAAGCAAGGAGGGGCAAGCAGCCATTGGGGAAAATGCTTAGCATTACTTCTATAGACCCCCAATAGATTACACCAGGTATGATGGGTGTTCACCAGGCACTTTTGACCTGGCCCCTGTCCAGCTCTGGGTGACCCATACTACTTGCTATAGGCAACTGGGACTTTTAGATGTTTTTGTCCCTTTGAGGTGCACAATATCCTTCATAGGGCACACCAGAAGGATCCGATTTGCAAACCCCACTAAGTGAATCAGGCTTCACCTTAAACACACCTGTAGCAGATTGAAGGAACTGGACTACTCCCTTGGACTTAAGGCTGAAACACCCTACTATGAGAAGAAGCAAACGACTACTGCCCCCAAGGCCATGGACTTGGGTTCCAACTGGACTTGGGTTCCAATCTCTTATTTTGAGGGTACCCAATACTTGGCAACTTAGGACTACCAATATATTTGCTATTTTCATCCTCTCTTTGCTTTATTGTGACATATCTTAGTCCAGCAGGCATGGTCCTGCCTTAGTGAGTGAGCATTATTAAAAGATTTGCCCTAGCTCCAAGCCTAGTATAGTGACCAGTCATTTGAACTTTTAATCTGTACAAGTTAACAGTCCATGTATTTTAATCTAAAAAGCTGTCCTGTGCATGTATACTTTTTCCCCAACAGGATTTTAAATTCTATACTATTGTCTAAACTAATGATACTATCAATACAATTAACGTATGTATGCCCTATGAGGATGATGTATATTATTCCCCCAGTAAAATTAAAATATGTTCTCTAAAATGGACTAAGGGCATATATGAATGGATTTTAAGCTCACACTCAAAACTGTAAGCCATAATCTAAGAACAATCAGTTCTTGTGACCTGGCCCTCCTCAATACTTGCCCTCATAAACAGATCATGGAAGATATAGATACTACAGCAAAGTATGATGAAGAAATCAGATAGTGCCTGGCTATCAGAAAGATAGTGCTTGGGATCTTAAAGGTTGTGTTAAAACAAGTAGCTACCTAATTAAGTGTCAGCTAATCCACACGGAAAAGCATATGAGCCTGTGTGCTCCAAGGACTGTAAATATAATCCAAGACCAGGGGAAGGAACTGTATTATAGCTTAAGTTTTGAGCACGAGGTTTACAAGAGATTATGGATAACCAGGAAAACCCAAAATACATTTGCAAGGTACCTACTTGGATTAGCCTCCAGAGAATCCCTCTGACCATTGACTGGGGATGTGAATAGCCTGGCTGTCAGACAGAGTGGATTGGAAAGTGGACTGATGCTCATATAGTTAGGTTAAATTTAACACATTGTTATTTATTCTCCCCTTGGTCTGTTTCAAACTTATTCTAGTTTTTTATTAGTATTATTTTCTGCTTTCTTTTAAACGGATATTTTTTGTTGGGCTTTGTTTTTGTTTTGCTTTATGTTTTTCTTTACATGAAATACAGGATAGGGAAATCCACAGAGACTGTAACTGGTCTAGTAGTTGCTTAGGGTGATGTCAAGAGAAGTTGTGGGGCTCTTCGCCGTCTTCCCCGGCCCTGTGCTGCCGCAGCCATGAAGGTCGAGCTGTGCAGCTTCAGCGGGTACAAGATTTACCCCGGGCACGGGCGGCGCTACGCCAGGACCGATGGCAAGGTTTTCCAGTTCCTTAACTCAAAATGCGAGTCGGCGTTCCTCTCCAAGAGGAACCCTCGGCAGATCAACTGGACGGTGCTCTACAGGAGGAAGCACAAGAAGGGGCAGTCGGAAGAAATTCAAAAGAAAAGAACCCGCCGTGCAGTCAAATTCCAGAGGGCCATCACTGGTGCATCTCTTGCTGATATAATGGCCAAGAGGAATCAGAAACCTGAGGTTAGAAAGGCCTAACGAGAGCAGGCCATCAGGGCTGCCAAGGAAGCAAAAAAAGGCAAAGCAGGCTTCTAAAAAGACAGCAATGGCCACTACTAAGGCCCCCACAAAAGCAGCACCGAAGCAAAAGATTGTGAAGCCCGTGAAAGTGTCCGCTCCCCGGGTTGGTGGAAAACGCTAACTTGGCAGCTGAGACTTTCTAATAAAGATGCAACTAAAAAAAAAAAAAAGAGAGAGAGAGAAGTTGTAGGGACGGAGAGCTAATAATGAGTACAAGAATGAAAAAATGTCCTACAATCAGTTGTGATGATTGCACAAGTCTTAAATCTGTTTAAACCATTGACTGATATGGTCTGTGAATGATACATGTGAATTTTGTCAATAAAACAGTTACAATTTTTTTAAACAAAAGAAGCAGAAACATGTTCATTTCTAGGGGGAACCAATGTTCAACATATAACCCCCTACACCCAGGGGAACAAACAGCAGAAAAGTGGGTGAAATGAGACAGCGGATGATGTAAGATCTGAAAATAATAATCATTTATCATTTATCAGGGGTGCATGAGGGAGGGAGGGGGGAAATGAGGAGCTGATACCAAGGGCTCAAACAGAAAGAAAATATTTTGAAAATGATGAAGGCAAGATATGTGCAAATGTGATTGACCCAATGGATGCCCCAATACAATGAATTTTTTTAAATGGAGAAACAACTGAAAATTTCAAGGGTTTCATTTCACTTGGCACCTCAATCAGTGCTCATGGAAGCAGCAGTCAAGAGAGCGAAGGACACATTGGATTGGGTCAATCTGCTGCACAGGACGTCTTGAAGGGGCTGGAAAGCAAGGAGGTTCCTTTGAGGACTAAGGTGCGCCTGATCCAAGCCATGGTGTGTTCCATGGCCACATCTGCATGTGAATGTTGGACATTGAATAGGGGAGACTTAGGAAGAATGGATGCATTTGAACTCTGGTGTTGGTGAAGAACAGTGAACGTGCCATGAACTTGCAGAAGAACAAACGAATCTGTCTTGAAAGAAGTATGGCGAGAATGCTCCTTAGTGGCAGGGATGGCAAGACATCATCTCACGTACTGTAGACACGTTGTCAGAAGGGACCAGGGAGGGAAGGATGGGAGAGAAATCATGCTTGGTAAAGTAGAAAGGCAGTGAAAAAAGGAACACACACCCCCACCCCCACCCCCACCCCCCACAAGATGGACGGACGCAGGGGCTGCAACAATGGTCTTTGAGGATGGCCCAGGTGTGGGCGGGGTTTCCTTCGGTTGCCGGCAGGATTGCTGAGTCAGAATTGACTCCATTGCACCAATCGACATGAGGAGGAACCAATTCAACCGCATCTAACAGCAAAATGGAATGCCTGCCTGTAATGGCTGACCCACTAATCCAACGGCTGGAAAGAATTACTAAAGCAAATGGTTTCCTCTTCATTTCCATCTACTCCAAATTCTCTCTGAGGTACAGGTGTGCCTTCCTGTAACAAATGAAAAAGCTGGCGTCGTCCCTCTCCCTGCTCGTGCAGAGCTCCAGCACGCAGCGTCACCAAGTCCTGGTCCAACTGCTCCACTGCCGGACACAGCCAGTGACTTCCACACACAGAGCGGCTCGCTCACCTTGTGCTTGTGCTGCTGTTTGCTTTCGTACAAAATGGAGAAGCACCTAGCGGACAGCACGGGGCTTCTTAAGCTAAAGGGAGCAGAAGAGTCCGTCTTTCTTCGGTTTTAACCCCACCCCACCCCCAACTTCTCCCATAGACAGGCTCTGACTCCAAGATTGTAAGTGGATGCCTTTGTGCTTGAGCTCTGGACCATCTAGGATGGCAGGGGGAGAGGGGGTGACTAGCCCTACTGCTATGGACGGATGGGAGAGCTCAAACTGAATTGGAGAAGTGTACATTCCAGAGCCTGTTTTGTCTCCCCCATTAATGACGGACTCGACAACGACATTTCCAAACACAGGATTTCAAATTGAGGAGCATCCACACGCAGATCCTTGGATTCTTTGCAGGGATAAAGAAGATCCAAAAATAGCAGTGAGATGGGAGGCATGCCGTTGAGTCTTGCTCAAGTGAGCTATAAATGTCTCGGGGCAGACACAGCTGTTTTGCTGGAGAGAGCTGCACACCACTCCAAAATCGTGTTCAAAAACATGTGAATCAGATGAACTCACACCCTGCTTTTGCCTCTGACCTGTTGGTTGTATGGTCTTTGGGCAGATCGCTGACCTCTCCAAACCTCGGGGTCCCCACAAATAAAAATGAGGTGACAGTACACACACACACACACCCGTATGCCCCCGTCTGTTGAGGGGCTGTGAAGGGACACAGTGAGGGGTGGCTTTCTAAACTGCAGAGCCCTGTGCCCACACGGGGCAGCGCGGACTTCTTCATGAGGACTTCAGCTTGGCTCATTTCAAAAGAGGACTGCAGGCAGGGTCAACAAGACTCTTTATTTTATTTTGAATTTTAAGAGAGGAATAAATAAGAATCCACGTGTTTCCAGGGATCTCGTTACCATTCTGAGGAGTTCCCATAGGCCCACAAAATATAATTGCTTTACCTAACAAATTCTTTGTTCAAACGCAGTGGGAAGATAAATCCTCTCAGTTTAATGAGTTTCCGGTTGCCCACATCATCTAAATTCATTTCACAAAAGTGCTATGTGTTCATACTACCCATCCACCAGCGTGTACCAATGAAATGCCTACTGGCCCTGACAGACTCAGCACACACCCACACCACCACCACCTCCTCCTCGTCCCCCTGCATGGAACCCACGCCCTTTGTGATTTTTAGAATTCCAGAAGTCTTCCTGAAAATGGGAGGCCATATACTCACTGGCAGGGGAGATGCCATGACCACGAAGGTGGTTTTCCCAGGGCGAGGCTTATCCGCAGGCTGACCCCTGCGATTTCCCCCAGTGTGGGAAACTCGACTACATCATTTGTGGTAGTGGGGGACTGCGTTCGCGCTCTCCCGAGGGGAAAAAAAGGACAAGATAAATAAAAAGAAAGAAAATGGAAGGCCAGGCCTGTCTTGAGTATCTTTGGGATTGGGGCTCAGTCACCTTTCTGAGCCATCCTTCTTTCACATGAACGCTGGCGTACAGCCAGCCCCCAAGCTTCTCGGGATGACTGGAGCGATCAGGTGTGAAAGGCCTACTGAATCACACGGCACTCATTGCCCTGCCTCAATACCAACTCCCAGCAGCCCGATGGGATAAAGTAGAATTGCCCCGTTGGGCTTGTTTCTAAGGCTGTGTCCCTGATGTACGCACACAGATCCCCACGTCTTCGTCCAGGGGATTCAAAGCACCACCCTTTCCGTTAGCAGCTGAGGCTTTGACCAATGCTCCAGCAGTTCCTCCCGAAGGGCCTCGCAGGTATTGAATAGATTTTCTCCCAAAAATTGTTCCTATGACTTTCTATCACCACATATTTCAGGGTGCCTTCTCTTAGAGGCCCTATAAATAGAAAAGTGATCAACTGCTGAAGAACAGTTTAGCAGTTCAAATTCACCCAGCGGAACCCGGGAAGAGAGGCCCAGAAATCCACATCCATGCCGTGGAAACCCTCTGGAGCCCGGCTCTGCTGTGACAGCCACCCAGGGTGCCCTGAGTGGGAATGGACTGGACAGGAACTGGTGTGGTTCTTCTTTGAGAACTTCAGATAAGATGGCTTTTAAGGCACCAAGCAAGTGTTAGCTTTAAAAAAAAATTAATTAAGTCGACATAGTATTTAGAAAAGCAATCACACTGGTAAATGTCTCCTGTCTCTATTTAAAAAAAAAAAATTTACAATCCTTCCATGTGGCATCTGATAGCACTTTGTATCACCCTACCATCTATAAATTTAAATGGAAGCAGCAGAAACATGAGGAGAATCCTTGGTTGGGCTTAATTTGTAGTTAAGTACAATAAAATCCTATCTTAGAACCATGAGGCATAAAACTAAACTCCGGGAGAAGAGGAATGGTTAATTAAGTGCTGCAATGAGAAACTATGTATCTCTGTTTTATCAAATCCTAACCATTGGGTAGGCACGGGGGCTTCGCTGTGCCACTCCAGTTAATGGACAGTTACAAATTTCTACCATCTATTCATCTCCTTCCACTACCTTCATTCTCA
>NW_022103901.1:27925237-27943071 GCF_000313985.2 Echinops telfairi
TCACAAGATTGTGCGGCCATTGCCACCATCTACATCAAGAAGAGTCTCATCCCTCCAAAAATAACCCTTGTGCACATCAGCAATCGCCCTCCATTTCCTCTCTCCCCTCTGTCCATAGCAACCAGCCATCTACCTTCCATCGCCACATGTTCTCCAAGGCTAGACGTAGCAATGGAGTCATCTAATACCTAGACTTCCTGTCTGGTGTCTTTCACTCAGTCTCAAATCTTCAAGGTCCGTCCAAGTCCATCCCGGGTCTTTACTCGACTCCTTTTACGGTTAAATGAGAAGAGGGACATGTCACTCTTGGTTTAGCTGCACGGAGCAGTGTCAGGTCATTTGGGATGTTTCCACTTTGGGGGCTGTTCTGAGTGCTGCTGCTCTGAGCATCCACAGCTCAGTTTGTGTGTGGCCATGTGCTGCCAATGCTCTTGGGGATACCCTTAGGCATGGAATTGTTGGGTCTTAAATCATGACCTTTTAAGATTCTTGCTTTTTCACACTCTGGTCCCCCTGCCTGAAATAGATGTTACAGCCCCTGCCCCTTGTCTGACTGACCACAAATATTCCTCTTCAGTTAGCTTCGAGCCTTGTCTCCTCATCTCCAGCTTCATTCTCATCCATTAGAGTCCACGACGAACTGTGGCTTCTATCGCTCCAATGCCTCAGGGACTTTAAAGCGAATGTCGCTAACATCCCTGCTTATAAGAAGCAGACATGAAACACAAGTGCCGGAGGAGGGCTGGAGGCTGGCCATCAGGGCCTGGTGGGGACCATGGCAAACTGGAGAACACATGCCCTACCCAAAGAGGCATCAAGTCCTGTGGGAATGGCTCGCCTATGTACAGTTCTTCTCAACGCCCTAGGCTGCGAGAAGGTGTGTCATGATTTTTGCCCACTCAGCATCCAGGCTCCTCTTCTACTAACAGCATTTCTGCTTGCCTTGAGGTAGCAATGTTGCTTCATGTTCCACCCATACCACGTGGATTGGGCTTATACCGTTCCCTAGAGCTAGGCATGAGCTCATGACCAGGACTGACCGCTCGTAATGGTAGTTGGTTCAAAGATGGGCATGTGGTGCTTATGGGCCAAAGAAAGTCTGCCCTCGGACTTCTTCCGTATCCATGACAATAAGTTATGCCCCCCCCCCTCAGAGATATGAACCTGTAGGCGGTGTCCCAGGAGTTGTTCATGACACAGCATCCTGTCTAAGATTAAAACCAACATAGAGGGAAACAAAACTGTGAGACAGAGGTCGTGTTCACAGTCCTGATTTATTGGTGCCCTCTGAAGTTGTGCAGAAGAATATCGAGATGGAAGTAGGGGAAAATAATGCCTACTATAGCACTTCACCTCTCCTCCAATTTCATGGAGTATATAACATTTATCAATGAAAATTTGCAAATATCATTCCTATCCTATAAAAGTGGTTTCTGAAAATGAAATTCTTTAAAGGGATTTTAAAAATGGGTTTGGGGTTCCTACCAGGGGACCTTAGGGAAGCTGTTGACGGTCTTCTTTTTTGCTGATCCTTGGCTTGACGAGGTGTAATAGATCCTTCTCCAGGGCCTGTTCCCCCTGAACACACATCCAAAGTCGTGAGATGATGTCTTGCCACCCTCCACGTCTTCCTTGGCGCTAGGAAAAGAGGTGGTGTTTCTATGTTACAGTGTGATGTGCAGAAGATGGCCTCTGAGCTGAAGTTTGGACTCTTTGGCCTTGTGCTAAACACTCTAAACAAATGCTTTAAACAACAAACAGCTCCCTGGTTTGTTGGCTTGGGCTCTGGGAGCTGGGAAAGTTTTCCAGCTTGTCCCCTGACCCACGGACTTGAGCATCCTGGGCTGGCTCACTCCTGTGACTGTGTGCGCTGCTCTCTTGGTACAAGTTTCTTTCTCAGGATCTGACTGCTTGGACTTGGATTCACAATCACCAGCTCTTTGACCTTGGACAAGGCACCTATCCTCTATGGGCTCTGTCTCCTCTTCTGCAGGTGGAGACCGAAACATATCCATCGTATAAGGTATTTGCAAGATTGAAAAATGCATTGTTCGGCACAATGTCTGGCCCAGTAGAAGTACTCATGTGCGTGGATTTGTGCTCACATTTATATTATTACCAACATTGTTATTGTTGACAACTTTCTCTAACCAGTGGAAAATTCCACCCTTAAGCCCACCTGCCCAACCCCCCCTGGGTAGAACTAACTAGACGATTACTCAAGCAAAAACCCCTTCTCCAATCAGGACAACTTCAGGGAAAGACAACAAAATGAAATGAGCCCAGTTTCAAGTGTTATTCGTCAGGAAAAGTTTCCCAATTACCATAACACTTCTGCACATCAAATATGAATTATTTTAATTGCCCCATAAGAACAAACTGTTGAAACATTTGACTTGCCCAGAACTAATTGTCTGTCAAAAAGATACTTCGCAGCCAAGCAGATCGCTTAATTGGACATCTAATTTAACTGAAATCTTCTTCCCCTCTGCTTATTTCATGCTTCCTTTCCTCGTTTTTTCCAACTTCTGATGGTAGGCACTGCTTTTATAAAAGTAACAGTAAGTTCATGATGGAAAAATTGAAAGGAAAAAAAGCTACAGAAAGCAAATCAATTGTCCCTAGACACGCTGCCTGGAGAAAAAATACCAACAATGTACAAAAGTTACTTCTCAATTGTTTCTCTAATAAATTGTTCTACACAGTTAACAAAAGACACATTCCATTTTGTTGGCTTTCCATGTCAGCATTGCTACTTGCCATTTTGAGATCTTCAGAAGCATTTTAGAAACATTTCCAACAGCAGTCAGCCTCATCTCTCCCACCTTGGACCTGTAGTTGGATTTGGGGTTGCTTTATGCATCCATCTTGCATGCATTTCAGGTATGTCTTCCTTGGGACAGGTTCTATATGTTGGCAGACAATTCTCCATGGGTCTCTGACATTTCTACATGGATCAGCTTTTATTCCCGACTCTCTTTACAAAGATGTCTGTATAGCTAACAGCACTGGGAGACAGAAGACAAGGCTGAGGACAGACCAGAAAGATAAAGATACGGTCTCCATCCAGGGCAGAGGCTGGACATCCTCTTTAGAAAAGATTGGGGATATCCTGAACTCTGGTTCTGCAGCTGTGATGCATGTTCACTGTGTCCACAGGACTCACCCACGCCACCTCCGTGTCACCAATGTGACACTGGGGGGTCAGGGGTACAGAAGACAGGAAGCTCCTTCTACCACCCAAGTCACGAAGACTTGCCCTTGTCTCTGACACAGAAGTTAGCTGTCTTTCGGCTAACATCCATGAAACTGTGGCCAGCTAACTGATTAGTTTACATGAGAGATAAACCATTTCAATGAACTTCATGGTTTTTGACATTCTAGAAGTGAACTTTCTGGGTTGACATGAATAAGCACTAAGAAGCTTAAATATGTATCGCCCACTGGTGCGCCAAACATAAATGTGAATCATAGCATAAAGTTTGTCTCGCCTTCGGGAAGGGATCCACCTATGTGACTTGAGTCTTTCAGGTAGCCTTGGGCTCTAATATCCTCCCCATTTCCAAAGCCCTGGCCAGCCTAAGCCACGAATCCTGTAAAACACTTCTCGCTCTCTACCAAAGTCCCTCCATTGAGTTATTGAGTGGGCTTTCTTCTCTGGATTACTCTTCTGTGCAACAGAAAGTGGACATGGGAATCAGAAAGAAAGGAAAAGGGGGGCCGGGGCGTTGTGTGTTTCATTTCTACCAAGTGCCAGGCACCGTGCAAAGAACCGTTAGATAACACCGGAGAGATGCATTACTTTGCCTACCCAATAGACTCTGCTTTGCCTAAGCAGCTTTAACGGGAGCTGTCAAACACAGCGCCCCAGACCTCTGACTACAAAGGTCGCCATGTCACCTGAGCAGAACCGATCCGAAGCCTCCCTCGTTATCTTTCGAATTAGGCCCGTGTGGAGCAGTACCGCCCACGGTGAAACAAGCTGGACAGTAGTTAGCATGCGGCTATGGTTTCAGCCAAGTAGGAAAAAAAACCAGTCTGGAAAAAAAAGAAGCCACCACAGAGAACACACACAGGAAAGATCAACTGCCTGGTTCGTTTTTCGCTGCTGCCCCACTGCGCCCCCCACCCCCCTGGGCTGGGTTCTAGGAGCCAACAAAATCCCCTTGTTCCAATATGTGCCTGTACCTTGCAACCAAACTGATCCTACCAATAACAGTGGCTAGCATTCAATGACTATTTATTGGGTACCACCCAATGTTGGAAGAAGTAAGGCCAGAGGGCGCCTTCGAGGCAAGCATGACAAGACTTCGTTGTACATACTGCGGACAGATTGTCAGGAGAGACCAGTCCCTGGAGAAGGGCACCATGTGTGGTCAAGTGGAGGGGCAGGAAGTTTGAGGAAGGCCGTCCAGGAGATGGAAGGACACTGTGGCTGCAGCGATGGGCTCAGGCAGGGGAACAATGGTGAGCACGGTGCAGGACCGGGCAGGGTTTCCTTCTGCTGTGCACAGGGTCACTACGGGTCGGAGCCGGCTCGATGGCACCGAACAACAACGCCCATTACCCCACCCGACCCTCTCCACAATGTGGCAAAGAAGGCACTTTTATTAACCCTATTTTACAAAAGTAGAAACTGAGGTTTTGAGGGGTTCTATTTATTAGAGTCACAGAGCTGGTAAGGGGCAGAGGCCAAACTTAAGCCCAGAGCCCATGTCTTATATTACCATACAGATACCACCTCTTCTCCTAGCACCCAGGAAGGCGTGGAGGACCACGAGACTGCAGCGCGCGCACTTTGGACATGTGAGCAAAAGGAACCGGTCCGGGACCAAGTCAAGGATCAGCAAAAGAGAAGACCCTCGGCCAGGCTGACACTGTCGCCCACAATGGACTCAGACCTAGCAGTGACCCGAGCAAGACGCAGAACTGACCGCGCCGGTCTTCTTCTGCTGTTCATGGGTGTAGGACCATGATTTACCCGAGGTGGGTGTTCCCGCCATGGTCTTTGTAACGCCTTCCAAAGGACGCGTTCCCGAGGGCTCTGGGTGAGAGAAGTTGGGGGGTGGAGGTGGAAATACTGCCAGAATTATATGATCCAGTTGTGAGTGATTGTTAACAGAGATGATTGTGGGGGTGAAAACATGGAATTGTGATGGGAACATGGGTTCATTTTGTCATCCTCTGGGTCTAAAAGAAGCCATCTCAGAAGCAAGAGCAGGGATCTCACTGCCGCCAAGAGTGGAGCATGTCCTTTGGACCCTGAGATCCCTGTGATCGAGGGAAGGAACGCGGTAACACCCGAGAAGCAGCAAGGATAGCCGCAGAACTGAGATCCAGCGCGTGGACTCCCCGACCCGTAGAGCAAGTACACCTGAGTCCCTTTGAGCAGGAGGCTCACTTGTGGGGTCAGGTGTCTCTGGCCCTTACTTTGAGGAGCCTGGCTTGCTGACTTACAGCTAGAGCCAAGTGCCTCCAGGTGGAGCCGATGGCAGAGTGGGGTGCATTGATCAGCCACACTAGAAGAGTTCTGTAACACCGCCTTAGCAGGGGAGGGGCCAAGGGGCCATGTGGCTGAGAAGACAAGGACCAGAGAGAGGTCTGCTTATAGCACCACTGAGTCTTCTCACTTATTTCTGAATCTTTGTTTAGTGGGAAAAAATGATGTCCTAACAGAAAAGTGGGTGAAGGGAGACAGTGGTCGGTATAAGACATGAAAAAAATAAGACTTTATAAATTATCAAGGGTCCATGAGGGAGGGATGGTGGGAGAGAGAAGGGGAAAAATAAGGAGCTGATACCAAGGGCTCAAGTAGAAAACATGTTTTGAAAATGATGATGGCAACATATGTACAAATGTGCTTAATACCACTGAATTATGGATTGTTATAAGACCTGTAAGAGCCCCCAATAAAATGATTAAAGAACAACAAGAATGCTGTCTGGTGTTTTCCAGGCTTGTGTTCAAACAAGCAGTCATCTGGGTGAGGCGTCCACTAAGAGCATGTTGAAGAAGCACACTAGCCAGCGTGACCCAAGGGCGTCAATGCCAAGGCCAGCTTCTAGCACGGTCATGTCCTTAAAACTCATTGTTATTGGATGGGAGTTAGAATTAAGGGGGAGCCCAAAATCCATTCCCTTGAGGATACAGATCTTGATAGAAAACCAGGAGAGTGAAAAACAGAGTCCAAATCTGAAGGAGGGAAAGGATCAGAGCTTAAACTGTGAACGCTCCATTTGCAGTAAGCTGTGGGTGACCGTGGGAGCCCAAATCCACCTGCAGGGACCCTCATCGATGAAGCCGCCGGTGGATCTCCTCTGACCACAGTCAGGGACGAGCACAACCACACTATCAGACAGAGACCAATGTGCACTGCATTAGAGCAGATGGTACCTGGTCATAAGGTCACCTGCTGGACCCATTTTGGATTCGTTCTAATTTTCAATATTTCCTGCTTTTTTTTTCTCAACAGAGATTTTCACTTTGGTTTATTTTAATATTGCCATGGATGTTTCTTTCTTTTTAATATAGTCGCTGTTTTCATTTTGTTACTGTTGTTTTGTTTTTATGATTTGGGGGGTATGTTTCCCAGTATAGGAAGCACAGGCAAGGCGAATGTATGCAGACAATAATTGGTGTGTGGTGAAGCGAAGATACGGGGCAGGGGGAGGCTGAAGGGAAGTGAAGGGGGAGGAGGCTCTAGAACTGACTGTGATGATGTATATACAACTCTTTTTCAATACAACTTAACGACGGAAGTTTATTATATATATATATAAAATATCAATTCAATTATTAGGGGGAGATAAAAGATCTGTCGACCCATGATCCCCTCAAAGCCCTCACACCGAAGAAAAAATTCAGTCTAGAAATACCTCTAGCCTCATTTCCTGGAACATTACTGATCCCCAGCCCTCCAGGACATCTGAACCAAGGCTGAATCTGCTGAACTGTGGGCTGTCAGGTCAGTGTCGAGCCACTAACCACAAGGTTGGCTCCAAACCTCCAAGTACCTGTGGGCAACAGATGAGGGATCTACTCTGAACAGGTTTACAGCCTTGGAAACCCAATGAGCTGCCTCAAGTCAGAATCAACTCCACGTCAGTAGCCTTGACTTGGTTTGTTGAACAGAAAGTTCTAGTAGCTGAAACTGATACAGAAGACACAGACAACTCGAATCAGTGTCATCCCTACTGGTTATTGAAGACTTTATGCCTCACAGGTCATGTCATTGTTCGCTTCGTCAGTCACTCAGCCAACAACTATTTCCTGAGTTAATATAGGATAAAGTTCTGAGTGCAGCCTGAAGCAAGAGGACTAGGTTCAAAACCCAGCCCCCACCAATTGGCGATGTATGCCCCAGCACCTCCGTTTCCCCAACTACAAGTGTCTGTTTCTTTGGATTGGCCGAGTTAATATATGTAGTGCCCTGGTGATCCTGCAGTTAAGTGCTTGGCAGCTAACGGGAAAGTCTATGGTTTGAACCCACCTTAAGAGACAGATAACGCCATCTGCATCGGTGAAGATGCTGCCTGAGAAACCACACGGGGCAATTCTACTCTGCCCCATAGGATCGCTGGGAGTCAGAATCAAACAAACAAAAAATTCACTGCCACCGAGTCAATCCTGACTCACAGCGACCCAACAGGGCACAGCAGGATTGCCAAGGCTGCAGCTCTTTCCGGAAATAGAAAGCCTCATCTCTTTCCCCCTCAAAGGTATTGGTGGGTTCACACTGTACCCAACGTGTAACCCACGACACCTCCTTCAGAACCAAACCATCTATGCCAATGGTTCGAGGTTTACTTCAAACCGTACCATGTACATGCAAAGTGGTAGGTAAACACTTGTTATATTACAGTCATTACTACTGCTATCTGCCAGGATGCAGCATTGAGCAAGTCAGGTAAAGTCCCTGTCTTCACAGTACTTATATTCTTAGAAGGAGGCACAGTGTTACTATCAAGTGAGCCCTGATCCAGCCATGCCTGAAGCTGGAACTACCTCCTGAACTTCCCAGTTTCCTGAAGCGTTAAGTTCTTCTTTTGTGCCTAAGCCAGTGGGAGCTGAGTTCCTCTCATCGGTGACCAAAAGTTTCCTCTTACGAGGCTCCCAAACCTACCCTCTTTCCACTCTTCCCTTCAGCCTTTCATCACAAGCCACTCCGAAGTTCACTCGTTCGCTCCTTCCAGCCATGGTTCACCACGAATGTGCCTGATCAACTGGGCCACCTGGCAAGGCCCCTGACAAATCAGCTCTTAATCATGAAGTTAGACACACTGACAATATATCACGCATGAAATGGAAGCGTGATGTGGATCATTAAGCAACAGGGCAATAAAAATCTGTCTTGGCAGCTGTACATGTTATGGAAACCATGACTGTTCTTCCTTTTTTCACTCTCCAGATAAAGGAATCATTTCCTAAGTCAACTAGCTGTCCTCCTGTTTTATCTAATTGATCCAGTCCTTAGCATAGGTGGGATAACTTCTTCATTGTTAGTTAATTTCATCAATAGAATGGATCTGTCTCCCTCCACAGAGGGCTCTCCACATCAAGGGGACTATGCCCCTGTGACAGGTAAGGTACAAGGAGGACAGACAGGTTGTGGGTGTTGGTGAAGGCAGGATGCATGGATATGGAGTCAGCTGGGCTCATTTAAATTACTACTAGTACACCTTAGTTTGGGTTTCCCATGGAGCGGACACCAAGACAAGCCTCCAAGTGCAAGTAGCTTACTTGCCCTTGAAACATGAAATGAGAAGCGAGGGAAGAGGAGATAGCCAATCGGAAAGGACTACATCAGGCAAGTGAAGGTGCCTTAGAAATGAAGTTGGACAATTAGTCTCACATCCTTGGGACTTGTTATCTGAAGACACTAGACCAGTGGTTCTCAACCTGTGGGTCGCAACCCCTTTGGGGGTCGAATGACCCTTTCACAGGGGTCGCCCGATTCATAACAGCAGCAAAATGACAGTGAAGTAGCAACAGAAATAATTGTATGGTTGGGGGCCACCACCACATGAGGCACTGTATGAAAGGGCCGTGGCCTTAGGAAGGTTGAGAGCCACTGCTCTAGACCCTAGCGAAGCACAGCATGCTTGGTAGAGGGTCATGAGAAGAGGAAAGACCCTCGGAGACGGAGGCCCGGTGGCCGCAGCAATGGTCCCCGACATAAGAACGACGGTGGGGAAGGAGCAGGACCGGGTGGGTTTGTTCTGTTGTCCATAGAGGTGGACGACCGACTGGACCGCACCTCACTACACCCTGGGGCACTTGAACTTGGCACTGACTTGACGGCAGAGAGTTAGCCACCCCACGATCCACGGTCGCTCCCGGTGGTCTGTGTTAGGTCCCCAGCATTCCCATCCTGTCGCAGGGGAGGGCAAAAGAAGACTTACACTCACACCTGTCCTTGGGAAGCACAAGGCAATGTTAGTATTTGGTGCCTGTGGACAGACAGGCCGACACTGATGACCTAGGTGGAATGCTGACCATCTCTGCTGCCTTGTGCAACGGTGAGAAGCTTATTTCATTTCTCTGAACCCCCAATACTTCCTCTGTCTAGTGGAGAGTCGCGGCGTCTTTCAACAAATACCTGGGGCATCCTTGAATGCTGCAAATGGTTCATTTGCTCTCCTGTTAACCAAATAGTTGAGGATTTTGAGTCCTCTTCAAGGTGCCTCAGAAGAAAGACCTGGCAATCTACTTCCCAAAACTCAGCCATTAAAATCCTACGCAGTGCAGCTCCAATCTGTACCAAGAGTCGGCGCAGCGAAGCAGGTCAGGGTGGACGGTCCCCAATACCGCATACCAAGGAGGGGCAGGAGCATGATTTGACATTAAGCTACCTGACAGGAGAACCCCAGGGTTTAACCGCTACATGGCACCGCCTCTCTGAGCCCCTGCTCTCTCTCCCCGCAAGGAAATTCGGTGAGTTCCCTATGCAAATCAATGCACTTTCTCCCCAGGAACTCTTCGGGCACCAGGAATCTCGAAATAGCAGACTTGCAGAAAAGCTTCAGTTGCGAGCTATATCCAGAACCACTTCCAAACCAAAGAGGGTCAACTCAAGCAACCAACCAGGAAGCAGAGACCGTCTAGAGCAGGTGCCTACCAACCACGCAAGTTCAATCGATGATCATTTCCTGGCGGTTTCTCTGTTGGGTGTCACTGCAGAGACTGCCTGTTCTGACCCTGAATCTTTGTACAAGTGAGAGAAGGCAGCACCTCGTCTCCATGCTGTCAGTGGGACGCCATCACTGAGGCCAGCCAATTTGGGCTCGTACAATTGGAAATCCTTTGCAATTTGCCTTGTGAATATGAAGCTATAGAGGCTGCTCCATCTGTCACAAGAATCATGTTGGAATGCTTTTGTAATTGCCTCAGGGTTTCTTCCTGCCTTCCTTTCTTTCAGGTAATTCTTGGTGCAGGAGGATGGCTGTGCTTCACTGTTCACGGATGTGGGAAAGGCTGTGGTTGGGCTTCCTTCTCCCAGGCACAGACCGCTGGGAAGCATCTGACTGCAGAGCCTCTGCTTCCGCTGGGGCTGTGGGTCCGCAAGGCCCATGTTCCCAGAAGTGTAGACACACTGGATCACCAAAGTTAATCCCTGTTATTTTCCATCTGTGGACGGAGTGTCACAATGCCAGCTGGTGGCATTATTTGCTCTGGGCAGCTGGTTGTGACCAATGACCACAAAGCTGATGGTGCCTCATGGTGACCCCATATGATATCAGCGTAGAGCTGTGCTCCATAGGGGTTTCAACTGCTCATTTTGTTACTACTATTATTATTAGTAGTAGATTATCAAGCCTTACTTCCAAGGCACCTCTGAGTAGATTTGAGCCTCCAACCTTCTGCTTAGTAGTTAAGTCCGCTAACCATGTGTGCTACCCAGGGACGCCCAAGAGTACCTGCATACAAGGGCATCTGTTTTTTAAAGACCCTAAGATTGGACGGCACCAAAAACACCTAGTGGTTGCGGCAATGGACTGAAGCAGATGAGTGATTGTGAAAAGGGCACCACTTCAGTCTGTTGTGCATGAGTGACCGTCAGTCAGAGTTGACTCCATAGGGCTAACAGTTATCCATCTCATGGGAAAGTGGGAAGGAGGGATGACTGTGCTTTTGTAAGACTTGTACCTATCCTAGACACATTTAAGGAATCCTGGTGGCATAGCATTCAGGTGCTAACCACAAGGTGAGCAGTTTAAATCCACTAGTAGGTTCAAGGGGAAAAGATGAGGCTGCCTGCTCCTCTAAAGACTCACGGTCTCAGAAACACTCTGCAGGGTGGCGATGCATTAGAATCAACTCGGCGGCAGTAGGCTGGAGTATAGACTCACTCACTGTGAGAGACCTCACTGGACAGCATTTAACCATATTCCAAATTTGTTTGCATCTTACTTTAAAGTATTTTTAACTGGTGTGTGTGTGTGTGTGTGTGTGATGATTTTTAATCTTTGCTTCTAAAATTATTTGGCAGCAAGTGACTTATTTAATTTCTGATTGAATGTGATTTCTTGGCAATTGTGCCTACTCAAAAGCTCTTGAAACTGAGATTCTAATCTACCAATATTTTCAGATGTAATGAAATCCCAATGAACATGAAATTTAACAATTAGTGATATTGACAAAGTAGCACAGTTTGTAGGCAATTCTAAAAATATTCATTAATTTTAATTTTGCCATGTTCTAGTTGCATTTTGGAGTCAATATTTTTCGAGTATCAAATATTTTTTTTAGGTCCTTGAAAAACCCCTGCCTCCCAGACAGACCCAGTGCCTTATGGATTAAAAAACTAGTTGTCATTGGCCATGAGATGGGTACCCTCAAACCCCAGATTCCTTGCCCCAGAAAGATGAACAGAGCTAACTCCGCAGACCAGAAGCCTCTCGGGAGGCTGTCCACACTGCCAGAGGGTGAATAAGGGGAAGCTCATCTCATTCGCGAAGCCGCTCACACTATATCCACACCATTTGTAAAGCCAATAAAAATGTCATCTTCCAATCCTGGCTCATTTCATCTTCTGTAAAAAGCCTCCCCTTCTAATGCCCTGCCATCATTTCCCTGTTGTGATTAAAAACACAACAGATAATAAAACTTGGCCTCCCAGTTGGTCCTCCAAGGACCAAGATGTTATTGAAAGAGCAATAATTTACTCGGATGCCCCAAGGACCATTTTTTCAATCAAATAACAGAGCGATAGCTAATGGTGCTGGAGAGGAATATTGAAAGAATCATACACTGCTAAAAGGATGCACCGATCTGCGTTGGAAGAAGTATGGCCAGAGTGCTCCTTAGAGGCCAGGATGGCAAGACTTCATTTTCCATACTTTGGCTGTGTTGATAGGAGAGACCAGTCCCTGGACAAGGACTGCTTGGTAAAGTGGAGGGGCAGCGAAGAAGAGAAAGGCCCTCAAGGAGATGGACGGACCCAGGGGTTGCATCGATGGGCTCAGCATGAAGACAATGGTGAGGGCACGCAGGACCAGGCAGTGTTTCACTCTGTTGTGCACAGAGTCGCTATGGGTTGGAGCCAAGCTGATGGCACCCAACAACGTAACAAGAGTTAACGATGGCTGAGCAAGTTCCACTGACACTGTGTGCCATAAACAGCTCCCACTCAGGTAGTTACGATCATGTGAAATGAAACCAGCACATGGACACATGGTAGCACAGAAATGTCACCCTCTGCCCATCTGGTGACTTGGCAATATGTGGATCATCACCAACCACAGGGAAGATTCTGAAAAAGTGATTCATGTGAATCTCTTTGACAGCTCAATATAGAGCTCCTAGTGCACACCAAGCTCTTCCCACGTGTAAATGGGAAGGTGCACATTTCCAGTAAGATCACATTTATGTTACTTATCATCCTTTTTCCTTAATTCAGCATCTAACACATGCTAGGCCACTCAAGGAAGACTTGCTGAGTGTATCAATAGCTCTAATACCCCACTTTCCAGGTTATCAGCCCTTGGACCCCACTTTTGAGGTTCCCTTACACCCATGTGGCAGTGCGGGTTCACTGGTAGAACTTTACTTTCACGTAAGAGATTCGGGTTCTTACCTCATGCACAGCCACCACCATCTGCCACTGGAGGTGTTGCTATGATGCTGAAAGGGTTTTAGGAGAGCTTCCAGACTAAGGACTAGGGAAAAGGCCTAATGAGCTACTTCCAAATATCAGCCAAGGAGAACCCTATGGATCCCAAAGGTCTGATCCACAATTGAACAGGGGGATAGCTCCGGGCGAGAAAGCTGCCCTTCCATTGTACGTGGGTTTCTCCAACAGCAGCATGCACCACCCAGGATCACTTGCTGAGGACCCAGGGTATGTCGCGCATAAACGATCCCATTAGGTCATGTCTGTCCTGCCAATGCCGCTCTTTACCTCACCTTTCTGTATCTTGTCCATCCAAAGACCACTGTCCACAACTCCAGGAGCTTCTCAGAAGTTCTGGGGCAATGCCAGTCTCATACTTGCATGCATTCTTGTGCATTTTCTGTTCAATATACATCTGTTCATTTAAAAAAAAAACAATGTGCAATTTAGTGTAAACTGAAAAAACACACACACACACAAATATGAAAAGATGAAGATCTGTCCCAAATGCAACTCTCTGGGTTCTAAATGTGTCTGTTTATGAAGGACAGGTATGCATTGCTTGAGGATATTTCGGCTCCTTTAAGGAGTGCTGGTTTTAGGCAGGCTTCTCTAGGGAAGCAAAACCAGGACACTTATGAGTATCTAGAAAAGGATGCGTTTATACAGTGAAAAAGGAATATAAAGGCAAATTAGTCCACACCCCAGTACAGAGAGCTCAATCCAACTCACTTTCATGGCTCAGTTAATAGACTGTAGGTCCTTCCAACCCACCAGGCCATGAGCTCAAGGCCAAGGATGCAGACAGTAGGGCGATGAAGCCAGTAGTACAGCCTGGTGAAGCAGGTCACGGTGCAGCAATGCGAAGTGGCTGGCTGGAGGGCGGAGTCTGGAGTAGTAGCAAGAGGAGCAGAGGCAGCCCACAGACAGCAGATGTGGCCAGGTGGGGTGGTAGGTATCTCAGCAGGGAACAGTATGGCACCGTGACATGCTCCACCGTGGTCCACAGGGGACTCAGCCATGTGGAGCAGAGCACTGAACGGCCCACAGGTAGCACAACACATGTGATGAGGCAAGGCAGCTAGATCAGGCAGCGTGCTGATATGACCACCAGGGAGAGTAGGGGGGCGGAGGTCCTCCAGAGGGCCATTTACCTCAGTCACACCTCCAAAGGAGGTCATCAAGCTGGGACATGATTGGCAGACTCAATTCTTCTTACATAACTTACATAACTTCTTACAGGTACCATGTTGGCACAAGAACCCTAATTATCACAGTGCTCTTGAGAGCAGATCAGGAGGCCAGTAGGTAAGGGCTTCTCTTCAACTGCAAAGCAAGCCCACTGCCATCGAGGCAGTTCCAACTCACAACCACCCTATAGACCAGAGTAGAACAACCCCATGGGGCTTGCAAGGCTGGGATCGCGACTTAAGCAGACAGCCTCACCTTTCTCCCTGGGAACACTGGTGGGTTAGAACCACCGAACTTTCTGTGAGCAGTTGAATGCATTTCTTAATAAATATTTCCTGGAGAGAATTGGCCAGCATTGTACAGCCCCCAAGACTGCACATCAGCAGTGGCAAGGGGACGCTGGGACAAAGAGGACTTCTGCTGGAATAACAACACCTGGCACCAAGCACAGGAGTCCACTCCTCATCCTCATTGGGCATGCATGGGCCAAGGAAAAAGCCACCGCAATGTACGGCAAGCGCAGTCCAGCACAGACGGTGCTTGGACACTATGCTGCCAGATCATTTGTTTGTTGAGCAAAACTGGGGCATTGGCAAGTCACCATGCTTTAGCTGTCTGTGTCGATGATAATGCACATCCCCTTCTGGGTCTGGGTTGGAGTAGGGACTTGTGGGCGGACTTCCTGGTCTTCTGTCCTTGGGGTGTTATTCAGGATGAAGATGAGAGAAGGACAGAGCGACAGGGCGCACGCTCCCCAACTTCAGCACCTATCATACAGCTGCCGTGGTCTTAACAGTGTGGCACTGATATAGTGACAGATACTCAGACCAATGGAAAAGAACTGAAAATTCAGAAATGAAGCCTTGCATACAGACAACTGATCTTGGGTAAGGGCCCCAAAATATCAAATGGAAAGTGGATGCCCTCTTCAACAAGCGGTGCTGGAAAAAATGGATATCTACTTGTGGCAAAATTGAAGCAAGACCCTTACCTGACTCCATTCATAAGAATAAACTCAAGGTGGATCACAGACCTTGAGGTAAAAACCCCCCATTATTAGGGCCATCAATGAGGAAATTGAGACAAACCCAAGAACTTTGGCATAGGGAATACATAGGCTATTAGAAACAGGAAAGGACATGAGGTAGTTAGTTTATTGTGCCAACCTGGCTGATAAATACATGTGGGGTTAATTGATGGGCAGAGGGATAAATGGCTTGGTGAGCCTAGCCTTTCTAGTTCTCAGGTCTCTTGCTTTCTGATGGTCGCACCAGGGTGCAGCTGCCTTAGCCAGTTCCCTGCTTCAGCTTGCAAGGCTCACTTCCTGCAAGACATCCCTGAGGAGAAGCCACATGGACCTACCCCAATGCAGCCCTGGGTGCTGGAGCAGCCATGTGGAGACCCCTGTCAGCACTGAGATGCTAACATATTCACTGACTTGGCTTTCCTCCTGCAGTCGGCGTCATTGTGTCTGTATGTGAGCTGGAGGAGGACTTTGTGGATTGGTGTTGGACATATGGGTTAATGGGTTAATGTTGGACTTGTGGGATTGGGCAGCACTGGGTTGGGATGTTTTCTTGATGCGCACTTAACCTTTATATAAAACTCTCTCTTATACGTGAGTTTCTGTGGATTTGCTTCTCTAAAGTACCCAGACTCACACAGGACAAACACAGAGGAAACACAAATTGACAAGTGGGATATACTGAAGATAAAACACCTGTGTGCATCAAAAGACTTTGCCAAGAGGGTAATAAGAGAGCCCATATATCCAGAAGTGGTAAGAAATAGACCATGGCCAGACATCTGTGTTCCAATGTTCATCGCGACACAGTTCACAATCGCAAAGAGTTGGAAGCAAACTAAATTTCCATCAACGGATGGATGGATTAAAAAAACTCTGATACATACATACAATGGAGTACTGCACATCCCTAAGAAGTAGTGATGATCGCATGAAGCACATCGTTGCATGGGAAAAGTTTTAGGAAATTTTGCTATGGGAAGTAAGCCAAGCACAAAAGGACAAGTACAACCTGAGTCCACTGAGGTAAGCTTAAAAAGCACAAGGGGCATAGGGCAAAAGCCACTAAATGAATAAATTCCCGGGGCGAGGCCAAGGCACTTTGGCAGGGGTCAGACCCAAACCAGGGATGCATATGGCAGCCAACGAAAAAAAGAGGGGAGAAGTAAAAAAGAGGACATAAATAGTGGGGCACAGGGCACTAACCCACCCACAGGGAGCGTGTTGCTCATGCCTCCACAGGAAAGGGAGATGGGGACCAGACCTCAACCTGGAACGCCAAGCCCGGAGGGTAACCTAGCAGCATGAAGCAACAAACTAACAGAGAGGTCTGGGGGAGCCAGCCCCAGTCCCAGCTACATCGACCCCCTCCCCAAAGGACTGCACTACAGAGGACAGCACTGAAGATTCAGCCCGGGTAGAGTGGCGGGCCTGCCCAGACCACACAGGAGCAAACTAAGAGGATCGTACAGCCGGCCCCACCATGAGACCATGACATCCCCACACTAACCCACGGCACTGCAAGGGGCAGCACTGGAGACAGTGTGGGAATTGTGCCCCGTCTGACCCCCCACACTGGGGCGAGACACAAAGCGAGCACAACAGAGCAGCAAGGGGAGCAAAGCTATGAAGTCTCTGAGGGATACCGAAAATAGACTTCAGACCCAGAGGTCAGGGCTTGGCACCGCAGCCGACTTGATCAGAAAACACACAGAAAGGTCAGCAGACAGACCTCGAACTATTTATAGGCCTTCTTCTTCTCCTTCTCCTTCTTTTTCCTTGTCTATCTATATAAGATAGGCAAGATAAAGAATCCTGAGGAGAAAACAATGGGACCAACAGTCCCGGGGGGTGCAGGAGAGGGAGAGAGGGTGGTGAGGGAGAGGGAGGGAAGGGGAGAGCCAACAAACCCAGGGACAAAGAAACAAGAGATCAAAAATCAATGGTGAGGAGAGTGTAGAACACCTGGTGGAGTTTGATCAAGTGCAATGTAGCTGAGAGGAATTACTGAGAGTCGAGTGGAGGTCAACCATGATAGTGGGACAAGAGGAAAGTAAAAAGAAATACAGAAGAGAACTAGGAGGCAAAAGATATTTATAGAGGTCTAAATATAGGCATGCGTATGCATACATATATTTATATATAACGATAGGGATATAGGTCTAGTACATATATCTTAAGTTTCAAAGCAAAAGATGGACATTGGGCCTCTACTCAAGTCCTCCCTCAATGCAAGAACACTTTGTTCTAATAACCTGGCATTCCGTGATGCCCACCTTCCCGACATGATCTCTGAAGACAAACTGGGTGCATAAGCAAATGTGGTGAAGAAAGCTGATGGTGCCCAGCTATTAGAAGGTATAGCGTCTGGGGTCTTAAAGGCTTGAAGTTAAACAAGGGGCATCTAGCAGGGAAGCAACAAAGCTCACATGGAAGAAGCACACCAGCCTGTGTGATCACAAGGTGCCAACAGGATCAGGTATCAGGCATCAGAAGACCCAAAACAAT
>NW_022103901.1:27944790-27945892 GCF_000313985.2 Echinops telfairi
GAGAGAGAGGGACGGAAAGCCATAGGGAATGGTGCCGTGTGGGGCCTCCTGGGGTTCATAAGCCATCGCAAGGTGGGGCGCAGCTTCTTCTTATGGTACCTACCCCCTGTTTCTGTGTGGGCCCAATGCTGCCAGACCTTCCAATACACTAGAACACCCCAAACTAGTTACCATCAAGGCAATTCCAGCTCACGATGACCCCATGTAAGCACAGTTGAGCTGGTCCCACAGTGCCTTCAGTGGCTGAGCTCTTGGAGGTAGATGCCTCTGCCTTGCTTAAAAGAAGCTTCAAAGCCAGATGCGATCTAAATCCTCTATTAAATAATGGCAATTATTTGTTTGTGGTCACAATTGATGTTGACACCACGCCAAGCAAGCAAAAACCCACCTGGGCACTGGAAATACCTTTTGGGTCTCCAGTTTGTGGCCTCTTGAGAAACCAGAGAGGCAGCTACGTTGAAACGCTATGGAACTGGCAAGAGGACGCATTACGATGGACTGAGCCCTGGCTCTCTGGTGAGGGTGCCCCTTCAGCTCCTCCTAAAAGGGCGGAGAAGTAAATTTGCAATGGGGGCTCAGGAAACAGCAACTGGCATAAAACAATGTTTCAGCAATCAGAAATACAAGGGGGAAAAAAGCCAACCTCACTGCCTTCGAGTTAATTTCTGACCCGCTGTGATTCTCTGGGCCGGGCAGCTGCCCGTAGGCTTTCCAGGGCTGTAAATCTTGACGGGAGCACCTGCATGTCTTTCTCCCACAGAGCGGCTGGTGGGGTGGAACTGCCAGCCTTTCGGTTAGCAGCTGAGTGCTCAGCTATGGCCACACCAGGGCCTGTCACCTGCCCCTCCACTGACACCAAACCACAGCCAAGTCCACGGCCGCAACCTGATACGGGGTTTCTGAGACGATACATCTTTACTGCAATCAACAGCCTCATCTTTCTCCTACACAGTGGTCAAGGGGTTTGAACCTCTGACCTTGCCGTTGGCTTCCCAATACCTACCACAGATCACCACCAGGATGCCTTCCTTCACTCCTTAGCAGCCTGAGTTCTAGCCCAGGAGGGACAAGCGGACATCATGAGGGAGAGATTCAGCACCCT
>NW_022103901.1:27946809-27972609 GCF_000313985.2 Echinops telfairi
TCCGCTTGACTAGAGAAACAAATCCAGAGACACTCATATGTATAATAGAGAACTCTATAACAAGAGTAATTGTATATTAAGAAAACATCCTAGCCCTGTCCAGATCAAGTCCATAAGTCCAATATTAGCCCATATGTCTGATACCAGTCTATAAATTCTTCTTCAGATTCATGCAGCCATGCTATGATGTCGAATGCAGGAAGATCTCAGACCAGTGGGTGGAAAGTCTTGTGGATCCAGTGGTGGTGGAAGCATCTTAGTGCTGGTGGGGGTCTCCACATGGCTCCTCCAGCTCCAGGCCTTGGGCTCCATCAGCTTGGTTCCACGAGGCTTGACAACAGGAAGGTCTTGCAGGGAGATAAACAGAGAGAGTGTGGCTGGCCTCCAGTGAGCTATTTATCTCCTTCACACCTCCAAATGAGGTCATCAAGCTGCTACCTGACTACCACAGATGGAAAACTACTGGATGACTGAGATGGGCAGACTGGCTTGTTGGGCCAACAAAAATGAGGCGGTGCCATTTTTTGGAAGCAAATCCCCAGATCTTTCTTGCAAGGTATCACTGGATGGGTTAGAACTCCCAACCTTTCATTTAGTAACTATGCAATTCACTGTTGGCACCACTCAGGAGCAGTGTGGCAGAGATGGACAAGGCGGGTTCAACCCTGAGTGCTCGGCAAGGGCTGCCTGAGGAAACGGCCCCGTCCTTCAGTTGAGAAAGGTTCTCCTCCAAAGGCTCTGTCTCCTTGCCTAAGAGATGGGCTCGCTTCCACATCTGAAATTCAGTCCACTCAAGGCTGGTAGGTAGATGGACGGATGGATGGGATGCACGGGTTGACAGACAGACAGATGGGAAACAACTGGCTGGATATGATGGGAAGGTTTGATGAGGCAGGAAAATGGGGGCTTGCTCTCCTATGTAACTAGGGCAGGCAGCCGTGGGGAGAAGCAAAAGCCCACTAAGGCCCCCAAGAGGCCCCCAGCAGATGGGATACAACACCCACAAATAGCCCCCATCATGCCAGGATTAGCAGACGCCTCTGGAGATGCAGATGGAGCAAAGGCCCTGAATCCGGAGTGAGGTGGTCATCGTTCACGCTTGCTTAGGGCAGAGGAGGCCTGAGGCTCCAGCCTGCTGTGCCCAACCCCCACCCAAGCCGTCCTCGGGGGCCCTCAGAACTAGTGTTAGGGTCAAGCACACAGCAGATGCTCAGAAAAGGTAGCCGGGTGCCTTCCTGAATCAGAAGGCACTTTCTCGTTCCCTCAGGAGTCTCATGTGAAGTATAAAAGTCCTATCTTCTATTTCCCGAATGAGGAAACTGAGGCTCTCAGAACTTGGTACCTTGCCCAGGTCACATGCCTGAAAAAGAGACCGGGATAGGATGTGCCCACACCCAGGGCCACCTGGATAGAGACCAAGTAGGTGGAGGCCAGCCACGCTCCCCCCTTGAGGAACCAGACGCTGGGGTGCATGCTAGCGCCTGGGCCCACCCCGTCCAACCACATCTCTGCCATCGATGGAGCTGTCACTCGCCATGCTCCAAACCCTCCGGTTCTGTGTCTGTTACGTCTTTGAGCCTGGAATGAGGGTAACACATTTGTTCCTTTGATCAATGTGCGCTGAGTACTTCTGATGTGCTGGCACCGGGCTGGGCAGAGGATTCAGAAGGGAACCCGATGGCATGACACACACACACACACACACACACACACACACACACACACGCATTCTAACACAGACTCTCTCAGCCTTGTGGCTCTCCAGACACTGTGAGCCAGAAGACTCCCTCTCGGCTGAGGGCGCAGCTCTGGGCACTCAGGGTTTCTGACATCATCCCTGGCTCTCCCCACTAGATGAGAGGACACTAGCACACACACCCCGCCCCCCAGTGTGAGAACCAAACGATGTCTCTAGACATTTCCCAATGCACACCCCCGAGTTCATTCCCACTAGCATGATTATGAAGAGGGCAAAAAACAATAAGTTGTTGATGAGGCAATGTAGAAACCGCATCTTTTGTCGGTGGGAACGCAAACAGCCCCATCCACGTGGGCCGTCAGGCCTGGGAACATAGCCTGGACCCAGGCTGCTAAGCATCCTCAGACCGGCCCCACCTGCCATTTCCCCGCAGGCTGCGCTACGGCCCCGCCCCCGAGGCTGACCCCGCCCCGAGGCTGGCCACGCCCCTCGGGGCGGGCGGAGGCGCGGGAGCTGCCAGCCGTTCTGGGGCCATCAAAGCTCCTGGCTGAACCCAAACATGACAGATTTACCATTGGGCAGCTGTCCCATTTAATATTTAACGCTCGCCATAAATATTTGCATGCCCCAGTCCTGGAGGGAGCGCTCTGTGAAAACTCACCACGTTTCCCTGCCAAACTCCGCCGCCATTGGATCCCAAAGCCCGACCAGAGGCTGTTTTATTCCAAGACGCCAGGCAAAAAGGCCCTGGTAGAAAGGCAGCCCTCGCGGCTCTCCAAAGACAGGGAGCTGGCAGACGCGGTCCAAGAAGCGAGCAGAGGGCGAGGAGGATGCGGATTTTATTTTTAAAGACTTAATTCCATGGCCACCGGTCAGCTATGACTCATAGCAAGCCCATACAGGATTTCTGAGCCTGTACAGCTCCCTCAGAGACGCCTAGTGGGTTCGAACCCATGAGCTGTGTTTTGCAGGCCAACACCTAACCCACCGTGCTACCAGGGCTTCTTGAAGGTGGAAATCGCCAACTTTTTTTAGAAACAATTTTATGGACATGTAATTCACAGCTCAATGGTTCAGTCATCACCCCCATCCATTTTAGAACATGAAAATTACTGCTGCGGCTGGTGGGGAGCAGATGGGTACCCCTAGTTCAGAGCTTCCAGCCTCCACTTCTCTAAGGGGCTTGCTTCTGGCCTTTGTCCTCCTGGGCAGGGCTAGTCCCTGGCCTCTGCTTGTGTCCCACCTGGTGGTGGGGGCTGCCGCCTCCCCCCCCCCCTACCATGGCTAGAGCCAAAGCCCTGCAGTGGGATCGGCACTCCACACTTATGACTGGAATCTTCTGGAATCCTGGGGTCTCTCAGCCCCACCCACTGCCGGTTTGTCTGCCCTGCATCTCACTCGGGGTGTCTTGGTCTTTTATCTTTTTATATCGCTCAACGCTCATGAGCGTAGCTTCAAACTGGAAAAAGAATAAAAGAATAAGAAAAAAGAAAATTACTAACTTGTACTTAGTGTTGGGTAAGAGTGTCACATATACTTGTTCCACACGATCTCTCTTCAGGTGGCCAAACTTGGCAAATCAAAAAATGGGACATTCAGTGGATTTTTAGACATTTAGTATAGGTATGTCCCATATAATAACAAATAAACATTTGTTGTTTTGTGTGTGTGTGTGTGTGTTTCAATATAACGGGCATGCAGTTTCTATATGAAACCCTAACTGAATACCCACTATGCCCAGACCAGGAGTTCTGGTGGGGCTGTGGGGTGTTGGACTGACTGCAGTTGGCAGTTCAAACCCACCAGTAGCTCCATGGAAGGAAGAGGAGGCAACTGCTCCCATATAAAAGCACAGCCTCAGAAGCCCTGTGTACAGTCACTAGGAGCCCAGTGGACGTGATGGCAGTGGGTTTGGCTACACCCAGACGGGAATCTGTCCTCAACTGGGGTTTCAGGGAGGTCTCGCTAAGAAGGTGCCACTTGGGCAGACATGTCAAAGACAAGAGGACCTCTATGACCAAAGCAGGGGCAAAGTAGGAGTCCCAGGTGGCGGACACCGCCCTGCAAAGCCCCTGGGCTGTAAGGGGCGCAGGGAGAGTGGTGGAGGGAGGTCAGCTCAGTGGAGCAGAAAGGATGAAGGTGTTTCCCTTCCGAGTGCTGCCTCGTTCTGAAGAACAGGAGTGGATTCCCACAGTTGCAGAGCCTGGGGGTCCAAATCAGGTTCTCCCCAATGTGGGTCCCGTCTGAAGGCTTGGGAGAGGAACTGTCCCATGCCTCTCTCCCAGCTTCTGGTGGCTCCCAGTTAAGTCGTGATGCTCCTTGGCTGGTCCATGAATCTCCGCATGGTGTCTCCCCACTGTGGGTCTCTGGACACAAGGCTACACCAGAAGGCGCTCCAGTAAACAGATCACATCTTCCATGCAAGACTTTGGTTCCCAACCGGGTCAACATTCATTCACAGGTACAGGAGTTAGGGCTTGAGCAAGCCTTTGGCGGGGGCAGGGAGGACGCACAGTTCAGCCCATACCAGAGGACATGATAGGAGACTGTGCCGAGCCTTAGGACCACGATAAGGAACATGGATGCTGTTCTACATGGAAGCCACGGACAGCTTGTCAGCTTGAATTGGTCAGACAGGATGCACAGGGCGTAGCATCAGCAGGAAACAAGGAGACAAGGAAAGGAGAAAGTGCTTTAGAAGAAAGACGATGAGGTCTCCCAGGGAATGTTCCTGCGGTCACAGATGGGTTGCCCCCGACAGAAACCTCTATATTTCCCCCAGAGCTATCTCCACAGCCAGGCGGCGGGAAGGGGGGGAACCAGCAGTGACAATGCCATCAATTTCCATCTTGTTTTTACCAAATAAAGGAAAGGACACTTCAAAGACTTTTAAAAATAACTTCCACACAACTCAAGGATGGAAGAAGAGAGTGAGGGGGGAGATATTACAGCCATCATTGTCATAACGATGATGACAACGTAGCAAATTTTAAAACACTGTTTTCACAGATGTTATATCATTTGTTCCTAATTGCTCTGTGAAGCAGGAGTCCTGGCGGCATGAGTGGTTATGGGCTGCTAACCTCAAGGTCAGCAGTTCAAAACCACCAGCCACTCCTGGGAGAAAGACAAAGCTGTCTACTCCCTTAAAGTGACAGTCTCAGAAGTTCACATGGGCAGTTCTGCCCAGCGCTAGAAGGTCGCTGGGTGTCAGAATTCAGAATCAAATTGGTGGCCGTAAGAGAGAGCTCTAGGAAGCCAGCAGGGTGGGTCCTGGCATCCCATTTCACACATAAGAACACCGAGACTCACAAAAGGAAGACCCAACAGCCAGGTAGGATTTGAACCTAATCTGGCCCCAAAGCCCAGGCCCCCCCAACTCCTCTGGGGACTGATGTGAGCACCACCCTAGTCCAGCTCATTCTGCCAGCACCTGGAGGTGCCAAGATTCCTCCCCTACCTCCCCATCTCTTTCTAGCTGGTACCTTGTGAGTCTCCCACCTACCCTATCAAGACACACACACCTTAGCACGTGTCAAGGGGTAAAGTCACATCAGGCCAACACTGCCCACACAGAACTTGTTGTTGTTGTTGTTGTTGTTGTTGTGCCATAGAGTTAGTTCTCACCCACACTGAACGTCTGTACAACAGAAGGACACTGCCCAGTCCTGCACCATCCTCACAACTGTCAACATGGTAGAACCCATGACTGCAGCCATTGTGTCCATCCATCTTCTATGTATCTATATGACCAAATTATAAAATATACCTTCAAAATAATAACCAGAGATTGAACTCTTGAGTTGTATGATATGTGAAATATATGCCAATAAAACTGTTCTTAAAAAATCATAACTAGGCATGATACTTAAGTTCTTTGTCAGCCTTGGTGGGCCAGGATTCCCCTACAATATGGTCTAACACAGTGTGGTCAACTCCATGATGGGATCTTCTGCGAAGAAGCCAAGCTGTTGTGGGAAGAATAGGGCAGAACTCCACCTCCTTCATCCAGTGACAGCCTTGAATCAATTGAGGGAGGTTTCATTCTGGGCGTGGCTTACCTTTAGTATAGACTGACACCGTGTGGAAGCTAGCTCACTTCCTGTGTAGGTCTGGGTAGAGAAACAAATCCATAGACACTCATGTGTGTAAGAAAAAGCTTTATAAATAAGAGCAATTGAATATTGAGAAAACATCCCAGTCCAGTCCAGCTCAAATCCATAGTCTGATATTAGCCCATATGTCTGATAACAATCTATAAAGTCCTCTTCAGACTCACAAAACACATGCAATGACGCCAAATGCAGGAAGATCACAGGCCAGTGGCTGCTAAGTCTTGTGGATCCAGTGGTATTTTAAGCATCTCAGTGCTGGCAGGGGTCTCCACGTGGCTTCTCCAGTTCCCAGGGCATGGGGTCTATCAGCGTAGTGCCACGTGTCTTGTAAGTAGAGTGGTTCTCAGGGTGTGAGCTGAGAGAGGGTGTCTCCCACCTCCAAGGAGGAAATCCAGCAATTCCCAGAATCATCAGGGGGAAGGCCATGCCCACAGAGGCCTCATTGGCTACACAATGATTGGCAGGCTAGACTCCACCCCTTTACTCGTAATCCTCACAAATTGACAACAGATTACATAACTACCACACTTCCACATCTGGATCTGGATCCGGCATCTGTTTGTCAACCTCCTGTAACACTGCCTGCCAATCCCAGGGGCCATCAGCAGACTGCAGACCCCGGGTTCACTCTGCTCTGCCACCGCGAGCCTGTGATCTTCCCACTTCTTATCTGTCGGCCCTCCAGCTACGTGAGCCAGGAGAAGCCCCCAGTTTGCATCTGGTCCATGTGTGTGAACTGCAATGGACTTACCCACTTGGACGACAGTGCGAGCCATTTCTTGACATAAATCTATCTATGTACGTCTATATGCTTATGCTTGCCCTTTTCATAGCCTCTTTCTATAAGTACACTTTCTACTTGGAGCCATAATATACCTGCTAGTTTCGATGTGACTTCTTCCTTTATCATCATTTTGTGAACGGCCCCGATGAGCCTTCATAACGAGCATCGTTATAAGGTTGTGCTCGCCAACTGGTGGATGGCTAACTTGTTTTCAGATAACAAAACAACAGTCATCTTTATGCCAAAGAGAACGACCCTTTGCTGCTGCTAAATTTTCTTCTTTACTTCTCAGGAATGGACTACGTCTGATGAAAGAACATGGTTATGACTTTTGATGCCTGTGACCTTACTGCTTGCAGAGGGCTCATAACCATCTGCAGAGAGAGTCACAGCTTCACCAGCACTGAGCATTGTAGCTTTGCCTATTCAGTTGATGTAAAATGGTCCCCTAACTTAACATAAAGAATGTTTGGTGAAAACACAAGGAAGTCCTTTTCTTTAGGGCTCAACCCTTTAAGGTAGGATGGTGTATGCGTGTGTATCTGCCCTAAGTTATGCTGACACAAGTTTAGTCTTTAAGTTAGGGAGAGCCTATTCTGTGTCAGGCAGTAGGGTACCCCTGGGTACACAGGGCATGATAAGAGGGCTCTCACTCACTCTCCTGAACTCTAGATGTGAGTAGAGACAGATGCCAATCAAGTAAAGACACGACTACCAAGGATCAGCTCAGTTATGCGTGTCCGGGGCGGGAGGAGTGGATCTGGGCGAGTGATGGGGACTGGAGGACTCCCAGATTGAGGGGGCAGGGGTAGCTTCTCTGAGGAAGTGACATTTAAGCCAGAGACTCTATACAACAAGAAGGTGCCAGTAACCTGCACATCCAAGAGCACCCCACATGGAGAGGATGGCAAGTGCAGATACCGCCCCCACAACACACACACAAACACAATACACACACGAACTCACACACTCGCCCCAGGCAGGAAGCGTGCTGGGTTCCAGAAGTAGAACTGTGGACTCTTTTAGATGGAGTCCAGTGAGTGAGGGCCAGAGCCATGACAAGGAGACCAGGGAAATTAACAAGGACAGATTCTGGGGGTGATTTCTGAGCACCCATAGAAGCCACTGAAGGGTTTGGGCAGAGGAAGGAACCATGTGAAAGTGGCTTAGGGAACATGGCTGTGGAAGAGGGGACTCAATGGTGGCCACTGGGACACTTTTTTGACAGGGCCTGTGCTGGACAGGGTCCTCTAGGGAATCAAAACCAAGACACCTATGATTATAGATTAGATGGATAGATAGATAGATAGATAGATAGATAGATAGATAGACAGACAGACAGACAGACTTATACAGCACAAAGGAATATAACAGCTAAGTAGTCCACACAGCAGTACAGAGGGCTCCGTTCAACTCACTTCTACAGAACAGTTAAAATACTGAAAGTCTTTCAACTAGGAGGGCTGCTGGATCCAAGGTCTCAAGGAAGCAGATGGCTGAATCTTCCCTCGGGCAGCAAAGCAGGGCGGGTCACTCAGGAGCTTAGCAAAGCAGGCCTGAAGGGATGTGGAACTCAAGCAATGCGGGACGACCAGGATCCACCAGCCTCAAGCTCATGCGATGTATGCACCAGCAGCCTGGTGAAGTGGTCTTGAAGGAGCCTCATGTTCTAGCAACAGGATCCATGGGTAGGCTGTCCCACAGGTAGTGTAGCTCACAAGTTGAGGCAGAAAATTAGCTAAAGCAGCCACACACTGGTCTGATCACCAGAGAGCGAGAGTGAGGGGCGAGCCTTGCCGAGCCATACATCTTTGACCTCTAATCAAAGTGCAACCTGATTAATCCCACATGTTCCTATTGGCCAGGTTGGCACAATAAACCTGTCACAGGGCCAGAGAGTAAATAGCTCATATGTGTGGGTCACGCAGTCTCTGTTGTAAATACTCAGCTTCTGTTGCTGTGGGAAACCACCATTGACAATCTAGAAAGCACGGACATAGCTCTATCCCAATACAAGTTTATTGACAAAAAAAGATGGCTGGCCAGATTTGGCTCCTGTGTCCAAGTGCACTGATCCCTGCTGTGGAGGATTAAGAGCCAAACTAGCGAGACCAGTTGGGAGGATACTGCAATTACCCAAACTGGAAGGTGGCGTGGAACGGGGTGGTGGAAGGGGGGCTGAGTGGTAGGTGGATATGGGACACACGTGGGAAGTGGGGTTAGCAGGACTTCCTGATGGGTTAGCAGAAGGAAGGGGGCAAGACGTCTTGGGGTGTGCTCTTCTTTGTCTCTCGGGAGCCCATGTAGAAATGCCCCGCGAGGAGTGCCGTGCCCACAAGCAGAGGTTCTGCACACACACAGGGGCTGTGCCTGTCATGTGGCAGATGCTCTCCTCAGGAACAGCCACACAGCAGGCTCCGGGAGCTGATGGAAGACTTTTTATGAAGCTGGTATGCTCATCCTGGGCCCCAGTGCTAATGGAACTCAGGAATTAAGAGGAAACATGCCTTTCTCCCACCAAAACAAAAACGCAGGGTGAGACAAACAGGCTGGCAGTGAGCCTCTTGTCTTTGATAGACGTAGTGGACTCTAACAAAAAACAAAAAGACAATGTCCTCACTCCCTTCCAGGGCTCAGAGCTCTCCAGAGATTCCGTAGCTGTGAGCCCTCTGCGTGCTGGGCCTTCAGCAACTGCCTCGGGTCCACAGCGCTATCAGCAGCACCCACGCCACTCAGGAGCCTGAGGGGAACTGCGGACTCCCAGCCCCACCTAGGACCCATAGCTTCTGAAACTCTCCAATCTGGGCACTGCCTTAATCTTTCAACCCAGAGAAGTCACAGAGCCCTGTCGGAGACAGAGCCCGGCCCACAGTGCTTCCCTGGTCTGAGCCAGGTTTGTGCCTATACCATAACAGTCTCTCTTTGGGTGACTGACTGACTAAGGGGCCACTGCTTCAGTTGGTCTGGCCCAGGCCCTTCAGCTGCTCTACATGTCTGATCCAGCTGCGGGCTCAGCCACCAAGGGCCTTCCATGTCCACTGAGCCCATCCACGGCCTCGGATTCACTGAAATGACTTCTCTGTATCAGGCAATTGACTGTTTGAATCCCATCTGAGTCAGGTGACGTGGGAGTCCTTAGAGGCTGGTCCTCTGTCGGGGGTTGGTAGCCCCCTCCCACTGTAGCTGCGCAAGTAGAGGCTGGATGATGGCTGGGCAGGGACAGCAACTTAGTTACCTAGTGCTGCAGTCCAGATAGATCCCAAGTGGACGGCTGTCACAAAGATCTTCTCTCTGCCCAGTCGGTTCCAGCTCATAGCAACCCCATGGACACTCGAATTAACACGACCCAATCCTGGGCCTTCCCCATCACTGCTATGTGTGAGCCCACTGGTGCAGCCACGGGCCAATCCATCTCTTCCAGGGCCTTCCTCTATTTCACTGACCCCCTGATTTACCAAGCATGACGCCCTTCTCCAGGGATTTCCCCTGATCCCATGTCCAGAGTATGTGAGATGAAGTCTCACCACCTGTGTTAGGCTGGGTTCTCTAGAGAAGCAAACGCGGTGATACATCTGGAGGGAAATGTATGTTAAGAAAAGTGGCTCGCACGATTAGAGAAGCAGGTGAGTCTAGTTGGGTTCAAGTGTACAGATCAGATGCTAAGCTGGAGGCTTCTCCTGACTGGTGCAGCTGCAGGGCTGACTGACCGATCAGGAAGTAGGGAGGTGAAGCGTGAGGACTACGGGCTGGTGAGGCGGATGGATCCAAAGCTCGTCAGGTCAGGCTTGTGTTTGCAGAGTGCGGTGAATTCAAGGCTGGCAGGTTAACCGCCAGGTCAGACGGTAGGCTGCTGATGGCTCAAGTCCAAAGAACCACAGGCAGGATCTGGATCCAGTAAGAAGCAAGGTAGCTTCCCCACAGCCTCAGTTTACATGGGAAGTCGGCCATGCCCTGAGGAAACTTCCAATTGCGTGAAGCCTCTGTCCAGAGTAAGGGGGGCTACATCCCACCCTAGTCTTCCCACAACTGCTTGGCTGGTATCATAGCAGATCCCATCATGGAGTTGACTGTGTTAGGTTAGGGCACATCATGGGTGAGTACTGCCCAACTGCTGAGAATCTGGCCTAGCCAAGTTGGCACAAAGCCTAACTATCACCACCACCACCCCCGCCCGCCCCCTGGTCTCGATGGAGCATTCTGGCTGTCCTTCGTTCGAGGCAAATTTGTTCACTCTCTGGGAGTCCATGGTACTCCTAGTGTGGCTCACCCACACCCTCATTCTAAGGCTCAGCTTTTTCCCGGGGCCGGCTTTCTCACGCATGTAAGACCATAGATGATGCCATGGCACACCCCAGTCTTCAGTGGTTTCTCTTTAACCTTCAAAGAGGCCTTTCGCAGCAGACTTGCTCAAGCAGATTCGCCTCTTGCTTTCCCCTCCTTTTCCACCCGACAGACACACACTGCAGTTGCTTCTCATACCTCCCAGGTAAACCATTTGAACTTGAATCCTTGTCCTCAAATCCTCGCCTCTGGTCTGCTTCTTGGGAGCCCATCCTAAGTGCCTTGTGGAGCCTAAGTTTCCTGATTTAAAAGTGGAGTAATAACAACTGACTCACATATCATACCTTTCCATGGTTCAACTGCTTGGAAGAAGAGTTGTATCCATGTCATCACATTCAGTTCTAGTGCTCCCTCCCCCACTCCCGCATTGTTGCACCCCAAATCCCCTCCCCCTCCCCACCCCCAGGCCCCCCTCCCCATCCCTGAGAAGCCATTGCATCAGTTATAGTCGCTGTGCATCTACTCCTGCACATCACAAACTGGGAAACCCATTAAGAACCAAAAACAATGAAATGGCAAGAAGAAAATAATATAATATAGAGATAAAAATACAAATAAAGTGTAAGAAAGAAAAAAATCCACCATCAATATTTGAAAGGACAGAGAAGAAATGTCTGTCGTGCAACAGGCAAGAAATACCTGATCCTAGAGCAAATTCAGGTTGAGTCAAGATGAAGGTTACCTGACCCATGGTTCGATACACCATCATCAAGTTCACAATCATCTGTCTGATCATAAAGCCCTTCAAGCCCCTTGCCTGTGGCTAGTGGGGATCAGCCAGAGGCTTAATCTGACTACACAGTCTGCAGATGGATTGTGGCTCCCACTGTCGTCCGTCCGTCCGTAGCCCTCTGCAAATTAAGCGTTCTCCCTCTTCTTTTCTATTCTCTGGAGGCTTCTACTTCTCTTTTAACACCTGGAGTCACCTGAGGCCACCCCATAACACCCACAGAGAGGGGAACCAAATCCAGAGAAGAAGTTGATCCCTGAGTATTGGCTAAGCTCCTGAATTCGGCTAGACTTAAAGCCAGATCTACAGATTCATCAGCGAAAACATGAATCAGCTTTTGCTTGCGTTGATTTCCGTTGGTTTTCCGTTACTTTGCAACGGGAAAGAAACCTGGTCAGAAACAGCTCCAAGGGAAGCAGACAGATGCCAGATGTCTTTAAAAATGCAAACAATTAATTTGAAGCAAAGTGAAAAGAGACTCCCGGGGCTGCTGGCTCTGAGACCACGGTGCCCTGGAGAATCATTCTGGACCAAGGAAGAGGAGGGACTGCCAAGTTGCTGTCGGCAACCTGAATCCAGGGGCTGGTCTGAGGCCCAGCATGGGATAGGAGGCAGTGCATCTCACACTGAGAGTAAGGAATGGCAGAGACAGACATCGAGGCTGGAGGACTGAGTGTTGGCATTCCCTTAGAGGACAGAGCGGTCCAAGGCAGAGATGAGACAGGCTCAGCTTGGCTGTCAAGGTCACTGTGCTTCATGAGGTAGAATGCTAGTTGAAAAGGTGAGAGGCCTTCCAGACAGGAGCGCTGAAGGCAAAGCAGGTGCATAAGCCAATGTGATGAAGAAAGCTGATGGTGCCAGGCTATCAAAAGACACAGTGTCTAGGGTCTTAAAGGCTTGAAGATAAACAAGAGGCCATCTAGCTGAGAAACAGCAAAGCTCACATGGAAGAAGCACACCAGCCTGTGTGATCATGAGGTGGCGATGAGATCAGGTAAAAGGTATCAAAGACCCAGAGCAAAAAATCATAATGTGAACGAGGGGTGGGGGGGAGTACAGAGTGGAGGCCCAAAGCCAATGTGTAAGTAATTGGACATCCCTGGTCCAGTCAGGGTGTACTATAGCACCAATGAAACATACAGCTTTCCTCTGGTTCTTTAATGCTTCCTCCACCACCACCCCCAGCCCCACTATCATGACCCTAATTCTACCTTACAAATCTGGCTAGACCAGAGCATGTGCATGGGTACAGATAAGATCTGGAAACACAGATAATATAGCACAGATAAACTCCTCCAGACCAGTATTGAGAGTAGCCATACCAGGAGGGGAAGTGGAAGGTGGGGGGAGAAAGGAGAAACCGATCACAATGACCTACCTATAACCCCCTCCCAGGGGGATGGACAACAGACAAGGGGGTAAAGGGTGACATCAGACAGTACAAGACATGAAAAAAATAATAATTTGTAAATTATCAAGGTTTTATGACAGAGGGAGGGAGGGAGGGAAGGGAAGGAGGGAGGGAGGGAGAAAAATGAGGAGCTAATACCAAGGGCTCAAGTGGAGAGAAAATGCTTTGAAAACGATGATGGCAACGTATATACAAGTGTCCTTGAGACAATGGATGGATGGATGGATTGTGATGAGCTATATGAGCCCCCCAATAAAAGGATTTTTTTTAAGGGTGAGAGAAGCAGAAATCCAGGTTTTATCTTCCCACCGGTTCCTGTATTAATAGCAGCTCTGTTTGTTGAGCACCTACTACAGCAATTTACTCTGCTTGTTTCTTTCATGTCTGGGAAATTACTCCTTCCAATCAGGGCTGCTGTGTACAACTGTTTGTATTGTGGACTGCACAACTCCAGGTGAACAATACCTCTTGAAACTGTGCAGCATACAACTTCCCCAACAATACGGGTCCTTCTGTTTCCAATAAATGTTACCTTCGGGGGTGGTATATTCCTCTTCCTCTGTCTAATAGATGAGGGACAAGCAGAGAGAGGTCATGTTCCACGCTCAAGCTTGTACAGCTAGTGGGTGGGAGAATTCACCGCCCAGGTCAGACTCTCACTCACATTCTCAGAATCATTGCTTTTGCCACATGTGCTCTTCCATCACAGACTTAGTGGACCGGTCAACACAAGGCCCTCCAGACGGCCTGCTAATAGAGTTCTCTTTGTCTACCGTGGAGGGAGGGAGTGGTCTGGGCTGCTTCAGGGAGCAGACACTTTGGAGTGGTAACAATGCAGTGGCTGTGGGTTTGGCTTTTGTTCGGATTTCCTCCCCGGGCTAGACGTTGGTTTTGAACACGGGTAAACTGAATCTAAGAGTGGTCCATCGACTTCCCTGGAGCCACATAGGACGATCGTGGGGCTCCTGAGTGAAGGGCTTTTCTCCTGTGGGCCATTGACACAACTTCCACTCGCCCTTCTTGCCTTGATCCCCAGGAACCTCAGAGCCAGGTTCAGCTCTATTTCAGTTAACTGGCTTCTCACTTCTATGTCATTAATTCTACCTTCCATCCTTCTCTGCTCCCCAGCCCTTGCCTCTTACTTGAAAGGGTTTTTCTTTAGTATGTTAGGCTGGGTTCCTTAGAAGTAAAACCAGTGACACTTGTACAAGGGGGTACCTAAAAAAGTGGAATTGTGCTAGGCAGAGCAGAGCTTTCGGCCTTTTTTCCCACTGGGCGAGCATCGAGCAACTTGCTCAGAGTTAGTGCACCCAGTGGTGTTGTCTGGGAAGGTGCTCTCTGGTCACAGTGAATTTTTTTGTAAAAGCAGTTTCACTCAAACCTCATTTTTCGTGATGGCCAATTTAAGAGCATGTGGCTGTGAAACTCTGTGTCCTGCTCAGGAAAAATGCCACAGAAATTGTTGTGATGTTGAACTTAACTTACAAGGACAGCACTATGGGGAAAAATTGGTGTACCAGTGATTTTCTCGTTTCAAAAAAGGTAAAATGTCGACTGATGACAACCCTCGTTCTGGGCTTGTCAACTTCCTGAGCAGACGAAAGTGTCAATTCATAGTGCATTTGGAGTTCGTTCCTCCAGGTCAGACTGTTCATCGAGCTTTCTATTTAGAGGGTCTGAAAAGAGTGCCTAAGTGTATGACAAAAAAGACCTGATTTGTGGCAGACGGGGGACTGGTTTTGCCACCCTGACAATGCACCTGCTCACAAAGCCATCTCAGTGAGTCAGTTTTGGCAAAAAATAGCATGCCTCTCTTGCCCCCAGGCACCTGACCTCACACCATGTGACTTTTTGTTTCGGATAGCGCTTTGAGGATGTAGAAGAGGTGAAGAAAAAAACGAGGGAGGTGCTGTCAGCCATCCAAACAAATGAGTTTGAAAATGTTTCCAAGAATGGAATCACAGACTTGACCAATGTATTAGGTGTAACGGAGAGTACTTTGAAGGTAATAGGATGTTTTGTAAAAACAAAAAATACATAGCTCTGAAAAAAAATCCGTTTGGGGGGTGAGGGCGTACTCCTTATGCGTGGCAGACTGCTGGTGGTCTATCAAATGTGTCCCTTGTCTTCTTGGTCTAGACCTTATTGTCCTACAAATCTGAGGCGCTGTCGAGTGGTCCCGACTCCTATCAACAAGAGAACAAAACACTGCCAGCCCTGTGCCTTCTTCACAACTGTTCTTATGTTCATTACAGACACCATATCGGTCCTTCCTTTCTCTCCTCCTCTACTTCACCAAATACGTTATCTGAGTTAGTTTACTGTGCCAACCTGGCTGATAAACACATGGGGTTAACTGAAGGGCGGAGAGATAAATGGGTGGTGAGCCTCGCCTTTCTAGTTCTCAGGTCTTTTGCTTTGTGATGGTCAGACCAGGGTGCAGCTGCCTCAGTAGTTTCCTGCTTCAGCTGGCAAGGCTGACTTTCTGCAAGACATGCCTGAGGAGAAGCCACATGGACCTACCCCGATGCAGCCCTGGGTGCTGGAGCACCCATGTGGAGACCTCTGCCAGTGCTGAGATGCTTACATGTTCACTGATTCAACTTTCCTCCTGCAGTCGGCATCATTGCGTGTGTTTTGTGAGATGGAGGAGGACTTTGTGGATTGTTGTTGGATATATGGGTTAATGGGTTAATGTTGGACTTGTGGGCTTGGGCAGCACTGGGTTGGGATGTTTTCTTGATGTGCACTTAACCTTTATATAAAACTCTCTCTTATACATTAGTTTCTGTAGATTTATTTCCCCAAAGTACCCAGACTAACACAATATCCTTCTCCAGGGACCAGTGTCTCCCGACATCGTGGCCAAAGTTTGTAAGCTGAAAGTCGCCGTCCTTACCTCTGAGCAGTCTGGCTCTACTTGTTTGGTCATCCACGGGACTTTCACTATTGGTCGCTGGCAGCATAATTCCTATGAGTCCATTCTTCTCCAGGCTTCCTTATTCAACGTCCACCTTTCACACGCACATCGCCAAAGAACCTGGGTTACATGGAGGAGGATGCGGCATCAGGGCTGGAGGAAGGCTTATTGACAGCCTGAATCTGTGGATGACAGAGCCTTGAGTGCTAAAAGGGAAGAGTACTGGAAGCACTTGCTGATGAAGATCCAGGATTGCAGCTTTTGGTAGGGAGACCGAACAGTGTAAAGAAAATCAAAATCCTCACAACTAGACCGATAGGTAACATCATGATTAACAGAGAAAACATTTAATTTGTCAAGGATTTCATCTTGCTTGGCTCCACAATCACTATTCAAAACAGCAGCAGCTAAGAGATCAAAAGATGCATGGTACTGGGTCAATCTGCTGCACAAGCCCTCCTTTAAAGTGTTGAAAAGCAAGGAAGTTACTTTGAGGACTAAGGTGCACATGACCCAAGCCGTGGTATTTTCAATAGCCTTTGTATGCATGTTAACCCCTGCATCTGGATGGGGCCATAGAGCTTCTAAGTTCAAGCCAATGGACTGGAACCTAATAGTCTGGCCCATAAACTGTCACACATGCCAGCCCACTGCTTTGGCTCAATGCCTCATCCTCTTGACAGTTTCCCTATTGTATCTTGGCCTCCACCCTTCAAGCAGGATCTTCGTGGTCACAGGACTCTGTCTTTCTGCTTCTGAGAATGGCTCTTTTATACCCAGGGGATGGCAAAACTGACCAATCTCTGTGGAGTGGAGAAGGTCCCCCACAAATCATCACAGGTCCGGTAGGCGCAACTGTACAGCGATAATTAGTAAAGATTATAGTAGTCATAGAGAGCATGAGAGGTAGAGGAGAGATTGGAATAATGGGAGCCAGACACAACTAATGGTAGCATTGCTCACCTCAGCCCCCGCTTGGTGGTCCACGTGGGGGAAGCCCAGCCATGAGAGCAGGAGGGAGCCTGGGGCCGAGAGCCGGAGAGAGCTTTCAGGACCAAGAACCGGGGAGAGCTTTCTTTTTTATTGCTGTTATATCTTACTAGAGGGGCACGATTACAGGTAACCACACGTCACAGGAAGGGGCAGTACAATAGGCACACACATCGTAGGAAGGGGATGAGAGGCATAAGCGTGACAGGAAGGGGATGAGCTAGGGGTGTGCCCATAGGAATGGGAAGGTCTAGGGGTATACATGTGACGAGATGGGCAGACCCTGGATTCATGATGGCAGCCTAACCTTGGTCATCCTTGGGCGGGTTTGACCTCTCTGGTGTCTCCTACAAGGAAACAGACAACTACTATCCTTATCAGAAGGGAGTGGGCCCTACTTGTTGTGGGATAAACAGTGTTGTCCGCTTGCTCTAGATGGTTACTCCAAGTGTACAGTCATTCTCAAGCAGCTAAGTCTGGCAGATATTTGGGGGAGACAGCTTGAGAAATCCTTCTGTTTCCAATAAATCTCCTTGTCCTCTATACCTTTTGGACAAGGTCCTACCCCAACCACTTGGTGAGTCATAGAGAAATGGATAGGAGTGCCCTAGGGAAGTAATGTCACTTCTACAGTAATGTCTCTCCAGAGAGAGAGAGCGAGCGCTTCCTTAGGCAGCCTTCAGATGGAGGCAGTGGGCAGTGAGTGGCCCATTTTCTCCTGCACCATCGTGGCAGGGGTAGATAGAGAAACCGTCGACCACCGGCCAGTCTTTCCCAGGACATAGCCCCATCCCTAGTTCCCTGGGGAGAGCGGTTGTGGTGAAGTGGAATTTCTTCATCTGGCTCTTCTGTCCACGTCTGTTAACTCCCAACAAATGACCGGGTCGGACCATGCAACAGGGTGCAGGTAACACTAACGGAGGCGACTGGTCAGTTTGCTTTCCCTGCTCCCCAGGCTATGAGCATTTCACTCTGAAGCAGAAGCACAGAGAATTCATTCCTGGGACCATCAGGGAAGAAGAGCCGCCCGCAGCGCCTGGTGGAGACCAAGGGCACCACACTGAGGCCTGGAGACCACAGAGTAAAGCGGCAGGTCTGAGACCGGACATGGAGGCAGCAAGGCCATGAGACAGAAGACCAACACCCAGAACTGGCGGGGCTCCTGACCCACGGCGACCAAGGGATTGCATGGGTGCATGGGGGTGGGGAGAAGAGGGAGAGCCAGAGAGACGGGTGGGGGGTGCTTACATGGTGGCTGAGAGAGGCACCACTATGGACCAATGATTGTATCCTTAATGTTCTATGATCCTGTCTCTGTGGTAACCTGTTAACTGCCCTAAGAAACACCCATCATTTTCAGTGTTGTCTGTGTGTGTGGTGTGGCCCTTGTGATGAATTCTTGAACCCAGCCAAAAAGCAGTGTCAGGGGAAGTACGGGCGGTGTCAGAATAAGGTAGGAGGGGGTGAAGGGTGGAGGCCTGTCTGAGCCCTGCCTCATGGCAGCAGGCTTTGGGGCTGCTGTGGAGTTGGAATATCCTCCCTTGTATGTAACCAGAGGTCAAGGTGGCCTCCCTGCCGTGTTTGCGGAGGTCCTAGACCACCAAGCAATGTCCAGCGGGCCACGCCCAGGCTGAGAACATTTCCCAGACCAGACGGTTATCTCTGACTCACCCTCAGGTGGGCAGAGGCCAAATCACGCCCAAAGGGCCCAATATGGTGGGGACAGTCCAGGGTCCCTGGGAAGAAGACATCGCAGTCAGTGTCCCTCTCATTGGTCAGCTCGATACCAGCCGAGGAGGCCAGCCCTGAGAGGAGCAAGGGCCCAAGCGCTTCAGTACACATGCACACACACACACACACACACACACACACACAGTTACGTTCACACACGTGACACATCCACACAGGCACCTTCCAAAGTCAGCTCCCGCATCAGGGCCCCACCAGGGCACAGAAGAAGCCTGGAGTCTGACCTCCATTACCTTGAGCATGTTCTAGGGGCAGGAAGCTCGTGGACAACTCTCTTTATGGTTTACTCCCTGCCTACAGATCCCACCAAGCAAGCTCCATGCAGAGCATCCTGGGATCCTGGCTCCTTGGGTCCCCAAGAATGGGCTACAATTCTGGAGCTGGTGGGGACATCTTGGCGTGTAACAACACCTGGGCACTGGTCACCTCATGTCCGCTTGCCCAGCAGCTGAGCTGGAGACAGAGACTTGGGCAGACCTGCTGTGGAAGGGTGGGCTGTTGGACGAGACGGGGTACAGGGTGCGTGCAGGGCGAAGAAGTGGTAAGAGCTGAATGAGGGTGGGGTCTGGTCTCCCTGGCCTGGTCCCCAGGGCGCTCTGGGGCACAGAACTATCCCTGACTGGAGACAGGGAGCCAGTAAGACCCATCACTGCCGCAGTCAGTCACTGGGTCATTCGGGGGAAGGACAGCCCTCCATCACAGACAGGGTGCCCATGTGGTGAAGGTGATTCTCAGAAGGGAAAACTGGGAGCTGTCAACCTGCCAACCCTCACTGTAGCCCGAGGGAAGGTACACTCATCAGGTAAAGGAAAGTGGGGCAGGTCTCTACCAGCATCTACACCAGTGTGGCTAGCTGCTGAGCTGGGTCCGGGTCCACAGCCACCCCATGCACAGCAGAACCCCACGCTGCCCGCATCGGCGCCATCCCGGTGATGGGGTTGGGATTGGACTATTGTTTGTGGTCCTTTGGGATTTCCCTGGCCAGTTTCAGAAGTAGATGAGGCCTTGTTTCTTGGGCCATCTTGGTTTGGAAGCTCCACTGAGACCTACTGCGTGTCCTAGCAGCCCACAAGCCTCTCCTGACAGGCAGGTGGTGGCTGCACTGGCCAAGAACCACGGCTACACTCCAAACCAAACTGGCGTCCACGGAGTCGCTTCTGACTCGTCGCTAACCTTACGGGTAGGGCCGAACCGGCTGTGGGTTGCCAAGACGGAAATGCTTCATGGGAGTAGAAAGCCTCCCTTTCCTCCCAAGGAGCAACTGGTGGTTTTGAACTGCTGATCTTGTGGTTAAGCAGCCCAACTCAAGAACCACTGTACACCAATTGCTTGAAGCCCAAAGTCTGCAGGTCACGAAGGCAGAACTTGCACTCAGTTCTTTCTGGCGTCAAAGGCCACTCCTTCCTGCACCACTGCTTTGAAAGAGATGGAAAGAAAACAAGCAAAGAAACCCTGCTTCCAAGAGACCAGGGCCCCTCGGTGGCACGAGGGTCATGAGGTTATCGTGTTCACAGGGATGACAGGGACAGAGAACAAGCCGCGTGTGATCTCTCGTCGTGTCAGGAGGTGTGCTTTTCAGAGATCAATACACTCCGAAGCTGATGAAAGCTGACCCCTGCCCGGGGGAGCCCTGTTATGAGTGAAATGAAATGGAATCATCTGGAGCAAGCATTCAATATTAATGATCTGCTGCTAACGTCCCCAGGAGGCCTTTGTGCCAGCTGTGGGCTCCGTTGCTGAAAGGCCCGGTCTGTCCCTATAAACAGGGACTCCTCTCGTTTCCTGGTAAGGGATGGTAACAGAATTTCTATCACCCTGGGGGTGAGAAAAATATTTTCTGTAAAGGGCCTGTATGATAAATATTTGGAGAGGCATTTGGTTTCCATCCCAGCCACTCAGTGCTGCTGTTGTCACCCCAAAGCTGTCGTAGGCAATACAGCAAGCAACGGGTATGGGTGTGGCCCAAGAGAAGTCGATTGACAAAAACAGGTGGCTGCTACTCACAGTCGGAGATTCAAACCCACCACAGCTCCTCAGAAAAACACAGCAGGCAGCTTCAAAACAAAAAGAATGATGGCCTTGGAAACCCGATGGGGCAGTTCCACTCTGGCCTATATTGTTGCTATTGGACTGCAAGGGGGTTAATGCTGTTTGTCAATGCGTAGCTGGCCAACCCCGCCTGTTTCTCTGGCCTGGCCCAGCATGCAGAGGGTGCACGTGGAAACACCAGGCTAGCGGAATAGGCGTGACCTATTTCACGGCCACTGGAGCCTGGGGGTGCTGGTGGGTAAGCACCAGGCTGCTCACTGCAAGGTCATGGTTAAGACCCACGAAGGGAACAAGATGAAACTACCTGCTTCTGTAAATAGTTACAGCCCAGAAACCCTGTATTGAGTCACTTGCTTCAGCAGCACCTCAATGGCAATGGGTTGAAGCTCGGTATGAACCCACCAGCTGCTCCTGATGGAGAAAGCTGAAGGCGTCTGCTCCCATAAAGATTTAGTCTCTAAAATCTAACTCCTCATCTTGAGAGCAGCAGTTCAAAACCACCAGCCACCCCATGAGAGGAAGACCATGCTGTCTACTCCCATAAGTTAACAGTCTCAGAAACACACAAGGGCAGTCGTGTGTGCCCATGAGTCACAACTGATCGATGGCAGTGGGTTTGGGTTTGGTGCATACCCTAGCCTTGGCTCTGTGTGTCTTAACCTCAGTCATCAGCTATACTAAGGATAAACAGATTCATGTCCACAAACTAAACCAGGTAAAATGCTTATGAGTTGAGTGGGGGGCAGGCGGAGATAGGGAGGGTGAGGGGATTTGGGGAGCAAACAAGGAATCCAGGAGGGGGAGCAAGCACTGGAATGGACTGTGATGATATATACAACTCATTTTAAAAGCGATTTAACCATGAAGTATATGACTTGTGAATTATCAAGAAAACCAATAAAAATGTTGATATAATATGAAAAATGTAGCTGTCATTGGACAGTATGAATAGAAATTGTTTAATGGGATATTAATTTGTTGTGTAAACTCTCACCAGAACACAAGAAAAAAAAGAATATATATATATACTGTAAGTATAAGCCGACCCGAATATCAGCCGAGGCACCTAATTTTACCACAAAAACTGCATTAAAAATGTGCTGAAAAACTCGACTTATACTTGAGTACATACAGTATATATTTTAATGCTTATGAGTTGAGCCATAGGGCATCCCACCACTTTTTTAAAAATTAAAATAATAAATGTTTTTAACTTGTTAGTTTTAGAAAATTACAAATTGTTAACATCATATATTAAGATGGTGGAATTGTCCTAAGTAAGGAACCAAACATAACGTTATTATGAACTCAAATCCACGCATCTATCATAGAAGGCATACAACCCGAAGGCTCCTTAGAGGTGAGGCTGGCAGGACTTAGGCTTGCTTACCTTGGGCGCGTCTGTCACCAGGAAAAGCCAAAGGCTACAAGAGCACCACGGTGGGCAGAGGGTCAGCAACAACGAAGGGCGCCCTCAGCGAGATGTGTTGGCACAGGAGCCACAGTAACAGCTCCAAATATACCCAGGATGGTGGGCAGTGTTCTCGTTATACAAGGCAGCTCCACTGGTGGGAATCTTCCCCCCACCCCCTTTTTGAAGGCCCTCAGACGTACCACAGCTCCAAACTCACGGCCAGCACCCCCATGCCAACTACGGGACAGGGTGGAATGGCCCTGTGGGTTCCCGAGACTGTAACTCGATGGGAGTGGGAAGCCTCGTCTTTCTCTCACAGAGCCGCTGGTGGTTTCGAACTGCTAACCTCGTGGCTAGCAGCCCACGCCTAACCAATGATGCAACCAGGGCTCTCCCTTGTACCTTATACCAAGTCAGAGTCAACCTGACAGCAACGAGGTCCAGACTTTGACAGGAATCCCTTCTTTTCAGCATAATGGCTTTTCTGTCCCAGCTACCACCCTGTGTGTGATTGTCGGGCTTCTGTTGGCTGTCTTGTTTCCAATGACCTGACAGATCTGGGGTGGAATGGTCTGGTGTTTTGTAGTAACCCCCAGTTGGAATTTGTCTGATGTTTTCATCACGATTACACTGGGGTTACAGATTTCCCAGAAGCCCACAGAGGTGAAACGCCCACCCCATCCTATCAAGTTCCCAAGACAGCTGGTCATTGCTGATGCGGACGCTGCCACTTGGCTGAGGAACTGCCTGTCACGTTTCTCCACTGTGGCGTGCCTCGCTCCTCCACCCCCTTTCCACACCATGCAAACGGCATACGTTCTTTGCAGTAAGTCACCACGCAGTCCACATTTGATCCTCCACCATCTGAAGACACAGGAGCTACAGACGGTCACTGAAGTTCTTCTCCACAGATGTGTCTATTCTCCTCCCCGCATTTGTTTCATCCTGCATTATAGTATATGGGCTCAATGGTACGAATTTACGCTTTGGGCTCCAATCCAATACCACTTCACTTCACAGTGTTCAACTGTTCCAGCTTCAGCCACTCGGGCTTCCGGCTGGCTCAGGCGCTCCTCGGGCAGCATCCTCTCAAGGTGTTTCTCCGTGCCTTTTGTGCGTCCTTACCGTCTGGGACTGTAAGACACTCCAGGCATTCCCTGACCAGTGCTAGAACCAGAATCTGTCCAAGACGCTTGGTTTTCCCTTGGCGCTGGGACAGTATTCACGGAGAACGAAGAGCTGGGCACTTGTGGTGTTCACGGCTCCTATGCGAGGGGTGCCGACTTCTGGGGCCTCTCAGCACACACAGACTCAGGTCCATCTACACGCCTCCCTCAGCAACGTGGTCAGGATGCAAACGCAGCATGAGGTGAGAGCCAAGTGTGGGCTGGTGTCCCCCTCCCTGTCACCCACTAGCCCTCGGGCCCCCACAGCACGTCTCAGGAAGCGGCAGCCCGACTTCCTCATCACCAGAGCCTGCAGGACTGGGCAAGGCTGACTGGGTGCTGCCTACCAGCCACCCTCTTTCTCCTTCTGCCCCGACCCCGCTCTCCTCCAGCGGTTACTAGCCACCTCTCCTAGAGCGGGATGGGCAGCAACAGGATAAAGATGCCCAGCTGCCGGCTTCCCCCTCTCGCCACCCACCTACACTGCGAGGACGAGGCAGGGAGAGGCAGTGGGCAGGGGCGGCCGTGCCAGAGGCACGGATTCTGCACAGATCCAGGGACCAGTTGTTCTTCCAGCTTCCTGTGTCTTTTTCCCTCACATTAGATCCAGAAGCACCAGGACGGCCTCTGCCCGCTACCTTCTGCTGCGACCACCTGCGTCTTCATGCGCGCTCGTGCACGTTCTCACGCCCACTGCCCGGGCCTCCCTGCTCTCCCCAGTGGAGCACCCTGTAGTTCCACAAGGCTTCTTTGACTGATAACACTCAGAACAAAGGAAATCCAGAACAGAATCTGGAGGAGAAGGGCAGGTCCCTGGAGCTCTGTGGGGATATCCCCCTGAGGTGTGTGGTCATTTTCCATCTTCTAAGGGTATTGCCAACCTCAAAACACCCCTCTTACAGGCGAGGCTGTGCAAAGACGGCGTTCTTCTGCAGCTCACCATTTCAGATAGTTAACATAATGTTTGCTCCATTCAACGTCCTGTATCATTAATTCACCCCCCACAGGAGGCCGCGAGGATTTCTCCTGAAACTCAAACAAGAAAGTGAAGAAAACTATCTGCAACAGAGTAAGCCCGACTTTCAGTCGGACCGAGGAAGACCTCATTAGATTGTGCGAGGAGCTGAGTCCTTTCAGTTCCAACCATGCCAAGAGTGACCCGCGGCCAGCAATGGGGGAAAACTACCCCTTGGTAGCCTTGTCCGTAACTGGACAGAAGGTATTGACATTTAGTTTTGCCTTTCGCAAGCTCTTAACCTTGACACGTGTCGATGACAAGTCCCATTAACATTTAAAAGGATGTTTCTGGCTGTCCACTTGGAGTAAGAGTTAGAAAACTCCACGAAATGGCTAGTGGACCACCCAGATGCCAACAGCCCAGTTCCCTCCACAGGAACAACAAATCATTGTCAACCCTTAGATGAACGGGTTGACAAAATCGGGTATGTGCACTGTGGAGTACCGCTCAGCCGTCATCAGAATGGCCCATCATGGAGAACCGTGAAGACATCCTGCTGAAGAACGGCCAAGTACAAGACCAACATACAAGAATCAGTCGTATTCCTTTACACTAACAGAGAGAGCTCAGAAAAGGGACTCAGGAGAACTATAAAACTGAAAAGATTAAACACCTAAGAATAAATGTAACTAGAGAAACAAAAGACCTACACAGATAAAACTACAAAACACTACTACAAGAAACCAAAAAACTTAACTGGAAGACTACACTACACTATGCTATGCTGTGCTCAGGGGTAGGAAGACTTATCACTGGGGAAATGTCAATGCCACCCACAGCAGTCTACCAATATAATGCAACCCTGACCCAGACACTAACATCGTTCTTTAAAGAAATGGAAAGTTTCATTCACTAACTTTATAGAGTGGAAAGGACAATAGAAAAGCAAAGAACAACAGCAAAGGAGAGCTCACGCTTGCTGATCTCAAGGCCTACGATACAATCATGATAGTCAACACAGCCTGGTGTGGCTACAACACACACAAACCAATGGAAGGGACCTGAGAACCAAGAAGTAAATCCATCCACCCACAGACAGCTCATCTTTGACAAAGACCAAACGGGGATAAGACAGTCTTTTAACAAGAGATCTAATTCAGTGTTGGCAAAACTAGGTATCCATTTCAGAAGACTGAAACAGGACCTGTGTCTCATGGCATACACAAAAATGAACTTAAGATGGATCAAAGACCCAAATATAAAAAAGACAAAAATGATCATCAAAGAAAAAACAAGAGCAAACCGAGGGGACCTAGTATACGCTACTATATATTCACTGCCACCAAGTCTCTGCCAACTCCCAGCGACCCTAGAGGACGGGATATGACGCCCTCTGTGAGTTTCCAAGAATAACCCTTTACATGAGAAGAAAGCCTTGTCTTCCTCCCTCGGAACTGGCTGGTAGATTTGAACT
>NW_022103901.1:27975650-28003560 GCF_000313985.2 Echinops telfairi
AAGGACACAACTTTAGGCCGGCGCTCATTAGCCGGCTGTCTGATCACTGTTGCCGCAGTCCTTGGGTCCTCTTCAACCCTACAATGCGGTGATGTCCGGAGAACCAGGGAAGTGTCCCTCCGCAGAGGGGAAGACGGGTAGGTGAGCAGACTGTGGGAGAGACCCACAGCACGGTCTTCCTCAGCCACGGCCAGGACGGAAACCGATAACCTGCGCCGGCACAGCCGGGCTTTGAAAGCACAGTGCAGACACCCAAGGGAAAACGCTGCCTTGGTTCCAGGTGCAAGAAGGACCTTGAAGAGAGAAAGTCCTAGAACAGAGTGCAGGTAACCAGGGAGAGCCAGGGAGAGGGTCAGTCTGGACTCAGGAGGCCCCCTGGCAGTGACGCTCAGCTCAGGGCGCACGCTCGGTGGAGGTGTGCTGGAGAGGAGCCCCTCCAGGGGCTAGACGGGTGTGCTGCAGGCCTTTGACCCAGATCCTTGTGTTCTGACTGTAACTTCTACAACTCTGGTCACCCTGCAGCTGCCACTTCACCAGGGGAACCACTGTCTGTGGTCCATCCCACCATCCCACGCAGCCCACGGAGTGCCTACCTTCTCGTGGTTGTAACCAGCCAGGAGAACAAGCAAGGTCAGCGGCAGGGCAATGTACGACCCTTGGGCGATGTCTTGCTCGGGCAGTTTCCTCTGCGAATACCAAAAGGAACGTTACCCCCAGTGACTTCCCAGACTTCCAAAGGTAGTGTTACCCTCAGTTACTGTCTAGACTTCCAAACAGGGTTACCCCCAGTTACCCAGACTTCACCAACCCCTGGCCACACAGTCCTGGCGCCCCAGCATTCCACCGTGGGGACAGGGACACGCGGGCATTCCGCACAATCCAAGCTCTCCGCATCCAACGTCCAGAAGCAACAACAGCTCGGGAAGCGTTCCGGTGAAGGGTCTGCTGGGCATGCTCTGATCCCATCCTGAGACTCGGGAAGAGGTGGCCTGTCCAGCCAGCTGCTCCTCACCCGGAATCTACACTCACCAATCGGAGGGACCAACACCCAGAGAGCAGGGCGTCCCTCCAGCTGAGAAGCAACCCGGTCTCCTTTGACTGAGCTCCCCATGTCCTGGGGATATCGTCCTGTGAGGGCACACAGAGCACCCACCACTCTGGGCCCTGAGCCCCGGGCGGCTCTCCTCATCCTTCTGCACATCCTTGGAGGTCACAAGCACGTGCTCAGCAGCAGTGACCAGGCCGGGCTGCTCAGCCACCAGGTCCTAGCCTCCTGCTGCCCCAGTCTCCCTGAGCCAGGGCGCCCATGGCCACCTTGTCCTTCAGAGGCCTTTCTCCTCCTGCCCCTCGGGGCCTGCCCGGCAAACAACCCATCCTACATGCCCATCTCCACGCTTCCCCCTGGGAGTCACTGAGAGAGCGCACAGGGCTTCAGGGGGGCTCGAGTGACCCTGCTGGCTGCAGCGGAAGAGCTGTGCCCCGTCCAGCTCAGCAATGTCTCTCTCTCTGGGGCCCAATCTTCTCGTTTCTGAATGAGAGGGAATCCCGATCCGCTGGTTTGGCCCCCGATTCCCACTCACAGCGACTCACTGCTCTGTGGAGTCTCCACAGGGGTGGGCATCACGGAGCCACACAGCCACGCTCTCTCCCAGAGCAGCTGGGGAGTTCGAGACACCGACTGTGCCACATTTGGAATCATCTTCCACACCTCACCCCAGGAACATTCCAAACGAAGAGAGGCAGAAGTGTGAAAATGCAATCATGCAAGAGCCCCCGGAACACAGGATCAATTCCTCTGAAAGGCTCCCAGCGGTGACTCGAAATGCAGAAGCAAAGGTACAGACAGACCCGCACGCGCGCACCAGGAAACTCAGATGACTCCGTGTTTGCCAAGGACAGCAGGGAACCAAGTCACACATGGGGAGACGTGCTCAACTTCTATCACAGAGAAGCACCATTGTACCAAGAGCGTCTGAAACAGACGAAGACGACCGTCAGCCTGTAGACAGACTCAGCTGCGAGGGAAGGAGTGAGATGGCTCGTAACCACCAGAGCAGAGGAGGGAGAGGCAACTAAAGCTACGGAAGACACCGCGTGTCCATTCGAGCGGACTGTTCACAGTGGCCACCTCTGCTGGTAAGATGAAAGGGGAAAGGTCGTCGCCTACATGGCCGGTGGGACACAGAGTGGCACGACCCCTGTGGCGGGGGCCTAGTACAATAGTGCCCTAACCCTATGGTGTGCCGACTCCACCCGCCAAGTCAAGACACGGAAGCATGAGTTACTCATCAAAGGACTATTTGTGACAGCAACATACACACCACCTCTCCGCACCAACAGCTAAGGACTGCCGTGGCAGGCGAGAGCACAAGAGAGGACGCTCTAGGGACACACCCACTGCTCCCAACAGTGAGCTGGAAAAAATAGACCGCGGTCCTAGGCACGGTGACCCAGGCGGCAGCAACGTGGTGAGAGTTTCCTCTCCTGACTGTAGGTTCCTGGGCCCGTCTCACACCGCAGGGTCGGAGGCAGCGGTCTTAGTTGTCGCTGATGTGATTCCACTGCCCTGCAGTGTGGGCAACCACTGAGCCAAACTGCGACTCAAGAAGGTGATGAGAGCGTGTGTTCCGTGTGCTCACGCTCTGCTGGTGGTGACAGTCCGTTTGTGCGACACATGACCAGGAAGGCCCTCACACCACCTACGGTCTCCCCGGTCCCCAGCTCTTGTAGAAAACAACAGGAGAGCTCCCACACACTGCCTACACCCTCGGAGAGGGCTCCGGCACTTCCTTCCCATGAGCACAACGTGCCTCCTGAGGCAACAGTCAGAACCACCTGTCATGAACGCAGCGCCCGGCCTCACGGGGACGGCAGGCGCCACGCTGCCAGGACAGGAGGGAGGCCTCGGGGCAGCCCAGGGCATGAGTGGCCGGTGCCGTCAGCCCTGGAAACCCAGCCAAGTGACCGAGACCTACAGCCTCGAACCCAGGCAGCTGGGCTGCCCCTGCTCTCCCCAGCCCCCTGGAGTGCACACCTGCCCTGCACTCACCGTGGGGCTGAAAATCAAGGTGACGTGCTTATGATAGCCGGCAGCGGAGAAGGTGACTTGGGGTAGGACGTAGTCAAACTGGGACCTGGGGAGCGTGGAGTCCAGAAGCACAACGTAGCTCTAAACACAGGAAAAGCCAGTCAGTCTGAGTGAGCAAGGGTCTTCATGAGGACAGGGGCACCCAAACCAGCGGGAACGCAAACCCAACCCTGGCTAGACGGAAACCCCGCCACGCACGTCCCAGCCAAGACTGCCGGCTTCCGCGGGAGCTCGCCACCAGCGACGGCAGTGTGGCCCCTTACTTCTGAGACAGGCCTGCAGCACTTAGGAACACAGGCCACCATGACAAAGAGGGGCCTCTGAGGAGCTGGTCTGACAAACACCCCAAATCAGCAGGGGTCAGTGATGACGACGGAGGTGGTTGCTCAAATGGAGGCAGGCTGCTTTCAACCCAGAGTGTGGCTGAGTTGTAAGGGGCGCTATGTCGACAGCGGCTCATACACTGGTCCCTTCTGAAAACCTGGACTGTCCCAGGGCTAGTCCCCAGCCCCCCGTGAGCTGGGCCTCCACCACTATGTGCCCAGGCCCCGCATGGACCACACCAGGCCCAGGCCAGCTCTGCTGACCTCTGCTGACAGGATGGCTGTGCCGCCCCCACCCTATAAGGTGGACAGCAGAGTGTGCAGAAAGAAGTCGGGGCAGCCCTGCTTTTAACTCCCAGTGGCCCTACGTGGCAAAGCAGGGCTGCCCTACAGCGAGTTCTAGGTGTCACTGTTAGGGCAGATGACCAGGTCTTCCCCGCCACTGACCCTCTAGTTTGCAGCATAACCGTGTGGCCTCCCGGGTTCCTGAATAAGTAGGTTGATTTGTGTGCGCGCTCTCCTGCACAGGCGTGTGCGTGTGCGCACGCTGACTGAGAAAGCACCACATGGATTTCTACTAGCGACATACTGCTTCTGGAGGATGGGACGGAGGCTGGCTTTTTTTTTGCCCCTCAAAGCTTCCTGTGATATTTATCATTCAGAAAGAGGCACACAGCTGATTTAGAAAAACCAGTCTGTCCACTGCATCTGGCTGGGCCCACACTGAGTGCTTCTGCAGGGTGGCCTGTGGGGGGGGAGGGGGGGGCAGAAAGCTGGGTCTCCGTGAAGCCACACGCGGTAGGTCACAGGCGGTAGGTACCTCGCTGTCCCGGAGAAGCGGGGGGAAGTGGAAGAAGAGGGACTGGCCCAGAGACACCGTCTGGATCGGGTTGTCAAGGTTCTCGTTTTTGTAGAGCTTCACCTGACGAGCAGAAACAAAGCCGGGTGGCTTGTGAAATGAAAACATGATGAACATTTTGCACCAGACACGCCCAGCTTTGTGTGGGAGTAGGGAGGTAGTGGGACCCTTTGGAAAGTCGGATAGTTGAAAGACGAAGTGTCCTCCCCTGACAGGCTCTCCCATCACCCGAGACTGCTAACGTGCCCGACAAAGAAAGGCAAGGTATCACAACAGACCCTAACCACTGTCAGCACTCACAAGAGTGGAGCAGCTACCCTAAGGGTACCGCTAGATAGCAGAGATGCTAACGTTTGCTGGGCATGTGTGATGTGCCAGCTCAGCACACAGCACGGTGGGTGCCTCCTCGATAATCGCAGGTGCCATCACCAGGACTCCAACACCGGAGAGGCGGCACAGCTTACACGCGGCAGAGTCTGGGCCGATGGAGCCAGACTGCGGAGGTCTTGCCCACTGTGCACGCCACCCTGTGTGATGCGGGACCTTACTCCCACAAGTCGCAGAGACGAGCCAGAGCTCAGGACCACTGTGCCTTTCAGCCCGGGGCTGCTTCTTGTTCCTGGCCTTGTTTCTCTCGAGCCTTGTGGACACCTGCAGTGGGGCAGGAGGAGGAGGATGGCCCAGTCCTGGCTGATGCAAAGACGGTGAGGCACCCCGAAAATGCCGGACTCACGCTGACACCCTTCTCTATGTTGTGACATAGAGGGCTCGGGAGTTCTCCTGAAACAGCACCGCGTGAGCTTCCCTAAAAGGATCGTGGGAGCCATGGCGTGCTCTTTTGTTCTGAAGACGCCTTAAAGTACCTCTGAAATCATCATCCCATATTTAAACATCTGGGCATTTCAAAGCATTTCAATTCCCAACTACTCTGAGGAATTGGAAAGTGGTACCAACAATGGACCAACGATCTAACACGGCAGCCCTTATAGGGCACCAAGGAGTGGCTGGCTTGCCGCCCATGATCTGCATTCCCCACCCTGTAGAGAGCGACTGCATCTCCAGTTTGCCCTGATCCCATCCAGCCCTGGCCCCTCGCTGACATCACCTGCCTGAGCCCCCGGCACTCGGGTCTGCGAGCGCAGGGCCAAAGGGCGGGTAACAAACCTAAACTCGGGTCCTCACTCAAGCCCGACACTGAACTTTATATAAACTCAATGTGCCCTAAGGTACAACTATTGGTCTCTCCACTTCTAAACAAAGAATATGTTTTTTAAAAATTAATGTAACATAATAATAATAAAATCAAAGACACATATATACGTGACCCATGATCCAAACGATTAATGGACCACGTGAACCTCAGCCTCCGTGGCACTGAACCAGAACCGGGTGGGAGCCAGCTGCCACTGCTGACCACTGGGAAAGGCATGACAACAGGAGGACCGAGAAGGAGGACAACATGGAGCTCACCAGCAGTCTGGTAGAGGCCAGTAGAATCCTTAAGACTCTGGATGGCCTGGCTACTGCCTTCATGTCAATATCAACTCCCAGGGACCCCAAAGAACAGAGAACTGCTTCACAGCTTTTCCGAGACTCCCACAAAGCAGCTGGTGGGTCTGAACTGTCAACCTTTTGTTTGTAATGCCTCAAGCACCGCCAGGGCATTGAGACTGGCCCTAGCAACACCCCCGACTCCCGTACTCTGTTCACAGGCGCGGGGGCATTTTATGTGTCTCTTCGAACCACACAGGCTGTTACAGATGGACGAGGCCCTGAGAGGGGGTCATTTAGTCCTCGAACCACACAGGCTGTTACAGATGGACGAGGCCCTGAGAGGGGGTCATTTAGTCCTCGAACCACACAGGCTGTTACAGATGGACAAGGCCCTGAGAGGGGGTCATTTAGTCCCACTCCATTTCACAGGGGAGGAGCGCCACGCGTGTGCACATGCGGTGACCGGCCCGAGGCTGCACAGCAGGCAACACCAGGGACAGGAGGAGCCTGGCGCCTCCGCCCCCCAACAGAGTTAGACTTAAGTGACACTTTGTCTTAAAACTACCTTTCTGTGTGCTGGTCCAGACTGCATCAACGTTCTTCGAGCTTCTGCTACAATCCCTGCAGAGACTGACAGCTACCTGAAGTAGGAGTTCACTCTCCCCGAGAGCAGCAGTGGCTCCACCAAGACCTGCTGTGACTGGAGCGTCTTCAGTCCCAACCCTAACCAGCCCCCTGGGAGCAGCTCCACTGTCAATACGGAAAAGCCCAGGCAGCCTGCTCCTCTCGGTCTCAGAGCCCCAAGGACACACTGGTTGGAACCCTTTGTACTTGTGAGCTAGGGGCAGTTCACAAAGCAGATTTCACACTCAACAGTTCACTCACATTTTATTCCAACTCATCCCTTGCAATCCCTCAACACACCATCACTCGCCCACTTCCTCCCTGTTTCCAGTTCCCTTCCTCCTCCTCTCCTCACCCTCTGGACTTCATCCTTGGGGAAATGCTGCCCTTTGGATCTTAAATGGTTGACCATTCTACCACAGGGGTGAGCTCAGTTCTACACGTACAGGGTCATGAACGGCCAGAGTCTTGGGGGTCCCACCGCTTTCTATCTGACCAGTCAGCCTGATCTCTTTTATGATTAGGTAATATTTCAATCTTTATAAAGCTGGTCTTGTTCTAAAACTGATGGTGATGCCTGTACAACTCTCCTTGGTGTGACTGAACTACTGAATTGTACGCTAGGTGAATTATATGCTGCTAGGAGGTGGGGGGGCTGGTCATTAGCTTACCCACAATGTCGGAAGATACTCGGGGGAAGTGACCACATTTCCACTTAAGTCAAATTGATTAATCTGCCGGAAGACGATGATGTTTACGTCATCCATGTCGTTATTCCCGACCTAGAGAGACACAGACGCCGATGCTGAGGGAGCTGGATGGAGTAGGAGCATCCAGCCACTGGATGGTCTGAGGGCTTATTCACAGCAAACCTCCCTTCTTCAGGGAGCAGGGTTTGCCATCGAAGGCGGCCAGGTAAAAAGTCACAACCTGACAGCAGGTGGGCCACACCCACCCACCACACACACTGTATAATGTGCACAGCGTTGGGGGTGCGTCTTCCTCTCACCAGCTTTCACAGAGCCAAGACACCTCATGCTCCAAGCCAGTTCTCCAGCTACTCTTGAAGCAGAGACCCTCAGTGGGCTCTGAGCCCCGGCTACCCGCTTTGGCAGGGGTATGTGCCCGTTTACGCACCCTGCCAACCCCTTCACAGCAGCCCACGTGACTGCTGTGACGTGGCATAAGCCACCTTGGCGGGGGAGCAGACACGCTGAAGTGTGGCGCCCAGAGCCCTTTCAAAGCCAGGGGCCACCGACGCCACGGAAAGCCCTCCCGGCCCCACACGCCCCACGACTGACGTGTGCGTGGCCATGAGTCCCGTGCTGGCTCGTGGCGACCCATACAAGCACAGCCAAGCGGCCCCCAGGTTCTCCACTGAGACCTTGGAGAAGCAGGTGGCCACGTCCATCTTCTGAGGCACCACCAGGTGAGGTCGAACCACCAACCTTTGAGCCAGTATTCAAATACTTAACCGTTTGCACCACCAAAGCAGCCTGCTCCCTCCACTCCGATCCTCCCACTTTGCGTGTCTGCTACCGTGTGCCTCGGAGTCACAGCTGACTCGGGGCGACACACCCCCCCCCCACCCATGCCCCCTGGGCAGAGGGAAACGGTCCCACAGGGCCTTTACAAGAGCAGAGGTCCAGGTTGGTCCTGCCAGAGTGGCTCGTGGGCTTGAACTGCTGGCCTTGTGGTTTGTGGCCAAGCGCTTCACCGCTAACTAGGGCTCCTTCCTTCGTGTTCAACGTTCACGTAATAAAGCCAACACATTAGGGGAGGGTGGGGGGAGAAAGGGGGAACCGATCATAAGGATCAACCTAGAACCCCCTCCCAGAGGGACAAATAATGGAAAAGTGGGTGAGGGGTGATGGAGCACGATGTAAGATATGGAAAAACAATACAGAACTTATCAAGGCTTTGTGAGGGAGGGGGAAGAATGGGGAGCTGATATCAGGGGCTCAAGTGGGAAGAGAATGCTTTGAAGATGATGATGGCGGCATATGTGCAAATGTGCTTCACACACACACTGGAGGAACGTATGGATTGTGATGAGACGTTAAGAGCCCCCAGTAAAAGTATTTAAAAATAAAAATAAATAAAGCCACCAAGAGTCAGTCTCTCCGGACCCATCCCCCCTCGTCAGCACCACCAGGTTGTGCGGGGAGTCTGACCACAGATGGATCTGGGGCATCCTGCCCACTGGAGGCCGTCTCCTTCGGGGCTCAATTTTGCTACATTATCATGGAAATCAAAGGACTCCGCCCACCAACGGGAAGAAAAAAAAACCGGCACCTAACAGAAGACCAGGTAGTCCTGCCCCAGTGAGGCCACCCCGACTGCAGAGGCTCCGTCTGGGCACAGAGAGGGGAGGGGGTGGGGGTTGGGGGGGACAGACACACGACGAGAATCCACCTTCCTTTTCCTAGCCTACGGCAGCCATGCTGCTCATTACAAATCCCAGCCCACCAGCTGCTGCCTGGGAAGATGACATCTAAGAGGACCCTTCAGCAGGGACCATGACAGCTGAAGTGCAGCCAGCCAGGAGAGTCCCGGGGAAGCAGGCATCAAGCCCAGTCAGCCACAGAGCTTCCCGTCTTACCTCGATGACCCGGTGGTGGGGCAGGGCTCGTTCAATGTGGTCGTTGCCTTCTGCCTTGAGCTGAACGTGGTACACACACCCCGGCTGCAAGGAAGCACAGCAGCTTAGTCCCTAGAAAGGGGGCTTGTGGCGTAAAGCCTGGCTGCTTTCCCAGCTCATGCACCAATCTGTGGCCCATTGGCCTTCCTTAGGGTCACTCGAGAGAGCACCCTGACATTGCAGCATGGGTCACAGTCACTCAGCCAAGGGGCCATGAACAGGCAGCCATAGAAACGAGGTGCTCGACCCACCCAACGGAACAGGAATCAGTCAACACGAGAAGGAGCCACGCGGATGAAGCTCAGAAACATGATGCTCGGTGAACCCCATCCGACGGCTATCGCATGACCCCTGGGAGGAAATACCCAGGATGGTGACTGCCCCCAGAAGCTCAGTAGTGGTTCCCATGGCTTTGGGGAGTGGGGGGCTTATCGTTGAAGGGGCGCCGAGTGACCACCTGGGCTGATAAGGCACCTTTGGAAATAGTGGTAATGGCTGCCCAGCATGGTCAAGGTCACCCAAGTGTGCCTTAAAAATGGTCAAGACGGCACTATTCGTGTGAGGAGGGGGCTTCCCGTAAAAAACTGAACTGGAAGATAATGAAGTTTTCCCACAGGCTTTCTGACGCCCTCGCACATCTATTTCACCCATGTGAGGCTGATCCCCAGACAGACCGGCACCCTGGTAAAGAACTCGCGGCCTGCGGGCATCCCAATCCTGCCCCCTCCTCTTCCCGTCAAGGCACGTGCAGTGCAGTTCTGCCTCCCAGCTGCAAGTGCGGTCTGCTCTTATGCACACAGACCCACCCTTTCCTGGCCGCCCACGGCCCCGCCATCTGCAATGTGCACGCCGACATCCGGAAGGACCGAGATGAAGAGGGGACATCATTTCTGGGGCACAGGGTCTCAAACTTCTTTGTGATGACTTCTTCCACCCTACCCTTCGTACAAGGGCCCGGTTGAGTAGGCAGCGATGCCAGTACGGTCCAGCCGAGGACTGTGTTCGCCCAGCAGCACTTGCTCTGGAGAAGCAGTGTCAAATGCAAGCAGGGGCCGGGGCTCCAGCGTCGAGTAGCAGCTTCGAGGGGAAACCGGATTAGCAGCAAAGCGCATTTTTAAACGAGTGTGGCTGATACACTCCAGGCTCCCACACTGAGCCATGCCTTCATCAGCTCTGCGCGTGCAGAGCCGTGTCTCAACGGCACTCAGGACTCGTCGGCCAGGAGTACTTCTAGGTGATAACTTTGGGGGGGAGGGGTGCTGTCTTCACGCACATCCATCTCTCTCCTTTTCTACTATGTATTACTTTAGTTACTTCAAGAGCATGTGGCATCCTTGCAGAGAAAGCACAGCGATTGTCCTGACTGGAGGAAGAAGAGCAAGCAGGGGGCAAGCCCACACTCAGGAGCACCAGCAGCTAGCTTAGCTCACTGACCGCTCCACTAAGACGGCAGCGTCGGACCCAAACCCACTGCTGTCCGGTCAATGCCAACTCTTGCGTGGCGGAGCCGGAGGACTGCTCCATGGGGAGTCCTAGCTGTGACCTTGAAGGAAGCACACGGCCAGGCCTTGCCTCCACTATGCTCCAGGGTGGGTGCCCTCGCTGGGCTTCAGGCTGCGTCGTGAGGTACCAGCTACCTGCACTCTCCAGGGGCCTCAGATGCGAGCATTACTTGTGAGACTCGGCAGCAGGCACAGCCCACCTGCTCCAGGCCCCGGGGCGGGGCTCTGCGGCTCTCACTGGTCCCGATGACCGCGTCGCAGCAGGCTGCCTCTGCAATGTCGCCGCCGCCTTCGTGTCCCTCCTCGGCCACCTTGGTAGATGGCCGCTCCCAGATGTCCCGACAAGCACAGTGCCGGGACAGCAGTAGGGTCAACCCACTAACGGGCCCAGCTGCTCCTCCTAAAGCCCAAACCAAACCAAACGCACTGCCACGGAGTCCAGGCCACTCACAGCGGCCAGGGCGGAGTAGAACTGCCCCCCTGGGGGCTCCCGACACAGCAACTCTTGGTGGGAGTGGAAAGCGTGTGGAAGTCGGGCTCCATCAGCTCGGCATCACGCAGTGAGAAACGTGACCGTGCGCTAGCGCAAGCCTTCCCCGTGGACGGTGCCAGCTGCCCGATGGCTTCACACCTGCGCAGGGGGGGAGGGGAGGGAGGCTGGTGGCGTCTGTTAGCCTGTGACAGCACTCTTCCCAGCAGCTGGCCCCCACAGGGCAGCCGAGAGCTACAGGGCGCACCAGCCGTTAAAGTCGTCCAGACCCGTGTAAGCGAGATGAGATGGTCGCCGTTACTGATGAATCTGGCAGAGACCCCACAAGACGTGGAGTGTCGGCCCAGCCAGGTCCGGGACCCTGCCCAGATGCTGTGCCCAGCTCTGCCCACTGACCCACAGGAAAAGGTATACTGCAGTTCTGAGCATAGCTGGGTCAGACACCCGCCCCCCCCCACCACTTACTAAGTCTATCGACCGACTTAGCTTGAGCACTCTGCTCCTGAGCAGCCTCTTGACTGACTTCCAGCGGGAATGCCTGGGCAGAGAGGACTCCTGACTTTGGGATAGAACAGCATGGTCCCAATGTCCAGTACGTAAGCAGACTGACGGATGTGCACCTCAGCTCACGTGATATTTACGGAACTAGGAGTCTGTCACCAAGCTACAGCTAAGGCCAACCAACACCACCACCTGTGGATCTACCAGACAGGTTAGGCAGCAGACCCCGACTGCTGACGGCTCAGCATCCTAGGTGCTGCCTGCTCCCCACCGGGTGCCCGCCCGCCCCGTGCTGTCTACGAGACTTCAGCAGCCCCTGAGCAAGCGAAGGAAGAGGCAATCCAAGGAAAACCGCGAGAGCAAAGGGCCACGCCAATAGTCCCCACCGTTCTTTCGGCCACAGAACTGTAGCCGCTGACACGGCGGCTGGGAGGCTTTGCCCCCCATTCTCAGTGTCTGGAGTGCTGTCGACATCTCAGCACAGGGCGGACACATCCCCCGAGAACCCACTCCCGGTCTCACCAGCAATCCACGCAGTCGGAACTTCCCCTCTTCATCGGTCACAGTGTCTTCTCCATAAACACTGCAGTCGCTCTGGCCCACGGCTTCCACGGCCACGCCCTGCTCTGGTTCTCCGTTCAGAGAAGAAACGGTGCCATAGCAACTAGAGCAACAGGAGGACACCATGTCACCAGCTGGCAGTGTTCTAAAGCACGCAGTCAACAAAATGTGAGCACAGTCTGCACCCAGTGACTGAGGCCACATAGGTGGGGCTCTGCATGTGCGGGCACGTATGTAGCGACACAGTATGTATACAAGGTGACTTCAAGAGGTTCATTAAAAAATTACACCGTGTCTCCCACGGACTTTTCTTAGAGCCCCCTGGTGTACAGAAGAACACACACACAAGTGGCATGTGGAGCAACGCTCGATGGAAGTATCCAGAAAACGGACAAATACAAATCCCAGTCACCACCTTACCACCAGCCTGCCGGACAGAGTAGAACTGCCCTTGTGGGTGGCCAACTATGACTCTTTATGGAGAGGAAAGCCTTGTCTTTCTCCCCAGGAATGGCTGGTGGTTTCAAACTGCTGACCCTGTGGTTAGTACCCCAAGCTGTAACCCACTACGCCACCAGGGCTCCAGCTGGGAAACGGGAGCAGGAGGAAAATGATAGCATATTCTTCTGTCAACATCCCGGACTTTTATTCCAGTGACTTTTTCTTTCAAAATCCTTAATGCAAGTTTAAAACTTAAAAACAAAACAAACAAAAATCTTTTAGCAACTACATACCTTAACAATGTGAAAGTTTGAACAATTTCAAAATGGGAACTAGGGGCCTGAGCAGCTTGAGAGATTAGACAGAAAGGTCAGCCGCCAACCACCTTCGCCCACGGCCCACGGCCCGCCTCCTAACAGCTGCCTGATGCCTGGGAAGGGCTTCGGGCAGCAGATGTGTGAGGGCGCCTCCCCAGCTTGCCCTGGCGCGTGAGAGGTGGGCAGGGATGCTCACCTGTAGGCCGTCCGGTAGCCGGTGATGGTGATCTTCAGGTTCTGGCCCTCCTGCACCTCGATCATTTGTGAGGACGGCTCAAAGCGGAACTCTTTCATCATGGGTTTGAAGTAATACTGCCCGGGACTCTAGGGAGGCAAGCACACACAGCCTCTGTGGCCACACTGTGGGTGGCTTGAAAGGGGGACAGCAGTGCTAGGAGGGACCAGAGTCAGGCCACACTAGCTTGAGGGCTTCCAGAAAAGAACTAATACCCCCCTCCCCCCCAGACGTAAGCAAGACAATGACTGCGCTGGCATCAGCGAGCCTCCAGTCGTCCTGTGGGGGAGAAGACCGCTTGAAGATGAAGCGTACCTGCCTGAGGTGACGCGGCACCAGCGGCAGGGGAGCTCTGCCGCGCGGCACAGAGCTGCAGCTCTGAGCTGCCTCCCTGCTGCTGGTGCCGCCCGTGACACTCATCTCCCTCCTCGGACACGAAGGCCACTAGAGTGCACTCTGGGTCTCAGTCAGGAGCCCAGACACTGGCTCGGAGAAAAGCGTCCTGCTGTCTTCCTCCATGGGGAGCCAGGCTTTCTGGGTGAGCCCGCCTCTCCCCTCAGGCCTCCCAACCGCAGGCCCATGAGGACCACGTGATGCTGACAGGATGTTCCCCATCTACAGGTGACGGCTTTGACTTTTATTTGAGTCAGAGTGTGAGAGAGTCCCCAGGTTATTCTCCGGACCTCATTGCAACGGGAAAGAGAGGAGGATGGCCCAAGAAGCCCCAGTGGCCAACGCTCACCGCCCGCTCACTCCAACACCATACTCAGGGATCGCACACCATCCCGACGGCACTTCCGGAAGTGTCATGAGCAGCCCGGCTGTGGCCCCTTCCTGGGGGACTGGGCTGGCCCACATGTACAGGAGGGTGACTGGAGGCCCTCACCTGGATCCCAACCTCAGCCTCGACTCCAGTGACTTCTGCCGCTTTGCAAAACCACTACAAACCAACCACCCAAAGCAAGGTGCCATGGGCACAGCATGGCACTGGTGCGGCACAGGCGCGTCCCGGCGAGGAGCCAGGACAACATCTTGTGACAAGTGGCTGACCGGGAAATAAGACGCCTGTGCAGGACGGATGGGAAGCCCCAGCATCCCACTCCAGGACAAGCAACACTGCCATTACATTTGTCCCCAAAGACACACAAGCCACACCAAACGGGCCTCCTCCTCTCACACTGCAAGTACAACACGAGACTCGTGTTCCGTGCCCATGCTCTCTGGGGGACGTGACAGAGGGGCCCTCACCAGGTTTGAGAACGTCAGAATGCCATTGTCCTGAGTCAGGAGGTTGGAACGAAACACACCGCCACTGAGGGACAAGAGGACCCCGGGCAGGGGCTGGTCGTCTTCAGCTTTTATCTGGGGACGAAAAAGAAACATCTGAGCAAGGGGAACTCGAAACCGGGCCAAGTATAATTGCTAAAGGTCATTCCTACTGGATTTATTTTCACTTAAGTTGCTATTCACAAGTGAGAGATGGCCATTCGAGCAGGAGTGAACGTTACTCTTGCGATGTATAGCCTTCCAGAACTTTCTGGGAGGCCTCACTGCTGCTTCCTGGCTGCACCACACTCCAAACCAGGGGTCGGCAAACCAGGGCATGTGGAGCAGCCAGCAGCTTCGCTGACCCCCGACATGTGTATCTTTGTAGGCCTGGGTTTTCCGTTTCTAAGCATTGTTCTGACGAGGCACCCACGTGACAGCGGGTATGTGCATTTTAAATCCAGAAAGAAACATAAGGCCAATCCCAAGGTCCTTGGGCCCATTTCCAACCGATCAGGCCTTGCAGTCTCAGCAGGGTTTCTGACGCTGCCCATCTTTCCAGGAGCAGGAAGTCCCTCTTCAGGGCTGACCTTGCAGCTACTAGTTCAATCAAATGCCACCCCCCCACCCTGGCGCCGCTAGGGCTCCCTGCCAGCCTCCCTCTGTCCATGCAGAAAGCTGTCACTCGACCGACTGCAGCGCTGTGTGGCTGTAACCACTTAGCAGCCAGGAAGCCACGCCTGAGCCAGAACATGGATGTCGTTTTGATGGCTGCAAATTTAACCCCAAAAGCGGAACTGCAGAAGCTTCCTGCGAATTCCTCCATTGCACAGTGGGGTTTCTAACCACGTGTCTTACACTGGCCTCTCCCAGCCCCGTTCACGTTCCTCCTGGCGGTTGCTCTCTCTCGGCCTGGCAGCTCTGCGCACTGGGCCTGTCTTCTATAGTGAACCTGTCTTCCCAGCCGGGCGGCTTTTCATTGAGCTTAAAATGCACTGGAGTTCTGTGTGCTCCAATCGGTGATTCTTTCTCTTGGGCCTCTCAAGGAACTATTGAGTCAAGTGTCCCCGGACCCAGTCTGTGCAGCCTACAGACTGCTTCTTCCCAGAAAGGGCTGGGAGGGCATCACACACCATTTACAGGAGCATTCTCTGTCCTTCAGCACAGACCATGGTTAAGGATGAAAATGTAAAGCACTTCCCTAAAGTCAACAGAGCCTCCGATGATGGAGTGAAGCAGTCGGGCAGAAGAGCACCTCCCGTGTGGAGTTTGACTCCCTGCACAGCGAAAGATGCCCCCCATCCAGGGACAGGACGCGGAGCAGCGGCTGCCTGGGGAGGGGGCAGGAGAGGGGAGATGACAGAAGCCCAAGGAAACCTTTGGTGGGTACTGGGCCCTGGAGACGGTGTGGAATATGTACTGCAAGGTTGGTGGTTCAAACCCGCCAACTGCTCTGAGGGATAAAGATGAGGCTGTCTGCTCCTGTAAAGACTGACAGCCACAGGAACACCAAGGAGCAGTGCTAGGCTCCAGGGTTGCTGTGGGTTGGATGGCTATGGGCTTGGTTTGTTTTTTTTAATCATGTTCACTCTTAGGTCAATTGCACCTCCAGGAAACGACAAATTAGATGGAAAGTTTTAGGGGCTGTGGGTGTATGTTAGTGGGGAATGATTCAGAAAAGGAGGAGAGAACCTTTACATAACTTGAAGAGTATTATCAACGCCACTGAAGCGTACAGGTAGACACGGTTGAATGGGTATATGTTTTGCTGTGTATATTTTGAACAACAACAAGAAAAGTGCTTCTTAAAACAGTGTTACCTCAAAGCTTATGCCGGCCAAGGCATACGCCTTAAAGTCACCTATGGTCCCGTCCACAGCCGTCAAAACATAGCCCTCCTTCTGCGAGGTCACAGTGTACTCCAGGTCACTGTGCAGGGGCCCAACGCTGGATTGAAACAAAGGGAAACACTGCACATGACTGTGTTTCAAACCGGGGAAAATCCAGGCCGTTTCTTTAGGAGAGGTGCCAAAGGCAACTGGTCCCAAGCAAACGTTTCTCAGTCGGGGCCTTACCCATAAGCACCTTTGTCATCGGTATACACAGTAATCAGGGGTGAGCTTGCCCCCTTCTCACTAATGACGATCTCGACTCCTTCCAACTCAGGGTGGATTTGGCCTTCCAGAAATAAGCCTGCCTTCCCGTGGATCTCGATCAGCTTCCCCGGACAGCTCTCTGAACAGGGAGGAAACACACAGAGAAATGGGACTTGGCTGTCGACGGAGAAGCCTTTCTGTTGGGGCTTCCCATTCAAGAAAGGCCCAGACAAGATCTACGGCTGGTTGTTTACTATCGCAGAAACACCCATCCCTAGAAGTGGCCCACGCCGCGTACCTCCTGCTAAGGGTGTGGACGGGAAAGTTGACTCTTCCCTGTCTCCAGGCCTCAATCATGAGACGAGGTCTCTCCTTCAGGGCAGAAGGAGCCGTGCCCCTCAACTCCCAGAGACCCAGAGCCAAGAACAGACCACCAGCAAGCCCTGCTCTCCAGCACCCTAACCACATCCCCACCCGCGGCCTCATGACGCTGAACAAATGCTCCCCAAGCCATCACTTCTAATGATCCATTCCCCACAAGCCCCCCGTCACCCATCAAAAAAGTCTCTATCACTAACAATTCAGAATAGGAAGATTAAGCACTCACGTTTTGGTAACGGATAACCTGACAACTAGGTTGTTAATCAGATGACATCAAAGAAAACTAAGTCTTTCTCCAAAGAGATCCTCTTAACTCTAAGAGCAGGCGTTAGTTACTCTTACTGACATGGACCACAGGCTCCCAAACTTATTTGGCCTACTGCCTCTTTTCAGAAAAAATAAATTACTCAGCACCCCCACCTAATTAAAAATCTTCATCATACAGCCTACAATCTAGGATAAAACATCAGTGTCTGCTTTCTGCAGCCCCCTGGACTGTTCCAGAGCTCCCCAGGGGCCGTGTGTACACGTTGGGAACACTGCTCCCCATCTTCCACCCACGCACGCACACCCGCCAAGTGGTGACGACCACGTGCTAAAAAGGAAGAGGACATGCAGCAGCTCATCAAGACGACTCCCCACCTCACGTCACCCCTCCCTTAACACAGAACCCCGAGCCGAGGGTGCAGGTACAGGGGCAACCGCAGGTGTGGCATTCGCTTGCTGAGATGGCATTTACCTCCACTGACGACGGCTTCCATTGAAGGCGGGTAAAAGAGAAGCTCTTTAGACGAAGGTGTAACAGTGATTTTCTCTCCAGACCTAAAATAATTAAGACGCTTCAATGTGGCCCACCAGCTCTGCCCAACCGACTAGATGGCAAACATCAGCACAGAGGAGGCTTACCGTGCCCAGTACGAGAAGTCGTAGGAGAAGGGGCCTTGTAGCTCATCAACCATCTCTTGCACAGGAGGCTTGGCCCTCCCTTCTCCGCCTTCTTCTCGGCCCTTCTTCTCCCTCTCCTGCCTGCGGGCCTCGATCTCGGCCAGCTGCTGCTCCCTGCGGAGCTCCTGCACTGACTTCAGGGGGCCGAGCACGAGAGCAGGCTCGCTGTCGATGGAAGACCTGCAGGAAAGGAAGGGGATGGCCCGTAAGGCTCTGGTTGCCTGTCCTTGTGGCCAGTGAATGCTGGCAGTGGACATGAAATCTGAATGAGCTTCCAGCTTAAAAGAGGAGAAAGCTGAACTTGCTCACGAACGTGGTTGTGTCTTGTAGATGGGACTGGAAGACAAGACCCCCGACTTCACGCTGACTTGACGAGAGCTGTCAGCTGTCCCGCAGGCCTCGGAGTTACCCCAGTGGCCACCGCTTCTCTTCATTCACCCAGGACGTATTTACCGAGAACACACGCTGTTCTAAGCCCTGGGGTCCGGGGGAAATACAATACACATTCCCTGCCTCTGTGGAAGCCACTTCCTAGGGCAAGAAGCAGACGATGGCATGGGAGGGCGAGCACAAGGAGGAAGCACACACAGAGGAGACTGTGCTGGGCTGTGGGGCCACTATTTTAGGTGAGGGGACCAGCCCAGGGCTCTGATGCGGGGCCATCCGCGCAAAGACGCAGAGCAAGGAAGCACAAGCACAAGCCCTTGGAGAAGCAGCTCTCGCTCGGTAAGTTCCCGGACAGCCCGGAGACCCCGAGGCCCGGTGTTAAGGGTCAGATGGAGGTTTGGCAGATCGCATTCCATTGTGTCCTCCGTGGGCTAAAAAGCCACTCGAGTTTTAAGCAGAGGGACGAAACAATCTCTAGCGCTGAGGGCAGGCTCTGGTGACGAACAGTGAACACAGTGCAGTGAGGCCAGCGAGGAAGCTGTACGATGATCCAGACAAGAGCACAAACTACGGCGGCCCAAACATTAACACAACCCTGGGCTATGGCCATAGTTCGGATGATAAAGCCAAAGGTGGATTGATTCGCTATGACTGGGTCTAGGACACAAGAGAAAGACAATTCCAGGAACCATGAGAAAGAGGGAGCCGTCATTTCTGAAGCAGGGGTGACTGCCGACTAGGCGGATGGAGGGCACAGGCCAAAAGTGTGCCGGGGGCATGGGGTCATCCCAGATGCCAGTGGCCGTGTCTAGCTGGAATCGCATGTTCTCACCAGCCCCGCGGTGTCAGTGACAGGACAAGAAGGCCCTGGGCGGTTATAAAAACGGATCTGTCTGAATGCTGCAGCAGAGGCAGCAGTCACGATGGACGGCTAAGAAGGTGGGCTGCTAGTCATGCCAGGGACTCGTGCTTTCCAAACGGGATCAGGAAAAGGTGTGCAGTCCTTGCAAGCAGCCCTTCTCTCCATCTCCCCGCAGGCTGTCTCGCCAATGCCCCGCCTGCCTCCCTCTGCCTCAGTCAACTTCCACTCCTCAGGCTTCTCTGTTCTGTACCCCGCAGCCAAAAAAACAAAAAGCAAACCTTCCACCTATTTAAAACACGCCAATAAGCGTTCCATAGCTCACAGGACAAGGCTTGAGCCCCTCAGCATGGCCCGGCTTCTACCAGCCGACCTCTCCACCAACTTCCTTCTGCTCACACGGTCAGACTCAGAGCACGCAGCGCCGTCATACTGGTGCAGCTTTGTGGGTGACTCTATTTGCCGGCCCTGATGAGACGGTGCCTTCCAGCAGGGTACGGGTTGAGCCCTCAGCCCAGGGCCGACACCCTGAAGAGTCCCCAGACGTGCTTTCTGCGTGGGTCTGGGTGGGAAGCTGGGTGAACAGATGGTTGGCGAGATCGCAAACCACTGGGACTGTCACCGTCATCACGCTGATTCCGACTCACAGCCGGTCTGCGAGGCAGTGCAGAGCGTGCCCCTCGATGACGTCGTCTTTCCCGAAGGAGACTGCCCCTCCTTTCTCTGTTTACAGCGTGGCTGTGGAGCTCCCGCTGCCAGCCTCAGCAGCCGAGGATGCCTGCCCGCTGCACCATCAGGGAAGCAACCCTTGATCGAAAGGGGGCAGAGAAGCGTCCTCTGATTGCCAATCCGTTTGACGCAGAGGGTCGCGTTGCTGCCACCCGCTTCCTTTCGTTCCTGGAGAGTCGGAGTGCTTCCCACAGCCAAGACCCCTCTCCCAGACGGCACTCACGTGAACCCAGCCCTCGATGAGGGCTGCCTTTCAGAGACTCCCCTCTCACGGCCCTTTGCAGATCGGGTGCCACTTCTACTTCCCACCCCGACAGAAACGCTCTCAAGAAAAGTGGGCGACGTTTCTGGACTTACTAAAAATGCCTGCCATACAACGAACGAACTCCAGAGGGGTCACAGTTGTTTTGTTTTGTTTCCTCCTCGGCAGAGACAGGAAGGGTCAAGGGTTTTGCAGCCCCAAAAGGAGCTGTCGGGGCGCGACCTCATCCCCAGCTCGTCCGTGTCTCACACGCAACAGCATGGTGGCGCTGCCCCAGACAGCCCCGGGAGGGAAGCCACGTGCACGCCACGTGGGAAGAGATGCAAAAGTCATCGTGCGAGGGTCTCTTCGAGAGGACAGCCCAGCCCCTCGGCCCACCCCGCCACAGGACCGGAGCCTCACTTGATGGTCACGCTGACGTCCATAATTCTGTCAGTGGTGATGGTTCCAAGGACGTGGTGGCGAATGGCGGTCAGTGTCAAGATACTGGGTGAAGACCTGTCAATCAAAGGAGGGAAGAGAAAACACAGACGACACTAGCTCCTCGTCTCTCGGGATCACAAGCCCACCCTTTTCCTGGGCACCCTTCCCGACCCAGAGCCACACAACACGGATGTGTGTTAAGTCAGGGAGCGGGGAGCCCGAAGCACCCGCAAGCGAGCTCACATGTCACATGCACACACACACTCACACACTAAAGAGGGAATCGCATCCACTCAAATGCCCTCTACTTATCAAGTCCCAAGAAACCCACAAGCCTGAGCAACAATATAAAAATGGTAACTTGAACTTGAGAAACCCCATCACTGGAGGCTGGACGATTCAGCAAAGACGATATTTAAGCCACTCTAAAAGCACAGCCTTTCCGTCTTGGCTCGCAGACTCTGGGGAAAGAAGCCTTCTGTCTCCACTTCCTGCCATTTCTCCCAGGGCCCTGCCACCCTTGTCTGGAAACCCTAACACCCACCCTGCCCTCTTCCGGGAAAAACAAGAGCAGTCTCAGAAAGCAACAAGAGGAGTGGGCTGCTCTCCCCACAGCACGCACACGTGCCAACAGGCATCCGAGAAGCAGGCAGCCTTACGTGTCGTAGGTGTAGAAAGCTTGTTCAAACCGGTGACAGGAGCGAGGGGTCACTTTGTACACGCCTGCACACGGGAAAGCAAGTCATTTCAGAGGCGTGGCCACCACTGCAAGCAACGCCCAGCGGTTCCAATCCAAGGGCAGCGCCTCTCATGACACACGCCCAACCTATCACCGAGCTGCAGGGCCCGGCTCAGAAGCGCCACACAGGCCTCGTCCTCATGACCCACTCCATCGCCCTGCCCGCTCACAAGAACAGGCCTTCACCTTCCGCTCCTTGCCAACTCCCGGCAGGCAGTGTGTCTGCACGGAGCAAGCACACAGATCCAAGCACAGGGGAGCCCGAAGAACATGTCTCCTGCCGAGCTGAGAAAGGTTCTGTTCAAATGCCTACAGTTAACTATGGCCTGACTCTTTCCTGTAAGCGCTCCTAAGAGGGGGCGGGGAGGAAGGGGGGTACCCGCTTTCCTCCCTCAGTCTCTCTGGGGGACCACTCCGATTCGGGGCACCTCTCACCATGTGCCAGAGGCTGACAGTCAATTTCAGAGAGGTGTGAAACATAGCAATTTTTCCCAACTGAGCATTAACTGATAATTCTACCTGATTGTCTATAAAAACCTGCAATGAGTTGCAATGATCCCCGCTATTCCATGACACAATAAGACCCCGTGCCGGCACTCTTCATTCATTCCACAGACAGTGGCTGAGAACCTACTAGAAGCCAAGAGCTGTGTTAGGTGATGGTACACAGACTGGCCTGAGCTGACAGAGCAAAATGCGGTAACTGAAAGGAGACCAGAGGGCCGCCCTGCCCCGGGGAAGGAATGCTTGAAGCCAGCACGGAATGTACAGTAAGCAGGCAGAGCATGGGTGTTAGGGGCAGAGAACTGCACTGCTGCCCGCCCTCGCCGGAGAACACTCTCAGGTCATGTTTAGGGTGGCAAATGTCTCCCGCCTCAGGCAACTACCTAACTGTCCCCGCCTCTTTGGCTTCTAGAAGGAACGAGGTAACAGGAGTTAGGCCAAGACAACGGCGGCAGATCACAGAAGGCACAAATAAGGGAAACCTCGGCTCTCTCCACCCTTCATCTTCCTGACTTGAACTGACAAGGTTTCGGATACAGCGTTAGCTCTCCTGCAGCCATGAATCCACAAACAGAGCAGAAAGGCTGGAAGGATCAGAAAGACTCTGGGCCTAACGTGTCCCCGTGCCGGGAGCCCCACACGGGGGAACCTGGAAACTGCAGTGAGAAACAGATGGAGCCGACATTAAAGCACACGTCTGATACATACGATTTCACCTGTCAGAAATGTCCAGAGGAAGCAAGTTTTTAGAGACAGAAAGCAGACTGGCGGCTGAAAATGTTTCACACTGGGAAAATGTTTCACACTGGGTTAGGTGGGCAAGTTAAATTCACTCAAAACCATCATCTTGTACATTTTAAATGGGTACACTTTATGGTACTGAAGTTAGACCTTAATAAAGCTGATGGGGGGGGGGGAGACGTCACTACAGGATTTAAGCAGGTGAAAGATGATCCCACTGTCCATTGTGAACGATGACACAGGTGGCAGCAGTGAGTGGTACGCTATTTTTCAGGTGACGGCCTGGTGGTCTCTACCTACATGAGACCCGTGAGGTCGAGAGGCGCTCCCCGGGTGAGGGCACAGCAGAGGGAGGGAGGGAGGGCATCAGGAGGGTCCTGAACACAAACCGAAACTGACAGCGCAAGGCAAATGGAGTCAAGACAGGGAAAGATGCCTGTGAAAGCACCTCGGGTGCCTTTCCCCGTCTCTAACCAGGAGCACATCAATCCTCCAACTTACCAGGCTTGGACAGGCAGAAGCGGTTGACTCCCTTGGAGAGGTTATAAATCCCCACGTTCTCAGGTCCATTTCCATCCTGATAAAATTCCTAAGGGACCAAAGCCAATACGGTGACTCACAGGGAGATGAAGCCGTCAGGGTTGATTGATACCCCGTCTGCCCCCAGACGGGGCCTCTGCTTTGCCCACTCACCCTTTCAGCATGCGAGCACCACAGGAAAATTAAAGGCTGCACACGCTCCCGACAAAAACATGCTTTTCCTTCCAGCAGCTCTGTGCTGAGCACCTCCTAGAGGGGCACGGCCCAAGGCTGTGCCCCGGGCGAGACGGACTGGCTCCAGCTCCCAGGGGCTTCCACTCCAAGAAGGGAAGGCAGGCAAGCTCAGGGCTGGCTAGCACATGCGTGGCTTTCAAGTCATCGGTGATGGGACCATGAGAGGCAGATGACAAAGGGGGCTGGACATGGAGTCAGCAGGGAGGCTACTTTGAGTTTGATGGTCTCATGGCCAGCTCACCTGAGGTGACCCCGGGGGTGTGGCCTAAATGAGGAAAACCACAGGGCAACGTGGGGGAGCAGCCTGGCACAGCAGGGGACCTGGTGAGGGGCACGTGGCCAGGGCAGGCAGACCATGCGAGGCACAGAGTAACCGGGCTTAAGGCAGGAGGGAGGCGAGGTCTTGGAGGCTCTGCTTAGGGACCATGGATCTTCTTTAAGGGAACCAAGAGCCACTGGAGGGATGAAAGCAGCGGTTCTCAACCGGTGGGTGGCGACCCCTTTAGGGGTTGGCCAACCCTTTCACAGGAATTGCCCGATTCATAACAGTAGCAATATGACAGTGATGAAGTAGCAACGAAAATAATGTTATGGTTGGGGGGGGGGGGTCACCACAACACGAGGAACTGTATGAAAGGGTCGCGGCCTTAGGAAGGTTGAGAACCACTGGATTAAAGGAAAGGAATGGCCTCCTGTCAATCACTTCTTCTCAGCTGGAGTATCAGGAACCTGTGTCCTGCACCAGGCTTCCTGACTGGATGCTAATGAGTCACCCCAGTACCAGCGCAGGGTGGAGCGTGTGCAGTGACCCGGTTCAAGCAGCAGGCGGGCATCAGCCAGACCGCTTCCAGTTCTTCCGGTGTCCACGTAAGGCACCGCTTACTGACCATCGGACTGGGTTTCCTCAGGGACCGAAAAATAACACTCGCCACAGCTGGATGCCAAGAAGTGAGCTAACACCCAGTCAAGGCCCTACACAGGCGGTTCCCTGCTGAAACTGGCAGCCGGGCACCGAGGCCGGCCCAGCACCGCGTTCCGCGGCCCTGGAGCACAGCCTGGGAGACGTGCTCTGTTAGAGCAGATGTGGCCGGCCAGCAGCTGCTGTCAAGACTGCAGCTCCCCTGGGCACTGCAGGGTCCCTGCGGGTCAGCAGCGAGGCCATGCCAAGGGACTGGGGTCCACCAGGAACCTGTCCGTACCCAAGGGGCACACTTAGCCCCTACTACAGGCTTGAGAAGTGGGTACTGCCATGTCAAATGAGAAAACCGCGCCTCAGAACGTGACAGGAACTTGCGGAGGCGCCAATCCTGTGTGCTCTGTCCCCCGTCACCCTTCACTGTGGGACCAGGGCGGCGGCTCTCTGAAATAGAGCTGCCGTCCCACTGCCCACGCCAAACCCCAAACCAAGGCCATCCAGTTGGTTCCCATCTGCTCTCACGGGGTTTCCAAGACACCTGAGAGGAATTTCTGGGAGCAGGACGCTTCATCATTCTCCCAACACGTAACCCACGGGGCCCTTCATGCTCTGAGGGGCTCTCAGTGCTCCTGGCCCCTGTCTTCGCTAATAGGAGGGCACATCGCGGGGCGGGAGAGGACGCAGGGTGCGGCAGGGGTGCTACGACGCCAGTCCCCCTCTCCTCAGTAAGAGGGCTGCCACCGGCCACGCCTACCAGAGTGATGGCGTGCGAGAGGGAGCATCTCAGCATGTAGCCCGTCTGTCTGAACTCCACCGCCGCCACGTCCGCCTCCAGAACCTCCACCTCCAGACTCTTGTTCTTCCAGCACCAGTCCTCGTGCACGATGCTGGCTGCAGGGCAACGGAGCCAATCACCACCCGCCCCGCCCCCATCCCACTGTGGGAACTAGCCGAGAGCGCCGGGACCGTGCAACAAGGAACGGCAAAGAAAACGGAAACCGAGTGTCATTAAAATCACCCAGAAAAAAGCCGGGGTGCATCCAAGATCGGGCGGCCACTTCTTCTATCAAGGGCCCTGGGCTCCGAGGACCACTCCTGTGAGGGGGTAGTGGTGTGCGTGCAAGTGGGGAGAGGCAATGGGGAAACGAGCAAGAGGTAGGCCTGTGTTCCTGGGACACTGTACTGATCAAGAGGCCGCCATGCGCCACAGCCTGGCAAGAACAGCAGAGATCCATTTTCAAACCAGTTGTCACTCAGGATGACCTGCCGCAGCCGCCCGCTGATCTCAGCGGGGGAAGCAGGCGCACTGGCAGCGGGTGGCTTCTCCAGAAGGGGACTAGCGTTCGCCAGCACCTCCTCCCTCCCAGGCCCTGGGCAGGAGCTTCCAGCCCTGACAGAGGAGGAAGCTGAGTCTCAGAGGGATCCTGCACTGCTAGTTCAGTGGTAGAGCATGTGGGTGGGACTCTCGCACCCACTCCTACCTGCTGCTCAGCAATGAAACAGCCTGACCAGGGCACGGGGGCTGTTAAGATGAGGTGGCCCGTGGGCTGCAGTTTGGGCATTATTACCCAGGCTACAGGTCAAGGGGCAAAGGAGCTGAACGGTTAGAGGCGGGGTGTGCGGGCCCTGAGCGGCGGCCTTCGTTCTCACTTTTGTATCTCCCGGGGAGCACGCTGTCAAACACGAACGTCATGGAGTTGGCCTTGCCGGAGAGCTGGAGGCTCCGCTTCTCGCCCTGGCGGCTCAGAGACTGCAGGGTCACCAGCAGCTCCCCACACGTGTCTGCAGACGAAAGACGGGGTAGGGAGGGGTTCTCACTGGACGGGCCTCCCACAACTAAGCTCACCTGTTCACACCTTCTCCCTCCGGGGGTGCTAACCACTACCATTTAGCACCTGAGACGCTGAGCGCTTTGATTAAGTCTAACAGCCACCCCCTCCATGGAGGACCCCATTCCACAAAAGCCTGAGGAGGGGAGAGGGGAAGGAGCACAGCGTTTATGGGGCACCTCCTAAGAGAGACAGTAAAACCCACTGCTGCCTGGCCAGTTCTGACTCGGGGTGACCCTAGAGGCAAGACTGGAACTGTCTCATAGGATATCAGAGACTGTCAGTCTTGACAGAAGCAGGAAGCCAGCCCCATCTTCCTCCTGTGGAGTGGCTGATGGGTTTGTACCCCCGCCCTCCCCATCTATTTTCAGATGAGCCGCTCCTGTCTTCCGCTTACATCTTACCCAAACAGGAGACTTTCCCAGACACAGACGCCAGAAACTGCACAAAGGCCACGCCCATCACGGGCCGGTCCATCACTGTGACAGGAAACGTCGGGGGCTTCAGGGCCAGCCCCGCTCGCATCTCGGCCTCAGGAACAATCACCTGCAGGAAGATGCGTCTCAGGCTGCTGCTCCTAGTCCCCAGAGACCCAGAACAGGCACCAGACACGGGGCTACATACATCTCAGCAGACAGAGGTTCAATTTTAGGTCTAGGTCAATATTAAAAGCACAAAAAATGATCACATACCCTATGAGAAGATAATACATTTCTAATCAAATGTAAAAAATACTGGCCTTAAAAATTACCAAAAAAGGACTAGGCTTCGCTACCCACAGGTGCACAGAAACATGCACCTGGTGTCATTCTCTCTCCCGCACACAGGCGCTCAAGGGATCCCTCTTGTGGTGACTTTGTAGGACAGAGTAGAACTGCTTGCTCTCAAGGGCTCCCAAGACTGTACATCTTTCAGGGCGACAGCAGCCTCCTCTCTCTCCCGTGAAGCAGCTGGGGAGCTCAGCTGTTGACCTGGTCAGCAGTCCAGTGTACAACCCCCTACTCCCCCAGGACTTGTCCAGCTCTGTCTGCAGACCACACATATAAACGAGGGGCACAGGAAGACGACCACGTTCTAGAATGGACTGTACAACACTTCTTCACTTGATGGGACTATTGAAGTGTGCGCTACGTGATTATGTGCCAAGAAAACAGTTAAAAATAAAACAAAAACAGACAAAACCCAAGTCCCTTTTCTCTAAGTTTAAGGCACAGGTACACGTCAGCTATGAGCTCGACAACCCCGTGTGATTGTCACAAATCAGGACCTTTCTTCCTCCTTGTCCTGCATGCCTTTCTCAGACTAAGAAAGGTGTGAGTGTGTGTGTGTGTGTGTGCAGCAGACAGCTGTTTCCACCCCTGACAAGATTAGGGAGCCCTGGTGTGGGTGTGTGTGCAGCAGACAGCTGTTTCCACCCCTAGTACAGACAAGATTAGGGAGCCCCGGTGGTGCAGTGGTTGAGCACTAGGCTGCTAACTGGACAGTCAGGGGCTTTAAGCCACCAGCCACTTCACTGGAGATTGATGCAGCAATATGCTTCCATAAGAATTACAGCCTTGACAACTGGACACCCCTTACTGAAGCATTGCAGGGAGGAGGCGAGCCAGTCAGGGTGCAGTGTAGCAACAATGAAACACACAACTTTCCTCTAGTTCTTAAATGCTTCCTACCCCCACTATCATGATCCCAATTCTACCACACAAATCTGACTAGACCACAGGATGTACATTGGTACAGATAGGAACTGGAAACACAGGGAATCCAGGACAGATAAGCCCCTCAGTACCAATAATGAGAGTAGCGATACCAGGAGGGTGAAAGGAAGGTGGGGTAGAAAGGGGGAACTGATTACGAGAATCTACATATAACTCTCTCTCTGGGGGATGGACAACAGAAAAGTGGGTGGAGACGTTGGACAGTGTAAGATATGACAAAATAACAATTTATGAATTATGAAGGGTTCATGAAGGAGGGGGGAGCAGG
>NW_022103901.1:28004229-28011723 GCF_000313985.2 Echinops telfairi
CACGATTTACTGAGCGGCCACCGATACAGTTTATTTGTATCTCCTCTGGGTTCATGAACATTCCAGCTGGCAGCCTGAGACTAAACCCCAAACCCATGGCTATGGAGTCGAATCCACCTCGGAATGGCACCCTCTACAAGACTGAGCAGAACTTCCCCAATGGGGATCCATCTTCACAGAAGCAGAGTGCCAGCTCCGTCCATCCATCTCTCATGGAGCAAGAGGTAGGTTTGAACCACCAACCTTTCTGTTAGCAGCCGAGTGCTTAACCAGTGCGCCAGCAGACCTCCTTAGCCTGACATTAATCCCCAGCAGGGAAGCCTCACAACTGGGAAGAGGAGAGGCGTGTCGCCTGGCTTTTGCACCGGTGGCGTGCAGGAGTGGGAAGACTTTCAAATAAGAAACTGTCAGGCAGACTGCTCCTTCTCACCAACCCCACTTTCGCTAATCATAGCCCTTTAAGAAGCACTGCTTATTGCAGAGATGAAATAAAAACAAAGCTCCCAACATACCTGGACGTTGTAAGACCCTGGTTTTGCTTTAAAACAAAATGATCCGTGAGCATCCGTCTCCACGGTGACCCGAGGCTTGTCCTTGTCTTGAGATGACAGGACAACTCTGTATTTGCTCATCTGCTTGACCGTGTCAGGGAAGCGGATGATGGAGATCTGGCCGCAGACGCTGAACCTGTCCAAAAGAAAGCCATGCATCCCGGCTCCGTTAGGAAAGGCTCCTGTCAGCCAACAGTCTGGTCCCCCTGGCCACCCACATGCCAGCAGCCAGCTGAGGTTTAGTGTTAAGGAAGACACAGAAGTCCACCTGTCTGCACAGGGCAGTATCTGGCAAGCTCCCGCGGGCAGACCCCATTTTCACAACCTCTGTAGACACGAAAACTGTCTCAGCTAATTGGATCATGGGCAATCGAGTTGGAATGTGAACGAGCCCTTAAATGCAAGGGCTCTCTGCCACGAGCCCAGGCCAACTCATAGTGGCCCTACAGCCCAGGGCAGAACTGCCCTGGTGAGTCTGAGACTCTTCAAGGGGGAGAACCCAAGACCAAACTCACTGCAATGGAGCCAACGCAGACTGAGAGCGAGTTCCTGTGTCTACAGGAACAGAAAGGCCAGTCTTTCCCCCAAGGGGCTGTTGGTGGTTCCGAACTGCTGACCATGCGACCCAGTCCAACTTGCAGTCACTAGGGCTCCCCAAAGCAAGGACTAGAAGCTGCCTGAGAAATGTTGGCATTATCCCAGGCTTAAAACATGGCAGGGTTATCAAAGACCCTTCCTCGCTTTTGATGATATTTAATGCGGGGATAAAAGCAATCGGAGAGATGAACAGAGGAGGTAATTAGTTTAAAAAGGCAAAGCTACGACTGACCACCTGAGGAGCTAGGAGCTACAAAAGCCGCTTCTCATGGAAAGCTCTGCTAAGTGGCGACTCAAACTTGAGACGGAGGAGCAGTGAGAGGTGCAGCGAGCACAGGGCGAGAATTCAAGGCAAGGCCACGCTTTCCTGACGCAGACCAATGAAGAGTAACGTCCTCACAGCACTGACCCTCACTGAGAGTCGCTGACGGCCCGACGTGCAGAGTCACCGGCACAGCTGCGGGCTGTTGACAGCGGCTAAAAGTTCGGGTTTCTTTTAAAGAATTACTTTAGGTAAGAAGAAAATCCCCTGTGGTTTCTGCAGGGAAGATAACACAGAACGGTGGAGTCTGAGCCTCACCCGAGAGCACAGGGTGGTGGGCTGGTCTGTGGCTGGAACCCGGGGAGATCAAGAATAGCAATCGGCAGTCGTTTCTTCAGGGCGAAGCCGGCCAGCCCGTGCCCGAGCCCACGGGGAGGAAATGAGGAGACTGCCCGGAGGAGTCGGAACACCAAGGGGAAGAACTGCTGGAGGGCAGCCTGGGGAGCAGTGCTGTCCCCCTTCACCCAGCTCTCAATAAAAAGCTTTAAAGGGAAAAAATATATATATACATATAGATGAAACTCAAAACCCAACTCTTTATTCTGTGCAACTGTGGCAGAGGTGAAGTGTTCCCAGAGGCCAGGCCCGCGGGCTACAATATTGATCACAGAGAGCAAGGGTCCTCAAACTACGGCCCGCGGGCCACATGCGGCCTGCCGAGGACATTAATCCAGCCCGCCGGGTGTTTTTGCCGCCGCTGCCTGTCCTGCTTAGCAGCTGATTCTTCCAGGGTGCATAAGAACTTGTTCACAGTGTTTTTTAAAAAACTATAGTCCCGCCCTCCAACGGTCAGAGGGACAGTGAACTGGCCCCCTGTTTAAAAAGTTTGAGGACCCCTGACAGAGAGAGTGCGCTGACCCTTGTTCAGATGAGAGGGGTGCACTTGGGTCCTCACGGCACACCCCACAGTGGGTGCTTTGGAAAAAAGGAGAGAAGGGGAGACAGACAGGCTGATGAAATACTCCACCAAGACCTGGCATGTCCACCGGGACCACGCCTTCCTCTCGCCCAGCTGAACCTGTCTGCACCCCAAAACTTCCAGTACTGCTACCATGAGATCAATTTCAGCTCATGGTCTCCATTGGAGAGAGGGGTCTATTTTTTCCTTATCAATTCTCCAAGCTCAAGGGCATACTGGATCCTTGAAAGACACCTGCAGAGCCAACGGGGGCTGACGTGCGTCAGTCAAGTCTGTCATCAGGGCTTCATTCGCTTCTGGGTGGAAATGGGTCCCGTTGGCTCTGTCAAGCTTGTGGGGCAAGTCCACCCCTTTCCATGGCACTACTTGAGTCCCCTTGCTTTCTCACAGTCACTTGTGCTCTCGTGCCCCGGGGTTTTCTTTGAAATTGAATCGGGAGATTTTTTTTTTTTTAAAGAAAAGAAAAAGGTAAGAAATGTCAGTAAGTCAAGAGGCACAGATGCTATCTGGCCCGCGAGAAAACCGGTGGTGCTTGTTTCTAAAGACACTGGCGGGGTTGCTGTTCCTCCTCTGATCCACACAACCCACTTTAAGGAGGAAGCTGTAGAAACGGCGCTGCCATCTCCGCACAGCTCCTCCTCCACCCAGCCAGCTGCTAACCAGGAGACTGGGCCTCCAACAGCACTGTGCCCGGGGAGTCGCCACCAAGGCCACCTGTGTGTCACTTCCAGCCCCGGCAACAACCCGGCCCCAGCCACCACCAGCCAACGGTCAGAGCCTCCTCGGGGCCCCCAGTGCGCTCTGGTCCTGCTTCAGCCCCCACTCCACACAGTAGGCAGCCCCCCAGGGCCCTGGCCCACCTCAGACCACACCACCCTCCCTCCAAGGCCTGGGCAGATGCAGGCAGCGCCTGTTTGGAAAGTCCCTTACTGGGCTAAGGTTGAGTCCTCCTGAAGGTCTCCCTAAGAGAGGCCTTCCTGAGCCCCAGGGCAGCCTGGTCTCTCCCTACACCACACTTGGCACTGCTGACAGTGCTTGTACTTGCTCTCCGTCTCCCCAGTGGGAGAAGCTCCGCAAACGTGTCAGCTGGGCTCACTGCTACCCACCCAGCGTCTCTCGGCCGAGGAGAGGGGAGCTTCCGCTCAAGCGGGACTCCCAGAGAGCCCAGCACAGCGGAGGGGTAGAACAAGTCCCAACAGCTTTGTCTCCTCATCCTCTCTTCACCTCTGAGCCCTGCCCTGGATCCTGCCCTGTACGTGGTCGCCGTGGCACGGTCACTATGGCTTCCTCAGGGAACAAACCAGGGGACTGTCTTGCCCTGGACCGCCTGCCTTCCCCACACAACTGTGCACATCAGACCACCAGCCCTACCTCAGAGCTAAACTTCCTTCCATAGATCCTGTGCCCCCACACACCCTTGGCCCACCCGGGGCCAGCCCCTAACTGCCGACCTTCCATTTTGACTTTATGCTCCCTTCTAACTCCCATGCTCGAGGTTTGGACCCTCCCCGCGGTCTCACCTTCAGGGTCCCAAGCTGCCCTAGCATTTAATGGAGAGCACCACCTGGGGGAGTGACAAACACCCAGTCAACACAAGCCCCACACGGCCTAGAGGCTCCTTTCCTGACCCAGTCAGGGGCAGCAGCAGCCACCCTGCCGCTCAAGTTGGGAACCCAGAAACCTCCCTGACTTTCCCTTTCCTGCCCTTCCCCTCCCCAAAACAAACCCAGTACCAGTCCTGCTGACTTCTAGCCCCGAAGCATGCCTCCACTGTCCTGTACTTCACGCGCAAGTCTCTCCTCCCCTTCCACCACGTCACTAGACCACCCAACTCAGAAAGGAACGGAATCATGTTACCTCAGTGCGCACAACGGCCCCCTGGCTGATGGCGCCCCGGGCAGGAGGGAGCCCCATCTCCCTTCTGCACCACCCTGCTCTTCCTGCTCCACGCCACCAGCTCCAGACACCCAGCCACAGCACAGCTCTGACGCCGCACACCTCGGCCCCACACCTTTCCTTTCAAGCTGCTGCATGGTGGGGGGAGAGCTTGAACGGTGTCCCCCAAACAGCTACCCCAGTCTCAAGCCTCAATGAACGTGACCTTACCTGGACACGGGGGGTTGTAGATCTAAGTAGTCCAGTTAGCACAAGGAGCTAACTGGTGGAGTCAGGGAAGACCTAACCTAAGAGGGCTCTGAGAGGCAGCTGCACAGACCCTCAGGGAGAGACAGAGGGAGAGGAAGGGAGGCTGGAGCTGCCATAAGCACAGGAACAAGGGTTAACAGAGGCAAAGCAGGGGGAGGACATGTCCCCAGAGGTGTCCGAGGGAACACGGCTCAGCTAACACCTAAAGTGCAGACTTTAAGTCCCCAAGCTATCAGGGAATCCATTTCTGTTCCTTTAAGCCAGTGAGCACTCACTGCTCTCAGAGAGAGGGCAGGGCCCTCCCCACCACCACCAGCCTACCGTTTCCAAGGCGATCGGAGCCCACACGTGTCTGCCCTAGCACAACTCGACGGGACTCAACCACAGACCACCCCCTGCACACACACACCGAGTGCTGACAGAGCAGGAGGAACTCTGAGGCAGCATCTTACCGCAAACATTCTCAACCAACCATTTTCAACAGTTCTTCGAGTTAGCCCAAGAAAGGTGCCCGGGACGCCAAGCCACACACGAAAGGGAGTTTTCAAACTCTGACAGGCCCGTTTAAATGTGGAAGAAACAAACTGTTTCATAAGACTGAGCAACGGTCATCCTGAAGGTGACCTGAGTCTCTCGGGAGGTGTGTGAGGATGTTCAGAGGGCTCCCAGGTGACCTGGCTGCGAGCCGTCTGCCACCAGGAGCAGATTTCCAAATCCAAGCGCCATGGCCTCACCCTGTTGCAATGATGTCGGCCAGCTGCGGGGTGTTGGGGGCGATCTTGATGGTGAGCGTCTCGAAGGAGAGGTGCTCCTTCTGAGCATGGATGGTGTAGGTCCCCGTGGTTATGTTCTCTAGGCGGAAGGAGCCATCCGCTTTCGTTCTGACTGAAACACACACACGCACAAAAGGTGAGGCAAGAGCACTGCACGTCCCAACACAGACTCGGGAAAACCGGGGCAGCATGTTTTCATACAGTGAAGATTTCACTCCCTGGCACAGGAAGCTCCAGGGAAGTTTGCAAGAGTTCAAGGCAGCAGAGCAAACACTGTTATATACATTGTCCTGCCACAGTAGGGAGGCTTCGACAGGCACACCAAATGCACAGGTGGGAGAGGAAGTGGGGGTAACATCATCCTGAAGCTTTATAGGTTTGACAAAGGATACCTGTGTACGTATATTTACTTTTTGCTGCGAATTGATCCACAGATGTGGTAGGGTACACGGGGGATGTTACGCAGACTTCTGAGACACAACCAAACGCCTTTGGGGAATGAGCTGCTGGGCCTGGGGCATCAGGACCGTGGTTCTCAGGGTACACCAAGGTCCACGGGCATAACCAGTCCCCAAAGGTGGTAGTAGTCTACGCCTCAATGGGGTGAGCAGTCCCTGAGCAGCCATCTGGGGGACACTCAGTCTCTCCCCATCCAGAGGAGAGCAGAGGGACAAACAAGGAAAGATGCCTAGAAAAACTAGTCCACTGGCCTCATGAACCACAAGCACACCCATCACAACCCTGAGACCACAAAGAGCGCAGTGGTGCCCGGCTACCAGCACCCACTGCTCTGAAAAGGGTCGTGTCAGAAGGTCCGAGATAAGAGGGGAGGAAAATGTGGAATAAAATTCAAAAGCATATGAGGCCAAGCTGGATGGAGGCTGGTGGGACCTCCAAAACTATGGGCCTTACTCACCCTTCAGGCCTGAAGCTTCACTCACTGCCATGTAGAAACGGCACCTTTTAAGCCCCATCGGGCACCGTTTCCCCAAGGACAAAGTTCAGAGGGTGAGGAAAGAGCGGGGAACGGAACCCAGAGAGCCAGGGAGAGGGGGAGGAGAGATGGTGCCCTGAGGGGGATGGGTGCGGGCAGTGGTGAGCTGAGTCAGAATGTAGGAACTGCTGAGTGTGAAACTATGGTCCGCTCTGTCAATGTAAACCATCACCTAGTTCACCATAGAAAGTTAAAAGGGGGGGTGGGGGTGGGGGGAATGTCCTTCCCATTTCTCTCTGTGATCAGAAGACGGCACCGACCCCGTCCCAGAGTCATGGTCTGCTCACCTCTGATCTGGTTATTCAGAGTGACCACGGCCTCTGGCACGCCTTCTCCCTCTGGGCCGTTCAAGACCCTGCCGGTGACGGAGAACCCCATGACGTGGAACACGGGCTGGAAACAAAGAAGAGGAGGTGTACTCTGTGGGCCTCACAAAGCCCTCGCTGAGCCTCCCACCATGGCTCACCGCGTCCTCCCCCCCTGCTCTCCTCTCAGTCCCAGACGCCAGTCACTCACCCCAGCAACCTCCCTTCACCCAGAGGCCAGCCCGCTCCTGCCCATGCCCCTGCCCGACGCCGTCTGCTGTTAGCAGCCATCCCCTCGCGAGTGGTGAGAGCAGTCTACATGTTTGCGGCAACATCTAATGACGAGGTTAGGGGCCATGTCTGTCTCCTTCGCAGTTGTCCCAGAACAGTGGCACTCGTCGAGTAACTGAAGTCAATAGAGGGACAGGCTACCTCTGAGTCAGTCGCCGTGAGCTTGTGAAAATTCTTCCCACTAATCACTGTTCCCTTCCTGATTCCTCCTCTCCCAACTCCCGTCTCCAGGCTCCTCTGTAGCTTCCAGCTCCTACGGCCACACAGTCCCCTCTGCTCCATTCTTTCTCCACCACAACCAGAGTTCAAGTCCTCGAGACTCCCACCTGAGCCGGACTCAGCCCTTGGGCACTTGCAGCCAGCACCTGATGCACTGCACTCACACGTGGCCCCAGAGTAGCGGTTCTCAACCCCTTTGGCGTCAAACGACCCTTTCACAGGGGTCGCCTGATTCATAACAGGAGCAAAATTACAGTGATGAAGTAGCAATGGAAACCATTTTGTGGTTGGGGGTCACCACCACATGAGGAACTGTATTAAGGGTCGCGGCCTGAGGAAAGTTGAGAACCACTGCTCTGGAGTGTGAGGGGAAAGGAG
>NW_022103901.1:28012268-28016047 GCF_000313985.2 Echinops telfairi
CCCGTTGAATCCACTAATTCATATATTTACTCCACAAGTGTTTTCATTCCATGAACTGCCAAAGAACAAACAAATCCGTCTTATCAGATGGACACCCAGAATGCTCCTTGGTCTCAGGTACTCTCGGGATGAAACGTCTCTGGTGAAGGACCGGTCAACAACGTAAAACCAGCTCGGTGACTCTACCAAGCACTCGCTCACATGAGCAAGACAGGGAAGGAAAGCACCTCTACAGGTTCCTGGCCTCGGGCGCTCGGGGGTCCTCTCCCCCGGAAACCCCATGCATCTCTCTTTTAAAGACAGGTTATTCAGCCTTGATGTAGGAACATCTCTCCACCCCACTCTCCTCTGCCAGGACTCCTTCTTTTCCCTTTTTGTCCCTCCCCGCAGCACGCACGCACGCACGCATGCACCTCCAAAGTGTCACAGACTCAAAAGGCAGGCAGCAACAGTTCCCGGCACCGTAACGCAGGACTTTCCAATTTAGCACTAAACGGAAACCATTAAACCAGCCCCCACCCCTCCCCAAATCTAACACTGAGTAACAGTCCACTCACAAAAGTGTCTTATTCTCTTTGGGGATCTGCGCTCATCTAGAAAACTTCCCACGACCACGGCCCTGTGGCTCTGTGATTAAAGGCAACGACATGCACGTGATGCAGAAAGCACTCCATGTCTGGTAGCAGATCAGCGAGTGTGATGGGTTGAAAGTTCCCCATCTACTCCTGCACCCAGGCTGTGCTCCGGCAGCTCTCACCCTCCTCGCCCACCGGCTCCTTGCTTCCCTCCCACTCCCTGCAGGTTCTTCACCAGCCTGTGGCCCAGGGGATACTGGTGAGACGAGTCAGATCACACCGCTCCCCGCCTGGACACCTCCGTGCCAAGTCTCACTGGAGCAAGAGGCAGGGTGGCCCCCAGGCCTTGCCCACTGGACCCACCACCTGGCGCCTGGCTAACCCCACGCTGGCCTCCCCGGGGGTCCCTCCCTGGCACACTCCGACCTCAGAGCTGCTGTGGTCATGCCTGTAGGGTCAGGACTTCCCGCAAGGGTGGGGAACAGCATGCACTCCCGCCCTCTCCCCTTCCCGCTCGGGGCTGAGGGCTCTGTCACAGGGAGGACTCCCTGGAGCACTCTCTCTAAGGAGGCCAATTCTGGAATCTCCTTCCCTGCTTCATTATTCACTGTCACCTTCCCACATGCTTTATGAGGAGCCCTGGTGGCACAGTGGTTTAAGGACTCAACTGTTGACCTAAAGGTCAGTGGTTCCAACCTACCAGCCGCTCCCTGGAGATGCTTCAGTACAGGTTCACGGCCTGGGCACCCGTGGGACCCTCTGCTCTGACCCACAGGGCTGTTAGGAGTGGAGTCGATCCAAAGACAGGAAGGTGAACCTTCTGGTCACTGCTGTGCATCCAGCCCCAGGCCGGCCCCTGACAGGGATGTCCCTGGTGATGGGTAAATACCTTCCCTGAAAGATGTAGCTACAATAAACGAACCCCTTTGCCAAAGACTTATAAGCTATACAAGGGAAGTCACAGGTCTGGTGTATCTGGTGCTAAACTTAGGATGCAGCACAGGATTCCGTTTTTTTCCAACCGCCCCTCTAGATAAAATCTTAGTTTTCGTCGTTAGCATCTTTGCAGCAGCTGTGCCCATGGATGGAAACGTGAGCCCCGGTCGCCATAGAAGACAGGGAGATCTCACCTCAATTTGCAGGCTGTCATGTCCCACTGTGAAGTCAAGTCTGGAAGGAGCGACGTCAAAGGTAATCCTCTCCCCTCGATAGAACGGAACCTGGAGGGAAAATCTGTTCATTACCACGGGCCAACAGCATGATTCACCCATCAATAGTAGCCATCGATCCAGCTGCCCACAAATGACAAAGGTCCACGGCAGGCCAGAGACAATGCAGCCTAACTGCCGCCCATTTCCAAGGAAATGTGTCATGACTAAGGGGTCAGCCTCATCCTAACCCCTGCCTTCTAGTCGATGCCGATGCAGAGCGGCCCTATCCCACCCCCGAGGCTGTAAACCTTCTCAGAAACACTGGCCACATCATTCTCCCACGACATGGGTTAGAATCGGTACCTTCAGGTCCCCGCCTCAGTACTGCAGCCACTGTGCTGACAGCTCTTCAGAAGAATCCTCACCGAACCGCAGCCCAACCCTTCACGGTTCCTTCAACACTCCAGAGCCTAAGAGCCCCGGCTACAAGCAGAACGGAAGTCTGCCCCACTCACCACGGTGTAGTCCCCACTCGGCAGGGAATAGAAGGAGAAGGAGCCATCTTCCTGGGAGACCACGTAGCACAGATAGACCAGGCTCTCGTCTTGGGGCTGGAAGCCAGGCACAGGCGAGACGCTGCAGCCAAGCACATCCTAGGCCAAGAAGAACAACAACTGCCTCTTCCGCCCTATGCTCTGATCACCACCCAGCAGCTCCACCAAAGGAAAGCGTCCAAGTTTTAGTGGAACACAAAACATACATATATTTTGAAACGTGGGACATATGAATGCACATAAAAGGAACACGAATCTTTACACTCAAGTATTAAAGTTAAGAACAAAAGCATCAAAACATAAAGCTCTTCTTGTCCTTCCTTTGGTACACGTCTACGAACAGGTCCACGTACAGGGACAGGCAATAGATCAATGGTTTCTTGGGGAGAAGGGAAGAGATGCTAATGGCAATGGATGTAAGCACGAAGACCATGGACCGGGCTAGGATCGCAGACGCTTTCAGATCTGGAACCACTTGTTTGCATGCTATGTACGTTGCATGTCAAAGTATGTTTAAGTGAAGCTCTTGATTCTCGACATAGCATGCATCTAGGTCCCCACACTTGTAAAAACGAGGTTTCTATTTCTCTAACCCTGCCGCGAGGAATTGTGTGCTCTTCGCCAAAAAGCAATGTTGGCATCCTTGGGGGCTCAAGCAGCGTTCCTCTGAAATGTGCTGGGGAACGGAAGATGTCCGGCGCAGCCAGATCGGAGCAGAAGAGGGACGGGATGCGGATGCCCGCCGCTCCTGCTCCTCTCAAGGATGAGCGGGTCGGTCCATTGTCACGATGGAAAGACTCGCACTGGCACAACTTACCTGCCCCATTCTTTAACCGATGCCGTTCTCTGTGCTCTGAAAGCCCATCTTCATAAGGTCAGTGGCTGCCCTATGTCCTAGAGAAAAGCGACCACGGGTGCGCCTTGGGAATTCCTAACAGTCGCTGCAACCCTCTGAGCTGCCTTTCCTGCCTAGCACTCCTGAGGGCCTCCCAGCCTTCCCTAAGAGGTCTGAACCATCTAAACACCAGTGTTTTGGTGGGGCGGCATTCCCATCAGCTTGCTGCAAAGCTTCGTTGGTTTGGGAAGACATCCACTTCAGTTTTGTTAAAAAGTGGACATTAGCTCTGACGTTCAGGATCCGGTTTCTCCATCACACATGAACCAGGGCTTCTACTCAAGACACACAGATTCTTAAACACGTAGACTACAAATCAACTGTTAGCCTACATTTAAAACATTCTTAAGACTGCCCCAGGGATGGACAACAGAAAAGTGAGTGAAGGGAAACGTCAGTGTAAGATATGACAAAATAATAGTAATTTATAAATTATCAAGGGTTCATGAGGGAGGGAGGAGCGGGGAGGGAAGGGGAAAATGAGCTGGTATCAAGGGCTCAAGTAGAAAGTAAATGTTTTGAGGATGAGGATGGCAACAAATGTACAAATATACAAATATACTTGACACAATGGATGTACGTATGGATTGTGGTAAGAATTGTA
>NW_022103901.1:28016732-28033395 GCF_000313985.2 Echinops telfairi
GGGAATGATGGGAAAGAATTGGGGGAGGGAGGGCAGGGAGCGGGTTTGATATGTTGGGAGGTTTGATAAATTGTAAAGTTGTTGAAATGATCTGATACGTAAACCTCCACCTAATTCACAATAAAGACGTACAAAACAACATTCACCTCGACCACAATGAAAACCCTCCAGCTAGCTAGAGCAGGGAGAGAAATCTAAGAACCTCGGCCCCTGTGGAAGCCCAGGCCCCTGGGCGCTCCTCCTGCAGCACACATCGGTTTCACTGAGACGTGGCGCCTGCCAGCCCAGGCCCGAGTGGGTCATCTGCCTACATCTGAATGTACTCCACACATGGCTTTACCATGGGCACTCGGATCACTTTATTACAGTGTCCTTCAGAAACCTGCCTTTCTCTTTCTGTGGCTCTGGTTCCTTCAGTGCTGACACCGAACGTGAGTCTGACAAAACCACAGGGCCTTGTCTCCTACAGAGATACATGTGTTGGTCACGGGGTTTTGCTATTATAAACTATGCTAGCATAAGCATATTAAAGAATCTCCTTGGGCAAGTGTTTCTATAATAATTAATATATTTACAGAATTCTATTTCTGATTTAAAAAAAAAGAACAAATAAATCTCATGTGCGTATGGATTGGGATAACAGTTGTATGAGCCCCTAATAAAATGTTAAAAAAAAAAAAAAATCTCATCGGATCCTTTCGGTCTTGCCTTAGCTTAAAACAGTTAAAACCAGACCTTGTTCAAATCAGAGAGACAACAACATTGGGAATAACACCTGTTACCACAGGGAATGGACCTTAGAAACACCACCAGACTCATCGGTGGCCCTGGAGACCAGAAAACTAGCCCTCTATCGACTTCCCATCTGAAACGGAGGGTACGGATGTCACTGGCCTGACAGAAACACTCACCTCTTTCAGCGCCCAGGTCGGATGACTTGCAAGGATTTCATAATCTCCAGGAAGAACTTTAAAAAATGCAAACCTAAGAAATACAAGATACCACTCATCTTTTTTATCATGTTATTGGGGACTCGTACAGCTCTTATCACAATCCATCCATCCACCCATTGTGTCAAGCACATTTGTACATTTGTTGCCATCATCATTCTCAAAACATTTGCTTTCTACTTGAGACCTTGGTATCAGCTCACCACCACAATCACCACCCATCCGCCCTCCCTCATAAATCCTTGATCATTTATAAATTATTATTTTTTCGTGTCCCCCTTCACCAGCTTTTCTCTTGTCCGTCCCCCAGGGAGGGAGTTATATGTAGGTCGTTGTAAATAGTTTCCCCTCGCTCCCCTCAACCTTCCCCTTAACCTCCTGGTGTCACTACTCATTATTGGTCCTGAGGGGTTTATCTGTCCTGGATTCCGTGTTTCCAGTTCCTATCTGTGCCCGTGTTCATGCTCTGGTCTAGCCAGATTGGTAAGGTAGAATTCGGGTCATGGTAGTGGGGGGCGGGGGGCGGGAAGGGGAGCGCATTAAAGAAATAGATGGAGGTTGTATGTCTCATCGGTGCTATCCTGCACCCTGACTGGCTCGTCTCTTCCTTGTGACCCTTCTGTAAGGGGATGTCCAATTGTCTACAGATGGGCTTTGAGTCTCCACTCTGTACTCCCCCTCATTCACATCGATGTGATTTTTTTTGTTCTGGGTCTTAGAGACCTGATACCTGATCCCACTGACACCTCCTGATCACACAGGCTGGTGTGCTTCTTCCATGTGGGCTTTGTTGCTTCTCGGCTAGATAGCCGTTTGTTTATCATCAAGCCTGTAAGACCCAAGATGCTTTATCTTTTGATAGCTGGCACCATCAGCTTTCTTCACATTTGCTTATGCACCCGTTTTGTCTTCAGCGATCATATCAGGAAGCTGAGCATCACGGTACGCCGGGTTATTAGAACAAAGTGTTCTTGTGTTGAGGGAGGAATTGACCACTCCGCTCTAACCTTTTCCTAAGAACCCAAGTTCTTCAACTGTAAGATGAATACTGGCCGTTGAAGTATCACAAACGTGCCATTAGCAGGTGTTTCTGCAGGAACGAATTTCTTCACATTTCCTGAGCACATACTGTGTGCCAGGACATGTGGTTGCATTCCCTTCCGAAAGATTTTTGGCATAAAACCAGTCATTGAAGCTTAGCGGGAATTGGTCCTAGGACATCCGAGTGGGTTTAACAGAAACGATGGGTGTGACTAGGCAAGGACAAGGACGTGCCAAGGAGCAATGGGGAAGGACCAACCACTTGTGAACAGGGTGCAGACCTGACTGGCCAAAGTGCTCAAGACGGCACTGGCGTCGTGGGTAAATCCTGCGTGAAGGGGTGCACGTCCGCCATGAGAAGACACTCTAAATCATTTGTGGTTCCTCTGCAAACCACCTGTGATGGAGCCAGTAGCTGAGGAAGGCTGTCTAGCAATAGAGGCAAAGCAAGACCAGAGTGAGATGAACTGAAGGCTAGAAATGCTGCGCCATGACCCTGACCTTTAACCCTTCAAATGTGCAGGCCAAACCCATTACTGTCAAGCGGCTTACAACTCAGAGGGACCCTTGAGGGCGGAGTTTCTAGGAGCAGAACAGCCCCATCTTTCTTCCACGGAGCAGTTGGAGGGTTCGAACTGCCCACCTTTCAGCAGCCAAATGCTTGACTACACCACCACCAGGACACCCCACACCCATCCCTGCTATTGAGTCAATGCCAGCCCACAGAGACCCATATGGCATCTCCCAGGCGGGAGGTCTTTGTAGGAGCAGCCAGCCTCGTCTTTCTCCCACGGGGCGGTAGGTGGCTCTAACTGCCAACCTTGTGGTTATCAGCCCAACACTCAGACCACAGTGCCACCGGGCTCCCTCCAAATTTGCAAAGCATCGGACAATTTAAGAGTTCATGCTTATGAAATGAACTTCAAAGGTAATGGGCTGCATTCAGCAAATTCACTTGAGCATGGTCCACAGCAAACAACTAGCCTGGAGAAAATCAAAACTTCACCTTCCTTTCCAGACCAGGAGTACAAAGGTCTAGAAAGGCATTACACAGGACAGTCAGTCCCTCACTTAGGGTGGAGTCGGCCCTGTTCTCATGATTCTACCCTAAGTCAGTTCAGATATAAGCCAAACACCTCAATTAAAAAAAAATTGTTGTTGTTGTTTTAATATAATCTTTTCTTATTGGTACTCTTTTTTAAATCAGTGTCTTTATAAATTAGAATACTAAACATCTCTAAGTGAGCATCTCAGAATGGTCAAAACACCAGCCAGTTATGTACGATCATGTATGTAGGACTTATGACTAATGATCACATAGACTGAAAGACCAGAAGCACAAAACAGACCATCCTAAGTGCAGTTTGCCGTAACTCGAATGTGTTTTCAGCTGGGGACCACTATATGAACAGCTATTATTTCCAAGTGAAAGGCATTTCAAAAATAACAGAGAACTGAAAGACAGACTCATTACAAGGTTCTACGACGTTCATTAAGAGCCACCACAGCACTAACTACAATACATTTGACATAAGAGAGATAAAAGAGGCACTGGGTGGCTCATGGGTTGAGCTGTTAGCTGTAAGTGAGACCGCAGGAGAAGGACGAGGCGGCCTGCATCTGCACACACAGCTCCAGAAACCCTCTGGCAGGGCAGGCCCGCTGTGCCCTGTACGGCTGCCATGAGCAGAGCAGAAGCCCTTGGGGTAGTGAGAGGGGAGGAGGATTGGAAACAGGAAACAGAACTGGGACAAGTGGAGGCACTGATGGGATCACAATGGATGAGCGGGAGCAAAATGTGTCTGGACCGGTGATCTGCTCTCAACGCAAAATTTAAAACTTTTTGATAAAAAATCATAGTTGAGCTAAGCGCTTTTGACATAACAGCTATTCAGCGCTTCCTGCATGCCTGGCAGCTGTAAGCACTGATACAGTGAGCGAAGGCTCACCAGGCGTTCTCTCGCGTGTCACCATCCCACAAGGCTGCCACGCTACAGATGAGGAGCTTGAGACTCCGAGCACAGACTTGCCCAAGCGATGAAACCAATTCGGATTTGGATCCCTGTCTCCCAGAATCCACAGTTCTGACCTCGCCACCCATGGCAGACGCACGGCAGGGAGACAGAGGCCACTCACTTGCCACCAGGCTGTGTCACTGTCGACTGGATCTTCCCTTCCGTGCCTGTGTTTCTGAGAGAGACTTGAACGCCTGCGGGCCCCAGGGGCTGCCCTTTGCTGAGGACCTGGGGCGGAGAAGAAGGTTAGGACCAGGCCGAGCAGGCCAGGCGCGCTCTCAACTGTCCTGCCGATCCCACGCATCCCCGGTCTGCGCGCTTCCTGGGACCACGGCCTGTTCTGGAATGGGACATAAGCCACGGGTGACTGCACGGCAGCCACAGGGGAATAATGTAAGTAGCAGAGTAATAGTCCACGTCTAGGACACTATCGATTAAAGACAAACCAGGGCTGCACAACAGGGGCCCTGGGAAGGCAGTGGGTGACACGTGGGGTTGCTGACTGCCAGGTCACGCTCTGGACCCAGTAGCCTCTCCACGTGAGAAAGATGAGGCGTCTGCTCCCGTAAAGAGCTACGGCCTCGGAAACCTTCCCAGGGTCCTTAGGAATCAAAACAGACTTGATGGTGGTGGGTCTTATTGCTGGTGTTGGTTTGGGGAGGCGGAGGGCCTTGTTTTGCTTATAGATTATTAAGACAAACACCCAGATGGGGACGCTCATAAGAAACCAGCACATCATGCAGGGAGGCCCAAGAGCCATCTTCTCAAGGCCGGGCAAAGGAGAGGAAAGCCACCGAGAGAAAAGGGCCGGCCGGGAAGTCTGCTCTTGACCGTCTTCAGCCTGGGGGAGGGGGGGGGGGGGGGGGGGGGGCAAGAGAACGCTCTCCCCTGAGGAGCAGAGCTGAGGTGCCGGCCGTCTACAATCACACTGCCCTGGGGACCCAAACTAACCGGAGACGAAACTGAAATACTTGAGAGTGTCCCTGGGCGGAGTAAACACAACCCTCTGGGGAAGAAGCCAACTTCAGGTCACCACATGGACTGCAAGGGTCTAAGACACACCTGGTTTCAGCCATGGGGAATGTGGGGGGGGGTATCCTAAAATGGAAACAAATAAACAAACCAGGGTCCACTATGATACTAATGTCGGCCACAACCGTTTTGCTAATGCTCACTACGAACATGATAAGAAGCACCCTGCACACCTTATTCCACCCAATTCTCCTGACAGGTTGATGGGGTACATGCTACTCCTGCACCTATGCTGCAGGGGAGGAAACGGAGGCATGGCGAGGGAGACTCGGCAAAGCTGCACAGAAGGCAGGACACAGAGCAGAGTCCAGGACTGGCAGGCTGACAAGGACAGGAGCCTTGTCCTGCCCTGCCCACGTCCCGGCTTTGGCCCACAGGGGAAGGGCAGCAAGGCCACAAGTGCAGGGGCGAGTGCGGCTCAAGTCCATGCCTCGTATTTACTCTCCATCCCGAGGTGTGGCAGCAGGGTGAAGAGAAGGAGCGGTCACCTACCCTCGACCTTTAGAGCACCCCTGGCCCGACACACAACTGGGTAGCATTCACAGCCCCTCCTGACGCTTATCGGGGGTCCTTATAGAATGGCAGCCCTCGGGTGAGAAGTCCTTTTGTAAAGGTCAGGGGAGACATGTGACACACATTGTGCACGACACCCGCGTAGCACATGGCTGCACATGACAGAGCAAGTCCTAAAGGCATACCTTGCCATTCACCGAAAAGCCTGTGAACACGAAGTTAATGTCCCCTCCCTTTGTGCAGATGTCACTAACACCATCCACGTAGAGTTCCACGCTCGTCGGCTCTGAAAAACAGAGAGGGGCAGGGTGCAGGACACGAGAGTGCTTGAGTTCTGGGCCCAGGGAAAGCACTGCTGTAGGATACAGTTCACAGCTAAGCTTGCATGCACTTCACATGTGGACCCTTAATAATACACGCTCATGCATCCTCATGCAAAGGTCCAAAAAGGAACGGGGAAAAGTCTCCCTCCCAGCCCTGTCCTCCACACGCCTAGAGGGAAGCAGTGCCACAAGGGACAGACCTTGTTTTCATTTTTCAGCCACGGTAAGAAGCCCAAAGTACCACAGAAAGTGCGGTGGGTGACACAGATTTCTTGCCTGAGTGCCCACCATGAACCAGCTGCCGTAGTAAGTGCACCTTATGCTCATGACTACCTTAGAGCGTGGATAGCAATGTCTGTAGGCACACAAAGGTGGAAGGACCTCCCAAATCACACAGCTTGTGAGTAAAAGTGTCCCAATTTGGACCCAAGAAGCCTGGCTCCCCCGGCCTGGGTCCTGACCAAGGAGGTTGAGTGCACATCGCTAAATTAGGGTAATAAGCTCAAAAGTCTAACGTACCCACACACAGTGACAGAGGCAGCCCCGACCCAGCTCCCCCCGCCCCCGCCCCCCGGAAACCTGGACTTCTCTCTGCAGTTTCCTACGATCTCAATAGCGACGATGAGACCCCCGAGGCCTCATGGAACCTCCTGCTTGGCTCTAACTCACAGCACCCCCAGACCCAACAGAACGCAGTGCTGCCTAGTCCCGCGCCACCCTCACCACTGTGGGTTTTTAAGGTTTGAAATTACCGAGGAGAGGAGGCAAAAAAGGAACTATCAAGACATTTTCAGGTAAAGTGAGAACACGCACAGAGGAAGACGCCAATAGCTAATGGGCACGAAGGCTTGAATAGGCCTTGCAATAGAGGCATTTCTGCTCATACAGAGAGTCAGAGAAAACTAATCAAGAACTTTCCAAGTCCGGCTAGCGGAGCAGGGCAGAGTGGTCAGCAGGTAACTGGAGCACTCTTAGGAAAGCTCTGCTGTGTTCACGTGGTGAAAATTCATCGCGTTCTGGACTTGCAATCAGCGCACGTTTCTGTAAGCATGCTGTGAGGAACCAACCAGTCCCCGAAACCCTAGCACAGGACATTCAGAAGCAAACACAGCTGCCCCACGGCCTCGCAGGCTGCCAACCTGTAGCTTCTGCTTGAGCCTCGGCAGTTGTTAGGTCCTGTGAGCCTCACAGGGACCTCTCCTCACAGAGCACAACTGCCCCCTGGGCTTCCAAGCCGGTAAGCTGTACAGCCGAGTGCTTGACCACGGTGCCATCAGGGTTCCCACTCCTACCGCTACTGGTGTTGGGGTAGGAGCCTCAAGTGTACTGAACTCAGCCAAGAGCAGAGCTGCCTCGCAGGGATTCCAGGTGGAAACCCTTATGGGAGCAAATGGCCAGGTCTTTTCTCAGTCTGCTGGGGGTTGCACGCTGCCGACCTTTTGCTTTGCCGGAGACCCCTTAACAACTGCGGCATGTTTGATGGGTTAAGTTCCCACCCCACAGCTTTGGGGAATACACCAAGAGACACCTGCAGACTGAAAACTGGAAAAGGCCCTCTCCCCCAAGGCCAAATCCACTCTCAGCCGCCCGAGTTTCCCTTCATGGCAGCTGGGCCTAAATCCCTCCTTCTCCCAACTCCGAAGGGGACCAGACCTGAACAACTGTGGCTCCCTCTGCCCACACTTTCCCCAAGTCATAAAGGTGGGCCAGCAAACACCTGCTCTGCCGAAACACCAACGCTCATCTGTCCCCTTCAGATCCGTCAGCCACACCACACCGGACCCTCCCTCTAATCTCAAAGGGGCCCAGATGCCACAGTGGTTAAAGCACTCAGCTACTGCTAACCGGGAGGCCAGCAGTTGGAGCCCAGCAGCTGCTCCATGGGAGAAAAAGGCAGCAGTCTGCTTCTGCAAAGATCCAGTCTCAGAAACGCCATGGGCAGTTCTCCTCTCCTACTGGTCCCTGTCAAGCAGAATGGATGGGACGGAAGGGGGAGCTTGGAGGCTCTTCGGATCTCCAGCCCATTCTCACCGCTCCAGCTTCTCGACCAGACAGCGACCTGCCTGCAGGCGGCTGTGAGCCTTTGTTTGGATGGGGCCGCAGGGCCATGTGTGCTCCCTTCTTGTGCTGGCCACTCCGAAAGCTTACAGATACTGGCCCAGGGAGCCCCTGGGAAGCAGGAGCCATCACGGTCCTGACCCCACAGGTGAGGAAGCGGCAGCTGACACAGCCATGGGCATGGGTGCCTGGGCTTCCAGTCTCCTAACAGAAGAATTTCAGGTCAAAGTCTATTATTTTTATCAATGCCATGGTCCAGTCAATTAAAAAGGAAAAAAACACTGGGGTGGTTAAGAAAGCAACAGTCCTGGGATGGGAACAAAGGTCCCCCTCCCTCCTTCCCTCCTGGTCTGCTGTCCCCTAATGAGGCTTCAAAAGCAGGCCAGAGAGAGACATGAAGAACAAGAACCGGAAGGCTGAAGAGAGTCACGCCGCTCTCAAATGATCAGGAGGGTAACCACCAGAGCTTCCCACACGAGGCCATGCCCCCCTCCTCACTCTGCCAACTCCAATTCCTAGTAGGCAGGTCCTGGCAGCTCCACTGAGCATGCCCGATTACGCAGTTCACTTACCAAAGCTCCAGCCTGGGGGAGGCTCAATCTTCAGGATGAACTCTCCCTAAGAGGGAAAAGCAAAGAAAATGACCTTGGAAGGCATGAAAATCGGTGCCCCTTCAACTGGTTTGAATTCTTCTGATGCCATCGCGACATGTAAACTGTCTGCACACGGAGCAAAACGCCCACAACGACCGTCCTTGTAAAGGCTGGTGAGCACTGACCCCCTTTCCAGCTGTAGCAAAAGGGGAAGCCCCCGGGTCACACGCGGAAGCCCTTATGGGAGCAGATGCTTTATGCAGCCACTGTTTGTCCTTGTCACCAAACACGCTGGTAACGGAGTTTATGGCCTGTCTTTCACACACGAACTACAGTGCTTTCTGACAAATGGGTATTCTAACCCTACCATCTCCTCCATCCGTCCAGGATTGAGAGTGGTCTTTAGTTTTAAAAAAAACAAAAAAACCGACAAGACCCAGCAAGTCCACCTCTCGAATCAATTCCATGCACTGCACATGCAGACTTAAATTCACCAAGAACGACTGTTGCACTGTAGGAAAACACTTTAATCCAAAAAGGACCTTCTGCCCATCACTAACTCCCTCTCCCACAATAAAACCCAAGCCCACCGCCACTGCACTGTTCTGACTCACAGCAACCCGACGCAGGGTTTCGGAGGCTGTAACTCTTTCCAGGAGCAGAGAGCCTCACCTTTCTCCCATGGAGTGGCTGGTGGGTTTGAGCTGCTGACCTCGCAGTTAGCAGCCACACTGAAGTGTTTAAATCATGTGCAGTTTTGCCCTGACTCTGGAGTGCTACACCGCCATTAGAAAGGAGGCCAGTGATATCCCTCCGTGGGTGTTCAACACACGCCAAGATGCCACATGGGAGGAGAAATCGTACTGTGAGCTCTGGGGTGTCTTCATAAACGTTCTATTTGACTTCTCTGGGTTCTCACACCTGCAATAGCTGCACAATTCAAAGACAATGGCCACGAGTAAACGGTTTATTAAGGAAGCCACCAAGTTGTCGTGCCAGTGAGAAACGCCCAGGATAGTTGTTTATGGGACATGTTACAAAGTTCTGTCAGGTCTGCTAAAAATGCCCAACGGGGCCTCCCCCTGCACTGGAAGCCTCAGGCCAAAGACAGTCAAGTCAGCTCAAGCCCTTTGGGTCAGCAAGTCCAGCTCCCTGAATTAAGTGTCCAGAGGCACTCGACTCCCAGCGAGCCTCAGCCCAAGGGTACTCAGCTCCACTTCTGTGTGTCCAGCCCAGTTTCCCCAATGAAGTGTCCAGAGGCACCCACTCCGCAAGCCAGCCTCCTGCACAAAAGCACGTGGCTTGGCATGCTCCACGGGAAGTCCACCACTCTGCTGCATGCTGGGGCCTCATTCTGTTGCTCCTCCTCTGATGGTGTAGCTGTGTTCTTGATCCAAGAGGTTCACCGCCAGGGATCTCGGGTCCAGGGGACATGCTCCCCTCCTGACTCTTGATGGTGATGAGATCCCTCCTCCTGCTTCTCAAGGGGCTCAGTTGATACACAGCAGGATGGGAATCCAGTTCACAATTACTCACAGGTGAACCTTAGCCGTATCTTCCCCCACATTCTTCCTAGACCCATGCAGGGAAAGGTTGTTGGGTGGGAATTAGAGAATTTGGCTAGAGAAGACACATTATATATTGCACTGCCCCTGCAGGCTAATTCCTATTTGTCTAACAAAAGAGGAATAAAAACGATGTCTACTACCACAATTTATTGTGACTCTGAAATTCATTTGAAATAAAATGTTTTTTCAAAATGCAATTTACAAAGGGTGAAGGAGCACTACAACTGGCGGTGATCACACACCTCATTTTAAAAGGGATTTAACCATGGAGGTGGGGGAGAGAATGTGTCCTAAAATGTACTGTGGTAATGAATGATTGTACAACTCTTGTTGATATGACTGAACTGTGTGATATGTGAATGAAATGCCAATGAAACTGTTTGTAAAAAAAACAAGCAATTTATGTAGAATGTGAAGACAGTTATATACATGGGGGGTGGGGAGCGCAGTGCATATTCATGTGCACAAGCAGCTGTGTGTGTGTGCTGGGTTATCTAACTACGTAGGTGCCCTAATGGTGCTGGGGACTATATCTATGTATCAGGCCGTTAACCCCCAGATCAGCGGTTAAACGCGAACCCGCAAGCTGCTCCCCGGAAGACAGGTGTAGGGCTCGTGTTTGGTTGGAATCAACTCAATGGCAGTAGGGCGGGCTTGGGTCTGACACTCAACGCAGAGCAAGCAGTTAAGACGCACACCATTCTTCTATCAGAGACGATCTCCACAGAAGAAGAGGGAATCGGGGGGCCGGGGAGTAAGAGGCACAAACTGACTTGCTATACTACTAAAGCCTCTACCCGCTAGAGGCCCGGGGCACCCTGCTCCCAGCTGTGATACCCAGCCGTGTCCCTGGACTTGCACAAGGACCACACCAGTGTGTAAGCTGCCTCTCGCTGCACAGGGCCGACTCCAGAGACCCGGCGGGAGCCACTAGCTCCTACGGGAAAGGCCACTCTCCCAGTGGCTGAGCCCTAGAGAACATGCCGCCTGCCATCGAAAAAGAGGAGCAATAAAGCCTGCCCAACCCTCCCCACTTACCTTATCGTACAAGGGGATCATAAAGTAGCCGTTGTTCGGGGCACAGTCAGTCTGGTATTTCAAAGTCCCGTGCTTGGTGTATAACTTGATCTGGAAACAAAGAGGAGACTAAAAGTCAGCCAGGGCCCACCCAGTTAAGGCCATGTCTGCAGTCCAAATTCACTGTCAGCACGCGTCTGAGGGCAGCCCACGAAGGGGCTTCGAAAAATTCATGGATAAGTGGAATTAATTTCTTTAAAAAGGTCTTTTCCCAAAAACTTTCTGGAGGCCCCTCATATGTGCCAGTTGGCTATTAGGGGCAGAAAGAAAGAAGGTTCAGATTAGGAACCACCTGAAGCTGACTCCAAACGTCCTACTTGTCCGTTCTTGGCAGTCTGAGTGGCTGGCTCTGGGTTAGGGATCCCAGGTGGCACAGGGAACTATGAGTTGGCTGTTCACTAAAGAATCTGCGGTTCAAACTCACCAGCAGGGCCGAGGGAGAAAAAAACGAGACAGTCTACCCCTCTAAGGCCCTACAGCCTTAGAATCCCTAGGGAGTGGGGCTAGTCTTCCGACGGGTCACCAAGTTGGAATCACTGACAGAGGGTGGGTTATTACCTCGATGTTGCTTATTCATGTTTCCAGGTTGACACAGGGCATGTTACTGCTGCTGTGCGTGAAAGTGCTCATTACAACGCATACTCCGGCTCTACCTGGGTGCACAACTAGGTCTGGGATGAGGGCCAGGAACCTGCATTCCGGACTCCTGGTGGCTCCAAATCCATATTCATCAGTAGCACTTGTTGACCCGGACCCACTGCCAGCAAGTACGTTCCCACTCACAGGGACTGCAGAGAGGGTCCCGGGACTGTCAATCTGACAGCGCATGGGACAACCTCATCTTTCTACCGTGGAGCAGCTGGGGGCTTGCATGGCTAACTTGGCAAACAGCAGCCCGATGCTTTCCCGATGGTGCCACCCGGACCCCTAGTCCTCATGTTTAGATAGTTTTAATGTTCTACTGACTCCCACCCTCAGGACAAGAGCCTATTAATAAGATGAACAAGATGCCTCTCTGGCCTCTCCCAGTTCCAAAGACTCGCACAGCCTGGGCCTTTCCACATACTAACTGTTTCCCCAGAGGTTGCTCAAGGCCATGTATCCAGGTCTTCGCATACTACCTGTGTGCGACCTGGCACGAGTCCCTAACCTCCTCAGCTTTCACTTCCTCACCTGTGCAAAGAGAGCCACCACCACCCTATCACGGTGGCTGTGCAGGTTCACGGGCGAGCCCCTCGCAGAGGAGTCTGAATATGCTACAACGTCTCTGAAGAAAAAGGCAACCCGTCCGAGGGAAGTTTCTTACATTGGCCTACAGGGCTGAACCACTCTCCAGGTGGCTTTCCACACATGGGACAGGAAGCAGCCGGGTCTGGTGGCCTCCTCCTTGCTCCTGAAGTGTTAATGCTCTATGGCAGTGACCCGGAAACGACGGCCACGGGCTGTCAGTGCCCAGAATGGGAGACGTCAAGGACAGGGAAAGCCGGGATTCAAGCACGGGCCAGGAGGTGCGCCTACTTGAGTGCCTGAGACAGGGGCTCCTTCACGGCAGCTTCTCAAGCAAGACTTGATGAGTCTATTTAAAGATCCTAAGTCAGACACATGCACTTAAAGGAAGGACTGAAAACGTGTCTGCCAAGCAGGGAGCCGGAGTGTGCAGTCACCATGCTCAGCTGCTAACCTAAAGAAAAGAAAGGTGGGACGTTCAAATCTACCCAGAGGTGCCTCAGAAGAAAGGCCTGGTGACCTGCGTCTGAGTAATTAGCTACTGAAAATGCTGTGGAGCGACAGTCCTAGGCTGACATGCGTGAGGCCATCACAAGTCATCATCGACTCAACAGCAACTGAGAGGTGCCAAGAAGACAATGCCAACGGGCATTCATCTAGAGGGCAGGCAGACAGGACTACAGCCTCGCTGCCTTTACAGCCCAGAGAGCCTTTGAGTTTTCAAAAGAGGAGTCAGCAACCATTTCTTTTCTTTGTTTCTTCCCCTATGCATTCTTCTGACTGTTCAAAGCAGTGGCAACTGATAAAGTTTTTCTTCTTAACAATACAGGCCACTTAAAAAACAGAAGGTTAGTGCCCTGAGGGCAGAGGTTCTGGTCTGTTCTGTTCAATGCACTGCTAGGCCCCCACTGCACACAAGACACCGAAAATACAGGGGCCCCATCCTGGTAGACAACGGAACAAAATCATCTGCCCTCGTCCAGCGGGGAAGCAGACTGAAGCAGAATGAAGGCGGATTTGGACACAATGAAAACACAATCAAGAAAGAATGGAAAAGAAGCTGTGCTTTCCCTCGTCCTGGCAATATCAACTGAAGTGTGTACCTTCCAGATGGAGCATCCACAAAACACAAACACAAACGTTATGAAAATTTTAAAGAAAACAAAAAAGGGCTTGTGAAATATCTTGATGACTTACATTTCGCTCATGAAGTACAGATCAGAGCCCAGGACAACAGTCTAAATCTCTATCAAGGTCACACATACAAAACGACCGATTTCGCCATCAGAAGTGAGGAGAGAAGCCGGAGGGGAAACTCCAGGAACACACATCACAACCGGTCACAAAACTGCTCCGTTCTTGGGGCTACAGTGAATGCAGAGGGGTGACAGACAGTGCTCTCCCAGCCTTCAACTGGCTCCCGGAGCCCCCAGGAAATTACAAGCTGCAAAAGGCAGCTTCCCTACGACCCAGGCCAGCAGCCTGCCCAGGAGGCAGCAAAGGCACGAAGTGTGCCCAGCAGATGCTCAGGACGCCTCTACTGTCAGTGCGTCTCTGAGTCACGGAACACCGGAGCCCTTACAGGCAACAGGATGCAGGAGCCTTGAAGATGATCACTGGTTCTCTTTAGAGGGTACACTGCTTCCCTCTCGACACCCTCACCATCCTACAGGCACAAAATCTGGGGTTTAGGCAAGGCCAGGTCACAGAGAAAGTGGGGCGAGGGACCTATTTCTAGCCCTCCTCCTGCTCTGCAGAACCCACTGGTTCCCCGCCTCATCCCTGCAGCTCATTGACTCCACTTTGAGACCACCTTCCAGGGTGTTCCTCCCAGGTCTTCTCCTAGCCTCTTCATTCTCTTTCGAAATGCCTCCCAACACCTGTCCTTTTCCACTTCTACTGCTCGCAGCCTCTCCAGCCACCACCGGGCCTCCCCAACGGGGCCCACCCTCCTCAAGTCCCATCCCACCACCCTGCCAACTGACCTACCCCAACCTCCACCAACACCCCCTCCCACCGTGCAATTTTCCAGCTGACTGGGATGGCGCAGAAGACGCAACTACCACGTGGTGACAACTGCAACCAGCAGGACAAAGCAAAACGTGTAGAAACTGGTCAATGAGGAGCTGATCGGCTCAGGAAACTTTCACCTGACTCACAATAAAGTTTAAAAAGTAAAAAGCCCTCTAACAAACCAGGGCTTTACAACGTAATAAAGGCTTCTGCTCTACAGGGTCTGTCCAGCCACAACCCAGTGTGGCACTCGGGCAGCTGACAAGCCTATTTTCAGAAGGAAAGGAGGCCCCAGAGGAGCAGGTTGGAAATAATGATTCTCAGCCCTGGAGACTCCAACACAAGACTTACTGGGTCAGAGCTCCGAAAGTGGAAACCAGGGCCTTTGTCATGGAACTAGCACAAGAAGTTTGTGTGCATACACGGCTCTGCGGGATTCCAGGCTGAGGCTGCTGTTCGGAAAAACGTTCTCTCCAAGTCCCTGGACGCCTGGTTCCAGGGAAATCTGACTTTCCAAGGACCTGGGGCCTAGAGCCCTGGCATCTCAGTCCTGCAGACACTGTTTGTTTTTTCTTATCATTTCATTGGGGGCTCATACAACTCATATCACAAGCCATCCATCCATCCATTGTGTCAAGCACATGTGTACTGAGTTTTAGGAGATCCCTGTGGGGCTTCTGAAACTCTTGCCACTCACAACTGCTTTTTGCTCAAGAAATTTCCAACACCGTTTGGTTTTGAATTAAATTTTGGTCATTCCCACTTTGGAAACCTTTTCCCGTGGCCTTCAGCACACTCACACACCCACTCCCTACACAAACACACACACACACACACACACACAAAACCATATGGGTCATGGCCCATGGTTAAAAAAGCTCTGAACAGGTTCCCAAACTTATGTGGCCTACTATACAGCCCATAACCCACGACAAAGTGCACACACACACAACCATGCGGGGTCATGGCCCACGGTTCAAAAAGCTCTGAACAGGTTCCCAAACTTACGTGGCCTACTATACAGCCCATAACCCACGACAACGTGCAGGCACCTGCTGGTGCAGCCCCCTGGATCGTTCCATCGCCCCACAAAGCGGTGGTCATCGCTCGCTTTGGAAAGCACTGGCCTGGAGCCTGGCTTTGGTAGACGCTGGGATCCGGGGAGGGGGGGTACCTTCGTTCTGCGAGGTCTGACGAAAGCTGGGGGCCAGCCCTCCCACCCCGTGCACCACCAGCACTGACCCTCCGCTCTGGGGGCGCTACGGAAGGAAGGGTGACGGGCGGAGGACAGCGAGCGCCGCCTTGAGCGCGAGGAGCAATCTGCGAACGTGGGGCCGGAGCAGAAGTCCCCGCGGCCCAGAGAGGCTGAGCTGCCGGCCCGAGGTCACACAGCGCGCGGGCCAGGCCGCCGGGCGGGCGCTCACCTCGATGAGCGAGTAGTTGATCTCCACGTCCGACTTGACGAAGCCCCCGCAGCCCACCACGATGTCCTCGGAGCCGCGCGTCCGTGCCACGCCGCTCAGCAGCAGCACGACGGCGACCACCAGGGGCCCCGGCGGCCCTGCGTTCCGGCCAGCCCGCATGGCCACTCGGTCCCTCCCCTCGCCGCCGGCTCCCTCCTCCGCTCCGCACCGCAGGCAGCACGGAGCCCGCCCCCCGGGCTGCGCATGCGCATTTCTACCGTACAGTCGCGTCGCCCGGAAGGAGAGCCACGTCGCATTGCTCAGCGGACAGCGAGACCACTTGTGCCCCCTGCAGGCGCGGAGGACCTCATGCAAAGTCCCGTCCGCCTGGCGCGAGGGGCCTAGGTATGCAAACTTGAAAGGTGTAGTAGTCGTTTGGGTTCAAGGTCACAGCCCCTCGTACGCAGTGGGTAAGCGCTCGGCTGCTACCCAGAAGGTTGGCGGTGGAACCCACCAGCCCCTCTGCAGGAAGAAGATGCGGCAGCCTGCTTCGATCACCGCCTGCTTCGATAACAGCCTACAGAAATCCGGTGGGGCAGTTAGTTCGACACGGTCCTATAGGGGTCACCATGAGTTGGAAGCAACTTGATGACAATGGGCTTTGGAGTTATTAATTTTTTTGCATATGGAACAAAAATGTACATTTATTCAAAACTCACTGCCATTGAGTCGAATACCAACTCATAGCAGCGACCCTATGGGATAAGGTAGAAATGACCCCAAGGATTAGAGCTAGGGTTAGGGTGGGGGGAAAAAAAGGTAGAATGACCCCTTTGAGTTACTGAGACTT
>NW_022103901.1:28033707-28052661 GCF_000313985.2 Echinops telfairi
ACCAGCAAGCGTCTGTGTGGTCTGCGTTCGCCAGAACGGGACCATTGAGGTGGGGGAGGCTGCTTCATGACTGGAAAAGTGGGGCTTACGGAGGAAAAGGCCCTGGCTCTATGCCGCGCAGCCAAGTGCTGTCAGAGAGTTGGAACCAGGAATTGTGTTATCTGCCAGCGTCCCGTTCTTGGCTCACCCAGCTGATTTCCTGGCTTTCTGGACCAGAGGACCCGTGGTAGCCAAGACGATTCCGATTCAGAGGAACCCATCGCAACCAGGACTTCTCCTGCCTAGTGCTCCCTGCCGCGCAACCGATTGACATGAACGTCTTCCTTCCTCGGATACCTTTGGGGGATGATACTTGCTGCCAGGCGAGGAGGAAATGGAGAGTACCCCTGGGCTTAAGGAGGCCCGGAGGTCTTCTTTGCTCCCAGGTGCCTCCTGGGGCCTCCCAGGGCGTCCCACCCCGCCTCCACTCCACCCCAGTTCACGCGCACTCGCCCCACCCCGGCGGCACGGCCGGACCTTGCCCGGGGTCTCTTGGTCCTCACTCGAATAATCCCAGCTGGGCCTACCCGGCCCCGCCCCTTTCCGGGCGGGGAGCCCTGCCCCGGAGGCTGTTCGAGGACGAGGGATTAACATATTCAGACATTCGGGGCCGACCGTCGACAGACGACGGACAGACGGAGGACAGGGCCTGATGGCCGTTCCTGGTGAGCCCTGCACAGGGCCTGGGGTGAGTGCCACCACCCCACCCACCCTCCTTCTCCCCCCACCCCTGCCACTGAGACTGAGGATCCCCAGCCCGGAAAGCATGGCAACCGCTTTGCACCAAACGCACCCTATCACAGAGGAGGTAGGGCCTTTGGCCAAGCACCGGTTAAGGAGCTTCTAAGGACTCAAAGACCAAGCCAAACACTGCCACTGAGTCGAAGCCATAGGAGAGGGTAGAACTGGGCCCCTTCGGGTTTCTGAGACTGTAACTCTCGAGGGAGTAGAAAGGCTGATCTGAGAGGCTGTGCGTTTCAAACTGCCAACCTTGCAGTCAACAGCCCCCAGGGTAACCCACTGCGTAATCAGGGCTCCTCTTCCAAGGGCAGCGACCCCATATTTACATAAAGCTAGTGTCTCCCCTCCAGCCCCCACCCTCTCACCCCCAGGGAACCCCTTCTGTCCCAAGGGCCACTGCCCCCACCCATACCCACACTCCTTCCTCTCTATCCCAGGGTCTAAGCAAAGGGCTCTTGTGAGTGGAGGGGAGCTAAGAGAAGAGTAAGAGAATCTGCTTCACAGGAGTTGGGGGGCCAGCTGGGCACATAAATTACAATAAGCCCAAACCAAATCCATTGCTGTCCAGTTGCCTCCTGTGGGTCAGGCTCTGGCGGCTTGCTGAGGCAGCTCGGCAGGCCTTGGTTCCAAGGTGCTTCTGGGTAGGCATGACCCAACCTCAGGGTTAAGAGTCAAGTAAGTATCCATTGAGGGCTTTTTGTGCCCAGCAGCTATTCTGGGTTGGCCCACTGAATACAAACCTTATCTCTCTCTAAGGAGCCCTGGTGGCACAGTGGGTGAAGCATCTAACACCTCCCCACCCACCCCCACCCCCAGCTACTCTGCTGGAGAAAGGTGAGGCCGTCTGCTTCCATAAAGATTGACAGCCGCGGGAACCCCAGGAAGCAGTCCTACTCTGTCTCTTAGAATCAACTTGACTGCAGTGGGATTCTCATTAACTCCCTTTTTTGCAAAGAAGGAAACGGAGGCACAGGGTGGTTGAAAGTCACACACCTTGTGAGTGGCAAAGCCCAGAGGAGTGAATGCAGGGGGCAGCTTAGGACAGTGCAGAGAGAATGCTTCAAGGTCAAGTGCACCCCAGGGCAGAGAGGGCCAGCCCGAGGGGGAGGCACAAAGCCATCTAGCCCTGTGAGAGCAGGTTTGGGAGCCAGAGGGTCCTGCCGGGAAGTCAGCTCTGCCACCTCCTATTGGCATGGTCCTCAAAAGCGGTGGTTCTCATTTCTGTGCCTCAGTTTGCTTGTCTGTGAAATGGGCACAGTAGCTCTTCCCTCCTAGAGTTGGCATAAGGATCCATTCATCAGAGTCCGACTGCCTGGGGTCAAATCCCAGCACCCCCACTTTCCAGCTGAGTGTCGTTGAACATGTCACTTCCCCTCTCTGGGCCTCAGACGGTTCACAGGCACAATTCGGATCAAAACAGCATCTACTTCAGTGCACACTGCCGTGTGAATACGTAGCGTCCAAAAGTTGCCTGGCCCCTGGACAGGTGAGCACGTGACCTACTTTGTAAAGCTCCCTTGCCATTCTCTCAGGTCTGGAACCAGACGGAGCCCGAGCCCACCAATGCTCCCCTGCTGAACCTCTGCTTCCTGAGGACACTGGGGGTCTGGGTACCCCCCATGTACCTCTGGATCCTCGGTTCCATCTACCTCGTCTACGTCCACCGCCACGACAGGGGCTACCTCCGGATGTCTCCTCTCTTCAAGACCAAAATGGTAGTTGTCACCACTGGGACCTTGTAGCCAGGCCGTGGGAAAGATGGGACGGCTGGAAACCCAAAGTAGATTCTCCTTCTGCCAAGGAGCAGGCCAGGGTGGGGACCCAAAGGGGCCCTGTTACCCAACCAGAGAGCAATTCCCCAGGGACGACCGAGAATATGTGATAGAGCAAAGCTCCCCCAGGCAGATTGGGTGATTGTGAAAATGCAGCCCGTACCCAAGGCACACAAGCCGGCGTGGCTCGCAGCTCCCAACATGCAGCCTGTGCACACGCCTAGGTTGCACAACGTGGTGTGCAGGTTGCCCTGGGGTCAACCTTTGACACCTTTTTAACAACTAGGTGTTTCGTTTCATGCTTCCCCTCCAGCAGCACGCTGCAGAACTATGATTTAAATTGTCCCACGGGTCCTTTAAGAGCACTTTGGTGCCACAGTGGTGAAGCATTGGCTGCTAACCAAAGAGTCACCGGTGCAAACCCACCCACCGGCCGGCCACCGGCTCCCGTGAGGATGGCAGCCAGGAAAGCGATGGAGCCGGTCTGCCATTCACATGAGTCGGAATGGACTTCTCGACTGCACTCCGCAAGCACAACACACGTCTGTGTTAGATCTTGGGAAGTCCCGGGGTGTCTGTGTTACCATCTGTGTTAACATCTTAGAAAGTCCCGGGCCTCCTAAGCCGGAGCCTGCTCCTCGTGCGGGCCCTTCTCCAAAGGTCTGCCATTCCTCAGGCGTCCATGCATTCCTACACCCCAGTTTATCCTGCTTTATTACCTACCACTTACCAAGCGGTTGGCAACCTTTCGAAAACATCTCTCTCCCCTCGAGTGGCAGGGGGGGGGGTGGGGGTGGGGGGGTGTCAAAGCATGACCTGGGAAGTTCAGCAGCCGACCACCTGAACCACTGAGCCCTTGGGGGCGCCTTCCTTGCAGGGCTAGGGAGTAGATATTTGAGACCTAGTGAGCCGGCAGTTCTCAACAGCGGGCACTCACCTCTGCGTGGCTTTGTGCCGATAAAACTTCACCTAGGGACACTGAAACTGGAATGTCATGCCATTTCCACGTGTCCTGACACATTATCTAACCAAAGCCAACCTCCCTGCCCTCCAGTCCATTGTCTGCTCTTAGTGACCCTAAAAGACAGAGTAGAACTGGCCCCCGTAGGTTTATGAGACTGTAACTCTCTGTGGGCAGTAGAAAGCCTCACTTTCTCCTGCGGAGCGGGCTGGTGGCTTCAAACTGCTAACTTTGCAGTTAGCAGCCCAGCACATAACCCACTGTGCCACCAGAGCTCCTTGACATCTCTAGCTTTGTTTTTAGTGCCCCCCCCACCACTGTTTGTTAAAAGTCACCACTGTCCTTGGCCCACAGTTCATACAGAAGCAGGTGACTGGCCAGATGGGGTCAGTGGGTGGCAGTTGGCAATTCCTGCTTTAAACTCTCCGGAAAAACAAATAAGCCAGTTGACACTGACATTGACCAGGACCCTCGGTGACCTCTCGTGTGTCTGATTAGAACTGTCCTCCCGGGGCTTGTCAAGGCTGGAACCAGGCTTTTCTCTCGAGGCACCTCTGGGAGGATTTGAACTGTCAGCCTTTCCGTTTAGTAGCCAAGTACTTAACCCAGAGACAGGCCATTCTGACTCACAGCAGGCCCTACAGGACAGAGTAGAATTGTCCCCTCAGGGTTTCCAAAGTCACCAGCCTTGTAGGAAGCAGGACGGCCACATCTTCAGTTAGCAGCCGAGGGCTTCAACCAATGTGCCACCAGCACGCTTTGACACTTGAAAAAGATCAGTTCTGCCCGGTGCCTAAGGAACCCTAGTGGCGCTGTGAGTTAGGCATCGGGCTGCTAACCGAAAGGTCTGCGATCGGTTCAAATCCACCAGCAGTCTCTTGAGAGAAAGTTGAGGCTCTCTGGTCCCGTAAAGATTTACAGCCTCACAAATCCTCGGTAGGGTTGCCGGGAGCCCGGATTGACTCATGACTGTGGCTTTGGTCTAGTTCTCACCTTGCTCTGGCTTTACTCCCCCACCCCCAGCAGGGTTTCTCTCTCCCCTCCACGCCCTTTTTCATTCAGAAGAAAGATCAGAATTTCCAAGAGGCATTTAAAGGCTACTAGTCCCAAGGAGACTTGCTCCTGACTGGAAAGGAGTGACCGACCTTTCACTCTGAGTAGCTTCGTCTCAGGCTGATTCTCATGCCTGCAGCCGCCTCGCCCAGGCCCACTGAGGCTCTCCTGCATCTTGGGAGCCAATGAGTTGGCAAGGGCCCTGGCTCTGCCTGAAATAAGCTCTTGGGTGCATTTCTGAGGCTTTCCTCACCTGGGGCCCCGCCCACAAACTGCCACCACCTGCCTTTGTACGCAGCTGTCTTACCTGAGCCTCTCTCCACAGGGGCTCGGCTCCATCCTGATAGTCCTGGGGGTCTCCAGTGTGGCTGCCTCACTTTGGAAAATCCAGCAGGGAACACCCCAGGCCCCGGAATTCCTAATTCACCCCACTGTCTGGCTCACCACCACAGTAAGGCCGTCTTCCGTCTAGAGCAGCGGTTCTCATCCTGTGGGTCACAACCCCTTTGGGGGTCGAACGACCCTTTCACAGGGGTCGCCCGATTCATAACAGTAGCGAAATGACGTGATGAAGTAGCAACGAAAATAATTTTATGGTTGGGGGGTCACCACCACATGAGGAACTGTGAAAGGGTCACGACATGAGGAAGGTTGAGAACCGCTGCTTTGGAGCCCGGCTTTCCCAGGGGCGGGAGTTGGGGGGCTGCGTTCCCACCCTGGCAGAGGTGGGTAGGGAGGGTGAGGGGGAAGGCTCACCCCTGGCTCTCTTGTCCAGAGTTTTGCCCTGTTCATTATGCACGTGGAGAGGAAGAAGGGGGTCCAGGCTTCTGGGGTGCTGTTCGGGTACTGGCTGCTCTGCTGCCTCTCGTTGGTCCTGAGTGTGGCCCAGCAGGCCTTGCGAGGGGTAAGTGGGGAGCCTAGGCCACCTGGGGCAGCCAAGATGGTGGGTTCAGGCCTCGGGTCCTGCCACCTCTCCCTTTCTTCCCACACACAATTTATTCTCTACATACACACTATAGTCTCCTTCACGCTGGGACTCGCCAGGGTACTCCCTCGCCTATAACTGCATGAATTGACCAAGGTTCTCCAGAGATCCAGGCAGCAGGAGCTGTGTATCAAGCCCAAAGCCGAGTCCAAGGTCAACCAATGGAATCCATCTCTGGCAGCCCTGTGTGTGTTTCTGCTGAGAACGGAGCTCCCCACGAAGGGTTTTCAGGAATTCAGACCTTTTGAAAGTAGGTTCCCCAGGCCTAGGTGCCAAGGTGCCTCTGAGGGGGTTCAAAACGGGCAAGTCTTCAGTGAGTTGGCAAGTGTAACTGTTTACACCACATGGGGATGCTGGAGATGTGCGCGTGCAGTAAGAGAGAGAGGGATTTTAAGGAAATACTTCTTGTACTCTTGGGGTCTGAAAAATTCTGATTGCTACCGTACCAGGTTGTCTAGGTTACAGTCTTGAGACCGCATCCTCCCTGCAGAAACCTTAGGTTTGCTCTACAAGGCTTCAGCTGGCTGGATGAGAGTCCCGCACACACGGAAGGTCATCAACTTTGCCAAAAGTCAACTGAGTGTCAATGTGACTCCTATCGAAGTACTTTCACAGCAACATCTAGACTAGTGTTTGGCCAAGCGCCAGGCACCAGAGCCGAGCCAAGTTGACACACACAGTGAACTATCACAAGGTCCCATCATCTTGCACATTTTTCACATGTACAGGCACACCCAGTCATCGTCACAACCGCACCAAATACACACTCACTGCCTCCCTTCGCACATCTCCCAGGCACAGATTCCCGTACAATTGTTTCAAGCGACAAACACCTAGTTCACAGTAGCCCAAGCAAAGGAACGAATAAGGGCCTTTATTTGCGCCTACGTGTGGGATCTCCAGGGGGATCTTGGGGCATAGCTGGATCCCCGTGTCGAAATGGCACCAGGCCTTGTGTGGCCAGCTCTCTCTGTCTCTTGGCTCACCTTTTCTGTCAGTTTCACTGTCCGATGACACAAGAAGGTGCAAGAGTAGCTTCAGATGTGTGCTCTACCGATGCAGCTCACCTGGTGGAAGGATCTCCTGATGGTGCCAGCTCTTATTGGCCAGCGTGATATCCTATGTCCATTCCTAAGCCAATCGCATTTGCCAGGGATTTAGAATCTACTTGTGGGCAAAGCCTGGGTCACCTACCGCCCTTGGAGTGGGGTCAGGTCCCCGTGAGCCTCCTGTGCCCCATAGGGCACAGGAGCATAAAGCCCCAGGGTGGGGCTGGGGGCTAGGACTTGATGGGTCAGTGCATGGAAGGACCCTGGGACATGCTCCAAAGCAGAGTCATTGCTCCATCCGACCAGCACATCCTTGTCCATAAACCAGAGACGACTGGCCACGGTGGGATGGAGATTGGGAGCCTAGGGCAGGGCTGGAATGGAAGAAGGGCTTCCTTGGTGGCACACGGAGAAAGGCCAAGTGTCCCTTCAACGCACGTCCAGGTATCTCTGGGCAAATCCCAGGCGTGGCCTTAGCTGACCATGTGGACAAACAGCATGTGGGTTGGTCAGTCCAGATGGCCAAGAATGCCGGCAGACGGGTTTGTAGAGCCAGAGACCCCACCGTGGCCATGATCCAGCAGCAGACCCCCCCTCTTCTGCCTTAACATTTCCTCCCCTGGTGGGTGCCCTCTCCCAGCTCCTCTCCTGATGAGCCTCAGCAGGCCGATTCTGCAGAGCCCCTGCCTTTTCTCCCACAGGGCTTCCAGAAGGACCCCTTCCGCCACCTGTCCACCTACCTGGGTTTGACGCTAGTCCTGGTGCAGTTTGTGCTGTCCTGCCTGGCGGATCAACCCCCTTTCTTTCCTAAAGACCCCCCGCAAACTGTGAGTCTCCAGATCTCCAGCCCGGCACCTCCCCCGGCTCCTATTCCAAGGGTGACCAAAGGGATCTGAACTTGAATTTCGAATCCAGTCCATCCTTTTAGCACAGTGGGTATTGAATAGCTGCTCTGCATCAAGGGCCAGCCCCCTGTTCCCACATAGTGGACCGGGCAGGCCCAACAGCTCTTATCACAAAGGCTCCACTCTGCCGTGGCACCCGGTGCCCTTGGCGATGTGTAAATAAATAGCGTGCCTGCTCGCCAAGAGAACTTTGCTGTAAAAACAGGCAGTGGGCTGGATTTGGCCCTGGAGCCAGTTTCCCCGCTCCTGCTCCACCCCTCAGCTAGGTGCTGAGGGTCCTGTGAAGAAGAAGCAGATAGGGTCCCTGGCCTCGTGCTGCTGCAGGCCGCCCTTGACCCCACAATGACACACCTGAGGTGAGTGCCCTGAAGGCGAATTCACAGTCCAGAGAGGAACAACAGGTAACCCTGAACTAGTCTGAGGAACGAGGAGAGGCCTTCTGAAGAAGCTCCCCCTGCTGAGATCCTGACCGTTCAAGCCATCAAATCAAAGTCCTCATTGGCCGTCTGTTTTAGGATGATGGATGTCAGCTAAGTTTCAGAACAGATGCGGTAAAGCTTAAATTCTGAACACCAGATTTACAAGGGCTGCAGGTAAAATCCACTTGCAGACCAAGCCTCCATTGAACGCCTCCTGACTACCCACCTGGAACGTAAACAGGCTTGCCCCCATGCAGACTGCATGGGGGGTTCCCACAGCCCCCCATCACTAGACCAATGAGGGGCACCCTCAAGCCAGGGCTTGCCTGGCTGTGCCTTTGATAAAGACTGCCCCATTGGGTCCTCCCGTCATGAGTCATACCCTGACGGTCTTGATCAGAAGGCCCTGGACCGGTCTTGTAAGCCCCTCTGCACGGCATTGAGTCGAGCTTCAGCTTTTCCTCTGGCACCGTGTCCCAATCCTGGTCGCACATGTTGAACTGCTACCCATCCTGCCTAGATGGCTGTGTCCTCTGCCCTCCGCTGCCCTCCCGCTATAAGCCCTTGGACACCATTACGACCTGGTGCTAAGGGTCTCCCTCCTCCGGAAGATGCACCTTCATCTTGTCTTTTCCTCTTTTGAAACTTCATAAAGATTCTCGTTAAATTATATTTGAGAGGCGGGGCCTCCTTTGTCCCCTAAAACATGGGTAACGGGCTGGGGGGCAGAGGGGGGGAAGTGGCGGCCCTCGTGACCCTTTGAACACACAGGGCAGGCCCTGAGGACAGCGGAGACACCACCACAGCAGAGCTCACCACGTGGCACGCGCTGGGGCGTTGGCCATGGTGTTGGCTCTGTTGCCGGTGACCCTTCCTTGGATGGTGTCTCGGCCCCAGTATTAACATAGTTGGTCTCGGTACTTAGTTCTGACCTGTGGACACTGTCAGCCCCGTGACCCCATCCCTATTGGCCCTCCCTGCCAGGAAGTCTCAATCCCATGGTGTGCCGCTCAGAGCACTTCCATGTGCCTTTTGGATGATAAGCTTATAGCTCATACATCCTCTTTCCATACCTTTTGTTCCCCCGGCCACACGCTAACCTTGGAATGGGAGACCCAGGCCTCCCCCTCTTCCCTGTCCTTGATCTTGTTCTTTTCCAGAATCCATGTCCAGAGGCGGGGGCCTCCTTCCCCTCCAGGGTCATGTTCTGGTGGGTTTCTGGGTAAGTAAGTGCTGCAGTGGTAGGGCTGGGGCTAGAATGTGTCCACATCCACCTGGGCCTGCTGCCTGCCTTCCTCGACACAGCTCTCCCCAGCCCCATCCAGAGATGCCCCCAAACTGACTGAGGTTGGCCAGGCATCGCCACTCACCTTTGTGTAACCGCTGAGCCTGTCCTTTGTTGTTTTGCTCTGGGAAGTTTTGATCGTGGGTTGAGCGAAGGTGTGCAGCAAAGATCCGTTTTCCATACAACAATTGGTACAAATCTGCTTCTCGTCATTCGTTGTGATCCTCATGATGCACCCTCACACCCCCCGCTTCTCCTCATCTCTCCTGTTCACATTCCCCCTTCTTTCCTAACCCTTCTGTGTTAGGCCAGGTAGACTAGAGGGACAAATTCATAAACACGCATATGGATGTGAGAAAGAGGTTCAATTGAATACAAGAGTAATTGAATATTGAGAAAACATCCCAGCCCAGTCCAGATCAAGTTCATAAGTGCAGTATTGGCCCATCTGGCTGATTCCAATCTATAAAGTCCTCTTCAGACTCATGAAACACATGCAACAATAGGAAGGTCACAGGCCAGTGGTGGGAAGTCTTGTGGATCCAGTGGCATTGTAAGCATCTCAGCGGTGGCAGGGGTCTCCATGTGGCTTCTCCAGCACTCAGGGCTGCATCAGGGTAGGTCCATGTGACTTCTCCAGTTCCCAGGGCATGAAGTCTATCAGGTAGTGCCATGTGTCTTGTCAGTAGAATATCTCCAAGGGGGTCAGCCAAGAGAGAGTGTGTCTCCTGCCTCCTAGAGGAAATACAGGAGTTCCCAGAATTCTCAGGAGAAGGCCATGCCCACACAGAGGCCTCATTGGCTGTGACCTGATTGACAGACTAGACTCCACCCCTTCAGTCTTAATCCTCTCAAATCCCAAACTGACATCAGATGATGTAACTACCACACCTTCTGGACTGGGTCCTTGGATAAAGGCTGCCCTTTAAATCTTAAATCTTGATTATTCTAAGGTGTGTACACCCCCCTAATGTCATCATCTCCCCTTATAGACCTGTTATTATTGACCTGGAATTGGTGCCAAGGGGATGAGTTCAGCTCCAGGCCAGAAAGGTAGCTGAAGGCCAGGTTCTGCCAGTATCTCTCCAGAACCTTCTCATGTGACCCCTTTCAGAGGAGCTGGTCATGGGAGGTAGGCCCCCTCTAGTTCTTCGGGTCTCAGAGTTGTGGAGACTGATGGTCATGTCGTCCACTTGTCCATTACATCTTCGGTTTTCTCCACTCTCCTTTCATCGGGACGGGGCAAGGCCAATAGTTGCACCTTAGACCCCAGTCACTCTGAGCCTGTGTCCCCCTCATGTATGAGCTGAGCTGCAACAAGGGACTCAAACATAAGGACAACGCCAAGGATGGTGCGGGACCGGGTGGGGTGTCCTTACTTTGTCCCAACTCAGTGGCTCCCAATGGCCACTCACAGTAAGATGAAGGCGAACACTCCGGGCTCACGTGAGGATGAACTACAGTGATCTTGGTAAACGGAGGAAACCCAAACCTCCTGCTGTTGAGCTGATTTGACTCCTGTTGAATGCGTAGGACAGACTGAGACGTCCCCGCCAGGCTTCCTAGGCTGACCTCTCTCTCTCCCACTGAGAGGCTGGTGGGTTCAAACCATTGAGACCTTCCAGTGAGCAGCTGAGGGCCTGACTCCCACCCCACTCCTGTGCCTGGCTTCCTTGTAAACCGAGACCCACTCCCAGCCCATCAAGTCCACTCCTGGCTCCTAGCAACTCCACAGAGCAGCGTGGAATGGCCCAGGTGGATTTCCAAGACTAGTACTATTTATGGGACTAGAAAGCCTCATCTTTTCCCCTTAGAGCAGTTGATGGTTTTGAACTGCTGGCCTTGCAATTAGCAGCCCAACCCATAACCACGACACCACCCGGGCTCCTGTAAGCTGGGAAGTGTCTTCATGTGTCAGCTTTCATTTCATTGAGGGGACAGCAGAGGTGCAGAGAGAAGAGACTGGCCCGGGGCCACATAGCTACAGAGAGGACTTTGTGCGGGTGGGGAGGAGCAGATGGAAGAGGGGCTTCCTGCCCCTGATGACCCTCTTTTACAGGCTGGTCTGGAGAGGTTATAAGAAGCCACTGGAACCCAAAGATCTCTGGGCACTTGGAAAAGAAAACTCCTCAGAAGAACTTGTTTCCCAGCTCGAAAGGGCATGGACAAGGAGCAGGGCCAGGTGAGCACGTGGCAGTCAGGGCTCAGCCCGGTGTTGGAGCCCCATCTGGTCCCCACTTCACCCCCAGCCCTCCTCTGCATGCCCCTGCCCACTCAGCAGCCCCCCAGGGCCGGTTCCACATACAGCTCTGTTCACAGTCTTTAAGGACAGGATTCCCGGTGGTGATTACTAGCTGGGCTGCTGCCCACAAGGTCAGCCATTCAAAACCCCCCAGCTGCTCCACAGGAGGAAATGGAGGCACTGTGCTCCTGTCAGGAGTTACAGTTACCGTCCCAGAAACCCACAGGGGCAGTTTGACCCTGCCCTAGAGGGCATCCACACCATGGCAGCGAGTTTTCTTAAAGCGTCAGGAGGAAGCCATGCTGGTAGGTGACGGACAGGAGACCCAACTGAAGACCCGCTGTCATGGGGTCAATTCTGACAGCGTAGACCTGCCCCTTTGGGTTTCTGAGACTTGTAATCTTTACAGGAGCAAAAAGGCTCATATTTCTCCCACTAACCCACTCCACCACTAGGGATCCTTCGGGCAGGAGACAGAGGGGTATTTTAAGATTGGGGGTGGGGAATTGGGTGGTATGTAACTTGCAGCCTATAACTATTCTTGGCTTTCTCATCCGTCCAGGGGGAATGTCATGAGCTCTGTCTCATTGTCTATGGGATGTGGAAAAAAAAAAAAAAGACAATTCATAGGAAAGGACCCAGCATATTCCTGGCGGGCAGAGAGCTCAGTGTGCTAGTTATTCTGAGGTTTGCACCCTCTTTCTAGGGCTCTGGAAACTCTGTTCATTCTTTTGTTTTGTCTTTCTACCATTTTTACAAATGATATTTCAGTTCCTTTTTAAAACTAACGTGTTATTTACTCTGGGTGGGCCTATACACAACCAAACATAGATCCACTCACAATTTCTACATGAACAGTTCAGTGACATGGGTTAGAGACTCCAAACTGTCTACACCAAGAGCGTGGCATCACCACCCACTTAGACCATAGAGACCCCTCAACATGCTCACCTGCACTTTGGAATAACTGTTACCAGTGGGCACTCACATAGCTAACGCTTTACAAGAGCGCTAGACTTGAGGCAAGCACCCATTATCTTTTAGACTAAATGATGATTTGACGATGGCTTTGTGGGATTGTTTGGGCTCAAGGTTTAAAGATTATTTATGGGCATCTGATTCAGGGCTTCCCCCAGTCTCAAAAGAACCAGGAACTCTGGTTTCCATGTGAGTTTGAATTCCTATTCCACACTTTGCCTCCTTTTGATCAGGAGCCATCTATAGGGTCCTTCACGAAAACATTCAGTAATGATAGCGGCTCGCCACCATTTCTTCTGGCCTCGTGCTAATGGACCAGAGAATTTCTAGTCAAAGGACAATGTGAAGCCCGTAGTCCTTCTGCCTCTGCTGTCCCAGGCAAATGGAGAACAATTTTGGGATCTCGGGTCTTTGCTTGTGAGCTATTAAAACCCAGGCACAACTTACCCAACCAGGAGGTCAGACAAAATCTCTCATCTTGCCCTCTGGCACACTGACCATCTCGATGGGCTCCTCGGTGTCTGAGGGCCCACTGTGAGAGCCATCAGTCTAGAGAAAGGAGCCTTCAAGGTCGACCAGGTAAGTCTCTGGTTAAATGCTGTCCTGCCAGAGAGTAGGGAATGACCCTGGACCGCTTGACCTCACTGGACCTGTGTTTCAGGGGACTGAACAATCCCTTAGCTCTGTAGGAAGAAGAGTTCCGAGGTTCTTCTGCACACACTAGGATTTTGATGTGCGTGTTCCGGATACCTGGATCCCAGACGTTAGATGGAAAAAGTAAGAGAGAAGGTGGCACAACGTTCTGGGAGCAGCTACCTAGAAAATCCCAGGGAAGGGTTGTGATTGGTCTGGCTTGAGTCCTACGCCTTCAGGAGCCAATCAGATGGCTGGAGGCAGGAGCACCCGCCACACGATTGGCGGGCCACATGAGCTAGGACGAAGGACGGATCCCCGAAGGAAGGGGGCGCTGTTGTCAAAGGAGGGAAGTGACGTCAGCAAACCGAAACAGCAGCTTCCGCTAGCAGCGTCCACGATTCCCAGAGGCGAAATTCATCCCAAACTCAGCCGGGGGCTCGGGCACCTTGCGCCCAGCTGCTGACCCCTCTGGCCAGCCCGAGAGTTAGAGCCGTGGACGCAGTGGCGGCGGTGAGCTGGGCGTGGGTGTAACGTGGGGACAGACAGACAGAAGCACCCTCCAGAACGTGGCTGAGGCTCCCACAGAGAGTCGGTGGGAGGAAATGAGGGTGAAAGGCAAAATGAGGCCAAGGGCCACCCTGTCGGCCACTTTCCCGGCGGGCTGACCACACACAGGGAGGACTTTGGTTTTCTTTCTGAGAAATGTTACAACCCCCGAGGGGAAGGGAGAGGGCGGCTGGGCATTGGAGAGACCACGGGCCAACCACCTGCTGGCCAAATCAGGTCCATGAGGTCTGTTTGGTCCACCTGGGTGGTTTACTGTGATTATTGGGATTTAGTAAGTTGTCAACATTTCGAAGTTGGGAGATTTCACCTAAAAACAAACAAACTAAAAAAATCACTGAGGTTTCTGACTTGAACCAGATCCGGCAGTGCTGGCCCTCCTCCCTGCTTGGCAACAGGAGGCAGGATCTGGATGGAGGTTACCCCATTGGACGGGACCTGTGCTTGTCATCTCCGCTAGTCCTCACCCACTTTTTGTATTCCACCCCCTCGTCCACTCCCACTAATACCTGCCATACTCTTACTCTCTGGTCCTTTGAATGTGTGAGGCCAGAGACCAATGGAGAGGGCTTCCCTGAGCTCCAGTCCCTGCTCTGCCGCTCACTGTGTGGCAGCTATCCCCACCTCTCGGACCCCCAGTGTCTTCTTCAGTTTGGTGAAGTCTAGTGACAAGGAGATCTAGAGGAGCTAAAACGCTCCAGGAAAGGGCTAACTGCAGTGCCTGCCCAGCGCCATTGGGTGTCAGAATTGGGAGGGACCCAGAGAGGGGTGACAGCACCACCCCAACCCACAGGGCACCATGGCACCCACCACCCCCTCTCCACCATGCCCCAACTCTGTGCTCTCTTCTCAGATGCTTATAACGTGGAAGTGATTAGATTTAGGACCCACAATGCATCGACATGTTTCTCAGAACACAGAACAAAGAAGCCCCGTTCCCAAGTCCATCCACAGTTTCAGGGGTTGGGAGTCAGCACATATTTGCCGGAACAGGCTCATACTTCTGACCTGTAGTCACCTCAGCTCATAGCCCCTGGCAGGCTGGTCCTCAGCCATGAATACGCAACTATACAGAAACCGAAGATCATTCCTGGTTCCGAGCTGTGGAGGCGCAGAGGCTAAAGCACTCTGCTGGGGACCAAAAGGGCTGCTAACTGGAACCCACCAGCCACTCACAACGACGCTGTCTGCCCCCAGAAAGGTTGACAGTCTCAGAAACCTTATGGGGCAGTTCTACTCTGTCCTATGGGGTTGCGTAGGACCCCGTGACAATAAATTTGGTTCTGTGTGTGTGCCAAAGGCGCAAGGTGGCTAAAAGGAGAATGTTTTGCTGGGGGAGCATTTGCGTTTCTGTGAGCGGTAGGAGAACATCTTGGGGAAACAAAACAAAGGTGGCACCACCTACAGAAAGCAGTAACCCATGTGGCTGTGTGCTTGAGTGTGCTGCTACGTGGATTGTCACCGCGGTTAAAAAAAAACGAGATGACACAACGGGTTTCCTCTGATAAGAAGAATGGGGTGGGGAGCAAGGCTGGTTCCAGGCATGCACACCCATCCCCTTGGCTGGGAAAGGGACCCTGACTGTCTGGTCCTACTGCTGTCAGGCAGCTGCCACCAGCGAGGGTACATAGACTGGTCTCTCCTTTCCTTAAGGTACACCCAGGCGGCGGCATTTAGATGGAAAGGAGGCAGCAGGGCAGAGGCCCAGGAGGCAGAGGCCTTCCTCCAGGAAGAAGGGAGCAAGAGGGGCCCCCTGCTGGCTGCCATGTGGCGTGTGTACCGCTCTGCCTTCCTCCTGGGCACCCTCAGCCTGCTCATTGGTGACATCTTCAGGTTCACCGTACCCAAGCTCCTCAGGTGGGTTCAGACCTTGGGGGTCCTGCTAAGGCCAGCTGCCCCTTCAAAGAGACCAGGCTTCAGCTCTGCTTGTGCCCTCCACCGGCTCTCTGTCTTCAGAGCCTCTAAGCAGAGGGCACCAGCGGGAGGGGGTGGGAAGCATCCAGAGGGAGGGGGAAATGAAATGGGTTGCCTCCGGCCTGATTGCATCGGTCCGCTTACCCTGGGTGACAAACAACCCCCAAGGTCCGAAGCTTCAGACAACACACGTTTATGTCGTTGTTCACCTACGATGACCTGGGACAGCATCTGGGCTGGGCTCTGCTGCACTGTTCTTCTGGCCCTGGCTGTGCCCACCCTTAGGTCAGTGGGCAGCTGGGTTGGCTGGAGCCTGGCTTTTTCCGAGGCCCCCTTCGCACCTGGCTCAGCTTAAGCCTGTTGCAACGTTGGCTTGGCAGGGCATTAAGCGATGGAGTCAACGCTGCTCGCTCTCTTCGGCCTAGGCTTGCACCTGGCACATTGTCACTTCTACTAGATTCTGTTGGCCTCAGCTGGTCTGGCCAAGCAGCCCAGATTGGAGGGGTGAGGAACAGAAACTCCACCTCTTAGTATGAGGAGCTGCAAAGTCATATTGAAAGGGGATATGCAGGGGAGGGGGGGTGTGTCCTTGAAGCCATGTTAGCCAACGGTCTCCCACACGGACCCTCCACACAAGGGCAGGCTTCAGTAAGGGAACCTCTTACCAGCTGTACCGTCTTCCTTGCCCTCCCCCCAGCCTGTTCCTGGAGTTCATTGGGGACCCCAAGGCACCCGTCTGGAAGGGCTACCTCCTGGTGGTGCTGATGTTCCTCTGTGCCTGCCTGCAAACTCTGTTTGAGCAGCAGCACGTGTATAGGCTGAAGCTCCTGCAGATGCGGCTGCGGGCGGCCATCATCGGGCTGGTGAACAGAAAGGTGAGCCCCCAAAGAGCAGAGCTCAGCCTTCCCTCCCACCTCACCCCCTCATCGCTGTTTGCAGACAGAGTGCCAGCTTGGAAGGGCAAGGCTGTTACCTCAGTGGCTGAGAACCCACTTGGAATTCAAGCTCATCACTCACCTCCCATTCAACCTCTTAGTTGTTTGCGGAAGACCTTGCTTGATCAGACCCCTGGGGCATCTCTGGCTTCCACCCATCACATACTCATCGGAGCCCACGACCACTTTTCCCTTCAGTCCCCACCCCCCAGCACACCACCACCACAGAGCCTTCGCGCCTGCTCTTCCCATGCCAGAACTCCCTTCTCACCACCGTCCTGCCCCCCTGGGCCTAACTAGCTGCTGCGGTAGCTGCGTGAGGATGAAGGGTAGCTAGGGATGTGTGTGGAGCCCCAGAAAGGTGGGCTGTCAGCCAGGTGTCAGTGTGGCCCACAGTGCCAATGACCCGAGTCTGGACCAGGAGACCTGCCAGCGACCCTGGCTCTGGGGCTTCCAGGTCCTTGGAAGCAAAGCCCACAAAGTCACCTCAGAAACGATGGGTTGCTGTGGGCTCTGAAAAGGAACCCGGGTGGCGTGGGGGGTTAAGCAGCAGGGGCACGACCTCAGAGGTGGGTGGTTCGAAGCCACCAGCTGTTCTACAGGAGGAAGGTGAGACCGTCTGCTTTTGTAAAGATGACAGCCGTGGGCACCCTCCAGGGGCATTCTCTACCCTGTTGGGCTGTCATGAGTCGGCATCTACTCGCTGGCAGGGGGTTTGGGGAGAGGTCTGATGCACTTTAGTCGGGGCAGAGCCAGGACCATTCCGTGAGACTCATTCTCTCCCTCCTGAGCGGTCTCCTGGGGGAGGGGAGGCAGCCGGCAGGAGCTGCGCTCCACCTCTGCTCTGTGTGTGTTGTGGAGTCTTGGAGGAAGACCTCCTGGGGGACCCTGCCCTTCTGATCCCCTCCCTCCCTGGATGAGGTCAGACGTGCAGCTCCACCTCTGCACCTTGCACAACTCCCTCGAAAGAACGAATTTTTGCGATGCCCCTTGGCGTTGCATTGAGAGCCCTGGCGGGGTCAGGCTGGCACAGGGTGGAAACCACCAGTGGCTCCGTGGCTTCTCAGAAGAATGGTGAGGCTTGCCACTCCTGTGAAGAGTTGGTCTTGGAAGCCCGTGGGAGTCGTTCTTCCCTGGCTGTATAGGGTCACTGTGCGTCCGTCAGCAGTGAGCAATTCCCACCCGGTCCATTGAGACAGAGAAGAACTGTGATTGTGACCGCAGAGGACCGCCCCATTTCCTCCTGCCGGGTGCCAACCATGGACAGCCCGGTTAGCAGCCAGTTGCTCTGCCACCCGGGGGGCCTGCATCGGATCATCCACAAAACCCACCACCATTGAGTTGACTCGGACGCAGCAAGCTCGTAGGACAGAGCAGAACTGCCCCACAGCGTGTCCGAGCCTGTAATGTTCACGGAGGCAGGCGGCCTCCTCTTTCTCCCGTGGAGCTGCCAGGGGATCCAAACTGCTGACCTATCCGTGAGCAGCCAAGTACTTACCGGCGCCCCACCAGGGCCCCCGGTGCTGGATGAAGCTGTGTTAGAGGGTCTCCCTGATGGTGCTTCACGTCTCTGTCCGTGGGCCCGGCGGCTCCGTGGGTCGGAAAGAGGCTCCGCTCGCAGCAGGTCTGTGGACTCGAGTTGGATTGGACCGGCATGCCTCCGGATGTAAAGTTGCTTCTTAGTATAAAAGCCTTTCTTGTACATAGATGAGTGGGCTGGTTTCTCTAGCGACACAGCCTAGCCTAACAGAAGCCCATTCTATCAAAGAGAAGTAGCAGCATGCTCCGTTTTAAAACGGTCATTCGCTTGCTGTCGTTCGTTCCCGCGGTGATTTTTAGACTGCTTCTGTCTTGGTGTCTGAGGTGTGTTTCTTGTCAGGAGTCAGGGACGGGCCAGGTTCGTGTCCATTCTGCGGGCCGCAGTCTCTTGCCTGGTGTGCTGGCTCGATGTACGTTCAGTGTTGTTATTCGATAGCTATGAATTTACTGCTGTCGTTTTGCCGGGTTTTTTGGAGGGGTGATATTGTACTGAGTTTGTTTTGTTTGTGGTTCTTCTGGTCTTTTTTTGACCCCTTTGTTGTTGTTCTACTGTTCACTCGGTCTTTGTGAGCTCCCCCTTTTTTATTTTGAGGAAGCTTATGCATGTTCCTTAAGGTTACCCGAGTACTGATTTCTTCCCAGAGCTGACACAGTCTGCTGTCTCTTGAGCTCGCCCTGCCGTGCTCTCCGTTAGAATGCTTTGTAGCCACATCAGTTCCTCCTCTTACTTAATGATCATGTGGAGCGATAGCTTTGGCGCCGTCTTGGAAGCGTGTTTTACCTTATTCACTGTGGTGGCTGAGCTGACTTCAAGGCAGTGTCGTCCTGGTGGCGAGCCCAGTTAATGTCTGCTGTGGTTGCTTGGTCTACCCACAGGATTTCCTTGAGTAGTTTTGCTAAGCCTGGTCTTTCTTTTACGAATTCGTATAATTGCTCC
>NW_022103901.1:28054239-28055271 GCF_000313985.2 Echinops telfairi
GGGACGTCTGGTTAGGATTTGCCGTGATTTCCTTTAGGGGCCCACCCTGTTTGTGGTTCTCTCAGCTTCTTGGATGACTGTTTTCTCCTCCTTCATGGTGGTCGGGAGGTTTTCTTACAGCCCATCTTGGGCAATTTCCCCTGTGCTTTTGTTGTCATTGTTATTCCTTCCTTCCTGGAATTCCTACCACGTGGATGTTGTTCTTCTTGCTAGGCCTTCTTCAGCTCTCTCAGATCTTTCTACGGACCGGTCTTCTCAGTTTAGTATGGAGAGAATTGTCTTTAAGTTCACTAACTCAGCCTTCCACTTTGTTTTTGTTTACTGCTTTGCACTTTTAGTGTATTATCCATTTCTAATATCACAGTATGAGAGGTTACTCCCCCCACAAAAAAACTGGACTTTTTTTTTTCAAAGCTATGTATTTAAAAATAAATTTAAAAAATGAAACAACCTTATTACCTTCAAAATACTCTCCATTACATTCAATAAAATTGTCAAACCTGTGATTCCATTCTTGGAAACATGTTTTCTTCACCTCTTCTATGTCCTCAAATTGCTGTCCTTTCATGTCCCTATTCATTCTCAGAAACAAAAAGAAGTCGGATGGAGTGAGGTCAGGTGAGTCAGGTGCATGAGGCAAGAGGGACATGCTTAACCAGTCCCTCCTCTGCCACAAGTCAGGCCTTTTTTGTCCCACACTGTGATGCAGTCTTTTCAGACCCTCTAAATAGAAAGTTGAGTAACAGTCTGACCTGGTGGATCAAAACCAAATGCACGATCCCCCTCACATTAAAAAAACAAACAAACGAGCAGCATTTTGGGGGAGGTACCCCTCGTATTTATCTTCTAGATTTTTATATATCACTTATTTTGTCATACTGCTCTTGCGTTTCCCCAAATTCTTCTATAGCACCCCCCATAACAGTCTCTTTCCCTCCATCTGTCAAATGCACCTCAGTATTACTCTTCTGAATTCCTTGTGGTCGTTCCAGTGCCTGCTCGTCCCCAGGGAGGACTTTTGGCTCCGAAACT
>NW_022103901.1:28056409-28058203 GCF_000313985.2 Echinops telfairi
GAGCGCGGTGGCAGCTGGACAGCCTGCATTGGGAGCCCACTTTCACGCCTTACTCGGTGTTGAACCACGGACAAGGGAGGGCCCGGCTCTGCCCCCGCTTCCCTGTGTGTAAAACGGAGAGAACGATGAACAAGAGTGCCCCAGCTTTGTGCAGAGATCTGGGGAGGTAATAGATGTAAAATGCCGAAAGCCTGCGGCCCCTCTTGGATGTAAAGAGCTTACTCCACGGGTGACCGCAGGGCTCCAGGAAGGTTCTGTGGGATCTTGCCGCCGCGACTTGATTCCGTGGCTATAAAGCCAGAAAGCACCGCATCGTCACCGTGCCGAGAGCTGTATGCGCTCAGGTCAGTTCCGGCTCGTGGTGACCAGAGGGACGGAGTAGAATGGCCCCGTGGGGTTTCCAAGGCGTTCCCGTGTGATCTGTATAGAAGCCGACGGTGCATCTTCCTCCTGGGGGCAGCTGGTGGGTTTGAACCACTGGCCTCTCGGTGAGTGGTCGAGCACTTAACCCTCGCACCACAGGGGTCTTCAAAGCAACCACGGACAATGCACATAGCACAGCCGTGTCCCCATACAGCCTCCTTAATGCACCTGGAATGGTCGTGGGCCATGGGCATGCACATCAGCAATCCTCTTTGGATTCCCCACACCCCCTCCAACCATTTAAGAACGTAAAACCCATTCTCGTTCAAGGATTGACTATACAGACACCACAAGCCATTGCCGCAGAGTCTATCCGAACCCACAGGGACTCTTTAGGACAGAGGGCTCCCGCGGCGGCCACCGAGTATTGTCCAGTCCTACGGGAGCAGAAAGCTATGTCTTGCTCTCAAGAACTGGCTGGTGGGCTCTGGCCAGTCACTAATCTTTCCGTAAGCAGCTGGGCAAGTGACCACGGTGCCACCGTGGTTCCCAGGGACAAACACAGGCGGCAGGACTCGGCTCACTGGCCCGGGGAGGAGCACCAGTGAGATGCTGATGTGACCCTCACAGGCCGTGATTTGATTGTACGGATTCCTGCCTTTGCTTCCACCCAAGTACACACTGCGCCCTTTCAACCATGCCTGACGCACAGGACAGACAACTCTCGCTGTTGTCTGAGGAAGAAAGAGGGAGCGAGGAGGGGGGGACTGCTTAAGGAAAGGTGGGCAAGGGAGCAGACAGACCGGGGTGTAAAAATCAACGGGGTCAGCAAGCCCAGTCCTTCGTGTGCCTGGGCCCTGGCTCGCTCTGGGCTGACCATGCTTCACGCAAAGGGTCACCATGAGGTCCTGGTTAAGGAGGGGCTGGTCTTGGGGTGATACAATGTTAGATGCTCCCTCCTTTGTTATAAGAGGAGTTGCTTTAACTTTTGAGTGGACATTTGATTATTTCTCCAGGCTTGCTGGTGGGCCTGTAGGCCATGTGGGCACTTCTCCTTATAGCCACTAAGTGGCGCCCTTGCGACACAAATAAAATGGTTGTACCCGATGAACAGCGAGCCCTAGTCTCAAGATCAGAGAGAAAGCAGTTGTTTTCAGGCTGCGTGGTGAAACGGAGGCTCAGAGGCCGGGGCATCGGGGGATGGAGCTGATTAGCCTCTCGGGGCCTATCAAGAAGTCACAGTTAGAGGCGAATTGAAAAATGATTGATTTCCAATGATTAATTTCACTCCCTCAATTTCCTGCTCTGAAACCCCACCTGAGAACAAACACAGGGATCCCAACACCACAAAGCTTCTTTGGGGCGGGATTCCCAGGCAACAACAGAGGGTGGAGTTTTAATTTTGAGATAAATAGCAAATGATTCCTTAGT
>NW_022103901.1:28059743-28064948 GCF_000313985.2 Echinops telfairi
GCATTGCTTGAGTTCAATATCCCATCCGGGCCTGCTTTGCTAAGCTCCTGAGCTGCTGACTGGTGGTGGTTCACCCTGTTGTTTGCTGCCTCTGGGAGAACTCTGCCTGCCTTGCCTAAGGGAAGACTCAGCTGTCTGCTTCTTTGACCTTGGACTGAGCAGTCCATGTGAGTTGAAGGACTTTCAATAGACTAACTGTTCCACAAAAGTGAGTTGAACTGAGTCCTCTGTACTGCTGTGTGGACTCATTGACTGATACTCCTCGCTGTATAAACCTATCCATATGTATAATCAAAGTGTCCTGGTTTTGTTTCTCTAGAGAACCCTGGTGAACAGTTTCCTATGTTTTTCGCCACATCGGTTGTGAAACTGTCACTATAGAGAAGTAACTAAACACAAGCAAGCCCGTGCTTACCTGCATATTGGATAGTCCCACCTTGAACGGCTATCCCTTCTCTTGCCTCACCACCCACCCCATCCACCCTGTCCATCTTGTGACTATTTCCCAACCTCCTGCCCCCTTGACCATGCACACCCCCACCACTAGGAGGCACAGAGCCCAGACTCCTCTGCCGTCAGTCCCCATGCCCCGACGCTGGCTACTTCATGCCGAGTGGGTCCAGCCACTTCCTCCCCGAGTCTCAGCTTCTTCCTCCTCACTTCCTCCCTTCTCCATCTTCCTCTGCCCGTCAGTGGTATCACTAGGGGGCTGTGGCGGGTGGAGGTGGACCACACCGGTTGACACGGTCAGGCTGGGAGACACCAACATTCCCACCTGTGTAGCTTTTTTGTGTGTGTGCCGTGTTTCAGCAGTAACTTACTCCTTTTTATTAAACTACCCCCATTGTAAAATAGCACAACAAAAATGATTTTCTTTGTAAGCCAGCTTGCCTCTCTTAATAGATCTGTGAAGCTGATCTACTCTTTGACTCTTCTGCTCTGGGGTCTCTGGGGCTGGCGCCGTCCTCGGCACCCGATTACCGTGGGACTTGAGATGGCTTGTCTCATCGCACGGGCCACACGCACCGCACCGCGGCTGTGTTGCTGTGACACCGGTGGGGTCGCCTTGCCTGGCGTTGTGGCCACAACATTGTGATAGTGCGTGTTGTGAACTGTATCCGGTAACTCCTTTGAGAGTGACGGACCAGTTGAAGGAGAAGGGTGGAGCGGCTCCGTGGCTCGCCGTGTTCTCACGAACACTGTGGCGATGTTAGTAGGGACAGGCGTGGTCCGACACTGTGCTGTTAGCAGCCGCCTAATCTCAGAAATGTCCAGGGAAGCAGCTTTCAGCGACTTCCCGTACTGTTCTGTGACCCAAACGATCCTAAAGCCTCCCTGGAGGGGTGGGGGTGGCATCACCCTAGGGCGGCTACTGCCCCCAGCCCCAGTGGACGCACCACCTCCTGGTCTGAGCCCGAGCTCAGGCGTCTGTCTCCTCCTCCAGGAAGCCTCCGTGGTGGTATCTCACCCGGGTTAACTAGATAGTGGCAGGGGCTCTGAGAGGAGAGCAGAGACCGCAGGCCAGGAGGAGGGCCCAGGCCAGGCCACGTGACAGAGGCACAGGGACGGACGGGGCTGGTTTGGAGGTGGATTTGCAGAAGGGGAGCTGTGTGTGGCAGGGGGGAGGAGGGTCTAGGCTTGTCCCCCCCTCTCCCTGGCCCCCAGGGGCAGCAGATGGAGCAGAAGGACGCGCGGTCGCGGCTGTGCAGCGCCATCCTCAGGAGTGCCCGGGTCATCAAGTTCCACGGCTGGGAGGAGGCCTTCCTGGAGCGAGTGCTGCGCATCCGCAGTCAGGAGCTGAGTGCGCTGCGGACCTCCAGCCTCCTCTTCTGTGTGTCCCTGGTGGCCTTCCACATGTCCACGTTTCTGGTGACACCACCTTGTTCTCATGTGGAGCGTTGGGGGTGTGGGGGTGTGTGGAGGGTGTGCCTTCCGGAGCCTGTTGTAGCAGCACCCCACCCCGTCCCCCAAGGACATTTTAGTTCTGCCCCCTGGTCCCTGGTCTTGGCCGAGTGCACGAACCAGTGGCTTCATTCTGATGCTTAGGCCCTTCTCCTCCTGCAAGGGGCCTGGTGGGGCAGTGGTTAGGTGATGGTGAGGTTGTGGGTTCCTAGCACCAGCCACTCCTCAGGAGGAAGAGGAAGAGGCCTGCTTCCATCGGGATGGAAGCCATGGAAGCCTGTGGGGCGGTGCTGCGCTGTCCACACGGTTTGGGTTTCCCCTCCTGGAGCCCAAACCACCATTTCTGCCGGGATGGAGAGGAGATGGGTGCCGAAAGAGGCCCAGGTATTCTTCCCAAATCCACCTGGCCTCCACGAGCCTCACGACAGCCTGTCCCAGGGCAGGGAGCCTGTGCTTCCTCTCCTGTTTGTTCCCCAAGCGGCTGCTGGCACGCCTTCCTCAGCCGTGCTCCTGCTCGCAACCCATCCCTGACTCCCACTGCTGCCAGAGCAATCCACACTGTCCACTCAGCCACACTGCGACCCTCCAGGACAGAGCCCCGTGGGGTTTCTCTGGCTGGAGATCTTTATAAGGACAACCTGTCACCGCTGACCAATCTCTCAAAACCAGTGTCTGTCAATGCCTGGTACCAAGAATTTCGGATACTTAGACCAAGGGGACCACACCGTCCTCCCTCACTGCACCCAGCTATCCGAGAGAGAATGACACGGCTTTATGTCCCAGAAGCTCTGGTGTTACAGCTCTCGGCTGTGAACAGCAAGATGAGCTCACGGTCCACCCCTACCTGTGGCTCATGAAGCCGGTGATCGGCTGGGTAGCCTTAGGGGGCAGTTCTGCTTTGCCACATGGGTGGCTGTGAGATGGAATCCACTTGCTGACACTCACCGATGCCACCAAGGGGCGAGAACTAGGGGGTGACGAGGGAAAGATGTGGGGGAGGAGGGCATGGGGTGGTGGGATTGTCAGCTGCCATCGCGAGCGACGGTTCTGACTCGCAGCGACCCTGTGTGCAACTGAACGAAAGACGGGGGCTGTGGGAGACCCAGCTGACCTGGGCTTCCTCATCGTGGTGATGCCGTTACCAGGTGGCTCTGGTGGTATTCACGGTGCACACGCTGGTGGCCGAGGAGAACGCCATGAGTGCAGAGAAAGCCTTCGTGAGCCTCACCGTGCTACACATCCTCAACAAGGCCCAGGCCCTGCTGCCCTTCTCCATCCACGCCGTCATCCAGGTGAGCAGCCGCACCGGGCCTTCCTCACCCGCGACACACTGTCAGCATGGGGGTGGGGAGGGGGGGTGAGAAGGGAGCAGGAGAAGCAGCAGACCCCACTGCCACGACATCAGTGCTGACTCGTGGTGACCCCTGTGGGTCTCCGAGCCTGTGACTGCTGTTGACGGGAGTGGAAAGCCCTTGCTCCGAGCTGCTGGTGGTTTCTACCGCCGACCACGAGGAGCGCACGCCACCACCAGGGCACCTGGAGAAGCAGCAAGTGGGGCAGAAGGACACAGAGAACAAACCGGAGGTCACCGGGAGGGTGCCCTCTGCCGTCATGCTCCAAACAGACGAGCCCACGCTCGGCGGGTCTGTGGGGCAGCTGTCCCTCTGCTTGGATGCACTCTATCCCCGTCACACAGCCCCATGGGGCTACAGGAAGCCGGGTCGTGTAGGAGAAGCCGGCAGGGGCCCTCGGGGGTCGTTTGAACCGGCCTCCGATTGTGGCTCATGGTGGGATTAGGAAGGCCGCCAGGCTTCTCCTCAGGCCTGCCTGCACTACGGTAGGTTGGGGGGCCTGGGAGAGGGCCCGGTTCTGCTCACAAGGAGGAAGGCAGGGCGGGGACCACCACCGCCATCACCACTTCACTGAGCATTACTGCTGCCACCTGGGAAGCCCCTTGCAAATGCCCAGGGCTCACTTGGGTAGGAGGCTTCTCCCATACACCCTGGGGTGCCGGCACTGGAAGCCAGCGTGCTTTGCTCGCCGGCAGGGGTGGTGACCTGGGCCTTTGGTTTCCGCAGGCCCGGGTGTCCCTTGACCGCCTGGCGGCCTTCCTCTGCCTGGGAGAGGTGGACCCTGGTGCCGTGGACTTGTGTCTCTCCAGATGCCGTGAGTTCTGAGTTCAGTGTCGGAGGGATGGACGGGGTGGGGGGTGGGGACCATTGGGGTTCCTCTAAGCCACCAATGAAAGCCAGCGTCCTCGCAACGGAGAGCCTGTGGGGCCGCCCAGAGCAGCATTGGCACCTTCAGCCACAGGCGCCAGGTTCAAATCCCAGGTCTGCCATTCCTGGCTGCTCCTCTGGGTCCCCAATTCCAGTGAGGGGCTGGTGACCCCACCTAGTAGCATCCTCCACAGGCTGCACCGAGAGCTCAGCTCTGAGTCAGGGCTGTTAGGCACTTGCTCTGTCCCCCCTGGAGGGCCACGTGGACCCTCAACCACAGGCTCCTCGGTCTTATTTTAGCCACAGGTGGTACCTGCCAAGGGTCAATGTCTCCTTGTCACTGCAGTTTCCCTCACAGGTGCATACCCGTGGGACCAAACTCAAGTCCGGCGCACAGCAACCCTATAGGGTAGAGTAGAACTTAGCCCCGCCCCTCCCCACCCCCGGGTTTCCGAGACTGTAAATCTTTACAGCAACTAACAGCCTGCTCTTTCTCCCACGGAGTGGTTGGTGGGCTTGAACTGCCTACCTTCTGGCCAGCAGCCCAGCTGTGCCCCAGTGACAGTCACACAAAAGCCAGTGTCTACAGGCCTGCTGCAGAGGATAGAAAACACAGCTGTCCCCAACTTCAGAACACCCTCGTGGTCAGACTTTTCCAGGGTCTGCTGGGTAACAGTTATGCATTTGAACTAAAATAGATGGTTACCAATTGCAAGAGAGAAAAAAAACCACGCTAGCTAATCTTTCCCAAGTGCTTACCATGGATTGACAGGGTGCGGAGTGCTCTCTGCTGCTTGACTCAGTCAACCTGCACAGCCACCCTGTGAGGTAGATGCCTCTAGGCCACACACACACACACACACACTGTACAGGTGGGGATGTGAAAGGGAAGATGGATTCCAGTCTAAAGGTCATCTCTTAGGACGGCTTTCCAGATTTACACATAAAAATGCACTGTGGCCAGATCTGCTTGAATTCCAGATAAGCAACAAGTACTGGTTTTAAGTATAAACCTATCCCGTGGACTCTGGGGTGTAGTGTACACTAAAAATGTATCTGTTGTTTATCTGAAATTCACATGTAA
>NW_022103901.1:28065410-28066678 GCF_000313985.2 Echinops telfairi
CTCCCGGACCCAGAGCTACGGGCCATCACAGTGCACCCCAGTTCAAGCCTTGGGAGACCCCCTGCTAATCTCATCCTGCTGGGCCAGCCACCTCTATAGGCACGTTCAGTAGCATGTGCGGGGAACAGGTAGGGGGAGGGGTCATGAGAAGGGAGTAAAAGTGGAAGGCCCCTGTCGACGATGGACACCCTTCACTCTCCTGTCCAGGCTGTTCTCCATCTGCGGGCTCCAGAGAGCATCCCTTCCTGCGTTCCCGCACTAGGATAGAGGACAGACAGGCCTCCTCTCCAGAGCACAGGTGTTATGTCCCGTGACAGCTATACCCACCAAGCGGCTCAGGAGAGGGTGAGGGGGCCATTCAAATACAGCACTCCGTGCACCAGCACCCAATTGACACCCGTTGTCCTGGCAAAATCAATAGCCCGTCTTTTCAAGCTCAGAAGCATCCCAAATTAGGTAAAGAGCTCTCTCAGCAGTCCTTTCTGCAAAGAGTCAGACTGTGCACATTTCCTCCCTGTGGATTAACTGTGTCCCTGCTACTGGGCCGCACCCTGGCAGTGCGAGCGAGCGGAGCCATGGACTGGGCACACGCTCGCAGGTGTGCATGCGCTTTCTTTGCAAAACGGGGCGGTGGGCTAGATCTGGCCGTTGGATCATGGTTTGTAGGCCCCCGAATTGTGTGACCAACAGGGAAACACCGTGAACCTCCCCTGGGCCACACAGCAAGGCAGTCAGTGACAGGGCAGTTTCTTCCAACGGAGGTTTCCCATTGCACCTGCTGCCTCCCTCCCGTGGGGGCTTCTCCGGGAGGGGGCTTCTCTGGGAGGCTGAGCAGCCTGGAGTGGCGCTGTAACCAGGCTCCCCTGTGCCGCAGCGGCCGGAGAGGACTGCATCACCGTTTGTCGCGGCACCTTCGCCTGGTCCCCGGAGAGCCCGCCCTGCCTCCAGAGGTACTCTGGGCCTCCCTGAGAACCTGCTTTGCATTTACATAGGCTTCCACCTAGGGGCGGGCTCCCGGGTCTGGGGCTCCACCCAGGAGGTTCCTGGGAGCCAGCCTGGTGCAGTCTGGGGAAAGGAAAAGTTGTGGTGCAGAGGAGGATAGGTGAGCTTCCTCCACTTGAGGGGTGGGGGTGGGGGGCATCCCTTTGCTCCCCGATGTGCCCCAAAGGCCTGTGGACAGCCCTCAGGCCCAGGGCTGACCCCCCTCCCACCCCAGGCCAACTCTCAGCCAACAGCAGACAGGTTTGTCAAGATTTGAACAATACCAG
>NW_022103901.1:28067751-28081181 GCF_000313985.2 Echinops telfairi
TATACCCTAGCTTGTCGTGCATTCTTTCCAAAGACCAGGACTTGTTTAAAACGCCGCAAGATGTGGGAAAAATTGTTAAAAATCGGGACTGTCCGTCAAAAGCGGGACATCTGGTCACCTTACTATAGTGCACACGTGTATCTGTAGGTGTGTGTACACGTGTACATGAGTGTGAGCATGCACTTGTGAACACACGTGTACCTGTGCAAGTGCAGGGGGCAGCTGCTGGGCTGGCCAGCAAGCACTGGTAGGGAGGAGCTGGCCCTAGGGCCATCTTGGTGACTTCAGACGCGCCACAGCAGGAAAGGCGGCCCTGCTTGGGGCCCCCCAGGCCGGCACAGACTCGACTGAGTCCTCCGCAGGATCACAGCTCCTGTCCTGTGTTGCCAGGATCAGTCTCGCTGTGCCCCAGGGCTGTCTGCTGGCTGTCATCGGTCCCGTGGGGGCCGGGAAATCCTCCCTGCTGTCCGCCCTCCTAGGGGAGCTGTCCAAGGTGGAGGGGTCCGTGAGCACCAAGGTGAGGCTACTGATGCCCTGTGCCAGGCCCTTCCCATCTCACACACCCTGCTCCTCCCAGTCCCCCCCCCTCCCCACCCCAGGAGCTCCTGCCCTGGCTCATCCATCTCCCAATGGCCGAGGCACGCTGTGTTTCAGGGGCCCGTGGCCTACGTGCCCCAGGAGGCCTGGGTGCAGAATGCCTCTGTGGTGGAGAACGTGTGCTTCCAGCAGGAGCTGGACCCACCGTGGCTGGACCGAGTTCTGGAGGCCTGTGCCCTGTGGCCGGATGTGGACCGCATGCCCAAAGGAGTCCACACCCAAGTCGGGGAGCAGGTGGGTTCTTGGACCTTCCTGGGAGCAGGGCCCTTTGCTTCCCTGGCCCCTGGGTGGTATGGAAAGACTGGAGGGGACACAGGAGAGATGGCCTAGCTCAGGACCAAGCACACTGTAGACTCAACAAGCAGGGGACTGACGGAGACAGAGACTCGGAGCCAGAGAAACAGGGCAGGCTTTGGCAGCGTGAAGAGACCGGACTCCTGCCCAGCCCTTCCTGGCCCTGCTGGGTGACATGGGCAATGTTTCACCCCTTTCTGGGCAAAAGGCCAGGGTGGTCACATCTGATAATAGGACACAGGAAGCTATGGGTGGGCAGGGGACTGCAGACTATAAGCCACGAGTCAAAGCCTACCCACCGCCTGACTTTGTAAATAAAGTTGTGTTGGAGCACAGCCCCGGTGTTCCCTTACGGCTTCTGTGTCACAACTCAGAGGCAAGAAGTTGCAGCCGACCCAGCAGGCCTGAGAGAGTTACTACCTGGCCCTGTGTGAACAAAGAGCTGGCCAGCCCTGGACTAGGGACTGTCCCAGGGAAAACCAGGAGTTGGCGCTAAGGGAGGGGGCAACATGCCTGGGGGAGTAGCAAGCCGGCCAGGGAGGGTCTCAGGGAGCCTCCTTGTGGGCCGAGAAGCAGGTGAGCCAGGAAGAGCTGTGTCACCAAGGGCAGGGCATCACGGAGGGCCATCACAGGATGCGTGCTGAAGGCCGGAGGGCCACTGGGCACCATCTGAAGTCTCTCCTGCTGTGTGTGGCATCTGCAAGATCATGTGCCTGATCCCCTAGAACCTCCTCCCCCCGCCCCGCTGCCTTCCCACCTCCTGGCTTCCCCCTCCCAGACTTGGCCCTGACCCTCGGTGCCCTTCGGAATCCTCCGCTTCACTTTTCACTTCCGCCCACCTCCATAGCTGCCCCGGGCGGGTCTCCTTCCGGCCCTCACCTCCCTTCCATCGCTTCCGTATCCTCCTGCTGGCCTGCCTGAATCCTTGCCCTCTAGTCAAATCCCAAACCAGCAGCCATGGGATTTGGGTCATGCCCAGCTACTCAGAACTCCACAGGTCTCCCCAGAGCAAAACCCAAAGTCCTGGGGAGTGCCAGACCCCCTCCCGCCCAAAGCCAATCCCAGGTATCTCTGACCCTGTCTCCTTCCAGGCTCGCTCCCCCTCCCACTTCACTCCCACCGTGGTTCCTAAACACCCAAAGCGCCTCCCACCCACCGCAGGGCCAGCTGTCAGGGGCAGGAGAGCGGCTGGGCAGAGGCTGGAGGAGGAAACCTGGGAGGGACCCTGGTGGATGGGCACTGAGACATGCCCCAACCCACACAGACTCTGCTTGTGGCGCTTGCTCTGCCCTACGGGTGGAGACTCGGGCGCCTACCCTTCTCTCTGACCACAGGGCATGAGTCTCTCGGGGGGCCAGAAACAACGACTGAGCCTGGCCCGGGCTGTGTACAGAAAGGCTGCCCTGTACCTGCTGGACGACCCCCTGGCAGCCCTGGATGCCCGAGTCGGCCAGCACGTCTTTCACCAGGTCATCGGGCCCAGCGGGCTGCTCCAGGGAACGGTAACTCAAGAGGGTGTGTCTGAGCAAGACTAGCCCAAGTCTTTTTCAGTACCCCTTCCTTGAGTCCAGCGCTCCCCTTTGCATCAGTCAGCTGCGGCACTGCTGCCGTGTAACAAATGGTCCTTGGTGCTCAGTGATTGCCACCAGCAGAGTGCTCCTTCTCCCATACGGGCCTGTGCTCCAGCTACGACAGCCCTGGGCCAGGAGCACTGAGCCCCATGCGTCTCCCTGTTTTGAGACCCGAAGGAGGTTGAAGGATTCCCTCTATTGGAGCAAACGACTTCTAAGGAAGTGAACAGGAGCACACCAGCGGGGACTGACCAGGCACTGGTCCTCCCCAGTCCCAGCTCAGGGACGCTCAGCCCCCAGGGCTGATGGGCTTCTTCTTTCCTCAGACGCGGGTCCTGGTCACCCACGCGCTCCACCTCCTGCCCCAGGCCGACCAGATCGTAGTGCTGGTGGATGGGGCCATCGCCGAAATGGGCTCCTACCAGGACCTTCTGCACAGGAAGGGGGTCCTGGTAGACCTGCTCAGTCAGGCCCGAAAACCAGAAGACGGAGGAAAAAGAGGTACTGGCTCCGCTGCCTCCTTGTGCTTGGGTCTTGACACCCTGGGGAGACGGCACCGAGGGTCCCACTGGCTTGAGGTCTGGACCTGGAGGCAGCTGGCTCTCCCTGAGAGGCTGCCCTTTGCCTCAGCCAGTCCTGTGGGCCCAGAGCTGGGCTCGGAGCGTCTAGAACTCTACGTGGTTTCCCTGCTCCTCCTATCAGCCCAGGAGGCACGCAGGACCGCGGCTGCCATGTAGCGATGGGCACCTGGGGGCAGAAAGGGTTCAGTAGTCTGCCCAAGGTCACAGGGAGGGAGCGAGGGTTTGTATTAGGGTGTGTCCACTCCCAGAGTCTGCATTTCACCCGGTGCTGACACTGAGTGAGATCACTGGGTCCCGGAGAGCGGCGAGGGCCCCACCGCCCGGGTCCCGAGAACATGGCGGTTGCTGGGGAAACGATCCCATCGTGGGAGGAAGGCAGCTGGTCCAAACTCACATCACACCACGGCCACCTAGCCTAGTCCTGCAGAACTGCCCCACCCAGTCCCTAAGGCAGTGACCCCGGCCACATCCTCCACCCAAGGGGCAGCTGGTGGGTTTGTGTCCACTGACCCTTCAGTTCACAGCCGAGCGCTCAGCCACTGCGCCACCAGCCTGGCACCTAGAGATGGGCACTTGGTGGGTGTTCCTCATCCCCCCATCATGAGGCCATTGGGAGGATGGTACTGTGTTGATTTCCATGTTCCGGACCAGGAGACTGAGGCCCAGACAGCGAGGCACTGGTCCCAGGCCGCATGGCTTGTGGGAGGCAGTGCTGGGATTTGGGCCTAGGCGTAGTGACCCCCGAGAATGTTTGTCATCACCACCCTATGCTGCCACTCCACGCCAGAGGCAGGATGCCCACTGGGGTGTCTGCCAGCCCCAGGCTCTGCCCGCTCTGAGCGTGTGGCCGCCCCGAAGGAAAGCCTGCTCGTGCATTCACTGAGTCTCCACCCAGGGACTGCAGACAGAACCTGTCTGAGACCGTGGGGGCAGGGCCCTGGGAAGGTGACATCTGAGGTTGGGTGGTACCTCTCTGGGGAAGAACATTCCAGACACAGTCATTCTTCAACAAGGCTGGCACCGAGCCAGCTAGAAGCAGCTAGATGATGTACGGGGTTCCCGTGTGTTTTGACAACCCCAAGTCAGCCCTGCAAAGTTGGCGGTTCGAACCCACCAGCTGCTCCAAGGGAGAAAGACGAGGCCGTCTGCTCCCGTAAAGACTGGCCGCCCTGGAAATGCGCCGGGCACTTCTACTCCGTCCCACAGGGTCTCTGTGAGTCGGAAGCGCCTCGTTGGCAGTGGGGTGTGCGTTCACTGGAGGGGCTCGGTTGTATCTGTTGAAGGAGAGAGAGAGGTAGCTGGGAGGGCCACGGCGGGGTGGAGGGGACGCAGGCGATGTGCCAGGAGCCAGAGCAGAAGAAACAGGAAAAGGCCGCTCCTCCAGGGGTGGCGAAGCCAGGACAGGGACGCACGGTGCTCGGCCAGCTGCGCTGCCTGTTGTGTGACAGGCATCCCCACATCTTGCAGAGATGGACCCTCCTTCCTGCGCTGAGGACCCCACAGGCTCCCCAGGAGGCGAGAGGCCGGAGGGCAGACCCAAGAGGTCGGTCAGGGTGATGGGGAGCAGGGTGGGCGCCTCTGCTGCTGAAGGGAGGTCACCGCATCCCAGGAGAAGCACGGTGCCTTGCGCCCCACGTTGCCCGGAGCTCTGCAGAGGGGCGGTTCCCAGTCTCTTTGCCCAAAGAATTATGCCCCCAAGTGGCCGGTTGGCCAGATGGCCGTTTGCCTCCATGGGCTGACCACCTAACAGTGGACAGCAGGCGGCTTGTGAGAACCGTCTAGTGCCCGGGACGGGGCAGGGCGGGTGCCACAGAAAGTCCCTCCGTGAAGCTGTTTGGCACCACACCTGGCTGCCGGGCGTGCCATGCAAAGCGCTGGGGCTACCTCACCCCGGCCCCACCCCCCTCTGCTGCTGGGCAGGCACGTGGGCAGAGGCATCACCAGGAGGAGGCATGCTGTCCGTTTTCAGCAGAGCATGGCTGCTGCAGGTGGACCTGCCACCAAAGTGGCCTTGTGAAACTGAGCAGGCTACTGGGATTAGATGGCTTCACCTTGGTGTCAGCCATTGAGTGGAGTGCAGTCAGGCTGGGGTGGACCTTGATCACTGTAGAACAGTGGTTCTCAACCTTCCTCATGCCGCGGCCCTTTCACACAGTTTCTCATGTTGTGGTGACCCCCAACCATAAAATTATCTTCATTGCTACTTCATAACTGGTATGAATTGGGCAACCCCTGTGAAAGGGCCGTTCGACCCCCAAAGGGGTGGCAACCCATAGGTTGGGGACCGCTGCTATAGAAAGTTGGATCTGGGCAGGGCCCCTCTTCCCAGCTCAGCTAGCCCCCACCCCCACCCCCACCCCACACACGCCCCTCAGAGCATCCCTGGGACATATACTGGCAATACTGCTTCTCTTCACAGTACACAATCATCCTAAGCAAGGCAAGCCAGCAGGTCTGTCCAGATGATAGACATGATCTTCAGGGGGCGGGTGGGTGGCTGGATGGCTATACAGACAGCCACAGGTGAGGGCCACACGGGGGTGTGGACAGAGAGGTGGTCCTCGAGGTGCGTGGGAGATGGACAGCAATGGTGTGTGGGTGAGGGGAGAGAGAGGGATGGGAGGGAGGCAGGCACAGAGGAACACCGCTCCCCTGAACGGTACGGGGTTGACATTGTGTCAGGCTGGACCGACTGCTCCAAGGGAGGCAGCAGGGCAAGCTTAGGCCAAGGGAAAGCTCTGGTCGCCTAGTTTCTCCTTGAGCTCACAAGTTCCGGGAGAATGGCTCCAGGAGAGCCTGCTCACCGGGCTCTGGGATGACAGGGTGTCGTGGGCACCATGGAGCTTGGCACAGAGTTAGCGCCCAACATGTTCGTTGGATGAACAGAGGAAGGGAGACTGGGTAGTGTGCCTCGTAGGACGGGGCCACCAGTGCCCATGAGGAGAGACGCTGAATTGTCTTCATTTCCACTGACGGTCAGGTCTGTCCAGTTAGTCCCTGAGGAGCACAGCACTTCAGAGGCCCAGAAAGCGGGTGCCTTCAATGACCCTGAAGAGGCCCGCCGGCCAGCAGGAGGAGCCCGCGTGCCATATGGCAGGGTAACCTCCAGCTGCTCCCTCCCCCCTCTCCCCCATCCCACCCACTCCTGCTGCCGCCCCTGGGGACCAAATACAGCGCGGTGCGGGCAGCAGCCACCCTTATGAAGCACCTACTGTGTGCCCAGTTCGATTCTAGGTACTTTCTACTCATTATCCTCATAGGTACCTACAAAGGTAGTTGGCGATAGCTCCCCTTTAGAGAGGAAGAAACTGGGGTCTCTTAAAGGTGATGAAACTTCCAACATTCTCATAGGAGGAGGGGCCACGCCAAGCGTCAAGTCTAGATCCATGTGAATCAGAAACCTGTGTTTCTCCTCTTTCAGCTGCTGTATCGATCCACCCACCTCCCTACCTACCATTTACCTCTCCACCCACCCACCCATGCATCCCAACCATCCATGTACCTACTCCCCTGCCCATCCATCTACCTGGCCTCTCATTTATAGATCTTTCTGCTCATCGCAATCGCCAATCCACACATCCCTCCCCACCCCTCCACCTGGTAGTCTCTCTCCCCCATACCCACCCACCCACCCATTCACTCACTTCACTGTCCCCTTTGCCCGTCCACCCATCCACCAGCAAACATGTCCTGAGCAGCCTCGAGGGGCCAGGCCCAGGCGGAGACTGCACCCTCATTGCCCGCAGATGGGCTGCTAACCATTAGGCCAGTGTCGGGGCATCGTGCATCCAAGGAAGCGTGACAAGGAAAATACAGCAGGGCGCGGGAGTGGGAGCCACAGGAGGTTGGGACCTGCTTTGGGCCCGATGTTCCCAGAGGTGGGATTGGAGCTGAGCCCTGAGGATGCCAAGGAGTGAGTGTGGTGCTGGCTGAGGAAAGAGCAGGGGCAGAGGTGGGACGTACCTCGGGGTGAGAGACGGGGTCCCCGAGGCTGGCAAAACAGTGAGCAGGGATGAGTTCAGGAGTTGGGGGCTTCTTCTAAGGGCAGGAAAGGCCAGGGCAGGCAGGCCCAGTGCAGCAGGCTGCAGTGGAGGCACCTCCCCAGGCACGCCGGCTTGCTGGGTCAGGGACTGGGCACGCCCTCTCAGCGCTTTGGATTTGTTTCCCTCAGTGCAATGCCAGGTTAGAGGCCAGCAGGCGGCGGGCTCGTCAGTCAGCCCCTCTCCAACCAGAAAGCACCCACCCAGTCACCTCCAGGTCTCCCTGGAGCCATGGAGGCTTCAACCAGGGGCTAGGTGGGCCTGTGGAGGAGACGGGACGGGGGCTGGGAGGATGTGCAGGTTTCTTGTGGGCGTGCCACCTGCCCACTGGCTTTGCCCCCTCCCCTCCCTGTGTCCTAGGTGAAGGGCGCCATGTACCTGACTTACCTGCGGGCCGTGGGCGGCCCCCTCTGCCTCTATGTGCTCTTCCTCTTCCTCTGCCAGCAAGTGGCCTCCTTCTGCCGCAGCTACTGGCTGAGCCTGTGGGCGGATGACCCCGTGGTGGACGGGCGGCAGCCGCACGCGGCCCTGCGCGGCTGGGTCTTTGGGCTCCTCGGCTGTCTCCAAGGTGCCCCTCTCCCAGCCCCACCCAGGGGTGCTCCCCTGCTCTCCCATTCCTGCCTTACCCTGCCCTACCCACTGGCCCCAAGCACAGAGCTGTGCTCTTGAGCCAGGTCTCGGCGAGGGGGGGGACAGGGCCCATCCCTCCTTTTCTGGACCCTCCGTGTCTTCCAGGGGCTTGGCCGAGCCCCCACCCTCATGCAGACCCCTCTACCCCCAGCTGCTGGGCTGCTTGCCTCCATGGCTGTGGTGTTCCTCGGCGGGGCCCGGGCCTCCAGCCTGCTCTTCCGCGGACTTCTGTGGGATGTGGCACGGTCACCCGTCAGCTTCTTTGAGCAGACGCCGGTTGGGAACGTGCTGAACCGCTTCTCCAAGGAGACAGACATGGTCGACGTGGACATCCCAGACAAGCTCCGGTCCTTGCTGACCCACGCCTTCGGACTCCTGGAGGTCATCCTGGTGGTGGCGGCGGCCACGCCAATGGCCATGCTGGCTGTTCTCCCACTGTTGATCCTGTATGCTGGATTTCAGGTAGGGAGATGTCCAGGGGCCAGCTGGGCCAGCTGAGGTGAGCTCCGTCAGAGGTCCTGTGCAACTGGCCATCTGCTATGAATACCTGCTCCACTCTCTGCCTCCCAAATATTCATGTCACAGCTCTGAGTCTCTCACCCATTGCCCTGTTGCTGCTGACGTTGGATTTCTCGTCCTCTGGAAATCAGGAAGGCCTTGAGGACGGCTGACATGGTCCAAACCGTCTCAGTTGCCAGGCCATTGCCCAACTCTAATGAGCCCAAACCGAAGAACCAAATTCAATAGCTTACAGTTAACAGGGTGCCGCGGGCCTGGCTTCACCAGGACGGGTGTCTTCCTCCCCATATCTTAGTTCCATGGTTCTCCTTGCGTGATGCCCAAGGCCCAGCAGCAGCAGCTGGGAAACTGTTAGACTTGCACATGCTTAGGCCCCGCCCCAGTCTGACAGACTCACACCCTGGGGGTGAAGCCCAGCCCTCCACACAATCACCACTCCAGCGCACGGGTGACCCCCGCAGGGGTCAGGGGTGACTGCCGGGGGGCAGCACGCACTCACATCAAACCACCGCAGCCACCATGGCACAAAGAAAGCTCTTCTCCCGCTTCAGTCCCAGGGAAGGTTCTGCTTTATGAGTCACGTGTCCATCCTTGAAGGATTCACAGTGGCCAGTGGGATAGTGTACCCTGACTGGCCGGGGTGGCCCATGTGACCACCTCTGCTTGGGTTCCGTGACGGATGCCCCACCTGCAGGACATCCAGGGTAGAGTAGACATGGCCTGGTGCTCAGACAAGCAGCAGGGCCAGCATGGTCTTCTGCAGCTCGCCAGATCTGCGTTAAGTCCTCCCGGCCTACAGGAGGGGCTGCTTCTTTCTTGCAAACTTTAGACGCAGACAGAGGTGGGTTTAAATCCAGGCCTTGCCAGATCCCACCCTGCCGCTAAAAATAAAATAAAATAAAAAGCAGCAGCAGCAGGTCGGAATGGCTGCTTCGGGGCTCTGAGCCTCGGGCATTCTCATCTGTCAGGAGAGAGCAGCACTGTCCCCGCGCAGGCAGTGACCGTGCACGCTGCACGCGTCACCACGCCCCTGCAGCTACCAGGAGGTGTTTACACTAGATTGTAGTGGCTCTCAGCCACTGCAGACTCACCTGGAAGGATAACAAGCCAATCCAGAGAGGGGCCAGGCCCAGATATTCGGAGTCTCGCGCTGGGCATCAGAGGTTCTTAAAGCTCCTTAGAAATCAAAACCAAGTGCACTGCCGTGTCACGTCGGTTCCGTCCACGAGAGCCCTCGTCCGGGTCTCTGAGACTAACTCGAGGGAGCAGGCAGCCTCATGTTTCTCCTGAGCAGTGGCTGGTGGCTGTGAACCACCACACTGTGAACGGTAGCCCAACACCTCACCCACAGTGCCGCCAGGGCACTTTGAAAGCCCCTTAAGGGAACTCTGAAGGACCACGGAGCTTTGACTCAGCAAGGAAACGGGGGCCCAGGGAGGGGAAACAGCTGGTCCAAGGTCACACCGCACAGCAAATGTCTAGCCCAGAGCCCTGTGCTTGAGAGCAGCCTCTCTGTGTCTCCGGCCGTTGCAGAGCCTCTACGTCGCCAGTTCATGCCAGCTGCGGCGCCTCGAGTCAGCCTGCCACTCAGCCGTTTGCTCCCACGTGGCCGAGACATTCCAGGGCAGCACAGTGGTCAGGGCCTTCCGGGCCCAGGGCTCCTTTGTGGCTCAGAGCAATGCACACGTGGACGAGAGCCAGCGGGCCAGCTTCCCACGGCTGGTGGCTGACAGGTAAGAAAAGCCGGGGGGACAGAAGACCCCGAGAGTATGAGCAGAGGTCAAAGTGTGCTGTGTGGCCAGAGAGGTCAGGTGGGCTGATGGCAGGCAGCCGGACCAGCTGACTGGTGGTTGATGCAGAAGGGCCTCTGGCCTCCTTTCCAGGCTAAACAGGCCCCAGGTCCCCGAGTACAAACCTGCGGTCCACCCCAGCTCTGCCATTTCCTTCGTCTGTGGACTAGGAGTGACCATTTGGAAGACTGGCTCTGTGTCTGGGAAAGCCCCAGCTCCCTGGGGCAGGATGTTGAGTCTGTTTGTTGACAACAGTGTCCCTAGCGCCCCCCACCCCCACCCCCACACACACGTCTGGCGCAAGCCGGAGCTCAATGCATATTTGTTGGATGACCGGGCAGAAAAACAAATGGTAGAGAAGGAAGACGGTGGCAGGCTCTGGGCTCCTGGATGGAGCCGGAGGGAGTGTCCTCGTCACCAGTGGCCACACTGCTGCAAGAGAGATGGCTACTGCGGAGGGCGCCATCAGCAGGGAGGAACAAGGAGCAGCAGTCAGGGAAGGCTCTCGGAGGAGGTGAGGGGTAGCTGACATTGGGAAGGAGAAGGTTGAGGATGGGTGGGAGGTATAACTGGGAGCGGACCCGTAGGGAGCTGGCATAGGTAGGTGACAGGGAACCACACCACCTTCTTGCACCTGTCAAGCTGGGTGGGGCCTGAGGAGCATGAGGGCCATTGCTGGGGGGATCACGTGGTACTTGGGCTGGCTGATGACCAGAGAGGCAGGCCTCGGCAGACCCAGGCACTGCTGACCCGTGGCTTCGTGCCTCTCCCACAGGTGGCTTGCTGCCAACCTGGAGTTCCTGGGGAACAGCCTGGTGTTGGCGGCGGCCACGTGCGCTGTGCTGAGTAGGGCCCACCTGAGTGCCAGCCTCGTGGGCTTCTCTGTCTCCACTGCCCTCCAGGTACGCTCAACTGTCCCCTAGCCCACGCTCAGACACACCCACCGGGATGGGACGACTTCCAAAGTCCGAACTGCCAACCACGAGGAAAGCCCAGCTCTACGAGGGGGCTCTAAGAAGTCCCCCCCAAGCACAAGGGCTGGACTTAGCTGAGTGGAGCCTGCCGGGCTGGCCAGGAGCTCCCTGTCCAGAGCTTCAGGGTGTGCATTCGAAGTCTGAGGCAGCGAACCATCTCTTCCCATGGTCGAGACAAAGCAGCCAGCATCTGCAGCCCATTACGGGCCTGACGGCCTATGCCTGATAAGTGATGCTGGGCCACAGGACATTGCACCACAGCAGTAGCTAGGCAGACAAACCCTGGCATTGTTCTAAGTGCCTTGCACATGTGTGGGTCACCCCCGTTCACTTGCCCACAACCCCACGGTGGTTTGAATCCACCCAGGGTTGCCGTGGGAGAAAGGCCTGTCAGTCTGGCTCTGAGAGGTCGCAGCCTTGACCCCTAGCCGTGTGGCTCGGCTCTGCACACCCGGGTCCTCAGCAGTGCAGTGACGGTAGGCTTCGTTTTGATCTCAACTGTCGCTCTCCGAAGGAGCCCGGTGGCTTATTGGTGCCGCGTTGGGCTGCTGACAGCAAGATCAGCGGTTCGAAACCACCAGCCATCCCAAGGGCTTCTACTCCCATGCAGAGTCACAGCCTCGGGACCTCCCAGGGGCTGTGCTCCCCTGTCCTAAAGGGTCACTGTGAGTCGGCATTGACCTGCTGGCCGTGAAGGTGGCTTTACTGCCCTCATCGGACAGTGGACGCAGCTGAGTCCAGAAAGTGAGGAGAAGGCTGAGTCAGAGATGAGCATGGGGTGAAGGGCATCTATTGCATGGTCAAGCGAGGGGAGGGGGCCCCTCGGGAAGGAGGCTCTGGGAAGACAAAGAGCAGGTACAACGGCCCTGAGACAGGAGTGTGCCAGGGGTCTCAGGAACAGCAAGGCCACCAATCTGGCCAGAGGGGGTAAGAGCAGAAGGCACAGTGTCAGGGAGAGGCGACTGAGAGGCCATGGCGTGCAAGGCTGCTCACACACCCTGGTGGGGAACGTGGGACGGGACATCACTGGAGGCCCTGGGGAAAGCGTAGGACCTGCTGTGTGTTCCTGGGAGCACCACACACACTCTCTGTTCCCCACCTGCAGTAAGATGGGTGGGAGAGTTGACCTCTGAGGGCTTCTTACCTCTCTGGGTGTTCTGCTTTGAAGGAGGGAGGGAAATGAGGAAGAGAGGAAAGAAAAGGAGGGAGAGAAGGAAGTACGGATGAATCCTATTTTGCGGTAGCAAAATTCCTTCCCCTTAGGCCCAGGTCCTTGAACTGCCCTGTCCCGGCATCCCTATTCTGTCCCCCAGTCCTGCCTCCCAAGCAGTTTTAAGACTGCAGTGGCCATGCTGGGGCCCAGCCTGAGGGGTCTTCTCACACCAGGTGACCCAGACACTGCAGTGGGCGGTCCGCACCTGGACAGAGCTGGAGAGCAGCGTCGTGTCCGTGGAGAGGATGAAAGACTACGCCCAGACACCCAAGGAGGTGATGGGGCCGTGGGGCAAGGGCCGCGCCAAGCCTACACAGGGGTGGGGATGGGGGGGCGTGGTCCCAGGTCCACATCTGCTATGGGCTTTGAAGTCTGAAGCCTTTCCTCTAGGCCCCCGCCCCCTAGCTAGGGTGCTGATAATGGTCGAGAGCAGGGGTTCTGGGTCCAGAGTCAGACTCTGGCTCCTTTGCTTCCTGGCTCGAGCACAGTGGGGTCTGAGCCTCAGGGATCATAAGAGTATCAGCACCCCCATGGCAGCAGCATACAGCACAGCAGTGACATCAGAACCTCACGCTCACACTCACACTACCCTAACCCCACCCCAACCCCACCCACAACACAACCCAATTCCAACCCAACCCAACCCCATCTCCAACCCCAACCCAACCCCAAATACAATCTAACCCCAATTCCAACCCAACCCCAACTCCAACCCCAACCCCAACACAACCCCAAATACAACCCAACCACAACACAACACAACCCCAATTCCAACCCCAACTCCAACCACAACCCCAACACAACCCCAAATACAACCCAACCACAACACAACCCCAAATACAACCCAACCCAAAATACAACCCCAATTCCAACACAACCCAACCCCAATTCCAACCCAATGCAACCCAACCCCAACTCCAACACAACACAACCACAACCACAACACAACCCCAATTCCAATCCAACCACAACACAACACAACCCCAATTCCAACCCAACCACAACACAACACAACCCCAATTCCAACCCAACCCAACTCCAACCCAACCACAACCACAATACAACCCCAATTCCAACCCAACCCCAACTCCAACCCCAACCCAAACCCAACCCCAACCCCAATACAACCCCAAATCCAACACAGCCCCAAGTCCAACACAACCACAACCCCAAACACAACACAACACAACCCCCAATACAACCCACCCCAAACACAACCAC
>NW_022103901.1:28081301-28082813 GCF_000313985.2 Echinops telfairi
CCAACACAACCACAACCCCAAACACAACACAACACAACCCCCAATACAACCCACCCCAAACACAACCACAACCCAACCCCAAACACAGTCACAACCACAATCCAAACCCAACTCCAACCACAACCACAACCCAAACCAACCCAAGCCCAACTCCAAACACAACACAATCACAACACAAACCTAACCACAACCACAACTCCAAGCCCACTGGCATCGCACGGGCTCCCTCACTGAGTCAGGAAGACCTCTTCAGAGCGTACAGAGCAGCCCCTAGGCTCCTGTAACCAGACAGGTTGGGGTCCTCCGGTGGGAGCGAACGAGACTCCCACTCACATGGTCTTAGCACAGCACCCGGCCCACAGGAGCCACTCCATGCGTGTCCACCGCCCTCGCTAGCCCCATTTCACAGACAGACAGTACAAGGCTTACGGACACGGACTGACCTGTCGGAGGTCACAGGGATTGCGAACGGCAGGACGAAAGGGCTTCACAATGTTTGTGGAAAACTTCTGTTACTTTTAAATTCTGTTTTCCCACCAACTTGTTGAGCCCCCTGTATTCCTCCCAGGCTTGCCTGGGAGGGGTGCCCTCAAGTGGGCTCTTACCCACAGCACTGCGCCATCCCCACAGCTGTTCCCATGCCCACGCCATCGATGCAGATACGTGCTAATCCATCTCGTCACGGGCCTGCCTCTTTCTCACCGCCTTCCACGTTACCAACATGATGCCCTTCGCCAGACCACATGTCCAAACTATGTAAGGAGAAGTCTCGCCATCCCGGCCTCTAAGGAGCACTCTGGCCTTACTGCTTCCAAGACAGGCCGTCGGTTTATCCTTTTAGCAGTCCCTGGTACTTTCACGATATTCCCCTGAAAAACTCCAGTCTTCCTCGTTCAGTGAGCGCTGGAGATCGACTGGAAGGAAGTCTCTTCACGAGAGACATCAGGACTTGACCCCAAGCAGCAGTTGGTTGTTATAATACAAGAGAAGAGGGAGCCATGCCTGTCATTATTTTGATAATATCCGCACTCCAGACTCACGGCCAGCAAGTTGGTTCCGACTCCCAGCAACCCGATCGATGGGACAGAGGAGAGCCACCCCCTCTGGGTCTCTGAGGCTGTGACTCTCTGTGGGAACAGAGAGCCGCCTCTTGTCCCCATGGAGCGACTTATGGATTCAAACTCCTGACGTTGTAGTTAGCAGCCCGATGCCCAATCCACTGTGCCTGCGAGCTCTATCAGACACCCCATTCTTTGGAAATACCTGTTTTACCGGAGAGGAAACGGAGGCTCAGAGACACAGGCCATCTAGTAAGAAAGAGGAAAACTACCCTGATTCAGTTTCCCTTCCAACCTAGGCTCCCTGGAAGCTGCCCACCTGCGCAGCCCAGCCGCCCTGGCCTCACGCAGGGCAGGTGGAGTTCCGGGACTTCGGGCTGCGGTACCGGCCTGAGCTCCCGCTGGCTGTGCGCGGTGTGTCTGTCAGGATCCACGCCGGAGAGAAGGTGAGTGG
>NW_022103901.1:28084301-28087334 GCF_000313985.2 Echinops telfairi
GTGGCATTCAAGGCCCTGCCCAGGCTGGGCCCAACCCACTCGGCTGCAGTTTTGTGCCTGCCACCTCGTCACGCCTCGGCCAGGGCTTGGCCAGCATCTGTGGAGCAGCAGCCTCGGGGCCCAGTGGGCAGATGTGGCGCTGCCCTCAGCGAGCCTGCGTTTCAGCATGAACTCCTACCTATCCCTCAGGAGTCCTTTCAACGCTCCCCTCCCCTGTGAAGGCCCCTCTGGAGTAGCCCAGGCAGCACGGACAGCTGCTCCATGCCGACCCCACTGCAACAGGCCTGGGGCTTGGTCAGACATGCGGAGGGGCCTGATGGCCCTGTGGTCCTGAGCTGGGCTACCAGTCAGAAGGCAGGCACTTCGACCCTGGCTGCTGGTCCACAGGAGAGAGACGTGGCCGTCAGCTCCTATGAATGTGAAAACCTTGGGAGCCCTAGGCTAGAAACACATTTGCTCATCTGCACGACTTCCAAGATCAGAGGGAGCACCGACTCCATTTCTGAAGTGAATTCCTGGCCGCGCCACGGGGTGACCCACACGGTCCGCGTCCTCATGAAGCCCGCCGTGTTGACCCTCATCATCTGTCAAGTGTCGAGGAGAGAACAGAGAGAGAAGGAAGGGCCGACGGAGGACGCAGAGACCGAGCGTTGGGCGTGGTTGGAAGGATGGATGGGCGGAGTAGGCATGGAGGAAAGGACACGGGGGTCAGAAAAGGGGGATGGACGTAGGACGACAGACATGGATGGGGAGGAAGGAAGGAGGCTGGATGGGAGGACGAGGTGGTGGAGGAGTGAAAGGAGAGGTAAGTGAGAGAAGGGCAAAGATGGCAAGATGGGAGGACGGAGGACGGAGGATAGGACAGGATGAACGTACAGTGAGAAGAGGGTCACTTCAGGATGGACAGCGGGACAGGCGGAAGGCAAGGTGAGGCCAGGCGGAAAGGTGACGGGGGACGCAGAGGGAAGGGTGAGCTGGTCAGGGGCAGGTTGGACGGGTGATAATGCGGCAGCTGGAAAGACGCTCAGAGGACAAGGGCGTCCCGATGGACTCAGGCTCAGGGTGGTGCGGGCCTTGCCCTCCCCTGTCTCCTGGCAGGTGGGCATTGTCGGGAGGACAGGCGCTGGGAAGTCCTCCCTGGCTGGGGGCCTGCTGCGGCTCCTGGAGGCAGCAGAGGGCGGGATCTGGATCGACGGAGTCCCCATCGACCGCGTGGGGCTGCACACACTGAGGTCCCGGGTCGCCATCATCCCCCAGGTGAGGCCAGGGGCTGAGGGCAGGCAAAGGGCCAAGGCCCAGCCCCCGGTCAGCCTCTGACCTTCCGCCTCCCGGCCAGGACCCCATCCTGTTCCCTGGCTCTCTGCGGATGAACCTGGACCTGCTGCAGCAGCACTCCGACGAGGCCATCTGGGCGGCCCTGGAGACAGTGGAGCTCAAAGCCCTCGTGGCCAGCCTGCCTGGGCAGCTGCAGTACCAGTGTGCTGACCAGGGAGATGGCTTGAGGTAGGGGGTTCCTGTTGCGGCCAAGGCCCCTCTGGGGGCGGGGGTGTGGCAGTGAATGCGGCTGAGACACCCTTATCCTGGACCCCAGATGGGTCCTCTGGAAATCTATCTCCTCTGTGGGATTATCAGCTCCAGGGCGGAGCAAACAGATCGCCCTCGAGGGCTCACCTAAAGGTTGGTGGTTCAAACCGACCCAGCGGTTCAGAAAAGGAAGTGCCTGGTGGTCTGTTGAGCTGGCGGCCCCGACAGCCCAGTGGAGCAGCTCTACTCTGACGGTTCTGGGCCCCAAGAGTCGGATCACAGTCTGTGACTGTTATAACCACAAGGCACGTCCAGCTCCCAGCCAGCCCACGGGTGCACATGGAGACTCGGAGGGCTCCTGGGCCGTGGAGGGCACGGTGGGCTAGAAACACTGTGCCCGTTTCAGCTGGGAGGAAACCAAAGCACAAAGGGTTTGACTGGCCCGCCTGAAGTCACCCTACCTGAAAATGACCTTCCCAGCCAGCCTCAAACCAGGGGTGCTGTGTGGGGGTGTACACCCCATTTTCGTGGCTGTGGCGGGGACCCATGGGTGGAGGGGGGCAGGCACCCAGGCTGACGACCCTCCCGCCCCCCAGTGTGGGCCAGAAGCAGCTCCTGTGCCTGGCGCGGACCCTGCTGCGGGACACCCGGATCCTCATCCTGGACGAGGCCACAGCGGCGGTGGACCCGGGCACAGAGCGCCGCATCCAGGCGGCCCTCGGGAGCTGGTTTTCCCAGTGCACCGTGCTCCTCATCACCCACCGCCTGCAGTCGGTGCTGGGCTGCGCCAGGTAGGCACCTGCACCCCTATGCCACTCCCGCCAGGCCCCAGTGTCCAGAGGGCCCCAGTGTGTAGCGGAAGGGCTGGCCACTGCTCCCGCCCATGCGATGGGAGTTTAGCGCCCCTAGAATGCATTCTGAAGTGCCCATTGTCTAGTCGGTAAGACTGACGCCTCCAGCCCACAGACACATGCTCATCAGATACCTCCGGCTTCGGGGAACCCACCTGGGCATTCCCACCGAGGTCTTGGTGGTGCCGAGGGCTTGGGCTGCTGTTGACGGAGCTGCCTCTCCTCCCCTCAGGGTGCTGGTCATGGACAAGGGGCAGGTGGCAGAGAGTGGCAGCCCAGCCCAGCTGCTGGCCCAGAAGGGCCTGTTCTACAGGCTGGCCCAGGAGTCAGGTCTGGTCTGAGTCAGCACTCCCCCTCAACCTTGGGACGAAGACACACAGAAGTGGCAGGTCACCACGGAGCCTCAGGCCTGGAGGCACCCAGCAGAGCCAGCTCTGGAAGCAGCTCCCAGCCCTGGGGCTCCCATGGGGAGCTCAAAATAGACCCACGCCCAGACCCCATGCCAACACACTGCACCAGCCTCCCTGGCATAGCGGGCCAGGGCCTTTCTTCTGAGCTATGACTGTTCATGCACAATGGTGAGAGACAGTGCAAGAGCCTGCACCCCTTTGTCCAGTTCCCCCCAAACACCAGGCGACTGACCTTCCTCTGACCATCA
>NW_022103901.1:28088027-28089531 GCF_000313985.2 Echinops telfairi
AGCAGTCCGAGGACGGCACAGGACCGGGCTGCGTCTCCTTCTTTGTGCACAGGCTTGCTCTGAGTTGGGACCAACTCAACAGCGCCCAAGTCTTTCAGCGGCACACGGCCGCATCTCTCTCCAGCAGAGCAGCTGACGGGTTCTGACCCACCTTTCAGCTGGCCGCTGGCTGCATTCACCACTGCACGAGGGCTCCCCGGGAGCCAAGGAGCCTCCCAGAAACTCCCTACTTCAGACCTTCCTTGATCAAGGCTTTGGGCTGTTGTCTTACTGGGTAACCTGTGCCCCCTGCATCCTGGAAAGCACAACTGTGAGCCAGATGTCTCAGCAGGACCACAGGCCCCTTTTCCAGATGGGCAAACTGAGTCAGATTTGAACTCCAGCAGAGGGCTCGGGCACCCACGCTCTCTGCCACTGTGCTGTGCTGCCCTGTGCACATGTCTGTAGATCCGGGGCACCTCTGAGCTCTGGAGTCCCACCCAGAGGCAGGGGAGGTCCCCGGGGTGTGCTCCCGGATTCCCCGGCATAGCATTTGGGGAACTGAGTTCATGCTGAGCTCAGTGGGTGGATAAATGAATAGACGGATGGATTCACCATGCTTACAGATGTCCACAGGATTAAGCTTGGTGCTAAGGGCTTTACCCCGTGGCGCCTTTTCATCTTCAAAAATGCTTGGCCAGGGGGGCATAGCGACCCATTGTATCCAGAGGAAACTGGTTCCCTAGCAGTTCTAGAAGCCGTCTCCGCCCTGGACACACGCATGCTGTGAGGTCCTCGGAGAATGGGGCCATTGAGGGAGGGGGTTCGTGAGAACGGATGAGCCCCGCTCTCAGGAGCCGACATTCCAGAGCAAATGGATGGGCAGAAGCTAGCAGAGTGGACACGGGGAGAGGGAGGGTGGTGTCGGCATGACGGAACAGCAAGGAGGCCAGTGTGGCTGGAAGCCGCCTGCCCTGACCCCGAGCGAAACGGGAGTCACAAAAATGACACCGTCTTCAGTCACCAGGTCAAATTCGGTGTGGGCCCTGGGCTCCCAACCCGTGTGCTGTAAACTCAAACCCTGACAGCTGAGGTTGCTGTCCCACCTGGGGAGGGTTTTCTTTGTGAATGAGATGCTCTCAGGGGAGGGCACCTCTCGGTCTCTGGAGCTATGAAGAAGCAGATTGAGCCAGCAAGCCCTGGCGCAGGGAAAGAGGCCGCCACCCCGGACTAGAGTTGGTGCCCTTGCATCTGGCTGGACTTGCAAAACTGTCAAGAAAATAATAAACATGCTTGCTAAAGCCACTCGCCCAGAGTTTTGGTCACAGCGGGAGTCGGGGGACAGAGACTTGAGCTGCCCTAGGTTTTCACTGGCGGCGGAGCTGAGCACAGACCGAGTGTGTGAAAGGGTGGTGAGGGCGGCATGGGGAGACCACTGGGGAGCCCGCGAGATGACGGTGGGGGCGGGGTGGCCGCAACAGGAGAGGGGAGGTGGGATTTGCTGTAAGATCGGATGTTAAAAAAA
>NW_022103901.1:28090261-28091965 GCF_000313985.2 Echinops telfairi
GCCACGCCGGTCCCAGCTTCTCCCCCAGGCTCGAGCTCCTGGCTCCATCGCATCCAGATCACTGCTGTTTCCTGTCCCCAATTCACGAAGTTCAACCCAGCCCTGGGTTTTCTCCCAACCACCCAGGCCACCCCCCATGGTCACCCCAGGTTGAGCTCTTAAGTTGTGTCGGCTGGGACCAGGATCAGGCTGACATAGAGACATTATCTCCCCTCTAGGCTTAGGACTGCCGCCTGGCCGGTGCAAACACCGGGCCTGACTCTGGTGGCAATAACCTTGTGTTGTGAGTGACCCTGCACTCCGGGTGCCCATACACAACAGGATCGACTGTTGTGGAGCGTATGGGTTTCCGGGCGTTTTCCTTAAGTGTCAGCCTGGGACCCTGTTCAGCATGCCAGCAACACAGGCCTCCACTGACAAGGAGGGGTGGTGCCTGAGGCGTATCAGCGGGGAATCGAACCAGGGTCTCCTACATGGAAGGGGAGAATGCTACCCCCAGACGACCACTGCCACACTAGTGATTTCTATTCGACACCTCCCGACTCAGAGCGTGTCAACGTGTGTGTGTAGCAGTGCTAGCATGTCCCATCTGCACACTGCACGTGGCCCTTGGCCTCAGCATGTGGCCTGTATGCTGTATGCCTGTCCGACTCCCGCCGTTGCTCACCTCTCGGACTCATCCATTCCGAGCCGGACACTAAGAGATTCGGAACGTCATTTAGGCGCCCAGGCTCCCGGCCAGCAACTCAGGAACCAAATAACCCAGATTTGTCTCCAGATGCTTCCTTACACTTCCCAGTGTCCTTTGTGGTTTTGGATGGGGCGTGACTGACTTCAGCCAAAGGCTTCAGGTTGCAGAGCCGCAGGGAGGATGGATGAGTCCCCAGTCTCCCCTCTCCAGCTGTGGTGAGCTGGAAGCCAGCCTGTGACAGCTTAAGATCCCCCCGGGCCAAAGGGCCTGGCTCTCCCAGCCGGTGCTCAGGGACGCCTCAACCCTTGTCTTAACGTGGAACCAAGACGCCGGGTCCGCTGGTCACTGCAGCACGGCCTGTCCCGTCCTGAGTGACACCAAGGGAGTTCCGGGCAGCACTGGCCACGTGCTGTTCTTGCCTCACCGGAAGACACGGCCCACAGCCGAATCAGCCCCGCACTGGCACTGGCCTGCTCGGCCTCATTTGTCACACCAGGCAACTGAGGCAGAGCCTTGGTGACTTGCCCAGGGCTGCGTGGGGTGAGCACGGGTCAGGGCCAGGCAGGCCCAGCCTCTGTCCACCTGCTAGGTCAACTCCCCACTAACCCCCGCCGCAGTGCTCGGTCAGGCTACAGGACGCCAGGGGGACAAGCGTACAGGGCTGCTCGGGTGCCCACTGGCCCCGCTGGAGGGAGGGATGGCCAAGAGCCTCTGCCAAGCCCCGAAGGAAGAGGAACAGCCAGTTAGAAAGAAATAAAGTTTATCTTTACTGAAAAATTTTTCCCCGCAAATGTTTACGTTTCCAGTGTAAGGCGTTACAAAAAGATATATCCAAGAAAAACTTGGCTTATCCGACGTGAAGAAGGGCATTAATTTACCAGGAGAAAAAAGAAGTAATAATAAATATATTATTTCCACCTAAAGGAAAAAAGATGCTTCTCTGGGTTCGAAGGCGGCAACAGAATTCAGGGCACGTATGCATCCTGCAGCAGCCGCGCCCACTCTGGTCACTG
>NW_022103901.1:28092841-28097324 GCF_000313985.2 Echinops telfairi
GCGCTGAGCGCCTCGTCTCTCCGCGCACCTGTTCTAGGGATGGGCAAACAGGCCGGAAGAGCGCATGGGAAGACTGGAGGGCTTCGGGAGGAAGTCCGCAGTGAGACAAGCACGGCCCCTTGGCCCTGACCTCCTGCAGGGCACGCTCGCGGTTCCCTGCGTCCGAGTTCCTGGAAGAGCAGGCGTCTGACCTGTGGCTCCCTGGACTTCCCTGTGGTGGGCAGGGTTTCCGCCAGTCCCTTTGCCTCAAAACTGCAGCGGCAGGGAAAGAGCCCATTCTGGGTAGAGTTGGTGACCAGGGACCGGATGGAGCAGGAGGCTCCCTGAAGACACAGCCGGTAAGGCGGGCTGGAGAGACGTGAGGCAGTTGGCTGGATTTGGTCATTAGACAACCCGTGTCTCCAGCGGTCTGGCTGCCGCGAACACCCGCGGGAAGAACCAGCGGGCGCGAGCGTGCATGCCAAGGCCGAGGGCCGTGCATGAGCAGCGGAGCACAGCGTACGGAGGGAGGAACGGGCGTCCCTCCCGCTCAGCCCGGCCCACCCCAGGCGGCAGTCACAGGTGGGGCTTTGGTTGGGGGGTGGTTTCTTCTCTTTTTTTTTGGTTTCTGTACTGGAGGCTGGGGTCCTGGAGGGTCCGCTTGTCCTGGGAGCTGGTGGGCAGCGGCTCCGGGCTCACACCAAGCCAGCGTCTCTGGCCATGCTGTAGAACAGACCCCTCTGCTGCAGGAGGCTGGCGGGGGAGCCACATTCCCGGATCTCCCCTTTGTCCAGGACGATCACCCTGAGGGAGGAGGGACGCAGGCATGAGGAGCAGGGAGAGGGTGGGCACCGTGACCCACAGAGCCCGCCTGGGAAGGCACTGCTTTGAGGTCAGGCCCCAGCATCTTCTGCTAGGACTGGAGCAGAGAGAAGCCTTCCAGAGGACGGCCCTGCCTCAAAAACCCTTTCAGCACCCATGTCCTGTGGCTTTAACCCTTAATGATCTATTCCCAACCAGTAACGGTTATCAGATGCGATTATGACAGTGGGCATGTTGTCAGCCTTTGCCACTTGCTCCGCCACACTGGAGATGAGAACCTCAGGTGGGCTACCCCCAGGAAATCCCGTCACCCTAACCTGATCCCAATGCACATGACCCCATGCGTGCCCACTAGAAACCGCGTGCCCCACCAGGGTTTCCAGGCTGGGGCCTTTTCACGGGCAGGGCACCAGGCCTTTCTTCTGGGCACTCTGGGTATGTCTGAGACCCCACACATTCCATGAGTCATCTCACCAAAGTGACCCTTGCCCATCACCCAGTGACGCCACAGTTTACCAAAGGCCAGCAGAGAGTCAGTATTATAGGCCTGGCCACGCAATCCCTTACAAAGACAGAACTTTCCTTTCTGTGACTGACGACTCATAAGCCGGTTCTGACAAAAGTCAAACAGCATAATTTTTTTAAAGTTTTTTTCTTATTATAAGGAGCTCTGGTGGCATGGTGGGTTATGTGCTGGGCTGCTATAATAATGAGGTCAGCAGTTCGAACCCACCAGCCACTCCTCGGGAGAAAGATGAGGCTTTCTGTTCCTTTAATGACCTATAGCCATACTCCTCTCCTTCCCTGTGGAGGTACTGACTCAGAATCCAGTCCCCAGCAGGGAGCGAGCTTTCCTTCTTACTCGCCTTCCACCCTAACTGTCTTTGTAAATCTGATCGCCACGTGTCTTTGGAGGTTGGAAACAACAACAAGCAGCCCGCACATGGAACGTCACCAGCAAGTCAGGCACTGCAGCCTTACCACAGGGGGGCTTCAAAAATGTTTGTGGAGAAACGGAATTAAAAGGCAATGGGATTTGGGGAGCCCCCTCACATGTAGCCCCTGCAGGCTGTATTCAAAACACCAAATGCGCGTGGTTAATCCCAAGTGTGCGCCTTGTGACGGAAAGCACTGTAAGCCAGGGACCCCCTACCCTCACATCGCAGGACCCCTGGCGCTGCAAAAGCTGCCCAGGGGAACGTGTAAGCGCACAGGCCTGGCTGCACTTGAGGAGCTTCACACAAATAGGGGGTTGGGGGGTGACAGTGGGACCCGGGAGCCCACGTCTGCTGATGCCTGGCACGCCTCTGCCACAGGACCCAGCCCTGCCTGCTTCTGAACCTCGCTTCCAACAACTCCTTCCTGACACTCCAGCAGTGCCCAGCACCCAGTAGGTGCTGAGAGCTCTCTCCATTCAACAGCCTTGAAAGCAAAACCCAAGCCTGTTCCCACAGGGTCCATTCCAACGCCCAGGACCGTGCGGGACGAGTAGCACTGCCCCGTCGGGGTTTCCAAAGCTGTCCTCTTGGCGGAGGCACGCGCGCAGCCCCCTCTTCCTCCTGAGGGCTGGCTGGTGGGTGTGAACCCACCTTTTGGTGACCCGCTGCACGCTTAGCCACTCTGCCACCAGGTGAGCGTACACCAGCGCCACGTCACTCCCCTGCCGCAAAACCCTGCAGTGGCTTCCAGGTTCTCTGGGGAAAGAGCCCAACCTGCTCCCAGTGAGATCTAGCCCCTGCCCCCGTCTCTGGCCCTATAGGACAGTAATGCAGCTGGACCACACACTCCACCCCAACTTTAAAAGGACCCACAGCACTTCTGTGGCCCTTCCCGAGCGTGGGGGCCCGAGGCTTGGCGCGGGCCCGCCTGATCATCCCCAGTGCTTGCCGCTCTGAAACCTGCCGTCGAGGTGACTGTCTCCCCCAAATGAGCTCTCCGGCCCCAACAGCGGCACGAAGTGAGTCCCAGGACGCGGCAGGTGGCCGCAACACACGGGCTGGCTGAAGGTGTGACCCGAGGGAGGAGAGGTCCCACCCCTGGGGCTCTTGCTCAGCAGAAGGGCAGTGTCGAGGGAGCAGGTGGGCAGACGAGCACCCAGGCCCCATGTGGCAGGGGCGTCACCTTGTGTAGTCCATGATGGTGTTGAGCCGGTGAGCAATGGTGAGGACGGTGCAGTCCTCGAACTGAGTCCGGATGGTGGACTGAATGAGGTCGTCCGTTTCCAGGTCCACGGCGGCTGTGGCCTCATCCAGCACCAGGATCTTGGTCTTCCGCAGCAGGGCCCGGGCCAGGCACACAAGTTGGCGCTGCCCGACACTGGACAGGCGCAAAGACCACGAGGCAAGAGTGTTAGATCATTCCCAACCAGGGCCGAGCCCTGAGCGCACTTCCACCCTGCCACTCCCCGGCTCCTTCGTCCCAGCCTGCAGCAGACATCACTAATCAGCCGAGCCGAGCGCTCAGAATCAATCTCCTCGCAATGTCTGACCGGACCAGCAGAGGAAGTGTGAGAGGCAGCAGGCATCGCCCTGGGGGGGCCCCTCCCAGCCAGGCCTTTGGCCGACACAGGCTAGAGGTGGGCTGCATACCAGCCTTGCTCCCTCCTGCACCTCCACCTGCCATCTCCATGACAACAGGCCCCGTGGGTTGCTGGAGGAGGAGAGACCCAGTAAAGGCCCCTATCAGCTGGCAGCCAGCTACACCCTGGTCCTGGGCGGGGGCTTGGCCAGTCCCAGCAGAGCTGGGTGGCCGACCTGGCCGTGACTGAGCCGCTGTAGGGGGGAAAGAGCCACGGGCACCACCCACAGAGGTTTCTGTCCGGACGCTCAGGTCTCAGATCCTGGGACCCAGGAGAAGGCAGCGGGAGTTGTGGGCGGGGCGTGGAGCGCTCAGGGCAGTTGCTTTGTGCCACCTGGCAGAGAAGCCTCTCGATATCTAAAACACTGAATGGAGCAGGCATAAGAAAGGCAGTGTACTGGCCATCCTGTTTCGGTATCACAGCAGAGGGAGCCCATTTTACAGACAAAGAAACCGAGGCTGCAAGTGGCAGAGCGGGGACTTGAACCCTGTTTGGACACCCTGCCCACCTGGGCCTGCTCTCCGTGCTCACCTCAGGTTCTCACCGCCTTCCGCGCACTCGTGGTTCAGCTTATCGGGAAGGGCGGACACGAAGCTCTTCAGGTGGGCCAGCTCCAGTGACGTCCAGACCTCGTCGTCCGAGTACTGGCTGAAGGGGTCCAGGTTCATGCGGAGGGAGCCCGAGAACAACACGGGGTCCTATCCGGGAAGGGAACAGCATGTGGAAAAAACGTTCCCAGGGATGCAGGGGGGCGGGGCCTGGACCCTGTCAGGAGAGGCTCTGGGTTTCCTGAGCCCTCGGTGCACAGAGCTTATGGGCCAGGTTCAGGGGAACCCCCAGCCCAGCCGGGGTCCTATCCGGGAAGGGAACAGCATGTGGAAAAAACGTTCCCAGGGATGCAGGGGGGTGGGGCCTGGACCCTGTCAGGAGAGGCTCTGGGTTTCCTGAGCCCTCGGTGCACAGAGCTTATGGGCCAGGTTCAGGGGAACCCCCAGCCCAGCCTAGCTCACCTCCAGGAGGGCCTGGGGGGGGGGGTGACTCTAAGAGGTGACAGACTTAGGCCACCACTCTCCCAGCCACTTTAGCAAAGTCACCTTCCTGCGC
>NW_022103901.1:28097424-28103463 GCF_000313985.2 Echinops telfairi
AGGAGGGCCTGGGGTGGGGGGTGACTCTAAGAGGTGACAGACTTAGGCCACCACTCTCCCAGCCACTTTAGCAAAGTCACCTTCCTGCGCAGTACTTAGGAGGGTTAAGGCCACCTTCCCCCAACCTGGGAGGCAGCAGAGGGCAGCCAGGGTGCAGTGCACTCCGTCAGATGCTCAGGAGGACGCTCCCTGGGCAGCAGAAGTGGGCACTCAGGTGAAGATTCAGGACAGCTGCCCGAGCCCCCTCAGCTGGCTCACAGCATACGCAGGTGCATTACAGGTGGCCTGGGGCCGCACAGCCTTGGGAAGAGCTGTGTTCAGAAGTGCATTGCCACCTGCTTCCAAAGCGCCTGCCTCTGGGTGAACCTGAGCCGCCAACCTTCAGGTTCGCAGCCAAGCACTTAACTGTCTGCGCCACTCGGGGGCTACAGATGAGGACTACCACCAGGTTAATCCCCACCCCGCACCCACGCTCCTTAGAGATTCTGTGGAGATACAGCTGGGCAAGGTAAGCCCACAGCCCCGCCCCTGGCCACGCCCCCGGCCCACCTGAGGGATGATGGTGATCTTGAAGCGCAGGCTGTGCAAGCCAATTTGGGCGATGTTAACGTCGTCAACGAGGATCTGCCCCTCTGCAGACTCGTTGATCCGGAACAAGCCCAAGGTCAGGGATGACTTCCCAGCTCCCGTCCTCCCAACGATGCCAACCTGCGGGGCAGAAGGGACTTTCACAGGACTCTGTATTTTCAACTCGAGGCAACAACAGTAAGCAATCATTGGGCTAAAGAGCCACGTGGTACAATGGTGAAGACTGGCTACTAGCCCCCCAAAACTCAGCCGTTCACCCCACCACAATAGCTTGTGGAAAGGCTTGGTCACTGTTTCTGTAAGGATCACAGCCAAGGAGACCCCATGGGGCAGTTCAATGGGTTGAAATCAACCCTAAGGCCCCCCAAAGCAGCAGCCTCCAGTTATCTCCCCAGTTCTGGGGGTGAGGGCCCCACAAAAGGCCGATGCAGACCCCCACCCGTTGGTCCCCATGCCCCATCTCAGCAGAGGGAGGGTCTGGATGTTGAGTTGGCCTCGACTTCGCCTGTGAGGGGCCTCGCCAGTGTTTCCGGGCTGAGCTGTCGGGCTCTCAGTGGCTGACACTTCGGACCACCAGGCCTTTCTTCTGTGACGCCATTGGGTGGGTGCAAACTGCCAACCTGTAGGTTGGCAGCTAATGGGGAAGCCGGGCACTTACCCATTTGTGCCACTCGGTAGCTCATGAATGGCCAGTAATCGACACTCCTGCCACCTTGTGGCAACTGGCCCCTCCCTCTCTACCCGAGGAGTCACTCATGGTGCAGCTTGTGTGCAAAATGCTCACGGTGGGATGTCCGGGCAGCCACTCCCATCTCCCTGCTGCCACTGGGAAGATGACCTCCCAGGAACCTCGTGCGCACAGGCTCGGCGAGGAATGCAGCACTGTCTCATGGAAACAGCCAGGAAGAGCCTCGGTCTGATTTCCGAGGACGGTCTCAGAGTCCCAGGCCAAAGGCTGGGTCCTGGGAAGCCGCCTGGCCCAGAAGCAGGCTCCAACATTCTGACAATTTCCCGAACTCCTTTGAGCCAGCCCTAACAGGATGGCGATATCTTTCTGCGCCAGAGACTGCAAACTCAAATGGCTACGGAAGCCACCTAGGTCCAAGAAAAGGGGCAGGGGGGGCCTGGTTTGGTCTAAAACATCTGAGCCTGGTGTTGCCGGATGCTCAGATTCTTCGAGAAAAGTAGGAACTGGGGTTTTGACTAAATGCCTTCTATATTTTTCAATATATGAAACTTGCTCAGTTTGAAAACCTCTCTCTGGGCCTGGTCAGGCTGGGCTTCCACTCTGCTACCCTGCCCGAGGCCCACTGAGTAGCTTCCCTTCCCCCACCCCCACCCCCACTACCACCAAAGGCCGTGCTGCCCACAGCCTCCCATGGAGGGGGCACAGCTGGCTCCATCGGTCTGGCCGTGACCAGCGCCCACCTTCTCTCCGCCGCTGATGGTCACGCTGATGTGCTTCAGCACCAGCTCCAGGTCCTCCCGGTAGCGCAGGCTGTAGTCCTGGAACTCCACGCGGCCTACCTGGGGCCAGGTGCTAGGCGGAGCCGTCTCCTCAATCTGCCAGGGAGCCTGTGATCACAGCAGGAGCACACGTGTGTGTTTGGGGCGGGCACAGGGGTGTGTGAGGAATCCAAAGTCCACCCCCCAACACACAGCAAAGGCTGAGTGAGCTGGCCCAGCACCCCCTCCTGCCTGTCTCCCTCCTGCTCACTCCGGGTGGCCACTCCACAGACATGCCACCCCGTCTCAATCCAGGCCTTTACACCCGCTGTGGGCTCTGCACCCTACATCCGGCTTGTTCCCTCCACCCTCCAGGTCAAGTGGTTCGGTTTCCTGTCCTGTAAAGTGGACACACTGCTGGCAACGACAGCACTCTGGTGGCCTAGGGGTTTACACATTGAGCTGGCAACCACAAGGCCAGTTGTTCAAACCCACCAACCGTACCTAGTGGGACAGATGAAACTGTCTCTTCCTGTAAAGACTGAAAGTCTCAGACACCCAAAGAGGTGGTTCTGTTCTATCCCACGGGGCCACTGGGGGTCACCACCACATGAGAAACTAACTGACTATATGAGAACCACTGCAGGGTCCCAAGGCTGTCAATCTTTAAGGGGCGAATGGCTCCATCTTTCTCCCGCAGAGCAGCTGATAGGTTTGAACCACTGCCTTTGTCCGACACAGGCCGACGCTTCCCTGACAGTGCCACTGGGGCTCCAGAAACTCAAGGCCAACCATAAGATCATTTGTGTAGCCACTTCTTCACTGGCATTTTGCTACTGTTATGAATCGGGCCACCCCTATGAAAGGGTGGTTTGACACCCCCCCACACACAAAGGGGTCGCAACCCACAGGTTGAGAACCGCTGCTTTACAGGGTCCCTTTGAGCTCGTTTCAATTCAACAGCAGTGGGTTTCATCAGCAACTCAATCATCGGGGCTGCACAAAGAGGAAGTGGTTCCATGGAAAATGTTTAGGAGAGGACGTGGCACATCAAAAGGACACGATGTGTGTCTTCACTATGATTATTTTGGCGGTGGTGGTGTGAAGGAGTTATCATCAGTACTACTGGTGGGTGGTAGTTCCGGAAGATAAAACCAGATCGTTCTTAGGGGTCGCATGTGGGTTATCAAGAGCAGGGTGGCATTAAAGTCAAGTCAAAGGCCCTACATTTTCTGTTAACCCTCAGATTCTGCTGCTATCCCCCTCCAGTCCCTCCCCCCACTCCCTCGTCCCCATCGACACACTGAGGACTCCACTTCAATGAGAAATCGACTTAGGGTTTCACAAGGTGTGGTCAGTCCCTCACGACATCGTGATTTTCTGCAATACCCATGGATGCATTCTCGTATTTACTTTTAGGACTTTTCGTTGTTGTTGTTGTTGTTAGGTGCTGCAGCTCAGTCCCAAGTCACAGCGATTCTACATCTGACAGAGCAAACACCGTCTGGTCCTTTGCTGCCTTCTCAACTGACCCACGCTGGAGCCCGTGGCTGCAGAACAGTGTCCATCCATCGTGTCGAGGGGCTTCCTCCTTCTGGCTGCCCTTCCACTTTACCAGGCACGACGCTCTTTCCAGGGACCGATCAGTCCTGGTAACATGTCCACAGACCCGACAGGAAGTTCTGCCATCCTTGCTTCTAAGGAGCACACTCTGGCTGTACTTCTCCCGTGACAGAAGTGTTTGTTCGTCTGGCAGTCCACGGTACTTCAATCTTCTTCCCAGCACCGTCGTTCAAACGCAGCCATTCTTCCTCGGTCTTCTTTCTGGAATGCCCACATGAATATGAGGCGATTAAAAACGCCCTGGCTTGGGTCAAGCCCACTCTCATCTTCGAAGTGACTTGGGTGCTTTTTAATGCTGCAAAGACGTCTTGTGCATTAGTCACTTCACTCAACGCAATCCGTCCTTTGATCTCAACTGCTGAAATCGCTGACAACTGCCATCTTTTCTCCTTTTATCGTGAGGTTATCTACTTGTCCGGGTGTGAGAATGTTACTTCTGTTTACGTTAAGTTGGAATCCTTATTGGAGGTTGCATTCTTTGAAGGCAAGCGCTTCAAGTCCTCTGCACTTCAGCGATGGGGTTGTGTCATCTGCAGACAGGAAGCCCCTAAGGCGCCCTCCTCCCACCCTCACGCACAGGCTTCTTCGCCGGGGTCAGCTGCTGAGATGATCCGCTCAGTACTCAGGCCGACCAAGCGTGACGGAAGGACACACCCGGACGTGCACCTTTCTGGACTGGACACCAGGCCGTGTTCCCGTGTTCTGCTGGTCCCACTCTTGGTCCGCGGATAGGTTCCGCACGAACACAATAAGGCGTTCTGCAATTTCCACTCTTCTCAAGGCTACCCACGGTTTAGGATCCACACCGTGGGAGGGATGCCTTTGCGTAGCCAAGAAAACACACGGAGACCCACCTTTCAGGCCTTCTTTCAGCCAAGATCCACACGCCATCAGTCACGATAGCCCGTGTTCCACAGCCTCCTCTGGATCTGCCTGAACTTCTGGCTGCTCCCAGTCAACGTGCTGCTGCACCCGGTATCGGATGGCCCTCAATAAAATTCCACTGCCACGAGATTGTAACGAAACTGGTCTTTGCAATAGGTACAAATATGGATTTCTCCCAGGCAGTCGGCCAGGTAGCTGTCGCCTAAATTTCTTGGCATAGACGAAGGAGTGTTTCCAGTGCTTCACCAGCTTGTTAAACACGTCACTTGGTGTTCCATTAGCTCCGAAAGCCTTTCTCTTTGGTGAATGCTTTCAATGAAGCTTGGACTCCCTCCTTCAGTACCACTGGTTCTGGATCAGATGCTGCCTTTTGCAATGTGCCAGCTCTTTTTGTCCAGTGCTGCGTTCCTGCTTTCCGTCTCCTGATGCTCCCTGCTCCTTGCCATGTTTCGCTCATAGATTCTTTCACTCTTGCAACTCAAGGCTTGGTTTTTTAATGCGTTTTTCCTTTTTGTTTTTCTAACTGTAGAGCTTTACTCCTTTCTTCTTAATACCTTGTCTTCTCGAGCTGCTCTTTGAAATTTCCTGTTCAGCTATTTCGTCATTTCCCCCCTATTTGCCTGAGCTACCCGATGATAAGAACACGCTTCAGAGTCTCTTCTGAGGTGGCTCTGATCTTTTTCTTTCTTTCTCTCCTGCTTTTTAAGCCTCATTGCCTTCTGCACGAGTGAGCTTCCTGATGTCCTCCCAGGGCTCTTCGGGTCTCTGGTGTCCCAGGCTCTCCTGGGCTTGCTTTCGTTGTCTTCATCTTCAACCTGCACTTAAATAAGGGCAATCGGTGCTCTGCTCCACAGTCAGCCCCGGGCCTGGCTTTCGCTGTCGATACTAAGCTTCTCCACCGTCTCTTCCCACAGGTGCAGCCAACTTGACTTCTGCATATTCCATTGGAAAAGTTCACTTGTATAGTTGCCTTTTGCGTTGCCGGAAAAAGGGATTTGTGATGAAGTCATCATTCTTATCACGGGACCCCCAGCTTCATTACTATCACCAAGCTCTTATTTTCCAACTACGGTTCCTTCCCCTTTGCTCCCAGCGTTGGTATTCCAATAGGATCAACGCACCTCGATGGCAAGTTGGATCAGTTTCAGATTGAACATTTTGGTACAAGTCCTCCCACTAGCTATAGTGGTTGGTGTACACATTTCCTTGGAAGGTTCACTGCCTGGAGTTCCCTGTATGCAAGCGGATCTTCTCCTATCACAGACAGTAGCATACTTCAAGAATGATCTTGAAATGTCCTTTTTAAATGATGAGTGTGTCATCATCCCCGACATAGCAAAAACGACCTCACTACCTAATTCAAGATGGCCAACACCAGTGCACATCAACCACTGACACCTGGGCGGTGCTTCTACGTGTGACCCACTTCATTTCTGAGGACTTCCAGGGCTCCTGGATTCACACTGCGTACCCTCCAGGGTCCAGTCGTGGACAGAT
>NW_022103901.1:28104163-28112998 GCF_000313985.2 Echinops telfairi
GGGCTCATCTGCTGGCACCGTCTCTGACAGTGCTCTGCTGCTGGTCATGAGGTTGCTTTGGTGGCCAACGTCTCAAAAGTGGGCAACCTGTTTCTCCTTCAGAATCTCTTCTTAATCTGGAAGCTCTGTCAACAGTCTGAGTGGCCCTGCTGGTATCTGAATTACCAGTGACATAGCTTCCAGCACTACAGCACACCCAAGCCATCCCAGTCCGACAGACTGACTGGCAAGCAGTGATTAATCTACATAGTCGTTACTTGCATATTTACAGATATTCTCTGAGTGCCCTGACCGTGTAGATATGGGCATCCCATACCTTGGAAGAAAGAAAAGATCCCTATACAAGATCTTCCTGCCCTAAGATCCGGTGGTTCTCTTTGGGTGTTAGAGAGATTACAGAACATGCAGGAGACGAAGTTCTACCTGGTGATGAATCTTGCCTTTCCCTCCTGGGAGGCAGAAGATACACAAGATGTGAGTGGAAGGTTTCCTCTGGGAAAAGCCCTTCGGACTGACCAGCAAGGTCAGGCCAGGGGTTCTTGACGTACCTCCTTCTCGGTTTCTGAATACTCCTTGAGCCTCTCCACGGCCACGATGTTGGTCTCCATCTCGGACGACATCCGCACCAGCCAGTTCAAGTACGTGGTCACCTGTAAGGGGAAGGGCCACGTGCAGTTTCCAGTGAGCACATGCTACTTTCACTCGAGCCAAGTCAATGATGCGTGATGGACTACTGCGGATAACCAAGTACAAACTATAGCACCCCGTGTAACCCTGTCCCTGCCTGGACTCCCCCCCACCCCACTTGGTTGTCCTGCATCTCAGGATAAAAGAACACCGTTGTAAATAAGGCATGGGCCATGACATCATCTCCAAGGGAACTCAGGGGAAGTTGGGAACACAGCACAGAGTCGAGGAGATGCAGCTAAAGCTCTCTTGCAGCTGGACTCCCACAGGCCACCGGGGAGCCGGCCGTTGGCACCTCCATTGGGACAAAGCAGGGCGGTGGCGGCGGCCCCCCTTACCTGAAGCGAGTAGGACACAGAGAGGCCCACCAGGCCAGCACTGAGGCTGTGTCGGGAGATGACCGCAAACAGGGCTGCAAAGAGCACGATGCAGTTGCCCACACACTCCAGCCGCACAGCCAGCCATCTGCGTGAGACACACCCGGGCCACGTCAGCCAGCCGTGCTGAGGTGGCGCCTCCGGCCTCGCTGAAGTCGCACCCCAAAACAGTTTCTGAGACAGGCCCTCTCAGCCCCCTGGAGATGAAACACAGCTCGGGAGCAGGGCAGGGGGCCGAGGGATCCGACTACAGCCATTCCTCCTGAGATAGTTAAGGTTTATTGTGCCAACCTGGCCGATAAACACATGTGGGGTTAATTGAAGGGCGGTGAGATAAATGGCTCGGTGAGCCTCGTCTTTCTAGTTCTCAGGTCTCTTGCTTTGTGATGGTCTGACCAGGGGGCAGCTGCCTTAGCCAGTTCCCTGCTTCACCTGGCAAGGCTCATGCCCTGTAAGACATCCCCAAGGAGAAGCCACATGGACCTACCCTGATGCAGCCCTGGGTGCTGGAGCAGCCGTGTGGAGACCCCTGCCAGTGCTGAGATGCTTACACGTTCACTGACTCAGCTTTCCTCCTGCAGTCGGCATCATAGTGAGTGTTTCGTGAGATGGAGGAGGGCAGTGTCGGACATATGGGCTAATGTTGGACTTACGGGCTTGGATAGCACTGGGTTGGGATGTTTTCTAATGTACACTTACCCTTTATATAAAACTCTCTCTTATACGTGAGCTTCTGTGGATATGTTTCCCCAGCTTACCCAGGCTAACACACCTCCCTAGTGTGGCACCCCCAGGAAGAAAGCTGATTCTCTGGTACCAAGAGAGTGAACCCTTTTCTCATTTTAATCTCAATTTTAACGTACTTCTATCCATCCGTATCTTTGACAGCTGCCCTGCAAATACTTAAGAACTAAGCTGTACAGTCTAGGGCTCTATGAGGCACCTGGGATTTCCAATGGCCTCCTTTGGGTCAGGAGTGGAGAGAAATCGTCTCTTCCTAACGGCTCCCAGAGCTGGATACACCCTCATGCCAGAGCCCTGAGCACATGGATGGCAGGCAAGAGTGGCTTTAAAATGACGGATAAGCAGGCAGCCCCGCACAGGTACACACACACAAAGGGGATTCACAAAGTCCATCGGAAAATGCCACGGTGACTACTTTGTCCTTGTCGGTTCTTGGCTCCCCGTGTGTGGGAGCAGCACTGCTCCCAGGGGTTTTCAGCTGCACCTTTCACAGGCAGTCCACCAGCTCTTTCTTCCAGGGTGCCAGGCACACACACACACACACACACACACACACACACACACACACACAGCTTTATCCTTTGAAACAGAATTGCCATTTTACTTGCGTAGAGGCAGCTTGCATGAGATATAAAACACCACTGGGAATACATCATTTTGATGTTTCCAAATGAGAAACACACTAGGGGTAGATGTTACCGCCGTGGTCTTCAGAAACCCACGTGACTGACATGCTCACGAGATATCCCACAGGCTGATCGGATGGTGTCAAATCCCCTACAGACCCTGCAGAGGCGGGAGGGCAAGGTCTGCAGAAATTCCGGCTATCCCCACCACAAGGACCCTACCGTGGGGGATGGGCTGTCACCTGACCCTCAGCCCTCTTCCACCACCTCTCAAGAAAGCAGTATCTGGAGGTGAGCAGGTGGAGAAGCAACGCTCTTCTACATGCAGCAAACCACCGGCCAGCTTCTGTCCCCTTTCCTGGTTGATGCCATTCAGTCGTGTTTGATCCAAACCTTGCCCCTGGCAAATGACTCGGCCTGACACCTGCCAATCACTATGAGGCATCTGTCAGCTGAGCATGAGGCAGGGAGACGCCTCAGAGAGAGTCAGGGCTGCCACTGACGTTCCCACGTCAGTGCGGGCAGGGTTTTTGGATTCTAGAAGGACGGGGCCCCACACCCTCCCCTTGGAGGACAGAGCTTGGCTCCACACCTTCCTCCTGGGAGAAGGCGGGTGGGCATGGAGGCCTGGGAGCAAGGTGGAGGGGGCCGGGGCACCCACCGGTTGGCCACGATGCTGGGGTAGTAGGCCTTCTGGTTCTCGTCCACCTTCAGGTCGCTCTGGCGGATGAAGCGCTGCTGCTCCTCGAAGGCTCGGATGACGCTGACGCCCAGCAGGGTCTCGTTGAAGTGGGAGTACACCGGGGAGCGGCTGACCGACTCGAGGCGCTTCAGCTGCCGCGAGGAGGCCACGTAGAACCTCTGGGGGTGGGAGAGAGGCTGGGGAGTCAGCGGCAGGCCCTCGGCCCACCTTCAGAGCGCTGTGAGTCTGGACATCACTGCCACAGGCTCCCCTCAAGTGTGAACAAGGCACCTCCCAGAGGAAGGGTCCAGGGGCACCGTGGCTGACGGGCACGCCAGCAGTCGCTCCCCTGGGAGACGATGTGGCTGTCTGCCCATCGAGGATTTACAGTCCCAGCCTGTGCCACAGGGCCGCTACGAACCCCCACGGCTCCACAGCACACGGCAACCACGCCCAGGAGGCAAGGCTCTTCACCGACGCCGGGCGGCCACTCCTCGACGAGCAGGCAGAGGGACAACAGGAAGAGCAGCTAACCCAGGCGTCGGGTCCGCTCTCCCGGGCACCGTTCCAAACCCCTACACCATGACCAGCTCGTCTGGCTTCATGAAACCCTCCCAGAGTCTGACCAAGACGTTTGGACGGCACAGAGACACAGGCCTACAGGCAGAGCTGAGAACTGGCAGAGCGGGGATTCGAGCCCAGGCCGTCTGGCTGCCAAGTGTTAACCTTTGCACCACACTGGTGCTCTCCGACCAGGGAAGGGGAGGCTTTGAAGGTTTCAGGTCACCCACACTTGTGCTCCGCTGTGGTCTCAGAGGTCATAAGGGAAACAACCTGGCCTGCTTCACCACCTTTTTTGGGGAAGATGAGATTAAGAATCTTATATTCTCAAGTATAATGTATTACATATTTACACAGACATACCACACACATGTACACCAAGGGGGTTCAGAAAGCTCACAGAAAATCGGAACTAAAAAATATTGGCGTTCTTCTACAAATTTTTGAAACTTCTTCGCGTGCGTGTGTGTGTTTATCACAGAACACAATGTCTGGTAATATTAGACTGAACCATAAGAAACGGCGATCTCACCTTCCCGACACAACCGCTGAAGACAAAGCGGGTGAATAAGCAAGTGTGGTGAAGAAAGCTGATGGTGCCCAGCTATCAAAAGATAAAGCGTCTGGGGTCTTAAAGGCTTGAAGGTACACAAGTGGCCAACTAGCTCAGAAGCAACAAAGCCAACATGGAAGAAGCACTCCAGCCTGTGTGATCACGAGGTGCTGAAGGGATCAGTTATCAGGCATCAAAGAACAAAAAATTCCATCATTGTGTGCTCGCCTCTATGATACGATCACTGAAGACAGATGTGTGCATAAGCAAGTGTGGTGAAGAAAGCTGTTGGTGCCCGGCTATCAAAAGATACAGCATCTGGGGTCTTAAAGGCTTGAAGGTACACAAGCGCCCAACTAGCTCAGAAGCAACAAAGCCCACATGGAAGAAGCACACCAGCCTATGCAATCACAAGGTGTCGAAGGGATCAGGTATCAGACATCATCAGAACAAAAAATCTTACCATAGTGAATGAGGGTGGGAGTGCAGAGTGGAGACCCAAAGCCCATTTGTAGGCCACTGGACATCCCCTTACAGAAGGGTCTCGGGGAGGAGACATGCCAGTCAGGGTGTGATGTAGTAACAATGAAAAATACAACTTTCCTCTAGTTCCTAAATGCTTCCCCCCACCCCCACCCCTACTACCATGATCCCCATTCTACCTTGCAAGTCTGGCTAGACCAGAGGATGTACACTGGTACAGATAGGAACTGGAAACACAGGGAATCCGGGGCGGATGATCCCTTCAGGACCAGTGGTGTGAGTGGTGATACTGGGAGGGCAAAGGGAGCGTGGGTTGGAAAGGGGGAACCAATTACAAGGTTCTACATGCGACCTCCTCCCTGGGGGACGGACAACAGAGAAGTGGGTGAAGGGAGACGTCGGACAGGGCAAGATATGACAACATAATAATTATCAAGGGTTCATGAGGGAGAGGGAAGCGGGAAGTGAGGGAAAAAATGAGGACCTGATGCCAGGGGCTTAAGTGGAGAGCAAATGTTTTGAGAATGATGAGGGCAATGAATGTACAAATGTGCTTTACACAATTGATGTTTGTATGGATTGTGATAAGAGTTGTATGAGCCCCTAATAAAGCGATTAAAAAAAAAAAAGAAATGGCAGTTAGCAGACAGACAAACACCAACCATTTCATCTGGTTTAATGTAGCAGTGGCTGGTGTCAGCTGCCACCAAGTTAGTCCCGACTCGGGAGCCCAGCCTACAAGAGAATGCACTGCGGGCTGACCCGGGCCGTCCTCCGGTCGGCTTGGCTGGACTCCTACTGGGGCTCGCAGTTTTCACTGGCCTTCAGGAAGTAGGCGGTCAGGCTTGATCACATTCTAGCATGTTTCAGGTCCCCGCAGCAGAGAGCTAGTCCTGCAGCCCACTCCCCAGGGGGCGGACACCGTCACCACACTGCCCTTGGTCACAGAGTGATTCTGCCTGCTCCTACACCTGAGTCAGATGGGGCATTAACCTCTGACAAACCCAAAGGCACAGCTCCACGCTGGGGAAGTGGGTGTGCAGGTGGGCACTGGTGCCCCCTCTCACCTGGACGAAGAAGTAGATGAGTCCCAGGGGCGGGATGATGACGGCGGCAATAGGCGTGGCCAGCAGGATGATGATGCAGGCGCCGATGACGTTGAACAGGGAGCCCATGAACATCTTGATGACCTGCGGGATCATGGAGTCCACCGTGTCCATCTCCTTGGAGAAGCGGTTCACCAGGTTCCCGCTGGGCGTCCGCTCGAAGAAGCTCATGGGCGACCGCAGGACGTTGTGCAGCAGGTCCAGGTGCAGGTGGCGGGAGGCCAGGATGCCCCCTATGGACACCGCCATGGAGTAGCCAAACACGGAGACTCCTACACACAGGCCAGAAGGGAAGCTGCTGACCAGGGTGGCCGAGGTAGCTGGGGGCTCCCAGCTTCTCCGACAAGTCCACTATCCTAGCCCTGACCATGGCGACAAGCCAGAATCAGTGAGTCTCTGCTGCCTGGTACTCCACTCCACATCCAGAATGCCACCACGGCCCAAGCACTGCATTACCTTGCTTTACAGACAAGGAAAATGAAGCCCAGGGAGGTAAAGCCCCTCGCCTCTCGCGCCCACCCAAACACACTCAGCCAGGCAGGAGCAGAGCTCCAGGGTCCAGTTTTAAATTCCTATTCTCCGGGAGCCAGCAAGCTCAGACAGAACTCGCCCATCGCGACGGCAGGGTTCTAGGGCTCTGCTTTCCAATACGTTAGCTCCTAGCCACACGGGCCACAGGGCACTTGAAGTGTAGTGAGCTCCCCCAGGGACTGAATTTGAAGTTGTATTCACTGTGGGGCATTATCATCTCACATAGCCGCAGGGGACAAATGGCCCTCACCCAGGTGAACGTCACACCTCCTCTGGTCTCTGCTTCCCTCAGTCACAGTGGAGGCCGCTGGAGGAGTCCGTAGGCCGTCAGAGGAGGCAAGTGTAGGGATGCAGCCCCTCCTGTTTTGTTCTAAGCCTCCCCGTCCCAGGGTGCCAGGAGACCGTTCAACCACGGAGCAATCAGGCTTTCCGACAGAGTCCACGGGGACAGACAGACCTGCACCATCGCCTTCCTGACCCAACCAGAAACCAAGGGGCAGGGGTCCAAATGACAGCCTCTGGAGGGAGCCCAGCCAAAGCTTGCCTCTTACTAGCTATGGGGCCTCCTCTGAGTGTTTAGACCAGAGTCAGGTCTCCTCCAGTCGGGGCTTGCTAAATGTTTCCCTATGACAATCGATGCTGTGGGGCCTGGGCGGGACTGGACGGGGGTTTCTTAACCCGGCCCCTGGTGAGTTGGGTCTGGAAGACTCTGTTGGGAGAGCGCATGGTGGCATGTGGTTTCTGGATGCCAGGAGTGCCCACACACAGTTATGACTTCTGACATTGCTCAATGTCCACTCGTGGGCAGCCTTGGCCCAGCAGAGAGCCACTGGCGTCAACGAATCCCTACCTCACGCCACAGCTACAAGCCCACACAGGAAACTTTACAGCACCGTGGCAACGTGACACAGGTAAGACGTCCTCCCATACTGCCCATGTTCTGGGGGGCCTTTGCCCTCAACTCTCCTCCTCTTTAAAGGGGGCACAGGGGCATCCCTCCTCCTCCTCGGACCACATGAAGCATGCATTCAAGAAACATTCATTCTGACTATCTGAGCATCGGCTGTGTGTTTAGCATCTGAGTTTGACTTGGTATGGGGAGGTGCCAAACCCTGAGAACTTGGGGGACGAGCTCTACGAGAAATAGAAATAAACAGAAGTATTTCCCGGGTTCCAGAATCGGTGGGCGGGGTGGGGTGGGGGCACTAGGAGAGGGAGGCCCACCTTGGGAAATGCCCAGGGCTCCGTACACGCCCAGCCGGAGCTTGGTGTGCTCCTGCGTCCCGTTGACAATGGGATCGTCAGTCCAGAGACTGAGCCAGTAGTTGGAGGCCAGGGCGGCAACGTGGTTGCACAAGAAGAGGAAGATGCTCAGGAAGGAGATGAAGAGTCCAATGGCCTTCATGTAGTCCCAGTACACAGCCAGCTTGACCTGGGAGCACGGGGAGAGAAGCCTTCTACCAAGGGCCCCCAGCCACGCCCACGCCGGCTCAGGCACTCCCCCGGCACCCCTGCTCCCTTCAGCAGCTCCGCCTTCAGGGCACCAGATCCTTGGGAACCCAGCAGCAAAGCCAAGTTCTCTGTCCTCTCGGACTTCCCAGATGGGTCACCTACAGCCAACTAGAGCCCCCAGGCGCCAACCCGAGTCCAGCTGCTGGGGTCCGGAGGCCACTGTGCCTTCAGCTGTGACTTGGTAGGTCACAGGGCGGCTCAGTGCCTCAGTTTTGCACACCTGTGCAGGTTTGCAGTGAGGAACACAGCACGTGGGGAGTGCTCCGAGGAACCGGGAGGGCAGGCCTCACCTTCCCCGTCTGAGCCTTGTCTGCCTCCATCAGCTTCCAGGTGGCCTCCTTCTGCGCCTCCTCATCCCTCTGCAGCTCCGCCGTGCTGCTGTGGGGCTTGTGCGTGTCGCCGCTGTAGGACGAGTGGCTGCTGAGCTGTCTGGGGGAGCAGGGCACGTAGGTGTCAACCACACCAAAGCCCCGGACGCAGCCTTCAAACGCAGGGGCTGGTGGTCTGTGCTGGGTGGCAGGGCCCTCCGCAAGAGGGGGCGTACTCAGCAGCTACCACACTCCCCCGCCCCAAGTGCACCACGAGGTGTAGTGCATGGACGAAGAATAGCCGACAGAAAGAAGGTGAGGGGAATTCTCGGGCTCAGCTGCCCATAGCAGCAGTCTGGCACGGCCACCACGTGGCCCTCTGTGACCTTCACACCCAGAGGACCCTGTCCTTACAGCCCTGCCAGACAGGGAGCAAACACCAGCCTCTCTGCTAGCTACCAAGACCAGGGGCTCTCAGAGACCGTTAGCTGTACTTCAAACCCCAACTCCCTGCCAGCCAGTGGATTCCGACTCAGCGACCCTACACTGATGGTGACGCATTTTCACAACCAGAGAGGCTACTAGCAGAGAGATGCCCTAGGCAGGGCCAGACCCTGGGCTTCTGTCCAGCTGCATGATGATTTGTGCAGGGCTCTCCGTTGGCT
>NW_022103901.1:28113098-28117816 GCF_000313985.2 Echinops telfairi
GACGGCAGGAACGATCTCTAGAATCACCAGCCTGGGCGAAGCATGGTGCACAGGGAGCTCGCTGTGACTGCTTTCAACCCAGCACCGGCGCCTGTAAGCTCCAGGCTCCTCGCCCTGACCCTGCCACAGGCTCACACCACGTAGGGGCCTGGCGTGCCAGAAGGACTGACCGACAGTTCAGTCACAAGGTCACAAGGTCCCTGTGAGCTGAGCCCCTGGCAGAAATGGTGCCAAGGCTCAGGTGCAGGAGATCCGGGAGAGAAGGCAGAAGGTAGCCCTTCCTGGGGCCCGGTAAGCTCAGCTCTTTGTGGGTCCCTGCCCACCCTCACCTCTGCAGCTGCTTCCCCGAAGCGTCTGTCACCAGCACTCCATTCTCCATCAGCTGCACCTCCTTCGCTGGACTGCCGCCACTCACGGGCCCTGGCAGGAGAGAGAAAAGGGGGGCTGGGTCTTCACGGGCCAGACGCCACAATAAAAGACAAGGAAACCCTGCTACTTGCGGGGGACCAGGCAGAGAACCTGGCCACCAGGAGGCTCGGAAAGCAAGACTTGAACTCCTGGGGCACAGGCCATGTCTCGAGCTTGGCCCCTTGGCGTGGGGATGGTGCAGACCCTACTCAATGAGGTTGCTGGGCCTGGGGGCACCAAATGTCAGCTAGAGCGGCACCCCCAGCGATAGTCTCTCTCTGTACGTTAGATGGAGCATACGGGGCTGGGGTGCAAGGTCCCTCGCAGGAGCAAGGAAGGGTGGAGCCCTCTGGTCCCCAAGCATCTCAAGAGGAGTGAGAGTCCCAACAAACCGCAACCAGTCCAAGGGCATGGGCCACCAGGCAGAGTCCTGGCTAGGAGTGGACCCTCTGGTTGCCACACCATAGGGAGGTGCAGGGATGTCTGGGGAAGGGGCCGCCCCGGGAGTCGGGAAGTATTTTCAATATCCTGACAACTGAGAGAGTCTCTGTGAGGTCGACCGCTCCCCGGAAACCCCAGTAACAAGAACCGGATCCTCATCCAGGCCCACAGGGCCTCCTTTGCATTTTTAAGCACGTCCTACAGACAAGGTTGAGGACCACCGTGTTAAACATGCCCGATAGTGCCAGCCGCTCCTGTTCTCGCCCCGTCAAAACCCCACAAGGAAAGAACAGCCACCTCATGCAGGAAGAAAGGGCTGGAGTCCGCGGGGCGTCCACGTAGCCACATGCAGCCAAAGCTCAGAGGCGCGCACAACCCCCTCGGCCGTCTTCCCCTGGGGCAGGGGACTCAGAGGCCTGCTCCATGGGCGGTGGGTTCCAGAGAGCCCCTCCCTACATCCCAGCAGTCCCAGGCCCTCTCCCCACCCTCAGAGCATCACTTAGAGCAGTGGTTCTCAACCTTCCTAAGGCCGAGACCCTTTCATACAGTTCCTCGTGTTGCGGTGACCACCCTCCCCCAACCATAAAATGATTTTCGTTGCTACTTCATCACTGTCATTTTGCTACTGTTATGAATCGGGCAACCCCTTTGAAAGGGTCGTTTGACCTCCCAAAGGGGTGGAGACTCACAGGTTGAGAACCGCTGACTTACCTGACCACCCAGCCTAGGGTTGACATACCCCCCTGGGGCTGCTGGGAGGTTCCCCTCTGACAGGGACAGGCCTGACATGGGAGCAGGTTCAACTGGCCCTCCCCTGTCTGCCTGCTCTTGGAGCAACTCGCCCTCTCCTCGTCCTGTTGGTCAGGATACCTGTTTCCACCCTGACCTGCAGGCCTGCCCCAGGTAAGCCTGCAGGCTGCTGGCTCAGGGCCCCAGTGAGACACGGGCAGTCGAGCTGGTCCATCCCAGAGTCTGGGTTCCTGCAGCTCAGCTATCTTCCCAGATCCTGGCTGCTCGGTCCTGCCTGGCCCATCACAAGCCCCAGCAGTCGGATGGCCTTTGTGGTTCAGGCGACTGGAGCCGGCTCTATAGCTCGTGCTATATAGTCCCTCTCCACGTGCTGCTGCTACTGCCAGGACGTAGGTGGGACGGGTCTGCGACCTGCCTGCCGGTGGCTTTGCATCACCCCAGGGAGACAGGGCGAACTTTCCCTCTGGAATCCTCAGAGTGACACCCCTCCCCCGGGACCCCAGCAGCCCACCATGTGGTGGTGGTGGTGGGGGCACTTCATCTGGTGCTCTGGTCCTCATTGTCCAGGCCTGCCTGATGGCCATCCAGACAAGGGGGGGCAGGGGGCATGTCTGAGTAGGTAAGCCCACCGCTGTGAGCCAGGCATGGCACAGTCACCCACACTCCCCCTCCTTGGCCTGCAATGTCCTGGTCATCTGACTGGAGACCCAGGGACACCCAGCTGGCCTGGGGCCATGCTGGAGCGCAGATTGCCCTCCCCAGCACCAAGGGCAGTAAGCCTGGCACAGGGAGGTGCCCAGAAAGTGTGTGCTGGAGGGACGAATGACCGACGAGAGGGGCGGGAACCCAGGCGGCCGTCTGCTCCCTCCCCAGGCATGCAGCCGCGGTAGAAGCCCACGCGGGCCCACTCTGCCAGCGCAGTCCGTCCTCGCACTGCCCACTGACCTTCCTCCGCCTTGGCCACCAGCTTGCCGCCTGGAAAGTCATGAGACCCGAGAGAGGGTTAGGAGCCGAATCAGAGCCCCTGCCCCCGTGCCCCCGCTGACACGGCCCATGGGAACGAACGAATGGGTGAGGGGCACAGGCCACGGAGGGCCCTTCCCCACTTGGGGCCTCAGTCTCCCCATCCCACATACGCTGGGTGGGTCCCTACGAGCCGGCTGCCGGCAGAGACCAGCCTCTTGCCCATAGTCATAAGTGTTAACTGACCAGGAGAGAGGTAGGAGACAGAGACTCACCTTCTGTCTTGAGGTCTGTTTGCACGGCAGCAGAGAGAACAGAAAGCAAGGGTTACAGTGAGGCCCGGTGAGCAGGCAGGGAAAGGTGGTGTTGGCCTGGCTCCTGCCTTCAGTCTCTGAGAGGAGACGCTGCTCCCAAGAAGGGAAGGGTGGGGGGATGGTGGTGCAAAGGTGACCCAGCTAGCATCTTGTACCCTCCCAGGCTGTGATGGGGTGCCTCCGCTGGGATCTCACGGGCCCCTGGGCTCCCCTCCATTGTGTTGTCGTGATGTGCTCAGTGGCATGTCTCCCCAGCCACCTGTGAGCTCTCGAGGGTCCGGCCCAGGGCTTCTCGGCCACTCTGTTCCCAGTACCACTTGGGTGTGGCTGCCAGGCGCAGGTGTACAGGATGGCACTGCCCAGCTCTCAGGGCACCAGCGCACACAGTGAGCCCATACCGGCGACCCTGCAGCAGGTGCTCTGAGCACCTCATCTGACACGGAAGCAAAGGAGCAGAGCTGACCTTCCACATGCCAGAGGGCCCCCCTCCTGGCACAGCCTGCACCCACAACTGGCGCTGAGAGTAAGGGGTAAACTCTGCCATGTTTCCCTCATTTCCTGGGCTACCTGTGTCAGTGCAGAGGCCTGTCATGTAACAGAGACAGGGTAGCAAGACTGAGTGCACCCCACACTTAGCAAGCGCTCTGCGGGGGAAAGACTTGGTGAACTGCCCCTGTGGACAGTGGGCAGTACACCCGCTGCGGGAGGCCCATTCTGCTGCGTGGTTGCCAGGGGCTCAGTCAGAGCCTGGGTACCAAGGACGAGGCCATGTGAGGAGGCCACCAGAGGGCAGGGCCCCCCACGGGGAGGGCGACAGAGAAGAACACAGGGGAGGAAACAGCTGGGCCTGGGGACATGAACAGTAAGGTACTGTAAAATACTAAGCGTCCAGCTCTTCTGTGCAAGTAAGCACAAGGAACTTATGACTCAGCCAATGTCCGGAGGGCCAGATGAGGGGGCACCCGGGGGGCACAGTGGCAGTGGAGCCGAGCGAGCAAGCCCGCTTGACTGACTCATAGTGCCCACAGGGTTTCCCCAGGCTGTCATGTCACCAGGAGGCCTGCCGCGTCTTTCTCCTGCGGAGCGGCCTATAGGTTCGAACCTCCAGCCCTCTGGCGATCAACCGACTGCTTTAACCACTCAGCCTTTCACCCCCACAGCAGCCACCTCGGGAAGTTGTTTATTCCAGTACCACTGCCTTTACTCAAGAAGGTTCCGAACTCGGCTTGGGCCAGGGCCACCAGGCCAGCCTCACTCGTGGGAAGAGTCACAGCACTGCTTTACAGTCACTGCCTCAATTTTGACCAAAAACGGGCCTCACTGACTGCAGTGCCCAGCTTGAGCCACCAGACCGGCTGTAGAAGTTCTTCCCCCTCAGACGAGGAAGAAATGCCGCCCCAGGAGGGTGGCAGGAGAGGAGAAAGATCAAGGCCAGTGGGCCGGAGAAGAGCTGAAGTTCAAATACAAGGAGCAAACATGCCCAAAAAACCACTCAGACTCCGGGACAATGTTGGAAAGCTAACACCCGTCTCCAGATCACATGCTTCTTGCAGTTTTCCTAGCTCTATAATGAACATGCTAATTTTATAAGCAAGGGGGGAAAAAAAAGTCCACAAAAAATGGGTTAAAGAGAGCGGCAAGAGGATTCAAACGAACATTAGACAAATGGCCTCCCTGCTGGGATAAAGGTCAGGCTCTCAATCTCTCCAGGGGAGATCTCTGGGGATGTGGCACCAGGCACCAGGCATGGGGTGCTGGAGAGCTCCCATGTGGGGGCTGCCCTGGTTACCACAGGGAGCTCTGCAGGCTCCCTAGATGCCTAACAAGCAGCAAAGTCAACCT
>NW_022103901.1:28118624-28120964 GCF_000313985.2 Echinops telfairi
TTGGGATTGGAGTATATCTGCAGGTTGTATTGACATTTTCACAATATTAAGTCTGCCTATCATGAGCATGGGATATTTTTCCATTTATATAAATCTTTTTCGATTTCTCAAAGTAATGTTCTATAGTTCTATTTATATAAATCTTTTGTTTCTTTCAAAAAAAAAAAAAAAGAAGCATTGCTTTCAGTTTTAAGTTCTTAAAAAATAAAGCAGTCATGAATTTTTTTCCCTCCCTTATTCTTCTAGGTATGGCAGCGAATGAGCTGATTTGTAACTGGGGGGGGGGGTAGGGAGGGCTACCAGATAAAAGCTTTCTAGGAATCAGTCCTATAGCCACTGCTGGGGGAGGAGGGGCCGTACCTCCCACCTACGCCTCCAGGCCTGGATCTAATCCCTCTTATACCTCCCCTGCCCCATCACAATGAGAGGGGTCTCCAAGCGAACACTCACCCGCCTCCACCTGCCAATTTCTAGAGAAGACGCAGGGTCGGGGAGAGGGGCGGTAAGAAGAACCCGTTTCCCTAAGGACAGCCAGATATGTGGTCCAGACAACCCAAGGTCACCAGAGGAGATGGAACCATTGGCCTGGACGCTGGGACACTTACAGACGGAGTCCTCCAGAGAAGAGGGGGTGGACCCCACAGGACTGAGCGCCCAGTGGCTGAGGACTCGTCCTGCTGGAGGCAGGGAGACGGAACTGGGTGGGATAGGGTCCCAGGGCAGAAGGTTGGTGGGTGGTATTCTATTCTTAGCACTGAATTAAGTGCACAACATTCATAAGGAAGCCAGCAGCACCTACACTCCGGAGAGACTGCTCGGGGTACTCAGGCAGCTGGAGAGGAATTGGGAAGCAGAGAGGCGGGGGAGGCCAGTGGAGGTAGTTTGGTCTTGGCTCACGTGGCCGCCAGAAAGGGGGGAGAGCACCTACTTCGGGAATGCTCAGTAACCGCACCGCGCCGATTTATAAAGCACAGGGAGCGACTGCAGCCCGCAGCAGCCCCATCCAGGGAAATGCGGTGATCGTGAAGCTGCCCTCCACCGTGGGCTTGGCGTGACGCCAAAACCCAAATCACCCAGTGCATGCTGACTGAGCAACCCTTACAGAGGGGTAGAACTGCCCCGTGAGGTGCTGTGGCAAGAACTGTTCATGGGGGTAGAAAACCCTGCCTTTCTCCCAAAAGGCAATCAAAGGATGGAAATGACAAGAGGAAATCAGGCTAGGGTTAAGGGAGCACCTTCCAACCACGAGGGCATGGCCACGTAGAAACCAACCCAACCCGGACCACCACACTGCGGGCTGCCAGCCGTCCACCCCCACTGGAAACAGAAGATCCTTTTCTCTCACAACCACTGGAGTTGGAGCCAGTTCAAGCCCACCAGCCAGCGGCTCTGGGGAGGAACGATGTGGCAGTCTGTTGCTGTCAGAACTGACAGACACTCTTTGAGACAGTTCTACCCTGTCCTATAAGGGTTGCCATGAGTCGGAATCGACCCGACGGAAGTTGGTCTGTCTTGATTTATTGGGGGGGCGGGAGTGTGCACGCTGGGGTTCACAGCAGTACTATCGGCAACAGGCAATGAGTGGGAAGAACCCCAGGGTCCATCAAACAACAAACAGGAAAACAGATGCGCCAATCTAAGCGGTTACTTGGCAACAGGAAGGCATGAGGCACTGGACCAGGTGCTGCCATACAGACGAGCCCTGAAACCACGGGCTGGGCACCGTCAGCCACACAAGGGCCAGGGGAGCCCGAGAGCCTGCAGGAAGCTGGAATTACGAGGTCGTGGGATTCTCCCAGGAACCTTTCAAAGCGCCCGCATGCTATAGGACCCCATCCATCTACTGTCCAGAATAGGCAAATCTACAGACACAAAAGAGTAGCTTAACTGGGGGTGGGGGGCCTAGATCTGGCAAGGCCAGGGTGTGGGAGGACTGAGGGTGGCTCTCACGGACAGCGGGCAGGGATTGTTTTGGTCGGGCAGTGGTGGTAAGACATGTTCTATAGTTGTGCCAATGTCTGCACAACCTTGGAAAGGCTCCCGGCCAGGGCCCAAACCTTCCACCAGCTGAGAGGAGCGTGCAGGCTGCTGGGAAGCCTCCGCTGGTTTGCAAAGATGAGCAGGGTGTGAGAGTGGAACCCAGAATTCTCTGAGGACTCCCAAGGCGTCTCCTAACTCCTGGGGCGGGGGGGTGGGGTGAGGGGTGGGGGTAGGTGCCAAGGCACAAGGTGCCTGGGAAGGGTGATGCAAGGTGCACACGGGTCAGGTGAGGGCAGGCCACCTTTGCCAGGTGGTCAGAATGGCAGCCATAGCTAGCTAAGTGCCGGCCGCACACCTAGG
>NW_022103901.1:28121064-28137681 GCF_000313985.2 Echinops telfairi
GGTCCGTCTAGGGACTGCAGTACCTTACACCCACACACCTGCCAGGGAGCGAGCGGCCAGGGCTACTACAGCTGCGTCTGCCCTCACTTCCATTCTGAGTGACGACATGGGACTCTGACGGCCTCCTGAGAGGCTGGAGGGGTGTGGTGGCCACTGTCCCCAGGACAGCGGCGAGCGCCAGAACTTTCCCTGTGAACTGATGACCTCTGGGGACCCAGCTGTAGAGCAGGAGGACAACCTGGGGGGCTAGCCCTACTCTGCTGAGGCACGGGGCACCAAGCCAGGCAGATGAGCCACAGGAGCAGGGGAGCTGGTAGGAAGCTCGAGGAGGCCACTGGGCCTTCAAGGCCCCCCCCCACCCCCCAACTGAGGGAAACGGGCAGGCTGACCCTACCTTCGTCCTCAGGGTCCTGTTCCTGCTCTGTGCTGGCGTAGGTGCCCAGGAACTCAGCGAAAGCCCCGTCGCGGGCCAGCAGCTCCTGGTAGGAGCCCATCTCTGAGACCTTGCCTCCACTCATGACGATGATGACATCCACCTGTGGCAGGTAGCTGATGCCGTGTGTGACCAGGATCCGCGTCTGTGGGCAAAGCGAAGGCCACATCGGCACCCGTGTGAGCAGCCCGCCCCAGCTTCGCGGCCCGAGGGTCTGCAGACAGAGCTTGGTCTGAAAGCAGCGGACGCAGGCATCCACATGGGAACACGCAGGGGTGTTCATTACTATTTCTAGGCAGCGGGGTGATGTGTAGTTGCTTTTTTAAAGATTCCTTTTTCCCTTTTAATAAAAGATGTTTGAAATCTTCTTCTGCATCTCCATGGTGTGAAACTCCATAGTGAGGGGACTGCTTTTGGAGTGGAACTCACGGTGCCCAGCCAGTGGCCCGGACAGCTATCGGAATCAAGGAAGACAAAAAACAGTGGCGTGTCCCCACCCGCCTCTCCAGGAGGCATGAAGCTATTCATTCCTAGGCCTCAGGCGCCTGGCCCTCAGCCCTGGCCTCCCTGGTCAGCCCTGGGAGCTCCCGGGAAGGGATGTCCTTCTGCCAGGCTGCCCCATGACTTAATCGGGAAGAGAGACACCTCTTGGCCAACTGGGTGCAGTCGGCGCAGAAGACTTACCCTATAAAGACAGGCGTGAGCAGGGTGCCTCAGGAAGGGCTCCAAGGTAAGCAAGCATCAGAAATTTGCTTTTAAAGGCCAGTTAAAAACAGGCTGGGGCAGCATGGATTCCCACAGGGAACACAGCCTGGCTTAACCAAAGAGGGAAAGAAACACACACGTGTACACACACACACACACACACACACACACACACACGTCACCCAGGCCCCATCGTAGGCCCCACTTCCAACAGTACCTTGTTTTTCAGCATCCCCTTGGGGCCCACCACATTTTCAAATATGTGCTTTCCCACGTGGGCGTCCACGGCCGAGAGAGGGTCATCCAAGAGGTAGACGTCGGCGTTGCAGTACACAGCCCGGGCCAGGCTCACACGCTGCTTCTGACCCCCAGACAGGTTCACGCCCTGGGGAGAGAGGGCCGACACCAGGGGAGGGTTTTCTAGAAAGCCCAAGAAGTGCAGCCAGGCCCCCCCAGGGTGGCCTGCTCAGAGGTCGTGGGGGCAAGGAGCCTGCTTCTGTCTCCTACTCATTCGGTTGGCGGCCATGCCCGTTCCAGTGAGAAGGCTGTCCCCCTCGTAGGTGGACATCTGGCCCCCTCCCCCTCTCCTAAAGAATGCTCCCCCCCCCCCACAGGCCCATCTGCAACCGGTCATGGGAACGGAGGGAGCAGGGCTAGGCAGCACGGGGTGTCCTTGCGCCTGGAGTCACCATGAGTTGGGGCCCCCTCCACAGTGGGGAACACCCACGCAGACTTCTTTCCCCCTTTGTCATGTGACTTTGTGGACAGAAAGGCACAGAGAAAGCATTTTTTTTAAAAAGGGACACGTGCATTCTGTGCTTTGAGTGTGTGTTTCTTCTGTCGCCCCGAGAGGAGCAGCCCTGCGGGGTCCTTGCTGCGCCCTCAGCCTGGGCCTCCACGGGAACTCATGGGGACCAAGCCAAAGCCAAAACTGCAGCCGGGAGCCCAGCCCAGCGGACACCCAGCTGAGCCCTGCCTGGGTCGGAAAGTCGACTCGGAAAACCCCGCACAGAAGAACAGTCCTGTTGTTGTAGGCCCCTGTGACTGTGGGTGTTTGCCACACACCAAGAGCCTACTGACTCCAGAGACCAGAGCGGAAGCCAACAGACCTTCTCGCCAATCTCCGTGCGGTCCCCGCTGGGCAGCATCTCCAGGTCTGGCAGGAGGGCACAGGCCTCAACCACAGCCTGGTAATACTGCTCCTGCATCTGGCGCCCAAAGAGGATGTTTTCCTGGAGGGAGTCATTCTGGATCCAGGCCTGCTGGGGGACGTAGGCCACCGAGCCCTGAGTGGTGGACAGAGACGGGGAGAGAGCAAGAGGAATCGATCAGGCGTGACGGCCACACCTCACCTGCCACGGGCATCCTCCCTCCCACACAAAGAGAGAAAGTGAGTCACGAAACAGAGCTGGGATGAGCGCCCATGCTGGCCAGCGGCTGTCTCTGTTCTCAAGGTTGAAAGGGCTGCCGCCGGCTCGGATGAGATCACGGTATATATTTAGGGATTCTTGACTGAGTGGCGGCAACGGTGGACAGAGCCCCTGCCTCCTCAGAGTGGAGGACCACGGCACGATGCACACAATGAAGCGATTCGGGCGGTGGCAGCTGCCAAGAGCTAAAGGGCTTTCAGAAGGAGGAGTGCCGGGAAGGAGACCTGGAGAAATGTCCCTGGAGGAAGCCCAGGCTGGGGCTGCTTCTGCATCCAAACAGCCGACTGCAAAGGAGGACTCCTTTCCGGTTCACACCAAGTGTCAAGAAGGGCACGAGGGCCATTTCTTTACTAGTGAAACGAACGAAAACACTGGGATTCAACTTTCAGAAAAAGACGTAAACAAGGGCGGACAGGGGGACTTGAGTGAGGCGGGCCAAGAGGGTGGGGAAGAGCATTCCAAGCCGAGGGATAGGAACCTGCAAAGGCCAGGAGGCGGGTATTTCTTGGGACATTCACGAAGCAGAAGTCTGTGGGAGGCCAGCACCGGGTGCAGGCAAGACAGCCAGGCCATGAGCTGGAGGTGGCAGGGGTGGGGCCAGCTTCTGGGGCGCTGGTGCTCACGGGACTGCGGGTTTTTATCAGGTAGGCCAGGAGGAGCCGTTGGCCTCTCAAGGATAGACTGTAAGCACCCTGACCCTTAATTTTAATTCTCAGATAAATAACTGTTAGGGATCATATGTTGTGCTTCCCCCAACCCCCACCCCCCACCCCCAATATGCTTTGGAATCCTGGAGACAGCCAATGGGTGGCACAAAGGTTTGTGTACAGGGACTGAGCTAAAAGCTGGCAGTTTAGACGTGGGTTCCATGGTGCCGTGGAATAAAAGCCTGGCTTTCGCCTACTTCTCTGAAGTTCACAGCCAAGGCAGACCTATGGAGCCGCTCTACTCTGTACCACCCGGATGACCTTACGTCTGTACCACGTCTCCTGCAGGAACTTTCTATCTGTGCACATAATCCAATTGGGAAGCAGGTTTCCTTTGGTACGAGAAAGAGGCTGTTTTTAACCGACCAGGGACAATCAGCTTTACGGAGTTTGGTTCCTAACTACGTTGTATGTGAGTCAGGTGTGGTTATCCAGGACCTCCTGCCTGTAGTTGGGAGAACGCTGTATCTTTAACACCCGATTAAGAATTTTTTAAAAATTCAATAAAGGATCGTAGAATTTAAACTGGCCCTTTAAACAAACAAACAAACAAACAAACAAACAAACAAACAACTCTTCTTTGAGAATATCCCAACAGCGTGGATTAAAAAGTGCCCGTCTCATGAGAGACCCACAGCAGACCCAGCCAGAGGAGGAGCCGAGAGAGGCGTCGAGGAAGAGGCCAAGAGACAGGCACACAGGGGGAGGCGAGGCCAGGGGGGCATGCCTGTGTAACTAAAGATCGAGCACCAGCCAGTGCACAAATGAAATCAACAAATACAAACCCCTTACTGCCTGGCCATCCTTTTTCCTTTAAATATATCTCTATCTCTCTATGTTTAAATTTCAGGTGAAGTTTTCATTTGCTTTGTTTCAGGTGAAGGTTTACCACAGCGCTGTGGGTTACCGTTCAACTTCTACACACGTTGGCTCCGTCTTTATCAGAGGGCGAGCATTCTAGCTCCATTCTAGATCTATCTGGCTTCCACGCACCGAGTTGCCCTGCCACCTTACACTCTCCTCCTTGTTGGAAAGTCCCTCGTGAGTAGCTGGCCCCACACAGGTGATCTTTGCCACAGGGGCACGGTACTCACAGTCCTTTTATCTTTAGAACCAATCTGTTTCTTAGCTGGAAGACGATCTCAGGGGTGAGTTGTCGTAGGGTCGGACCTGGCTCACGGGGACCCCCGGCCCCACCCACCCCCGATACAGAATAGACCTCGGCTTCACTGGCCTCTCTTGACTATTGTCTCCATGGAGGCCAGACACCGGGCCTTGCTTGTGCAGTGCTGTGAGAGTCACTGGCAGTTGGGCACAAACTGCACCATCCAGAGATCTGTGACGTGAGGATGTGCCATCAATGGAGGACACCCATCCCCCTACCTTCTACAATGATGGGGAGCGTAACAGAGGGAATGAGACAGAGACAGAGTGACTGGGAGAGAAGGACCCTGCTCTCCCGCCTCCGAGAGCACGGGGACTGGACGGCTGTGCAGAGGTGCTGCGGCAGCAGTCCTACCATACCCCCTTCTCCTCCCGCCGCCCCAAAGCCCACCGTACCTTGATGGCCACGTGCCCCTCCATCTTGTCCATCTCGGCCAACAGTGCTGAGAGCAGTGACGACTTCCCACAGCCCACTTGGCCCACCACGGCCACTAAGGCACCTTCCGGGACCGAGAAGGTGATGCTGAAAAGACACCAGACACCTGTCAGGCCGGCGCACATGGTCTGATCGAGCCGGATGACCAGAGGCCCCTGCCTGCTGGGACCTGGGTCTGGGGGCGGGGGAACCGAGTGGAGGCAGAGTGAAGGCAAGGTAAGCACCGTTCCTTTCTCCTACGGCAAAGCGGCAACGGTGACGTGCAGCACTTGTACCGAGCTCTGGAAGTCATTAGAGCGTTCCTAACCCAAAGGCGCTGTGTGGGAGGCAGCTGGCCAGCGTTAGTGAGCCCAGAGGTGGATCCCTGGGCTTGTGGGCAACATTTGTCCACTTGGGAGTCAGTCTTTTTATGCTGTGAGCTCCGAGCGGGCTCCAGAAGAGAGACCAGTGTCAGGATGGGGCCAAGACGTGGGAGGGTGGGGAGTCTACGTCGATGCTGAAGGTCGTCTTGGGGACAGGTTTCAGCAGAGCTGCTGGACTAAGAGGCTCGGTAGAAAGGCCTGGTGACCTGCTCTGGGAAAGGAGCCCATGAAAACGACACCAGTGGAGAAGTCTTCACGCTTGGGGGTGCGCAGTGAGTGGTGCAGCTCTGAGGGGAGTTGGACAGGCCCCGCAGCCAACAGGGCGCAGCTGTGAGGTCACCACACTAAGCAGGGAGCCCGCGTTCGGCTGCACAAGGGGACAGCAAGCGCTGAAGCCAACTGGAAGGGGACTGGATCACGGGGCCAGGAGGAACAGGGGAGCAGGGAGGTGGCCACTGCCACTGCCCAGGCAGAATGTGAGACATTTTCCAGACAAAGGAGAGGAATGCATTAGACAGGTGTGGCCAATAAAGGGGAGCGATGGCTCCGACCAGGAGGGCCTTTGAGACCAGGAGGATGGAGGGACGCTGTGGACACTCAAACCCACTGTCCTTTCAGCTGGTCCAACTCACAGGACCCCATAGGGCCAGGTAGAACAGCCCCGTGAGTTCCCTAAGGCTATAATCTCCAAGGAAACAAAAGGCCACATCGTCTCCAAGCGCTTAACCGCTTCACCACTAGGACTCCTTGGGCGTAGGCAGAGAGGTGGGTTATGCCTGTGGGGTAGTACACGGGAGTACAACAAAACTGTGGCAGGTGACATTTAAGCTAGACATAAGAAGGAACTTCCTACACATGCAACCCCATCATGGATTTTCAAGGGAGGTTTATACCAACTCTCTTTTTTAACGCCTATAGTTTTACCCTCTAGGCATTATATAGCACAGTGGTTCTCAACCTGTGGGTGGCGACCCCTTTGGGAGTCAACTCTTTCACAGGGGTCGCCCGATTTAACAGTAGCAAAATTATAGTTATGAAGTAGCAACAAAAATAATTTTATGGTTGGGGGGTGGGTCACCAAAACATGAGGAACTGTATGAAAGGGTCGCAGCATCAGGAAGGTGGAGAACCACTGATCTAGCAGGTACTTGCTTAGTGAGGCAGAGGGTAACCATGCCCCCCTCCACCACCAGAAGGTCTCTTTGGACTCATTTTGGGGACTCTGTCAAGGTCTAAAGAATGGCCGAGTAAAGGGGCTGTGTGCTTTTGGGTGGGCGGGGAGCCAGGGAAGGGTGAGCTGGGTGGGGGGCATTGACCCGAGTCGGGTCCTTCTTGGCAGGCTCCCAGCCTCAGGCCTGGCTGGCAGGTGTGCTCTGTCCCTGGTGGTAGGTTCTGGGAGGCACAGGTGACCCAGTGTCTGCTAGAGAGACGGCCACAGGTGCGCAGCTGTGGTGGTCACTGGCCACCAGCAGGGAGAAGCTGAGTTGGAGCCTCTGGAGTCTGTGTGTGACCTCTCTGTCACCAGCCATCAGAGGGAGCCCTCTGGGCCAGGCGCTCTCTTACCAACTCAAGCAGGAAGGACCAGCTGTATTTTCCAGGTGAGTGATCTGAGGCTCACCAAGGCAGCATGGGCCGTGCCGGTCCCAGAGGTGGCACCTGGCTGGGCTCAGAGGTGCCTGTGAGGGTGTGTGCGTGCATGCGCGGGGCCCAGCTTACCCGTTCAGCGTCGGGGGGTCGCTCCTGGACCAGGTGAAGGAGGCATTCTTCACCGTAATGCTGTCCGTCCCCCCACCTGGAAAGCACCAGAGTGTCAGGGGGAGGTGACAGGACAGGATGTCCAGCACCAGGAAGCGGAGGACGCTCTTCTCGTTCCTTATTCTAGTCAAGGGACTCAACAGTCGGCAGTAAGCAGGTGTGGTCACGGCAGTCAGTTTCGGGGAGGACCTGCGCTGGCCCCTCTGCCCGGAGAGCAGGTGGGGGTCTTTAACAGCAGACAGGAGACGCACAGGGCAGCTGCAGAGGCGGGTGGGCTCGCAGGGTGATTTGCTGCCGGGGACCCTACCGCCTGCCAGGGCAGGTCTGCTGGGGGCCTGAGCAGAAGCCACAATTACATAGCCCTCCCTTACATACAAAGCAGGACCCTCAGCCATTCCACACCTGGATCAGCCTGCCAGCTACTCCTGTCTCCTCTCTGGCCACCCTGCACCTGTCCCCGCACACCCCACTCTCTCTCCCTCTCACACACAGCTGGGCACAGACGATGAGGAAGCATGGTGTTAAGGCTCTTGGGGTGCGGGGTCATGTTTGACCACACGTTCGGGCTACAGGACCTCTGAGCCAGCAGCTGATTTTGCTTGCATTTCCTCTCCAATTCCCCCTAACATCACATCGCTCATTAAGTCCTCAGTCTATTAAAATGTCTCATCGAGACCAACTTCCAAAAAACCACTTGGAGAGAGGAAGAGGCTTTCCCCCTCCCCTTCTAAATTTGGCAAAGGAACAGACAAGTGCCCCACCCATTAGAGAGATTAAAACCACCAATAAACAAGCTGCCAACTGCTTCCCTCCTGTCGCTGGGGCCAGGGCAGAGGGCGGGGACTGGGAGGTCAGACACAGCTGCCCCGAAGAAGGTGTGGACCAACACCTCGGACAGACAGCACACCCTCGAGGGCAGGAAGGCACAGAGAGGCCCGGCACACAGGTCTGGGATCTCCCTCCTCCTGCTAGGAGCCCTGACCACCTCTGCAGCAACTTGCACCTCCCCCAGCACCTCAGATGTCAGCCACAGAGAAACGGGCCCGAGGGACATCATTGTCCTTCCTCCGCTCGCTGAGGGTCCTCGCTCAGCACTGCAGCCAGGGGCGTGAGGAGGAAGATTCGAGCATCCACTCACCCCAGGGCATGTGGCATCGCCTCAGAAGTCCCTTGGTGGCACAAACTGTTAAATACTTGACTAATAACTAAAAGGTTGGCAGTTCTAATCTCCTACCCAGAGGTGCCTTGGAAACGGGCCATCTGCTCCCCACAGGCTGCTTTAAAAACCCTAAGGAGGTATGTGGTGCTGTGGGTGAGGGGCTAGGTTGCTAACAGGCAGGTCAGTGGTTCCAACACCCCTAGGTGTCTGCTCCCATAAAAGATTCTCAGGCCTGTTCCTCGAAGCTCTTCAGCACCATGACTCCTGCTGCTCTGCCCTAGAATTCCCAGGATCCAAACGCACGGCATATCTCCGCAGCAGGGAAACTCTTCGTGGGAGGCCTCCATTTCAACGCTGATGGGCAGGCGTGGCAGGTCCACTGCAGCTGCTCCGGGCCTCTGTGAGGTGGCCGATGGCAAGGATCGGGAGCCGGGCAATCCTGGCTTGATCACCGTCACCGATCCAGAACATGCTTCAGATGCTGCAAGAGCTGTGAGTGCAGGGTCCCTGGATGGTCACCGGACCCGCGTGGAGCACGTGGGCACCACGGGGTGACTTGGGCACTCATGGGCGTGGCCACAGTGTGGTGGTGGGGTCCAGCAGGTATGACAGTCGGTCTGGGGGACACGGGTATGGACATGGAAGGTCCAGAGCATAGAGTGGCGGAAACCACAGGCATTAGGACACCTGGAATGAAGCCTGCACAGAGTTCGATACACAAGGAATGAAAATTCTTCCAAACCAGGACCGTCCTTCCAGATGGCTATATTTATCACAGATTTTTGAACCCTGCACGGAAGCATCTTTGTTTCGATGCATCAACTTCTATTTTTGAATCAAGCCCTGTGGCAGTTACATCATTTCCTGTCAGAGAAGGGGTGGAGTCTGGCCTGTCAATCAGATCCTAGCCAATGAGGCTTCCGTGTGGGCCTGGCCTTCTCCAGAGGATTCTAGGAACCCCTATCTTGCTCCCTGGAGCTTCTTCTTCCTGCTGACAAGCCACATGGAGCTATGCTGATGGGGCCAGGAGCTGGTGGAGCTACATGGAGACTCACGCCAGTGCTGAGATGCTTCTACAGCCACTGGATCCGTAAGACTTTCCATTCACTGGCCTGCGATCTTCCTGCACTCGGTGTCATTGCAAGGCTGCGTTAGTCTGAAGAGGAATTTATAGACTGGTATCTGATATATGAGGTAATATTGGACTTATGGACTTGAACTGGACTGGGCTGGGATGTTTTCTTAATATACAATTACCCTTTCATATAAATCTCTTATATATACATGAGCACTGGCTCTCAATCTTCCTAATGCCACCACCCTAACCCTCCAACCATAAAATGATTTTCGTTGTTACTTCATGACTGTCATTTTGCTACTGTTATGAATTGGGTGACCCCTGTGAAAGGGTCATTCGACCCCCAAAGGGGTCTTGACCCAAAGGTTGAAAACCACTGTCGATGAGTGTCTTGGATTTGTTTCTCTGGTCAACCCAGAATAACACAAGGTTCCAAGTAAGGTAGCTTGTTAAAGGCTTTTTAGTAAACTCCATATGCTTTTAAAAAACTCTTTTCTCCCAGTTAAAGACAAGTTCTGAGGCATGTGCAGAGACTGGGAACTTTTCTTTTCACCAGTGTTTCAGTTTGGGCACTCAAGATTATTCTGGTAAGAAATTTCAGCAAGGCTGGATTTTAGATTATTGAGTATCTAAGATCATTTTGAGGAGCCCTGGTAGCATCGTGGTTATGCCTTGGGCTGCTAACCTCCAGGTCAGCAGTTCAAAACCATCAGCGGCTCCATGGGAGAACGATGAGTCTTTCTACTCCCATAGAATGTGACAGTCTCGGAAACCCACAGGGGTAGGTCTACCCTGTGCTACAGGGTCCACATGAGTTGGAATCACCTTGATGCAGTGAGGTTAGCTTTGACTTAAAGATTATTTTGAAAGTTTTGCCCAATGTTTCGTTATCATGATTAGAGAGTCCCCACCCCAAACACTGCTCTTGGACACGCACTCCCAAAGCCACAGCACCCTACCGTCGGCCCCGCATCTCCCAGGCACCAGGCCCTGCTCACTGCTGATGCTGGTTCCTGACAGTCCTGCCTGAGCCCTGAAGCCAGGCTGTGTGGGTTCAGATCCCTGCGCAGCCACTCACGAGCTGGACCAAGGTCAAGGTTGCTGAACGCGTCTAGGCCTTCGTCTGCGTGGGGATAAATTGGTCCTCCTTTGGCCGTGGGCGGAGTCCATCAGGCCACACACAGAGAGGCCTCGGCACCGCCTGTTTTTAAAGGGCTTCGTGTGAACTACGCTATCCTCAATTTTCTAGGCTTAAAAAAAAAAGAAAGGGTTAACAGGATCATGTTGACATACAGTGAGTTGGGGTGATGAAGAAAAATCTGCCATAAAAACTTGACAGTGTTCCCCAGGTTTTCAACGAATGGGTCAGCTTTCCATGATAACCAATAGGAAGTAAGGAAATATAATTTCCTGTGCAGTCGAGTCAAACAGTTCGGTATTTTTTTTTTTTTTACATTTTATTAGGGGCTCATACAACTGTTATCGCAATCCATACACACATCAATTGTGTAAAGCGCATTTGTACATCATTCTCAAAACTTTTTCTCTCCACTTAAACCCCTTACATTAAGTCCTCATTTTCTCCTCCCTCCCCGCTCCCCCCTCCCTCATGAGCCCTTGATAGTTTATAAATTGGTATTTTGTCATATCTTGCCCTGTCCGACGTCTCCCTTCACCTACTTTTCGGTTGTCCGTCCCCCAGGGAGGTGGTCACATATAGTTCCTTGTAATCGGTTCCCTCTTTCCAACCCACTCTCCCTTTACCCTCCCTGTTTTGCCACTCACACCACTGGTCCTGTAGGGCTCATCCGCCCTGGATTCCCTGGATTTCCAGTTCCTATCTGTACCAGTGTACATCCTCTGGTCTAGCCAGACTTGCAAGGTCGAATTCGAGTCATGGTAGTGGGAGCGGGGAGGAAACATTTAGGAACTAGAGGAAAGTTGTATTTCTCATCGTTGTTACATCGCACCCTGACTGGCTCATCTCCTCCCCGAGACCCCTCTGCAAGGGGATCTCCAGTGGCCTACAAATGGGCTTTGGATCTCCACTCCGCACTCCCCCCATCATTCACTATGGTAAGATTTTTTGTTCTGATGATGCCTTACACCTGATCCCTTCGACACCTCGTGGTTGCATAGGCTGGTGTGCTTCTTCAGTTCGGTATTTTTAAACAGCTAAGAAAAAGCTACCGCTTTGACATCCGTGCCCCCACCCCCACCCCAAAGCTTGGTGTCTTTTCATCGTCCTGTGAAACTCTGTTATTAGCAGCCGTCCAGTCGGTTCTGACTCGCAGCCAGCCTCCCTCAGCACCACAGAACATTCCGGAATGCTGCCCCGCCCTGCGCCAACCTGGACACCATGACTACACTGCAGCCCATGTTGGCAGCCGTTACACCAACAACTCACGTGCCTCCTGATCACACATCTAAGGTAGGTGAGGCCGAGTCTCGCCACCTGGCTTCTGAGGAGCATCCTGCCTGTACTTCTTCTAGATTCCGTCCTTTCCCAGGTCGTCTAGTGGATATCTGTCACCAATGCCATCATTCTGAGGCCTGGATTCGTTGCTCTTCCTTCTCCGCGGCCCAGCCTTCACGTCCACCCAAGATCAGTTAAAGACCATGGTCAGCCACCCCTTCCTGCTCATGGGGACATGTTTGCCTTTGAACACTTTAAGGAGGCCCTCTCCAGCAGATCTGCCCAACCAAAGGGCATTCTTTCATGTCTTGACCGCCACTGCCACAGGAGCTGGTTGTGGATATCGACGAAACAAAGTCTCTGATAATTTCCGTCTTTTCTCCATACATCACGATGCTGATCATTGGTCCAATGGTGAGCGTTTTTGCTTGCTTTGTGATATATTGTCATCTATACATCAGTAAGTGCTTCAAGTCCTCCTCTTCCCGTTCAGCAAGCAAGGTTGTGTCATCGGCACCTCACAAGCGGTGTCTGAGCCTTCTCCAATCCTGACGCTGCGTTCTTCTTCAAATCCCTTGGGTTATTTATGTAGCACAAGACAGGGCGAGTATGGTCCCCGATGCAGCTCTGCCACACACTTTTCCTGCACTGAAACCACGCAGTACCCTCTTGTTCTGTCTGAGCAACTGCCTCACAGTCTGGATACGGGTCCCTTAGGACCACAATCCAGGGTTCTGGAATGCCAATTACTCACTCTATGAAACGTGATCGTTATGATCCCCCACCCACCTCCCCCCAGTGAAATGCCTTTGCATAGTCAATAAAGCAAGGAAATATATTTCCAGTACTCTCTTCTTTGAGCTAAGAGCCATCTGATATCCGAAATGACAGCCCTCATGCCATTTCTTCTTCGGAGTCTAGTTTAAGTTTCTGGCAGTTCTCTGTCAAACGTCCTGTGCCCACCGTCGTTTGATGATGTTCGTCCACGTTTCTCTTGCCTGTGATGTTAACGGTTTGATCATGTCTGCATTCTGTATTGGCAGCTCTCTTCGGGGTGGGCACAAGTACAGATCGCTCCCAGTTGGTTCGCCAGGTGGTTGCCCCCCAAATTTCCTGGCACAGTTGAGTTCGTGCCGCATCTGTTTGCTGGACTGTCTCAGGTGGCATCCCACCAATTCCTGGGTCCTTCTTTGTCCTGTTTGCCAGGAGCCCTGTTCTGCTCCGATGCCGCCAGTGCAGCTTGGAATCTATCCCAAGCCAACTTTCCACGGCACAAACACTTAACCCGAGGGGCAGCGGTCTAAAAACGTGCCATTTTCATAAAGTTTTGGCATATTGTGTTGCAGACCACTGAAATTTAAAAAATCTCACTGGATGCAAACTAAATACATGAGCACAATGTTTGGCACACAGGTCAATCCACTTCAGCGAGGCAGCCGTCTAAAGCTTGAAATACCGGCTTCATCCGTAAACTGGGCCTCTACTTGCTCTTAGCGTCTTACTCAGCCATCTTACTTGGGCCAGATTCCCAACTGTAAACTAGGACTGGGGAGGAGTTCCTGCCTTTGGAGACTTAGAGCCATGGCATGAGCTGAGCGTGAGTGGCCACTGCATTGAGTGCTATTTGTGAGTTAATATATAGAAGTTACTTGTGTTTATTAGCACATGGGGTGTCCAGAGGCTCACCTACAAACAAGATCCCTGCTCTGGGGATTCAACCGGAAAAGGGTAAATCAATAAGCTACCAAATTCCAAAGTGACTGGTAAAACTCACCTAACACCCCGTTCAAGGAGGGCATCCCTGCTACCCTCATTACCAGGTGAGAAAACGGAGGCTCTGAGTGCAGTGGCCGGTGCAAGCACGCACAGCCAGTGGGTGGTGGAGGCTGGTCAGACGCCAAGGCTTTCACGTGGCCGTCTTCTTGTCCAGGACAGATACAAGGTCGCCTCCCACGGGTGAGTTCACCCTCTTGGAATGAGTGACACAGAGAGAGGTCCCCCCCCACCACCCCCCTCTGCAGAGACCTTGCTCCCTGGGCCCTGCAGACGAGCCAGGAGCAGCCACGGCGGGAGGATGTGTCTAGACGTGGCAGGGCCCCCACACACGTACCGTCTTTGGCCGGCTTCCGCTCAATGCTGTCGGGCTCCAGCTCCTCGTGGGACAGGAAGACCCTCAGGCGTTTGAGGGAGACGCTTGCCTGCACAGAGAGCAATTACAGGCTGGAGTCAGTCTCAAAAGCACTTCGAAACAGCAACGTGCAGTTCCACCGACTAAGCAGAAGGGAGCTGGCATTTCAGGAGGGAACCCCCGGAAAGGGGAACCCCGTCCGCCTTCACTGCCAAAGACTCCGCTCTTGCTGCAAGACATGTATGTTTTTTAAAAATATAACACAAAACCCGGTTGAGGGTTCTTGCTAGCCTTCCTCGAAAAGTCCATAGGTGGAACGTCAATGCAGGAGGCAGCGCAGGACCTTGATTACAGAGAATGTGCGGGATTTACGAGGATAGCAAACTTGGCAATGATCCGGGGTGACGGCTTCCCCACAGGACTAATGGAATGGACAGCGCTGCGCTACACATCTGAAAAATGTTGAACTGGCAAGTGTGTTAGATGTTTTTACAACAACAACACAAAATACTAAGTTAAACAAGCTAAACAAACAAACACACAAACAGCCCCAAATAAGAGGGATAAGACTCCTAGCAGCCAAATGCAGTCAGCCCTGCTTCACACAGCCCACCTGTCAGAGCCTCCTGGAGACAAACTGAATTCCAGCACAGAGTGGCTGTTGTTTTAAAGAGCCCTGGTGGCACAGTGGTTATGAGTCGGGCTGTTACCCGAGGGACCGAGACGTCTGCAGTTCAAAGCCGCGGCCACTCCCCAGGAGGAAGACAAGGCTTTCTACTCCTATAAAGAGTTACAGTGTCAAGGGCTCAAGTAGAAAGAAAACGTTTTGGAAAGGAGGATGGCAGCATATGTGCAAGTGTGCTGGACACAACTGATGCGTGGATTGTTATCGGAGCTGGAAGAGCCCAGATAAAATGATTTACTTAAAAACACACACACAGAACGAGGTACAGCGAGGGTGTGGAGGTGGCAATGTGTGTGTGTGTGGGGGGGGCGCAGCGGTTAAGCACTTGGCTGCAAACCAACAGGTGAGTGGTTTGAACCCCCCAGCGGTCCCCCGGGAGACAGATGAGCCAGACTGACAGCTCTGGACACCCTCGGGTGGGGGGGGCAGGGTGCCCCCCAGGGTCCCTGTGAGTCAGAATGCACTCAACAGGAACGGGTTCGTTTGGGTATTCTTTTAAAAATTTTTGTGATGTCTGAGAACGGAACAATGATGTCAGAAGAAACACACGTGGAAAGTACTGACAGGGACGTGTCAGGTGGTCTGGGATTCGCTTTAAAAGTTCTTGAGCAAGGAAAAGAGGGAGGGAACCGCGAAAGGGCTCCTCTCTCACTGCCGCGAGTCAAATACAACTCCCAGCAACCGACCACAGGACAGAAAGAACTGGCCCGACAGGTTTCCGAGATGGCAAATATTAATAGAAGGTAGAGTCTCCTCTTTCTCCCGAGGAGTGGCTGGTGGTTTTGAACTGCTGACCTTGTGATTAGTAGCCCGATGGTAACCCACTATGCCGCCACAGCTGCAGTGAAAGTGTTAGATGGAGCAAAGTGCAGTACATGCTGTCAGTACTGAATCAGTGGCACTGGCTTGGGGGCATGGGCGGGGGGGTCACTACTCTATTCTCTCTACTTTGGTGCACATTGGGGAAGTTCTCACAATAAAGAGTTTTCCTTTGGGATAAAGCCAACACACAGGAGACTCAGCAAGGATGCTTCATCTACAGGCCTGAGACTGGAGTTTTACAAAGTGGAAGCGTCTCACATGCCAAAGAATGTGAGAGATCCTTGCGGCAGGAAAGTGGTTGGGCCAACCCAAACGGCACAAAGGCTCACCGAGCAGACAATGTCTTCTCTGCGTACTGTTTAGAGATGCTAGGGGGTCTAATAAGGAGCCCTGGTGACACAGTGGTTCAGGGCTCAGTTGCTAACTGAAAGGTTCATGGTTCAAACCCACCAGCCGCCGCATGGGGGAAAGATGAGGAGGCAGCTGGCTTCGGTGGGATTTATGGACTTGGGAACCCTGTGGGGACGGGGAAGCTCACCGCTGTCCTATCCGGCAGCTGTTTCAAGCTGGGACCAACTTGAAAGCAGGCAGTTTGTGTATTTGGTGTAAGGGTCTACGAGTCCTTCTCAGCAAAACCAACGAGCTGCCGCCAAGTCCATCCCAGCTCACGGCCACCCGTGTGTCAAAGCGATAGGCTTTTCGAGACTGTGAGCCTTCAGGAGAACCACCACCATGCCTGTTTCCCAATGTACCTCTGTGTGGACTTGAACCCCCACGCCCCTGGCTTGGTTACTCATAAAGCGCTTAACCATGTGTGCCACCGAGGGACACCAGACAGGGTTTTTTCCAATGATGGGTCACTACTAGTAGATGGTGAAGCCCATTCGCTAAGGCAAGTGGTACGTTTTTATATAGTAAATAGGATAGTGCAGCCTAGGATAGGAGAGACCAGGGCAGGCAAGGCAGGGTGGAACGGGGCAGAATGCAAGATGAAACTGCAGAATGACTTTCAGAGCAGGGGTGGGGTGGGGGGTGGGAGCCTGGTTTCAGTATACATACGCAAGCACGAGGTTCCCTGCCAAGAAGTAAAATGTGCTTCCTACTTTGGGCATAATCCCAAAAGCACGAAAGCCCATTTCCTGGGAAGAGGTGAATGGAGAGCGAGGAGCACCTATTAGCGGTAATGAGAGGCTGGAGGTGGCGGGGGCCCGGGGCCTCCATGGACATGATGGGCCCGTCAGGAAGTGAACAGCGGTCAAGACTGTAGCATGAGAATGCAATCATGATGTCACTGGTGTGTGTGTGTGTGTGTGTGTGTGTGTGTGTGTGTGTGTGTG
>NW_022103901.1:28137781-28178381 GCF_000313985.2 Echinops telfairi
GAGAGAGAGACAGAGACAGAGAGAGACGTTGAACTGGCAATTGTTTGGTTCTACACATTTTTGCCCCAGTATCTCAACGGTCACACAACAGAGACATTAATGGTAGGTGGAAGGGTTGTGTGAAATGTTAAATTTTCTCCCATATGCCTCTCTGTGTTTCCAAATTTACCTACAGTAGAGACGGGTTATGTAAGTATTAAAAGAAGTTTTAAACCCCAAAGAGTCGTCCTCGCCAATCACCATGGGAAGCATGCGTAGAGGGAGTGGGGTGGGGAGGGGGGGCACCTCAGAGGCCACAGGGAGGCCTTGTACCTGCACCATGCTGCTGATGACCATGGGGAGGATGTTCAGGGGAAACCGCAGGATGTTGAACAAGGCCAAGGAAACGAAGGCTTTCTGGGCGTCCAGGGCGTTGTTCTCGTTGACGGTCACGAACACAGCAAATGTAGACAGGGCCACCTGGAAGCACAACACCCACAAGGACACCTGCTCTGAAGCGTGCTTCCAGGCAGGGGCGGCCACTCCCCAGCCTAAGGCCTCGCTCGGCTCTCTGTCAGAGAGGATCTGGCAGCTGGATGAATGAAGGGCAAGCAGCCCAGAGCCCTGGCTGAGCCCACCACCTTGTCCTGGCCGGCACCACGCACAGTCGCATCTACCGCTGGGCCTCTGTTGCTGTCACTTCCTCTGCTAGCAACGGACGGGCACCTGGTTGCTCCCCTCCCCCTCCAGAGAGGCCTGCCCACTTCTGCCCCCAAAGACCCCACCATCGTGCCCCAGCCTTTAGCCCTGGTTTGTTTCTTCCGACTTCTAGCACTCGACATTGTAGCATCCGCGGTTTTAGGCATCAGTGTACTGAAGGTGTTCATTTGCTATCTGCCTCTGCCCGTTGGTGGGGCCTCGGCTCTGTACGTGGCTGTGCCCATGACACGCTGGGCACACAAGTCCTGGCGCATGAGGGAAGCTCCCCGGGTCCCAGCCGCTCGAATCTTCTCGCCTTTTCCGCTCTTCACCTGTTTTGTCAATAACAGCGTTTCTCAACCTGTGGGTCGCGACCCCTTTGGGGGTCACCTGCTTCATAACAATAGCAAAACGACATTGTTGAAGTAGCAACGAAAATAATTTTATGGTGGTGGTGGGGGGGTCATCACAACATGAGGAACTATATGAAAGGGTCGCCGCATTCAGAAGGTTGACCTATAACAAGATGGCTGGAGGAGTTCCATACAGATTAAATTAAACTTCATTCGCGGGAAATGGGGCAATTAAAAAGGAAGAGAAGGAAGAAGGAATGCATTAAGAGCCAACAGGGTCTCTGAGGCCACTCCCTGGTCCACAGACAAAGCCACCCTCGAGCCACGTCCTTGGGGCCTGCCAGGGTTGCCCACACTGGTGGCAGCGCTTAAGACACAGCACTGTCTTCCTGCGACCACTCCCTCCCTCGCCAGGAGAAAGGGCTTTGCCTGGCAAGGACAGGAAAGAGCCCTGGGGTAGGCGGGATTCCTACAGCCAAACAGGTGCTAGGCCTGGCTGCCTTGCCCCTGCCCTCCCTGCTGGGAAGAGGGCAGTGTCAGGTGTCGCCAAGGGGAGTCAACAACAGGGCCCTTTGGGATCATCGGGCGATCACATGCCACCTGGAAAACCCCAGCCCCGACAGGTGCACAGACGTTTGTTCACGGCTCGCATTTGGCCCCGTGCTCCCTTGAAGGCCCGTATGAGAACCAGCCCTCAGCCCCACCCCGACCACCTTGCTGCATTCAGGGCAGACTGACTGGAAGTCAGGAGGGTTGGGCTTGGAGCCATGCTGGGTGGGTGGCCCATTTCCTTCAAAGGCAAAAACTTAAAACAAAAATCTGAAGTCCTGCTGCCTATCAGCTGTGAGCCCGAGCAGGTCATCTCTTTGCGGTAAGTCTCCATTTTCCCACCTGTGAGATGGGAATCATGGAGCACGTCTGCACGGCGCTGAGTGAAAGGCGGCTCAGCACAGGGCCAGGGCACACGACAGTCACTTAGTGGAGCTGTCTGTCTTCTGAGTTCAAGACCTTTGGCTTGCTCTTCCAAAGAATTGATTAACCTGGTTCCAAGGGCCAGGGGCTGGGCCAGCAAAGCTGGCTCCTGTCCTGGCTCGGACAACCGGCACAGGGCACAGCTGTTTTCCAGGCTCCACAGCCAAGGGTGGAGAGGCCACTCACAACGTCACTGCTCTCAGCCACGCAGAATGTCCACGCATACAGTGGCTTTCCTTAAGCAAGCAGAAGAACGCCCTGGCCATCTTAGCCAAAGGTGCCTTCTACAGTAATAGTGTAATAATAAAAACAAACTCAAACTCAGAGTGACTCCCTGTGGGTTTCCAAGACGGTAAGTGTTTACAGGAGTAGAAAGCCCAATCTTTCTCCCATAGGGCTGCCGGTAGTTTCAAACTGCCAACCATGAGGATCGCAGCCCAATGTGTAACCACTACACCGTCAGGTATAGGATCCATCAAGGAAAAGGAACAAAGCACTGGTACTGGCTGCACCACGCAAGCCCCGCAAAGACATCATGTCAGTGAAAGAAACCAGACACAGGCGCCCACATGGTCCATCATTCATTTACATGCGTGACTCGGAATGGGCAGATGCAGAGGCAGGATGCAGATTCGGGGTTGCTTTCGGCAATCCTAAGACTCGTGGTTTAGGGGAAATACGCCAACAGGAGATTTCAGAAAAGTGTGGGGTCATGCAGGGTTGTCCCAAAGACGTCCACGTTGGGGGGGTTGGGAGACCGAGGTTTGTCACTTCCTTGTGAGGGGACAAGACCACGGGTCTGCACAGTCCTTCCCTCATAATGAAGAAATGTCCTGCTCAAAGGGCCAATACTGCCTCCTCCCAGAAACTCGGCATTATAAACCACGCCCCCCGCCGCTCCCCCCAAAAGATCTCGACTCACGTAGACATCTATTAGTTCTGCGTGTCCACCGTCCATGCCCCGAATTGGGGTAACGCCCTAATTTTTCTGTGGGGAACGGACCCTCCCTGAATCTCAGTCTATGAGTTCCAACAAAAGCATGCTGATAGGACCCAGGACTGGCCAAGAGCAGCATCTCAGCTCCCTGGTCCCAGCCACGGAGGCTGACCACCACAAAGGAGACCCGGGAACTCCCAGGGGGAAGGACATGCTGCCCAAGGAAACGGGTGGACTAGGAGGAGGGAAGGCTGGAATTTGCTAGCAGGCACCTTGCCATCACACAGTGAGCTGATGGGGGGCGGGGAACCCACCATTAGAATTCACAGCAAAGAGAAAGGGACGAGGTGATTCCTGACATCATGGTTGAAGCACCTGGATCCAGCCATGCCTGAAACCCCAGAAATGCTTAAAACCAATGTTTTCCTAGACACTTCTTCCTGGGACTCCACACATCTTACGTGTGGTGTTGAAAACAGCAGCGAAGGTTGCATGGAGAGCCCTAGTGGCACTGTGGGTGACGTGCTGGGCTGCTAACCAGAAGGTTGGTAGTTCAAACCCACCAGCCAGCCAGTCCGTAAGGGAAAGATGCGGCTGTCGGCTTCAGTAGAGATTTCCACCTTACAGAGCCATTCTACTCAGGGTTGCTGTAACATTTTACAGAGCCGGCTTGGTAGCCAGGGTTTGGGAAGGTGGCACATTGTGAATGGAATTAATGCCACCGAACTGTGCACCTAAAAACAGCTAAAACGGTGTATTCTGTCCTAACGACTGTGCCACATTCAAACAACCGTCTTCGCTACTACAGTCCATTTGAGTTAGGTTTCGGTCTCTTGCACAAGAGTTCCTGACCAGTGCTTGTGCTAGTTACGTAATCTGGTGTCAATTTGGGACTTGACAGGATTATGAGTGAAAGGGTGGAGTCTAGCATGTCAATCACTGTATAGCCAATGAGGCCTCTGTGTGGGCATGGCCTTCCCCTCAGGATTTTGGGAATTCCTGTATTTCCTACATTCTCTCTCTCTCTCGACTCACTCCCTGAGAGACCCTCTACTGATAAGACACATGGAACTACGTTAGAGCCTCGCAGCCAGAGAAGCCACGTGGAGACCCCTGCCAGCGCTGAGATGCTTACACGGCCACTGGATCCACAAGACTTCCCACCCACTGGTCTGTGATCTTCCTGCAGTCAGCATCACTGCATGTGCTTGTGAGTCGGAAGAGGACTTTGTAGATTAGTATCGGACACATGGCCCAGTTATTGGGGTTATGCACTTAATCTGGACCGGGATGGGATGTTCTCTTAATGTTCAATTGCTCTTGTATATAAAGTACTTTGTTATACACATGAGGTCTAGGAATTTGTTTCTCTAGTCTACCAAGACTACCTCTTATTTATTCACTCGTTCCCTCTTGCAAAGTCCCCAAATTCTAAGGGGTCCAAATGTCATAAAGACACAGGACCTTACCATCAGGCCAGTGGACAACTGCACAGCAGGTCATTGCCTTGTGGAATGACAATCAGCCTCACAAGGGGTGCTATGAGGCGAGCAGAAGACAAGAAGTTCCCGCAAGATCCAAAGTGCCGGGTGATCCTGGCTTAAGGAAGGAAGTGTATTAAGTGGGCATGATAAATGCCAGGCGCTGCGTTCCAGAAAAACGGCCCGGTCAATCCCGCACTCAGCATCCTCTCCCTTCCCTGGCCTCCGGGCTTCTGCTTTCCATCAACACCTACCTCTGCGTAAACATCTCATCATCCTCAAGGTGCAGGAATCTGCCCGTGGAAAGAACGTGCAAACACTTTCCACGAGAACTGAAGGCCACATACTTTATCCTAATGTAGACTGAAGTGTAGGACGCTCCGGCAGGGCCAAGGTCTCTGGCTGACACTAGGGCACATCTGTCTCATGTCAAACAGCTCAACAAACTCCATCTCTGGAGATCTATCACCACCCGCCCCTCTGCGCCTTCTCCTTCCAGGCCCCCTGGAGCAGTACATTTGGAGGTCAAGGAAAACCAGCCCTGCTCTGGGCAAGGAGCCAGAACATGTACCTCCAGTGGTACATGGAGGGCCGGCTCAACCAAATGACCACCGGAGTGTCTGAGATCAAAAGAAAACAGCGATGGGAGGCCTCCTTACTTCTCCTTAGCCTCTGTCTTAGAATACCACAGCTCACACATAAAACCTTACCACCTACCCGCCTTGGGCCACAGATTTTGTATCGTACCCTGTATCGTAACACAATGCAGATGTACGGTGTGATATGCTGGCCCTTGCGTGAACGCAGAGTAAGTGCGGTACACAAGTGTAATTACACTGATGACAAGCATTCACTGTTCGATGGTTGTCAGGTACCACCGAGTGGATTCTGACTCAGTCACCGAACGACAGCAGCCTGAGACGCTGCTCGGAGCTGCACCAGCCTCGAGCCACGGCTGTGGTGAAGACCATGGTTGCAGCGCGCGTATCAATCCATCTTCTGGGGCGTCTTCCTCTTCCACCGACTCTCTATGATGCCCTTCTCCAGGGACTGGTTCCTCCTGAGGCCATGGCCAAAGCCTGGGCGACGAAGTAAGTCCTCCCTCCAGAGCATTCTTTCTGTCCTTCCTCCGAGGCGGATTTGTCCGTTCCGCTGCCAGTCCGTGTTACTTGGACTATTCTTTGCCCACACCGTAATTTCCAAGGCATCGATCCTTCTTTGATCTTCCTTAGGCATGGTCCACATGGATGAGGTGACCGAAAACACCATGGCTTGGCTTTTTAATACTTTCAAGAGGTCTTGACAGCAAATTTTCCCAACGCAATGCATCCTTTGATTTTTTTCACTGCTGCTTCCATGAGCACTGATTGTGGATCCAAGAGAAACAAGACCCTCGACAGCTTCAATCTTGTCTCCATTTAGCATGATGTTGCTTCTTGGTCCCCTTAGGCGGATTTCTGTCTTAAGGTCAGGTGTCACCCACACTGAAGTCTTTGACCTTCATCAGTATGTCCTTCAAGACCTCGGCACTTCCAATAAGCAGTTGTCTAATGCACACATCCCAGGTGATAGCAAGGTTGGTTAATTACACATCTCGGGTTGCTAGTGTGTCTTTCTCTGATCGGATACTGTGCTCTTCAAAGAGTCCAGGCGCACAGTGTCCCCTTGTTCTGTCCAAAGGACGCCTCGGCACCATTCCGTTTCCTCATGAGCACAGCTAAGTGCTCTGGAATCCCCATCTTCGCAATGTCAGTGGATCATGTGTGGTGCTCCGCAGGTTGAATGCCTTCATATAACTGACAAGACACAGGTAAACATCTTTCTGGTATTCTCTGCTTTCAGCCAGGATCTACCTGACATCAGCAATGGTGACCCCTCATTCCCTTCTGAATCCAGCTTGGATGTCTGCAGTTTCTTACAGATTTACTGCTGCAATAAACTATTTAACCATATGATTTATTTATTGGAATAGACCCATGGAGAACAGGGAAAAGCACAGCCCCGACTTACTTCCCCGTACAATGATCTATTCCAATAAACTAGTCATACGGCTGAATAATATCCACATTCGGGGGATCATTTTTCTTTGGAATGGGTACAAATGTGGGTTTCTTCCAGTCAGCTGGCCAAGTAGCTTCCACATTTGCTGGCATGGATGAGTAAGTGCTTCCAGAGCTGCATCCATTTGGGGGAACATTTTCAACGGTTATTCCATCAACTCCCGAGCCTTGTTTCTCATCAATGTCTCCAGTGCAGCTTGGACTTCTTCCATCAGTGCCACTGGTTCTTGATCATATGCCACCTCCTGACACGGGTGCCTGTTGACCTGCTCCTTTTGGTACAGTGACTGCGACCCCTTCCATCTCCTTTGATGCAGCCCGCATGGTTCAATGTATTTGTTTACCTGTAGATTCCTTTAACACTGCAACTTGAGGCTTGAATCTTTTCTTCAGCTCTTTCAGCTGGAGATGCACTAAGCATGCTCCTCCATTCTAGTTTCCTAACTCCAAGTCTTTGTACATTTCATGACAGCATTTTAGTTTGTGTTCTTGAGCCACCTTTGTGAAGTATTCTGGGAATACAGCTGACAGACAGGTAGCGAGATGGGAATACAGGCTCTGAACGTTCCAGAGAAACTTGTATGGGGAAGGAGGTCGGGGCTGTGCTTCTCACTGTCCTCCGTGGGCCCTCAACTGGAGTAATTTGGACCCCTGAGGGACTTTTGGCACTGTTTCGAGACATTTTGTGGCATAAGCAGTTTGCAACTGACAACTAAGCAAAGGGCTGGTGGTTCAAACCTACGGTCATCTGCTGTCCCTGAGAAGACGGCCAAGAAAGCCCCCTGGAGCCTCAGCTGTTCTCTGGAACACGGCTGGAACCAACTCACTGGCAACGGGCTTGTCTTGGTTTGGGTTTGGGCTACTCACTGGCAATGTGCTTGCATTGTGGTTGTCACAATTTGCGGGTGAGCGGGGTGGGGAGTGCTGCCAACACCTAGTGGGTAGAAGTCAGGGGTGCTGCTCCAAAACATATTACATTACACAGCACAGCTCCACCCGCCCACCCAGCACAAAAGGATCCATCCTCAATGGGCAATGGTGCCAGGGCCGGAGATCATCTTAATGATTTTGACTATGTGAATGTAGCCTTTAAAAAAAATGTCCTCACACAAAATAAAGAAAACGCTTTAACAGCGACAGCTCACATGCCATGCCAACTTTGCAGCTTATGGATAAATAATAAAGATGAGCATCCTGTACAAATAACCTCCTGATTTTCCAGAGGAGCCCTGGCGCCCAATGGTTAAGCACTCAGCTGCCAACCGAAAGGCTGGAGGTTCCAACTCACCCAGCAGCACCGAGGAAGAGAGGCCTGGCGGCTGCTCCTGGCAGGAGGACAGCTAAGGGCACCGGTGGGGTGGTCCCCCTCTGTCACACGGGGTCCCATTGCCTTGATGGCAACAGGACTGGTTTCGTTTGGGGGGAGAGCCGGGGAGACTCGGCGGGGTGGGGGTGGGATAGATGCTGCAGTGTAACTGCAGCCCCAGTTGGGGGGGCCACTGAGCTGGCAGGATCTCGGGGCACACAGCATCCCAGAACTGTACAGATGTCATTTACGGGGCCAACTGCAGTCAAATAACCCGAATGTGATTCAAGGAGCAGGGCCTCCCTGACCAACTGGGGAGGGCTGCTGTGGGGAAGGGCGGGCGGGACCAACAGTGACATCCCATGGCCCTCCCGCTGCACATAAGAGAGCCTGGAGCCAGCCAGGTAAAGGGACTGCCTCAGGGTGAAACACTGAACGGGGGCAGACGGCAATTCTTTCGAAGAATCCGGGGCAGAAGAGTGAATCACAGGACAGCATCTCTACTTCCCACTGAATTGGACTTGAGTCATGGAGGGTAGATGAGCCCCTGATATACAGAATCTTTAAACCTGACACCCAAAACAACTTCTGAAGCTGTGCCCCCAACCAGAGCTTAGCTTAATTTGTAAAGGAAACAGTCTGCCTTGGGCATGATGCCCCTTGAAGAGGAACCCTGCTGAGATCGAAGAGGCCAGAGCAAAGGGATGACTGGATTGGCACCACCGAGGGCGGTGAGTTTACGTTCGTGGGGGAAGAGCAACTCACAGATGGAAGGTGAGCGTGGTTTTACGGCTCAAAGGATGCAGCCGGTGTCCTTGGGTCCCACGTGTAGAACCTGTTCAAAGGATGATGGTGTGCCGTGGATTCTCTCGGCAGCAACCAAAGCCCACAGGACATGTTTAAAGCCCCAAACAGAAGCCGTCCTCCAGGCAGGGAGCTTGCTCTCCTGGACACTCTAGTCAGCACAGGTTCTGGCCCCGGGAGACCGCAGGCGGAGGCTGACCGAAGCCGGTGTCAGAAGGGAAGCACGCTCCGCACAAGTTGTTCAGAAGGCGGGGGCTCTGAGGCATTCGAGTGCCACACGTTTAGCAGGCTAATAAGAAAGGAGTGGATTTACACAAAGGTGTGCTGCTCGTCCGCCATCTTTTTCCAGAAGAATTGATATTTGCCAGTGTGACTAAGGAGTGATACTCTTGATTGGCACGACATGAAAACCAAACAAATGAATGACCTCAGTTAATCACTTAAAGACAGAAAGCCAAAAAGCAAACACAAGGGTGATCCAAAGTCCCCCTCAATGGTTTTTATCTGTTATCACACGTGCTGAAAAGGTGTCTGTGGTCCATCTTTACATGGTCCACTGCTTGGGGCCAGCTTTGTAAAAGGAGCTGCACAGGGATAAACCCACTACCGCTGAGTCACACCAACCTGCTGGGCAGGGCAGAGCAGAACGGCCTTGGCAGGTCACTCTGGATGGCACAGAAAACCTGATTGCTTCCCTGAAGGGCTGCTGGGGGGTTCCCACCTACACCTTGCAGTTACCAGCCTCGGGCGTAACCCCCTCGTCACCAGGGCTGCTTGCAGTGGGCTAACTCACTCACTGCCATGAGTCAGTGCTGACTCACCATGACCTAAGGACAGGGTAGGCTACCTGTGGGTTTCCACAACTGCAACTCTTTACAGGAGGAGGAGGAGGAGGAGCAGGCCCTACTGGTTTCAACTTTTGTGCTTGCAGTTAGCAGCCTGACTCGTAACCAGGGCTCCTCTTGTGCACTGGAATAGACCCTTTACAATTGCCTGGGACTGGGTACTGGTGTGTACTCTGCAGCGAAGATCACAAAGGCAACACGAGGACCAACTTAAGTGGGCTGCAAAAGTAAACTACATCCCTGCCCTGTATTGCCGGCACCGATGCGTCGTCACAATGCCGACCTTAATGCGTGAACCCAACGTAAGAGAGGACACCCGCCTCGTATGGCTCCATGGAAACCTATCGGGAATATTTTAGAACGTCCACATTTGCATCGGGATCGGAGGAAGACTCGGGCAGATGACACGACCTGGCTTGCTGAAAGCCAGGAGGAACTCGGGATCCTTGCTGGTGAAGATCACACATCGCAGCCTTCGGTGTGGATGGCAACTTAATGTAAAGACAACCATTGGACCAATAGGCAACATCGGGATAATGAACGAAAGCAGCAGCTATCGAGGATTTCCTCGTGCTTGGATCCACAAGCAACACTCACGGAAGCAGCCGTCAAGAGATCAAATGAGGCATTACATTGGGCAAATCTGCTGCACAAGATCTCTGTCAAGTGTTGAAGAGAAAGGGTGTCACCTTGCTGACTGAGGTGCACCGGACCCAAACCATGGTATTTTCCATTGCCTCGTGTGCGTGTGAACTTGAAAAAAGAAGTGATGCACTTGAACTGTGGTGCTGTGAAGAACACCGCAGGCACTGCCACAAGAACAGACAGGTCTTCTAAGATGTGTGGCTACGATGCTCCTCAGAGGAGCATCTCATGTGCTTTGGACAGGTTCTCAGGAGAGACCAGACTCTGGAGAAGGACATCATGTTTGGCAAAGTAGGAAAAAACCTACTGCCATCAAGTGCGATTCCAACTCACAACGAGCCTGTAAGAGAGGGTCAAACTGCCCCTGTGGGGTTTCAAAACTGTAACTCGTTAAGGGAACGGCAAGCCTCATCGTTCTCCCAAGGTAAAGTCAAGGGGTCAGCATGAACGAGGAAGACCCTCAACAAGATGGATTGAAACAGAGGCTGTCGCAATGGGCTCAAACGTGTAACCATTGTGAGGGTGGTGCAGCACCGGGCGGTGTTTCTCGCTGTTGTGCGTGGGGCCATCGCCACCATCAGAACCAGCTCAACTCAGCGGCACCGAACCACCACCACCACGCCCGTGTTTTTCCTGAAAAGATACAGGCAGACCATCCGCGTGAAGGAGGGGCTGGAGTGCGCAAGGGGGAGACCGTGTTCTCGTTTTAGAACTCTCTCTGTGGCTTTTTCAAAGCACAGACAATACATATTTGTGGAGCGCACAATCGGCATTGTTGTAGCACCACGGATACAACGAACGGAAAAGCCTCGCTCTGCTGGAGCCGACAGCCTGAGAGGGAGAAACAGACCGTGAACACAATGAGTCCGTGTGCTCGGCAAAATTCCACTCAAAAGGCAGTTCATGGGTCACTGCCGCCGAGCGGCACTTAGTGTCCAGTTGGCACAGCATAGAGAGGCAGTGCCAGGAAGCAGATGAAGGATGGCATCACGCTCACCATGGAGTTCTGCTGACACCTTTTTCTTTGCAAGAAGACTTCTCCAAGAAGGAAGTAGACAGTACTGGTTTACCCTGTGGTGCAAAACCCAACCTCACAGGAGACTCAGTATACCAGTTCCCAAACTGGCTACTTTGGGCATTCCTGCACTAGAGGGTTTCAAGAACTCTGAACAGCCGCTTTGTTACGAAGGTGCTTTCCATAATAAACATTAAAAAAAGGAAGTGGTCTGACTGAGCTGGTGAACTCCTAAAGATATCGAACCGCGAACACCAAAGGAAACGACACAGGCTAGGATCAACGCAGCTTCACTCACCAGGAAAGGTGTGCAGACCCAGGTGAAGGTCCCCACGGCTCCCAGGTAAGCAGACTTCTTCAGGACCTTCAGCTCCTCCTGCCTTATGCCCAACACCTTCTCCTTGAAAGCCAGCTCCCAGGCGTACAGCTTTAAAACCTTGATGCCGTTGAGAATTTCATTCATCAGCTTAATCCGGTTGTCTTTGCTCTTCATGTGCGCCACCTTGGAAGAGATGGGACAGCCAGTGAACACTGTGTCGTCCGGTAAGGGTAAGGGGAGCCGCGCCTAGCCACTTGCTTCTGATCCTGGAGCCAGGTGTCTCCGCGCCCACAGGGTAGTATCACATGACAGCAGCCTCTACCAAGAGGGGGTCATCCCAAGGGTGGGAAAACTGACTCTTGATCAGGAAGGAGTCCAAGACGGTGCAGAGGTCTAGCTGCTAAGCTGCCATCTGAATGACCAGAGGTCTGTGCTCGTTCCCAGGCATCGCAGAAGAAAGGCCTGACGGTGCATGCCTGTGAAGACCAGGCACGCACACCAAGATGGCACCGTTCTCTGACCCGCAGGGTTGGCACGATCTGGCATCAACCCCATGGCGACTGGTATCTAGGAGGGTGCTTCAAAAGTTCATGGGAAAACGGAATAAAAACATCATGGGATTTTTCAAACTTTTTGAAGCCTCCCTCTTTACCCAGAGACCTCTCCAAAACCCAAACCCATCTCAGCTGAGTCAGTTCTGACTCGTAATGACCCTGGAGGACCCCGCCCGTAGGACATCCATGGTTCTGTTATTGCTATGGAGGCAGGTGGCTACGCCTTTCTCCCTCGAATCCTCTGGTGGTTTCAAACCTCCCACTTTGGGGTTAGCAGCCGAGCCCTTTGACCACTGTGCTGCCCCGGGGCTCCTGAGACCACTCTTTGAATCAGGGTGAGGTAGTTTACTGTGCCAAACTGGCCAATAAACACATGTGGGTGAATTGAAGGGCGGAGGGATAAATGGCTCGGTGAACCTCGCCTTGAATTCTTGGGTCTCTTGCTTTCTGAGAGTGGGACCAGGGTGCAGCTGCTTTAGCAAGTTCCCTGCTTCAGCTTGCAAGGCTGACTTTCTGCAAGACATCCCTAAGGAGAAGCCGCATGGACCTACCCCAATGCAGCCCTGGGCACTGGAGCAGCCGCGGGGAGACCCCTGCCAGCGCTGAGATGCGTACACGTTCATTGACTCGGCTTTCCTCCTGCAGTCGACATCATAGTGTGTGTTTTGTGAGATGGAGGAGGACTTCATGGGTTGGTGTCGGACATATGGGTTAATGTTGGACTTGTGGGCTTGGGCAGCACTGGGTTGGGATGTTTTTTGGATGTGCACTTAACCTTTAGATAAAACTCTCTTGTATACGTAACAGTTTCTGTGGATTTGTTTCTCTAAAGTATGCAGACTAACACACAGGGTGAGTGAGATGTAGACTGCTGAGCCCAGGAATACACAGCAAGACAGACTTTCAGTGTCAAGAAAGGAAGTGGCACAGGACTTGTTCTGCTCATTCAGGCACAGGGAAGAGGTTGGGATTTTATTCTCCATTTTCTAAGTTTCCTGCTCGATCCTCACCCAGAATGTGGCTGTTCAAGTGTCCAGGTACTGAGATATTTCCAGGCCAACTGACACTGGGGCTAGTGATACGTGACCATGCTGTGTAAATATTCTTAAGGTCACCCAGCATTCTCCATCCCCCCGGGCCCGGCTCCAAGCGTCTTACAACAAGCCTATTGTTAAGGGCACAGATAGGAACCAGCGCACAGTACACCTTGGAAGCCAGCCAAGGAAGCGTTTCAGAGGCAGGCCACTCAGGGAAACTTACACCTTCCGTGTCAGCCTCTCCACCATCCTCCCCGATGCAGCCCTGTCTCCCACCCTCCTGGAACTCGGCACCCCTGCGGTTCCATCAGAGCTGTTGCGGGCTTTCATGTGACACTGCCCAGCCCACCACCAGTGCCCATCCACCCGGGAATGGAGAAATAAGCACTGTCGCCTCTGCGGTGCCCCGCCAGGCTCCAGTGCCAAAGAACGAAGGCAGAATGTGGCGTGACACAGAACAGTCCCCACCGCGTGGTGTGAGATGACAAAATTATGCTGCAGGACAGGCCCGCCTGTATGAAAACACACGGTACCAATGCCACACACGCACAGACGCGCACCCCAGACCGAGCTCTGCGTTCATCGGATCCACATACGAGCGTGTGAACATTCTAGAAGAGCCAGCTTCCAGGTGTCCACAGAGACAACAAAGGCTATTTAGTCTATAGGCATGCACTCTATTATGGACTTAAAAAAATTTAATATTCAAACAGCCTTGAAAAACTACGAGGCAAGCACAGTGTCCAGCAGAAAGGTCAGAGTATTAACCGGCGAAAGCAACAGACGAGTTATTTTTACACAGCTCTTGAAAACCTTCATACACGTGTACATGCGGGCTTCAAAAAGGTCGTGGGAAAGTTCTATGATCGTTTCATTCCATTTTTCTACAAACTTTGTGAAGGCCCCTGGTACATGAGTACTCAAACCAAAGCCCTTGCCGCCACAGGTAGGTTCCAACCCCTAGCTACTCAATGGGACGGAGTAGAACCGCCCTGTGGCATTCCCAAGGCTGCCATCTTTTTGGAAGCCGAAGCTGGTGAGTTTCAACAGCTAATCTTTCGGTTGGCAGCCAAGCAACTTCATCGGGTGCCGCTAGGGATACATACATACACGTGAATCAGTTCCATGGGAAGTAAAGTATCAGGACTCACAGGCGTGGTGACTTAAATCGCTGACTCTTTGGGGCCGATTCAGGAGTCCTCAACTGTGGCCACCCATCAGAACCCACCTAAGAGTTTGAAAAATCCCAGTAGCCAGGAGGCCGGAGGGTCTGCATCTGTCACAGCTCCCCGAAGCAATTCCAACAGACAAGGAAAGCCGAGAACCTCAGAGCTCGGGCAAACACCACATGGCAAAGCCTCAGCCCAGGGCCCAGCCGGGGCTCTGTGGGGACAGCTATCCTACCTGGTAGGTCTTGGTCTTCATCGCCATCACTGCATTGAGCGGAACCATGAGGACCATCACAGCCACTCCGGCCAGGACAGGCGGGCCCAGGGTCTGAGGAAGGAAAGGGGACTCATTGAGGATGAGGGGCTGATGGCATGCCCCGCTTCGGTTATGTTTGGAGAACTGTCACGGCTGTTTTCCAATAGTGGGAGTCAGAGTTTGCAAATGTACTCTTCTCCTGGTATCTCTCCAACCCCTTTAACAGGATGCAGGCCCCCCAGCCCCTTCTCGGGGACTCCTGAGGCCAAATAAGTCTTGCAAATGAAAACTTCAGTATTTTAGAGAGGGACCAAAGGGCTGTGCCAACATCACTGAACAACCTGTACCGAGACTGCCAAATGGGGACTCATTTGCTCTGTACACAGACCAAGAACACAGGAAAATATCACTTCATAAACAAAAAAAAAGCCCCCCTCGCCGGACAAATCTTAGAAAGCTGATGAAGGGGGCCTCTTGGAACTTGAATTTCAGGAGAGCTCCCACCATCTCAGAACTGATGAGTGGTCCCTAAGTCCTAACCGACCAGAGAGCCCTGGTAGCACCCTGGTTAAGCCCGCGGTTGCCAACTAGAAGGTCCGCAGTTTGAGCCCACTGGCTGCGCCACAGGAGGAGGAGGAGGCAGTCTGCTGCCATAAAGATCCGAGCCTTGCAAGCAGTACGCAGCAGGTCTACTCTGTCTTACAGGTGGCTGTGGCTTGGAATTCTCTTGATGGCAATGGGCCGGGGGTTTCTGGCACCCAAACTGTTTGTTCAAACAACATGGCGTGTGCCAAATTACTCGTCTTCCTCCAGGGAGTCTGGTGTTTGGGAACTGGCCCAGTCGAGGCTGCCAACACATCCAGGCCTGGATGAAAACCTTGGGCCCTGAGTCTCTAATGAGCTTCCCTGGTGACAACATTTCAGACGTGTACATGAAACTCACTGCTGGGGGAATCGTGCGTCCTCTGAGGCTCCAGCCTGAGCAAGGGCCTTTAGGAACGCACGCCTGGTGTCCCCCAGACTTGCCGCATCTTTCCACTGCCAATTCTGCGGTGAGTCTTTTGAGGGATGAATTACAGCCCTGAACGCAACTAACCGTGAGCTCGAGCTCACAAGCCTGGGGGGGGGGGGAGTGTCTCGGAGAACCACACACAGGAACATGGGCCACCGGCTTCAAGCAGCACAATCACCACCCAGACTAGACCTCCTGTCCTCGAGTCGATATGACTCAGAGCCACTCGGACAGGACAGAGCACAACCGCCACAGAGGTGTCCCTAGGCTAGAATCTTTATCGTGCAGCCTGCCACCCCGCAGGCTCCCCTGCACAGGGCCCACGGGCTAGAAACGCTAACCTTTCGGAGGTCACCACCCCATCATGGAATGCACCGCTTTCCTTAGAGCAGAATAGGAATGTTCACACTTGGCATCACTGAGACTAGAGACGCTCTCATGTCAGGCCAGGTGACCTTTGCAGTTAGGAATTGCAATGAGCATCTGGGTGCTTCAGCAGTGTCCCACCTGGAATCCCTCCTCCGGCCTGGGTGGCAGAGAGGTGGGGTGGGGGGGGTCCAACAGTCAAGTCACTGTGGACGTGATGGCTGCCACTGTTTCTCTCTGGTGCCAGGCATGATGTGAGTCGTTGCTACTGGTGCCTTCTTGGGCCTTAAACAGCCCGCAGGCCGAGCATGCCCACCCCGGCTCTAGCCTAGGAAGTCAGGTCTGAGAGATGTGACCGGCTCCGTTCAGAACTCAATGGAGCAAGGACAGCAATAGAAAGTGTCACGTGCATTTTTGGGTGTCGCGTGCATTTTGGGGTGTCTCGGATGCTCACCCAAGAGTGCCAGCTACGAAGTGTGCGTGGGCTTCAGGAAAAAAGCTGGGAGGTCAAGAAACTCGGCAAGTTGACCCAGGAAGGGGTCCCCCACGCAGTGGGAAACACAACGCTGACAGACCTGCTGGATGCAGGGTTGCCTTACCCCATCCATTTATTTAGAAAGCACGGGACCTGCAACGTGTGATGTGGCTGCACCGTCTGACTGGTCAGACATCCATATGTCGCCCCACAGTGGTTGCTTTCCCCAAGATGTCCAGAGACATCTTCACTGTCGGCCTGGGCTAGGGGGCTGCTGAACATCCTGTCATGCGCGGGACACACATGCATGTGCATGAACATGCACACTCTCCCACCCCACACCCAAACAGGGAGTTAACCACAGAATCAACACTGTGCAGGCTGGGCAACCATCATTCAATCCACACACAATGCCCAGAAAACTCGATGGTTCACAAGCCACAAAATAAGTGTCCCCAGAGCACTGGTGGCTGTGTCAGCATCTCCCAGGGAATGGTCACCCCTAGGTGTCTGTCAACCTTCTGCTCTCTATTATAAAGGGGCATCAAAAGCTTTGTGGGCAACACCATGACCTTTCCACTGCACTGGGAATGAACTCTTGGAAGCCCCGGTCATACGCTGCAAAATGGAGACAGCAGTAGACTCGGCAGCTCATCGGCGGCGCTCCTGTGAAGCAGCAGCCCCGCAGGAAGGCACCCACAAAACTGCCTGCCCATGAGATGCCTGCCCACGAAGAGCAAAGAAGAGGCCATGCACCAACAGGCAGAGGCCAATTTCGGAAGGTGAGGGCCTCCGCTAAAGTCACCGACCGGGGTTCAAAAATAGGGAGGATGTTCATCTGATTGACAGGAGGAATTCGGTGGTATATGACAGGCCTTGAAAGATGTCAGCCTAGAGGTGAAGGAGAAGCAGGTGCAAAGGCTCAGAGGTGGAAAGAACAAGGCAGGTCTAATAGGATCTTTGCTCATCATTTTTCAGGTGGGAGGGGAACCTGTCTCTCTCCAGTTGGAAGGCTGTGAATTACAAACCCATCATCTCTTGGGGGGGGGGGAGGCACGTGACTCAGACTGGCCAACCAGAGAACTCGGCCTCCTAATCTACTGTGATTGGTCCAGGGACCGTCCTTCTCAGGTCTCTGGATAAGGAAAAGTGACCGTGGCATTTCCTCTTCTCTGGAAAGCAAATACTTGTCAAGATTATATAAGCCCGCAGCTAAGGCAGCTACTGGGAGAAACGGAACTGGGGGGATGAAGCAGAAAACAGGTCCAGAAAGGATGGAGAGAGACCAAACCCTTCAACACTGCTGTTACTCCTGGATGCATCTATGCCTAATGCTTGCTTTCTCTGAACTTGTAGGAGTTTTACATACCCCTAAAGGTCTCTTTAGCTGTTTAGACTATTTTAAGGTGGACTTATAGCTCTTGCAACCGAGAGATTCATGATAACCATCATTAGAGACTAGAGAACAGATTTGGGCTTGTGTTTGAAAGGACACGGGGTCGGGGTGGGGGCCACATAATGGCTGTGTTATAAGGCTGTAAATTGCATGCGCTGTCACAAATGAACCAGCAGGCCAACAAAGAGAACCACCAACCACACAACATGGGCAAGGGGCAAAGTCTCGACGAATCGACTCACAGGTAGAAAAGGACCACGTGCCCGGCACGACGGATGTCCGAGGAGCTACACATGTTCTGACCATCCACCCCCACCCCTTCCCCACAGCCCCCATGTGGAGGGATGGCAAACACGCACCAGCCACAGGAGGTAGAGAGCAAGCATGACTTGCAGAGGCGCTGACCAGACCATGTTAATATACGTGGCCAAGTCCATGAACCGCTGGGCGTCTACAGACATGAGGTTGACAATCTCCCCGACCGTGGATGACTTTCTGGCTGAATTGGTGATCACCAGGGCCTGCAGAGTAAAGGAGAGGGAGATGGTGAATGTGGTGGGCTGTGAGCCCCGTCCTCTCCCTTCAGAATCACCGAGAGGAAAGATACTGCTCAGCAGGGAAGAGGTCACTGACCTGCCCCCTTCCTTGCCAGCTCCCGTCTGCCCAGCCGGTGAGATAGGATCTCACCACAAAGCCCAAGAGTTGCAAACATCCACCAATAATTAGAACATGAAATCTGCAAAGTATGAATCTAGAAAATTTGGAAGTCGTTCAAAATTAGATGGAATACGTAAAGATTTCTAGCAGTGAGAGTTAGGTTGTGTCAACTTGGCTGTGCCAGGTTTCTCAGGAGTTTGGCAGTGATTCCCATGATGTGATCTAACATGGTGTAATCAACTCCACGATGGGGTGTAATCTGACATCATCAACTCTGTGAGCGGCTGGCAGGTGTGGTGGAATCTAGCCCCCTTGATCAGGTCAGGCCAAAGCCTCGATGCAATTAGAAGAAAATCTCCTAAGGAATGTGGCTTGCTCCTTTTTAAGCAGACTCCATGGGAAAGCCGCTCACGTCTGCTGGGCTTAGATCCTGCATCTGGTTTATCAACCTCCCGCAACCCTGTCTGCCGATACCTGGAGCCACAGCAGACTGCTGACCTAAGATTCATCCAGCTCTGCACCCACCATCTGCGGCCCTCCTGCTTCACAGTGGATCAGCCCCACAGCTTCAGGAGTCAGGAAAAGCCTCCAGCCAACTTCTGATCCATGGACTTGACTGGATTAGACTTACTCACTTACACAACCATTTCTTGATAAACATCTCTCTCTACACCACACACACACACACACATACGACTGGGTTTGCTTCTTTAGAAAACCCAGCTTCACACAAGGTCCCAGGTATTTCTGTTGGTCATGTTAGGTATCACTGAGTCAGCCTCAATTCATGCCAACTCTACTAGGACTGGCATGGACCATTCTAAATGAGAAAGTCACATGGTCTACTACGCCAGAAATTAAAAATGGAGGTTATGACATTGCATTCACCATCAAAATTTTTTTCAAGATCTATCCTGAAGTACAGTATTGTCAGTGATAGGACAATATCCATACCTAAAAAGAAGACCAGTTCATAGGTCTATTAGTCAAATGTATGCACCAACCGTTACAGCCAAAAACGAGGAAATGGAAAACTTTTACCAATTTCTGCAGTCTGCAATTGATCAACTGTGCAATCAAGATGCATTAATCGTCCCCGGTGATCGGAATCCGAGAGTAGGAAACAAGAATCAGGAGGGAAAATATGGCTTTGATGACAAGAACAATACTGGAGATCACATGGTAGACTTCTGCAAGACCAATGACTTCATTACAAATACTTTTCTAAAAATTTAATTTTAAAAGTTCTTTTATCGACGTATTTCACATATCGTAAAGTTCAAAAGTTCAAACATATTAAAAAGAGTTGTGTATTCATGACCACAATCAATATCAGAACATTTCCTTCTTTCTTGTACTCCTTGTTATTAGCTCCTCATTTCCCCTTCAACTTCAAGAAACTATTAATCCAGGTATTATCTCTATAGATTATCTATCGTGGATTTCATACAAAGCAAAACATGGGAGGGAGGGAGACAAAACAAAAACACAACAATAACAAAAGAAAACAGGGAGGGAAAAACCTCAAAAGGATAAAAACGTAGCACAGTGGTTACACATTGGGCTGCCAACTGCAAGGTAAGCAGTTTGAGATCACCAGCCACTCCTCAGGAGGAGGAAGAGGCTTTCTACTCCTGTGAAGAGCTGCAGTCACGGACACCCACAGAGGGAGCTGTCCGGTAGGGTCACGCTGAATCGGAACCGACTGACGGGGGTGGGTCTGGTTCTTTTTTTAGACAAATTTAATATGCGCAAAAAGGGAGAACAAATGATACGGTGTTCTTCGAATTACGTCTGCGTTAGTACATTTTCCAATGCGTTTGTCTAATAGCATATCAATGGTCAGAGGGGATTCACTAGAGGCTTAGTCTACGTGGGGAACTTGCAAATGGGCTTTAGGGTTTCCCTGTCATCTGTAGCCTTCGCAACGTGGGTGCTCCAAATCTAAGCTCCAGTACTTTCCCTCCAGTCCTAGATTTGATGATTGACAATCCTTGGACCACACAGGCTGGTGTGCTTCTTCTGTGTGGATTTGGCTGACATATAACTTAGACAGCTTCTTGTTTTAAGACAAGCCTTTCAGACTATTATTTCTAATAGCCAGGCACCCTCTGATTTCTTCACCACACTTTGCTAAAGCACCCATATCTTCAGTGATCTCTTCATGAGGGCGAGTATCGAGTAGGGTCTTATAAGAGATAATTGCTCTTACACAATTAAGTTCAAGCTCAAAATTCACTCATGTCCACTTTAGAGATATCATTATCCTCTTATTGGGGAACATTGTAAATCACCTCCATGGGGCAATATGGTAATTCTACTGATAGCATCCTTGATTTAGCCCATGTTATAAAATTTCAAATACTATTTTACTGATATTTTTAACAAACAACAACTGTACATGTAGACTTGGCAGATATACTATACAGGAATCAAACAGACTATACTTGTGGAAAGACGAAATGGAGAAGCTCAATCTCACTGGTCAGAACAAGAGTAGGGTCAACTGTGGACGAGATCGTCCATGTGCAAGCTCAAGGTGGAGCTGAAGAAAACCAAACATGTCCACAGAAATCCAAACACGACCTTAAGTATACTCCACCTGAATTCTGAGACCCCCTTAGGAACAGATTTAACACAATGAACACTCATGACTGAAAACAAGTGAGTTGTGGGATGACTTTAAGGTCAACAGACATGAAGAACAAGGTCATGAAAAATACTGGGGGTAAAAATAAAGTCCAAAATTGACGGCAGAAGAAACTCTGAAATTTACTCTTGAATACAGAACAGCTAAAACAAAAGGATGAGATGAGGCAGTAAAAGGACTGAACAAAAGATTTCAAATGGCAGCTGGTAAAGACAGAACTGTGAAAGGCAATGTGCAACAGGCTGGGGACAGAGAACCAAAGCGGAAGAGCAGGCTGTGCATTTCTCAAGCTGAAAGAATTGAAGAAAAAAATTCATGGCTCAAAATACAACGTTGAAGGATTCTATGGGCAAACGATTGAATGGCTCAGGAAACACCATAAAAAGATAAAAGGAATACAGAGTGACTGTACCAGAAAGAATTGGTTGACTCGACAGCACTTACAAGAACAACCACAAAAAAAGGTAACTAGAATTAATAAAAGGAATTCAGCAAGGTGGTGGGGTTTGCGGTCAACACACAAGAATACTGATGTCTGATATCCTGATGTAGTTGCTCTGGGCGGTCACCTGGGCATCAGGAGTTCTTTGAGCTCTTTAAGTGATTCTAATGTGTTAAGAGGGGTCAATGTTGAGACCCCTCCCTGGTTTCGTCCATGCAAGACATTATGTTCTTAACCTACAAGCCTAAGCAGTACTCTTGCTTCAAGGAACTGAGACAGTAACCTAGTTCCTTTCAAAGTAGATGAGCTCCAACACATGGAATCCAGGACAGACAAACTTCTCAGGTACAGTAATGGGATACCATGAAGGTAGGGAGAAAGTGGGGGTAGAAGGGGGAGAGAGGGGGAACTGATCACAATGATCGACATACAACCCCCCCTCCTCACCGAGGGGGGCAAACAGTAGAAACGTGGGTGAAGAGAACCAGTGGATGTTGTAAGATATGAAAATAATAATAATCTATAAATTATCAAGGGCTCATGAGGGTGTTGGGAGGGAGAGAAAAAAGAGTGGATACCAGAGGCTCAAGTAGAAAGAAAATGTTTTGAAAATGAAGACGGCAACATATGCACAAATGAGCTCGATACAATTGATGTATGGACTGTTATAAGAGCCGTAAGAGCCCCCAATAAAATGATCTATTTAATAATAATAAAAAAAGGAGATGAACACAATGATGAAACTGTTTTTGAAAAAGATCCCGAGTCCCTTCAATAAACCGCGTGGGCCAAGTGCAATTTTTATGCAGCAAGATGAAACTGGATCCTTGCCTCACACAACAGCAAATTCACAATGTCTTCAGGACCTAAAAGTACAAACTAAAATCATAAAAGTTTCAGAAGAACAAGCAAGAGCAACACTGTCAGGGCTAGCGTCCAACCGCAGATCATCTAAGACAATCACAACAAGTACAGACCGCAAGGGACCTCAATAAAAATAAAAACGTTTGCTCCTCCAAAGATTTTACCAAAAACAGTCAAAAAGCCACGAGTCCAATGGAGAGAGACGACATCATCTAGCCAAAAGCTTATCATCAAAAGTCTATATGTCTATGAAACCTCAACCACTAACAAAACTCCCAACATCACAGAATGGACACAGGACTCCAACAGTCATCTCACGCAAGGGCATTCAAAAGCTAACCAGACAACCTGCAAAGATGCTGAGCATCCTGGGCCACCAGAGAGATGCAAATCAAAACCAGTGAGCTACCACTTCACTCCCTCTAGGTTGGCTGGAGCCCTGGTGGTTGGCTGGAGCCCTGGTGACACCGTGGGCTAACTGTGGGGCTGATAATGGCACAATTGGCAGATCCGGCCCCAGCCACTGCGCCTGCCAAGATTCAAGTCTCAGAAACCCTATGAGTCACTAGGAATCGGTAGCAGTGGGTATAGGTTGGCGACAATTAAAATATAGTAACAAATGTTGATGAAGACATAGAGGCGACAATTGTTCTCTATTCCCCTGGGAGGAAAGAGGAAGGGCAGTCAGGAATAGAAGGCGGATACGGAACGTGTGCTTCCGTGAACTGCCACCTTCGCCATGAGGTCAGACGATCTAGATGTGCCTGCTACCATTACTGAAGACTTGGATCACAGATTCCATAGAAGAATCAAAAGGCAATACTGCAGATCAGAATGTCAAATCCTCAAGGAGTCTACATTTTCTGGCACTATGGAGGCGAGTTGTACCCCTATAAACTACTGACCTGAGATAATTTTTAATCTTAAACCAAAAACACCCAGTGAATTCATCATAAAACCAAATCATGGTTTAGCTTAACTAGTAAACAAATGTCTGCCTTGAGCCTTTTGCTCTTTTTAAGGTCTATCTATATGGGTCATCAAATGGACAACAGCAATTTGAAAAATTAGATAGGAACCTTAGCTGGGTAAAGAGTTTATGTTATTGGTGGAGAAACAACCCAAAAAGAGGGTGAAAATGATTGCCCCAAACTCAGAATGTGTTCATCGCCATGGGCGCGAGAGCAAAGTGTGGTGAAGAGATCAGACAGAGCCTGGCTATTACAAAGAATAGTACCTGGGGTCATAAATTCTTAACTTAAGCAGTCATCTAAGTGATGTGATGGCTACGTCCACCTGGGAAAGCACACCAGCCTGTGTGATCCAAGGATGATAAACAATAGAACCCAAATCTGGAGAAGGGAATGGTATCAGAGCTTACATTCTAAACTCCTAATTTGCAGAAGGCTAGGGATGACACTGGAAACCCCAAATCCTTTCGCAGGATTCCCACAAGGATCAAACCTCTGGTGAATCCCCTCTGACCACAGCCCAGGGATGTGAACAGCCTTGGACATACAGAGAGCATTACAAAGTCAATTATGGCAGATGTAGTTCGGTTAAAATGTAATACCTAATCATGTGATCTTTTTGACCATTTTGAAATTTGTTCCAGTTTTTAATATTTTCTGCTTTCTTTTTGATTAAGCTTTTTTTTTTTATCATTAGTGTTGTTCTTTTCTTTTCTTTGTTTTCCCCTTGATTTTATTTTAAATAGCTTTTTTTCCTGTATAAGAAATCCAGGAGAGGTATACTTGAGACACAGTAACTACATTAATAATTAACTAGGGACACAGCAGGGGAGGTTTGGGGGAATGGGGAGCCAACAACAATTAACTACAAGAAGGAAGAAAAGTGTCTAACATTGACTATGGTGATGCTTGCCCGATTCTTGATGTGGCTGAACTAGGATATGTGAATTCTATGCCAATAAGGAAAAAAACAATCGAAGGATGAAAACAAGCCTATCGAGCTAATGGTGGTGGACTGGCTACCCTTCAAGGCCAGCAACTCGAAGCCACCAAGTCTCTGCTCGGGAGAACGATGCGGCTTTCTACTCCTATTACGAGTCAAGGTCTCTGAACCCACAGGGGCAGCTCGCCCTTGTCCTGCAGGGTCACCCTGAGTTGGAACGACGTGATGGCAGTGAGTTTGTTTTTAACAGCAATCAAACCATGAATCAATGTCATGGAACTGTACGTGCGGTAAATGTGAGACCGGCGTATGCTTTGCCATGATAAATTCTCAGCAATGAATACACAATTTAAAGGGGACGAACGGAGTGAGCACCAATGGCTGCTGAGCCCTCAATCACCTGGGGGAGAAACGATGACCTACTCAGCTCAAAATGCCAGGCAGAAAGAGCTCACACACACACACACACAGAGAACTGAGTGAAGACCCGAATCCCCATTTCCCCAAATGACGATCACCCACCCATCGAAGACACTCGGTTACCCGGAGCTGACGTGGGACGCGGGACACTCTCCATGCAACCCCTGCCATCACCCCTGCAGGGTGCAGTCTGCTGTCACGTCCTTGGCACCGCAGGGACACAGACCGGCCAGACTGACTGCTCTGACGGTTAGGCCTGAGGCTCTTATTACGGTGGATTCCATCGTGTGGCCCCAAAATAGGTGTTGGAGACCTAGCAACCCCTGTGGCGGCAGAGGCGATCCCATCTGGAAGAGGGGTTTTGTTCTTGTGTGAACGGAGCCATAGAATATAGAGTTTATCTTCAGCTGAATCACTCCTCAATTAGAAAAGATCAGGCAGAGAAGCAAGCATCTCTCTCGAACCGTGGAGAGGGAGGGACGTCCCTGGAGATCACTATGGATTTGGATGGAAATAAAATCCTAATGCCTGAACCTGTGGTTAAGCAATGCTGGTGGCATGCTGTGGTTACACGCTGGGTTTCCAGAGGAAAGGGGGGTCATTTAAACTCACGGGTCTGTAAGCGAGAGGAAGTTGCGGCAGTTGGCCTCCGTAAAGATTCACAGCCTTGGAAACTCTACGGCAGCTCCACTGTCGCCTAACTCACGGGCAAGGCAACCAGCCTGTAGCAGGTTATCATTCCATTCGGGAATGGATGCTCTTGGTTGCGTTAGCAAGGCAGGATTCGTGTCGGGTGTTTTTAACTGAGCAAGGAAACCAGCAGAGAAGAGGGGAAGACAGACACCTTGTCATAGGACACCAGGAAAAGGAGCTGAGAAGGACCTTCCCCCAGAACCTTCTGTTACAGCTACTGTCCTCAATTCAGGCTTCTGGCCTTACAGGAGCCCTGGTGGGGTGGTGGGTTGTTAACCACGGGTCAGCATAGCAAAAGTGCCGGCTAATCCAGGGGAGAAAGACGCAGCGTTTTTAACGCCGGTGAAGATTTACAGGCATGGAATGGGCTGGGGCAATTCTACTCTGTCCGTACATGGTTCCTATGGGTCAGAATCGACTCAGTGGCAGTTGCGTTTGGTTTACCTTTTTGAGCCTCCGGTGCTGTAAGGGAACAACACGTGTCCGTTTGTTACAGCCACCTCCTTCTGGCAGTTCTGCCGTGGCAGTGGGGGATGCCGGGCTACAGAATGGTGGCCGAGTGTGTTACACTCTGGCCTGCTAACCACCAGGGTCAGCAGTTTGAAACTACCAGCTGCACCATGAGAGGAAGATGAGGCTTTCTGCTCCGATAAAAAGGTCCAGCCTTCGGAAGCTACAGGATGGTGCTAGTGGGTCCTGTACCATCGCTCAGAGTCCAAATCGACTCACAACCGCGAGATGTTGAGGCTGCAAAGGCTGAGAGAAGGACCATCCCCCAAGCTAACAGAAGGAGCCCACTGCCCTATGCGAAGGGCGACCAGGATGGTCTTGGAACAAGTATGGCCAAAGAGTTCCTTAGAGGCAAGGATGGCGGGGCCTCCTCTGCCATACGTGGGACATGCTGTCGGGGGAGAGCAGCCCCTGGAGGAGGCCACCATGCCTGGTAAGTAAAGGGGCAGCCAAGGAGAGGAAGGAGACGGATGGACACAAGGGCTGCGGCAACGTGAGCTCAGGCATGGGCACAACCGTGAGGCTGGCGCCGGACTGGCAGGGTTTCGTCTGTTCTGTTGTGCGTAGGGTTGGGTCGCTGTGGGTCGGAACCGACAACCGCCACCAGAAGCCTGCTCGATGGTGAGAAAGGTCATTTCCGTTCATGGAACCCACCCACTGCTGGGGTTCTCGGATGGCAACGCCAGAAAACCAAGGCAGGTGCCCGAGGCCGTCCCACGAAACCCAACCAGGTCCCCTGTGGTTCGGAGGTGGCACCGGGGTGAGGGTGTGGGGGGTGCAGTGCCCGTCTCACCCACCTTGCGGTAGACGGCCCCGATGACGGCGGTCTTGATCCTCATGCCGCTGACGAAGCAGATGTGGAAGTACTGGTGCAGCACAAGCGTCTGCAGGCAGGCGCTGATGAAGAGCAGCGCCGTGTAGAAGTAGCCCTGCCAGTCTGGGGCCTTCTTGTCGTTGACAAAGTTGATGAGCTGCCTGCGAGGAGCAAGGTCAGAGGCCAAGGTCACAGGGAGCACGCGCGTGGGGAAAGAGCCCTCGATGGGGATCGGCAGCCCAACTTCCTCCTGGGCCATCGGAGGCAGCGGCCACTGCTCCCAGGACAGGCCCATGGAGGGAAGCGAGCAGTCCTGGGGGCCTCCCCCACATTCGACCCCAGCACTGTGAACTTGTCACCCACAAGTTCTTGACACTCTGCAAGGGATCAAATAGAGTGCTAGGGGCAGAGCAGAGTTTGCAAAAGGGGAACAGAAAAATATGTGTGGCCCTTGACAGACGAGACAGAGGAAAAGACCCAGGATTGAGAGAGAAGGAAGAGAAAGAGGAGAGGCAGTCAAAGAGACAAAGGAGAGAAACAGAGAGCGAGAGACACAGGCAAGACAGAGAGAGGCAGCCAGAGAGACAGAGACAGAGCAGCATGGGAGAGGTTAATAGGGAGGATGTCAACTCTGACCTGGTTAGTATGTCATGAGCTCTTCCATGCCCTTGAGATATGTGGACATCTGGATACACACACATTTATCCATGGACACACAAAGGTGCATGGACAGCCCTGATTATCTTTCTATTTCACTTCCCTCCCCAACTCTTTGAGGCCCCCTCGTGTGTACTGTGGGCTCATGGTATAGGAGAGTAATAGGAGACTAAGTAAAAAAGCACCGCTACAAATTCATGGAGACCTTCATGAAACAAGAAGATCCAAACGAGAAGCTGTTGTTTCCCAACAGATGTCCCCTCTCGGTCTGGAAACTCACGGAGGTGTGTCTCCATCGCTCTAACCCTTTCCGGAAGCCTCCTGTGCTCTCTGAGGGACTCAACTCAGGCTCACTTGACAGGTGAGTGTCTTTGAGCCTGAGGATCAAAAGACGTCTCAAAGGTCAAGATCAGGGCTGGAGGTGGATGGAGTAAGGCTGCCCAACACAATTCCCCTGGGACAGCCCTTGCTGCTTTTAAAGAAAGCTCAGGAGCACTGTTAGCATAGAAATTATTTTTTTTCCTAAGAAGCCTCCGTGATTGTCCTGGGTCTTTGAGAAAATCTATCACGAGTGCCTCTCGGGAATCCCAAGAAGTAGTCCACAGAATCTTCTAAACTGACCTCTCTGCAGATTCTCAGCACCCCCCACCCCCACCCCACCCTCCCGCCCGAAGCCACTGTTTTGATTGGACATTTTTTTGGTAGGTACCCTAATGAGACTGCGTCCTATGCACGCTGGAAGAACTTGTCTTTAGCCACGCATTCTTGCGGAGGCGTGTTTCCACCTGCTTGGTTTGCATCACCTGTGCATGGATGAACCAGAGCAGACACACCTTTTTCACTTACTCTCAGGCACCCATAGCCTCCCTATGGTACACAGCAAAACGGGGAGACAAAACTGTAAGCCCACTGGAGCACGCCGCAGGTGAAGTCCCACCAGGGTGGGGCAGAGGAACCCGGCTGGGAGGGCAGGGGTCTTACTTTAAGATTTCTGGGCCGGCAAACATCATCAGGTCATGAATCGCCTTAAATAAGAAGCTCATGAGGAAGTAGGGCCCAAAGGTCTTGTATAACACCTTGAACAGGGATGGGTTCCACTCCTTCTGTGGGGTCTTGACGATCAAAGCCTCGGCCTCCTCCTTCACGTCCACCCTGGAGCCCCCTTTGGGCTTGGCAGGGTCCTTGGAGGAGTACACAATCTTCACCGGCTGCCTGAAAGACAAGGAGTGTGGCCCGGGGTGAGTTCCCTTAGCTATGCAGCTTGATTACCCGCTCCTCCGAGAGGGCAAACCAGCTCACAGGGTGGATAGACGATGGATTCAGAAGCCACAGTTCAGACACGGGCTTCACCACTTGTCAACTGTGCGACCTTAGAAAGGGCCTTAGCCTTCCAAGCTCCTGCTTCCTCATCTGAGAACTAAGGATAAGCAGTAGCTTTCACGGGGCTGCGGTACGGATCATAAGGTGCCATCCCAAACCGACCTAGAAATTCAATGCCATGCCTATAAAATCCCAGCTCATCATTGTGCAGAAACGGACAAGCCAGTCTCCAAATTCCTGAGGGACCAGAAGACCCATAACCATCTTTAAAAAGGACAGGGTGGAAGGGCTCAGAGTCCCCACGTGGCGAGACTTACTGCAACGCTTACTGCAGTCATCTAGAGGTGTGGTGCCGGCACCCGTGTGGACACAGAGATGATCAATGAGGCAGCCGTTCAGAGTTCAGAGCCACTCCCGGCTGATTTTTGACAAGGGTGTCAAGACCATTCTATGGGGAAAGAACCCTCTTTTCAAACACGGGCGCCCTAGTCAGAAGCACAACGGAATCTCTCCGCATCTACCAAGGATGCACCAACACTGAAGAAAACCCAGGGCCTGAAACCCAAGAGGAAATAGATTTAAAAAACGAATTGGATGGAAACAAGCAAATCGTGGACCCTTCGTGAGCCCCGACAGAAGAAGAGACAGATTGACCGCAGAGCCACTGCACCGACCATTCCGAGAGCAGGGAGAAAGCCAACGGAGCCCCAAGCCCCGCTCCCTCCACGTCCCGAGTTTTCGGAGAGGGACAGGCCCACACTCTCAAGTGGACCAAGATGACAGCGTCCGGGTGCAGCTGCCTTAGCAGTTCCCTGCTTCAGCTTGCAAGACTGACTTCCTACAAGACATCCCCAAGGAGAAGCAACATGGACCTATCCCAATGCAGCCCTGGGTGCTGGAGCAGCCGTGTGGAGACCCCTGCTAGTGCTGAGATGCTTGTTCGTTCACTGACTCAGCTTTCCTCCTGCAGTCTGTTTTGTGAGGTGGAGGACTTTGTGGACTGGTGTTGAGTTAATGGGTTAATGTTGGACTTGTGGGCTTGGGCAGCATTGGGTTGGGATGTTTTCATGATGCACACTTTCTTTACATAAAACTCTCTTCTACATGAGTTGCTGTGGATTTGTTTCTCTAAAGTACCTAGACTAATACAATGAACAAACCAAAAAAATAAGAGAAAATATTGAAAACCAGATCAGGCGTAACGTGCATCAAAGGGGGGGAAATCAACTGACAACGGTTTAACCATTCAAGTCAGGTTTATCCTTTTGCCACATCCTCTTTGAATCCAGCCTGAACCTCAGACAGCTCCCTGTCGATGTACTGTTCAACAGTTGTTGGATGATCTGGGATGATGGTTAAGAGCATGTGATACTAATAACATTGTTCAAAATTGTACGTTCTGTTGGGTGACCTTTCTCTGGGATGAGAACCAATAAGGACCTCTTCCAGTCAGCTAGCCATCTAGTGAACATGACGTGAACGGAGAAGAGCCTGTGGGACCTCCAGGTACTGGTGGGGGTGACGCAAACACTGAAGGAATAGCTTCAAACATTAATGAATCATCGGAACGTGGAACGTAGGATGTGTGAATATAGGAAAACTGGAAGTTGTCAAAATGAAATGGGATGCTCAAATTGGTCTATATCAGTGAGCTGATATAGACTGGACATTTGGAATCGGAAAATCACATGGTCTACTATGCCGGTAATGACAGGTCCAGGAGGACTGGTATCCCATTTCGGTTGTCCAAAAGGACATTTCAATATCTCAAAAGTACAGTTCTGTCTGTGTTGAGATAATACCTACTGCATAGAAGGAAATACAGTCAATACAACTCTTACTCAAATTTGTGCACCAACCACTAAAGTTAGTGATGCAGAAAAAAATGGAAGAATTCTACCTAGGTCTTCAGTCTGAAATTAATCAAACATGCAATCAAGATGCATTGATAATTATTGGTGATGAATGCAAAGATTGGAAACGAAGAAGGAACAGTAATTTGAAAATATGTTCTTGGTGGTAGAAACGAAGCTGGAGATCACATGATAGAATTTTGCAAAACCAATGACTTCTTTATTGCCAAATACCTCTTTCCATTTCATCTAGTTTGGTTTTTTTCAAGGGCAGTAAGCCGAATAAATTTGGGAACCTATATTCTAGTGGCTGAATGTTCATTTTGTTACTGTTCTAAAAGCGGAAGATGTTGAGTTAAGGTGCTGACTTTGATATTCTGTTCCGCTTTGATGTTTGCATTTATGTCTATAAATTGCCCTCACAGCCTTATTTTTGGGGTGTGTCCCATAGGATTTGGTACGTTGTATTTCCATTCTCATTTGTTTCAAGGAATTTTTTACTTTCATTCCTTAGTTCTTCTATTACCTAGGGCATTGATCAGTTTCCATGACTTTCATTTATTTCCCTGTTGGGCTTCCTGTTGTTGAATTCTACTTTTAGAGTGTTAGGGGGGGTGTCTAAAAATTGGTTTGTAATATCTCAAGATATGAACCCAAGATGGATTAAAGACCTAAGTATGAACCCAGGACTCTAAAGATCATCAATGAGAAAATAGGGACCAACTAAAGGCCCTCACAGAGGACACAGACAGACTTTCCAGCACAATGAAAAACATACACACAGCAGAAGACCAACCAGAACACTGGAATCTTCTAAAAATGAGATATGAGCATTAAAAGAGTAGACAGTGAACCCACAGACTGGGAATTTTTCTTTTTTCTTCCTTGCCAATGACATCTCAGACAAGAGACTTATCTCCAAAATCTATAGAAAATGGTCACAGTTCAGTAAGAAACAGACAAATAAAAATGGGCAATGGACACGAACAGACAGCTCACCGAGGAAGACACCCTGGGCAGCCAACAAGCAGATGAAGAGATGCTCTTGACCATTAGCCACCCAAAGATTCGCATCAAGGCAACAAGGAGGTACCACTTCATCCCAGCACTGACAGCAAAGTTACAAGACACAACGGAGAATAACAAAACCCAGAGATCGGAACCCTCAGGCAACGCCTGCAGCTGCCAAAAAGGTGCGACTACTGTGGACAGCAGGATGAATGGTGCTGCCTCAAAACCCTCTGAAGAAGAAATCCCACAGGCCCCAGCAAACCCTTTGCTGGGTATAGACCGTAAAGAAGTAAGAGCCGTAACACAAGTAGACGTCGGCACCCCATGCTCCTCACAGCACTGTTTGCAAGAGCAGGAAGGGGACAAAGAAGCTGGAGTCCATGCTCACGACGGGAGGCCATGCATTCACTGCTAAACAGTCACGATGAAACGAGGCGCTTCATGACCCCGCTGGATTTGGAGAACATACGCTGAGTGAAATCAGCCACTCACAAAAGGACAAATGTTGTATGAGACTACCGATAGAAAGCGAAAAACAGGCCCAAAGTTTTCACAACAACAAAAATGAAACACCAGACTTAATAACCCAATGATTTCAATACCTATCTCTCCAAAAAAAGTACAGATGGCCAATAAGTACATGAAAATTTTCTCAAGATCATGAGTCATCAAGGCAATGCCAACCAAAACCACAATGAGACACCACTTTACACAAACTAGGGGGGGAAAACTCAGATGATAAAACCTGATCGTGGGAGTAGATGCACGAAGAGATACAGGCTTGGCAGGAGACATTTGTATCTGAATACTGACTTTTGCTATAGATAGATCTACAGATGGGGTGGAGCACACAGGAAACAGAGAACTTCTGAGACATAACCAAACACCTTGAGGAAATGAGTCGCTGAGCTTAAGGAAGCAGAACCATCGTTTCAGGGGACCCCAATATCCACTGGTATAACGTAATTCACGGAGACAATGTTCTATGACCTAGTTTGCTCTGAGCACAAGCCGAGGTCTTAAGAGTTTGTGAAGGGCCATCTAAGGTGTGATGCCTGGCCTCCATTCAGAGGAAAGAAGAGTGACAAACACCGAGACACCCGTGGAAACCGCCGCCGTCCAGGAACCGATGGCCCATGCAAACATCCTCAACTATGAGACCAGGATGTGGACGGTGCCTGGCGGCCACTGCCAAATACCCAAAAAGAATCCTATTAAAAGGTCTCGAATAGAGTGGGGGGAATGTGGAGACCAGGCTGATTGGTCAAACAGGAGACTGACAGGGCCCTCAAGACAATGGGTCTTTCCCTGGAGGTCAGTAACTGACCTCGTGCCCACATTACAATCACCTGCCATTTAGAGTGAAGAGGAGAAAGTTCAGAGGGCAGGGAAGGGGGAGGAAAGAGAACAGGAAACTCAGAGAGCTAGAGAAATACGTGATGCCACACTGACGGGATCACAACGGATGAGTTGAATCAGAATGTGTATGAATTGTTGAATGGAAACTATGATCTGCTCTGTAAACCTTCACCTCATTCACAACAAAAATACTTAAACCTGTTCACAAGGATGGTGAGAGAGTGAAAGCTCTATTTACTACTGGTGGGAAAGTTCAATGGTACGTCAAGTTTACAAAATAGTCTGAAGCTTCCTCTAAAAGTTCAATATAGAGCCAGCACATGACCTGGTAATTTTATTCCTAGAGAATTTTATTCCGAAAGAAATAAAAAATATCTATCCACACAAAAATTTGTAGATAAAATTTCCGAGCAGTATTATTATAAGAGCCCGAAAGTGAGCACAACCCAAATGTCTGTCCACTGGTGACACACAAACTGTCAACCATTCATACAGCAGAATGTGATTCAGCTGTAAAATGAAACACTGACAGGGAGAGGCTGTGACATGGATGAACCTTGAAAGCATTATGCTAAGTGAAAGTGACGAGGACTTGAAGCATGTGCTGATGGAGATCAAGGATGCCAGCCTTCCGTATGGGTGCCAACTCAGTGTAAGGAAGACCCAAGTCCTCACCACTGGACCAGCAGGTAGCATCATGATCAATGGAGAAAAGACTGAAGTCGAAGGTCTTGCTTAACTCAGTCAATATTCATGGAAGCAGCAAGCAAGAGATCACATGGCAGACACTGCACTGGGTAAATCGGCGGCACAAGAACTCTTAGTATGTTGAAAAGCAAGGCTACTCTGAAGACCAAGGTGCGGCTGACTCAGGCCAGGGTATTTCAATTGCCTCCCATGCCTGTGAAGGTGGACAAGGAATAAAGAAGACCGCAGAGGAATGGATGCGGGAACACTGGTGCTGACAAAGAATAAAGTACAATGGGCGGCCAAGAGCCGAACAAGTCCGCTTTGGAAGAAATACAGCCAGAATGCTCGTTAGCCGCCAGGATGATGAGCCTTCGGCTCACATACTTTGCACATGTTGTCAGGAGCGATCAGTCCCTGGAGAGGGCCATCACGCTTGGTAAAGTATATGGCAGTTAGAAAGAGGAGGACCCTCGGCCAGGTGGATGGCCGCAGGGGCTGCAGCAATGGGCTGAGACATTGACGCCAGGGAGGAGGACCAGGTGGTGTTTCCCTCTATGGTGCACAAGGTTGCCATGAGTTGGACCCAACTGCATGGTACTTCACAATGACAAGGGGGAAGCTGGTCACACCAGACGTAGGACACAAATGTTTTCATTTATATGCAATGTCCGGAATAGGAACATCAATATAGCTGGAGTTTGGGGCTAGAGCGGTATGGGGTGAGGGGGCATGACAGTTAAAAGGCATGGAGCTTCTTTCTGTGGTAACAAATTATGTTCTACATGTTATTGTGGGGATACGTAAAACTCTTAAAACACTAAAAACCATTGGATTGTAAAATATGTAAATTGTACCTCAATAAAACTGTGAGACTAAAAGGGGTCTTCCGCTGTCACAGGTCTCTCTTAAGTGCCACGTGCACTATATATAATGTGAGATATCATTTTATGTCAGGGCTAAAAGGAAAACATAGCCAGAAAAATAATAATAAAATATAACAGAACTCGGGGCTGCTCAGTTGTCTTTCAGGTAGAACCTGAGCTTCGGAGAAGTTACAGGGCTTGGCCAAGGTCGTAGCGATCAGCAAACACCGGCTACTAGGCCTACTCCGTGCCCCACACTCACACCCTCCAAGAGGGCTTCCACTGCAGTTCACCTCTTGCACCTAGGCCCCCGTGCTGTATCTCCTCCCAGGCAGACAACGAGAGCACAGCCATGAGAGCTGTCCTCATGACTCGGGTTTAAAAAACCTCTGTAGTCCAGGCCTCCTGGACTAGTTTAGACCGCAAGACACCTCAAGGCACTCTTCAAACGGAAATTAGCCCCTAAGACCACCTTGTAGCTTAAAGACAAGTGGCCTCCAAACCATGATTACCACCCATAAGCACCGTGTCCCGTTTTGGGAAACAATCAGCTATATGATAGACCAAGCAGTCGACAATTCCTTGACCTCAAAGGTTGGTATGTAGGTAGCAGGGAAACTGGGCACTGAAGAGAGAAACTAGAATGGAATCACGAACACGCTCCCACAGGGTGAAGACAGCAACCCATGCCACCGCATGGCTTGCGCAGACGTTGCTGAAGAAACAAGCGGCCGCCCAGCTGAGAAGCACAAAGCCCACAGGGAAGAAGCACACCAGCCTGCGTGACCACGAGATGTTGAAGGGATCAGGTATCAGGCATCAAAGACCCAAAACAAAAAAATAATCATATCGATATGAATGAGGGGGAGTGTGGAGTGGGGACCCAAAGCTCATCTGTAGACAATTGGACATCCCCTTACAGAAGTGTCGTGGGGAGGAGACGATACAGTCAGGGTGCAGTATAGCACTGAAGAAACATACAACTTTCCTCTAGCTCTTTAATGTGCCACTCCCACCCCACCCCCACTATCATGATCCCAATTCTACCTTACAAATCCAGCTAGACCAGAGCATGTACACTGGTACCGATAAGAGCTGGAAACACAGGAAATCCAGGATAGATAAACCCCTCAGGGACCAATAATGAGAGTAGCGATACCAGGAGGGGAAGAAGGAGGCGGGAGGAGGAAGGGGGAACAGACCACAATGATCTACATATAACCCCCTCCCTGGGGGACGGACAACAAAATAGTGGGTGAAGGGAGACATCGGACAGTGTAAGACATGGGAAAATAATAATAACATACATTATCAAGGGTTAGTGATGGAGGAAGAGTGCGTGGAGGAGGGAGGGGGAAATGAGGAGCTGATACCAAGGGCTCAAGTAGAAAGCAAATATTTTGAGAACAATGATGGCAACAAACATACAAATGTGCTTGACACAATGGAGGCATGTATGGATTGTGATAAGAGCTGCACGGGCCCCCAATAAAATGATTTTTTTTTTCATAAAAGAAACTGCTGACTGTGAATCAAAACTACTGGGTAAACCTTCCTTAAAAGTATAATAAAACAGTAAAGAGCTAAAAACATTAATGCGCCTTGCTTTGTCCATGGAAGCAAGGGCAGGTCCTGTTGAAAGGACACCTAATGAGCCCCTGGGAGCCCTTGTCGGGAAACCTTGCCAAGAGTCAGCACTAACTTGCCAACCATGTGCCCCAGGAAGCAGGCCTTCTACCCCAGTGGGGTTTGTAGAGGATTGTAGCCTCAACCGACATCTTCGCTGCAACTTCCTGAGCGCTCCTGAGCCAGAACCCCTCAGCCAAGACCTTTCCCGATCCCTGACCCACAGAAACAACATGCCGTAACAATTGGTCATTGTTGTTCCCCGCTGCTGGGTTTGGGGTAATTTATCATGCAGCCATAGACACCGAAACATTCATTCCCACTTCACCACTCCTCCCTAACAATCATCCGGCTCTATATCCAAAACATATTTCCAAGCTTACTACTCACCCAGCCCTAACAAAAGCCTTTCAACAGCTGGAGTTCAAGGAAGACGATGGATTGTCACATCTATGCCACATCTGACCACCTAGACCACCCAATGCCTCCTGAAAACCTCTGTCCCCTAACATTGGCCCCTTGCTCTGCCCTTTACCCCAAACGATGACACAGGTCAAAAGTTAATTAGTCATTATCCTTTCCTGTGTGCTCCCAACCCCAGGAAAGGCCCAGAAACATGGAAATCGCTTCAACACCATCTCCTTCACCATCCCCAGTTCTAATCAATTGGTCGTGTGTCTTCTCTTTCTGTGCCCAAGCCACAAAGAATAAAGAAATGCACTGCCATCGAGTCTGACTCACCGGGACCCTTTGAGTAGAACTCCCCTTTTGAGTTTCTGAGACTACAACTATTTACAGGAGTAGGACCCCTGTCTTTCTCATGAGAAGCACCTGGTTTGGAACTGCCTACCTGTGGGTCACAGTCCAAAGTACAACCACTCTGCCACTAGGGCGCCAACCCTTTCGGTTCATCCTTTGCTCCATCTCCACAGTTTGCCTCCATCCAAGGGACATCACTGGTGCTCTCTCTCCAGTCCCCCCAACCCACCCCCGCCTCCTCACCCTTGTCGCTTGGAAATCTATTCCCAGCCTGGCAGACAAGGGTACGTCCTATACAAGGCATCCCGCTCCGACTGAGACCACTGATGGCTTCCGACTGCATCCAGAACAAAGTCAACTGCAGGGAGCCCCCACCCCATCCTGCTAGGAGGATGCTTCCGGAGACTACTGTGTGGAGTCACCACAAACTCCTTGGCTTCAAAGCCACACCAATCTGTCCTTCACTGACCTGGAGGTCAGAAGTCTAAAATGGGCCCACAGGCAGTAAGTAGTCAGGCTAGAGGACCAGGAGGAAATCTGTATCTTTTGGGTTTTTTTCCAGCTTCAAGAAGCTGCCTACATTCCCTGGCTCAGGGCCTCATCCTCCATCTTCAAAGCCAACAGCAGTGCATCTCCCTCTGACCTCCTGCTACCCTTTTGCAATGAATGGCTCTTGTGGTTGCACCAGATCTACCGATAATCCGGCGTCACCTCCCCATCTTGAATCCTGAACCTACAAAGCCCCTTTGGTCGAGGAGTGGCATGTTCACAGGTCCCAAGGATTAGTATACGGACCCCTTTTGGAGTCCCCCAACCCTTTGGCACTGTCATGTACAGTGCGGTTTGTATCTGTGCGGTTTGTGTGTGTGTGTGTCATGTGCGGTTTGTATCTGCTCACGTTGCCTACTCTCTTTTAACCTAAATGTATTCGTGGCCGGGAGGAGAAGCAGGCAGAGGCGGCGGCCGTGGCTTGACTGGGACTCTGCACGACTCCCAGGGGTGCGCCCCAGCCCAGGGGCTGCAGCTGGCTGACTGTCAGCAAGCATGGCCTGCTGGTGGTGTCCAGTCACTTGGGTGCTGGAAGGGCCAGAGAGAAGGTCCCAGGCAGGTAGGGCAGAGAGGGTCAGCCCTGGGCAGCTGAGAGCAACCACAGTGGGAGGGACCAGCTGAGACCTAGCCAGAGAGGAATACTGCCCAGCCAACAGGAGGTCCACGTACTGCCCAGCCAACAGGCGGTCCACGTGGCACGCCAGAGGGAAGGAGAGGAGGAAAGGGACGCCGGACAGGGAAGGTCTCGGTCGGAGGTGCTCCCCAATGACACGGAGCCTTGCAGAGAAGGTGGGAAGGTGGGAGACAGACAGACCCCAACATCAGTGTGGACAAAGGTGGCTCATATTTACTGAGCAAGTGTCCCTGCTTCCAAAGAACTTCGCGAGGGAAAGACCTGGCAAGGCAAACGCACATGGCAGGTGCTCTTTAAGGGGGCTGGGGGCAGTCTCAAAGCCTTCCCGAAGGAGGGGACATCTCGGCTGAGAAGCAGGTTCAGTCCCAGGCAGGCGGCCAGGGCTAGGAGAGGAGCCAAAGAGGCGAGAAGGGCTGCACCGCCATCTGAAGGAATGACGGGCTTGGGTGTAACTTTTTTTAAAAAAAGTAAAATCTAAAATCAGGTGCTGTTGAAAGATAAAATCTCAAAAACGAATCTGAGTTTGATAAATTCTAGGTTTTCTAGTCACACCCGGGGTCTGATCTTTGAACCATAATCCCCAACCTTTGCCAAGAGGGCAGGTTTGGGCTGGAATTTCAGAGACTGACCGCACAAACTTAAAGCATGTCTTTGTTCTTACAGCTCTCGGTGTATATTTATAGCCCCAGTTTTGTAAACCACAGATGGGTGGGGCCAGAACATACTAGTCCTTCCACAAAAGCCCTGGCTGGCTTGAAAATGCTTTGCATACAAATATCAACGATTCAAAATAGTTCTTCCCATTTCATTTGCTGGGTGGGTTGTTTTTGGTTTCATTTTTAAAGTGCTTTTTGTGCCTCAAAAACTTATGGTTCTGGGGGGGGGGTGGTGGTGGTGGAGTGGCACGTGTTCCCAGGTGAGGTCAAACAAGGGGACATAGTCTGCCTTCTCGTCAGCTCTCCTGCTAGAAACAAGTGTCTTTTTTGTCTATCTGGTGTCCTTTGCTGCCATTGTGCCGGCCCTGAACTGCTGCCCAGGGCGGTGCCGTCTCTGTGAACACTTCCAGACCAGACCATCGGGATACAGGTGGCTTTTCCTGGGCTGATGCTCAGCAGTGGGTGGCCAGGCTTTTCTCCCTCGTCTGTTTGAGTCTAGACGTGCCACCGAGATCTGGGTGGCGTCCTAGCAACACACAGGTGCCCTGACAGAGGATGGTGCCTGTAGTCATATGTAGTGGAATATTCATCACATCTTCATGCTTTGGCTTGGCGATTTTGCTGTTCGAAATGGTCCTGAGGACAATGCTAAAGCGCTCCTTGGTATTCCCCCAGGCGAGAAGGCTGGTGTGCCTCATGGGAAAACACACACACACACCAGGCAAGCTCATGCAGGCTGGATCAGGAGTTCAATTCATCAGTCAATAGTCAGTCTATCTTAAGTAAGGGTTCTTATCATCAGAAACCCACATAAAACAAGATTGCATATTGACTGGTTGACAAAGAATATTACAGCCCGAGGCTCAAAGGAACAAAATCCTGTTTCCTTCTTCCAAATTAAAAATTCCCTAATGTGGGGATGTGACTGGAGATGACTACTGTCAAGACAAGATCCAACTGTATGGCCTTCCAAGTCTTTCAGAGTCTGCTTCCAGCTTCGGGTCCTAGTTTTAAATGACAAATGTGGGCCATCGGAACGCAAACCAAACCCACTGCTGTCGCCATGATCCCGACTCCTATGGACGCTGTAGGACAGAGCGGAAGTGGCCCTCGGAGCTGCCGAGGCTGTGTGATTTTATGCCCTCATCTTCATTAGCCTTGTGGTAAGCAACCCACCAGGGCTCCGCACAGGTTGGTGAGTTATTGTTCACTCATCCAGCTCCTGAAAGAGCAGTCCGAAGAAGGTGCTGTGGGCTCGTGGTCTGGAAAGGGGACACGGGTCTAAAAGGCCGAGGATCACAGCTCTCGGTGTACATCTGGAGGGTCCCTGGGCTGGCTTTGACTGCCTTTTGCTCTTGGCTTTCCTTTTGGGAAAGGGGGCAATTAAGTAGAATGGTCACCCTGTCCTTAAACGTGACAGCTTTGAAAGTGTTCGGCTTTGGCTCGGAGGTACGACCACTATTATCCACAGACTGTAGGCATGTAGAAGGCACCTGGAGAGTGTCGGCAGAGGTGGACGCTCACGGACCCATCACCGCAATGAAGAACAAATATGACCAGGTCCCCGAAAAGGCTTCTCCTGCCTTTTATACTTCGCCCCTCTTTGCTACTCTTCTTGACTTGGTTCCTGTCTCCACGGAGGAGCTTCCCCTTTCTAGAATCATCCACCCATGGAACCACTGAGCTGGCACTCCTTCTGGCCTGGTGTTTGTCATTCACCTGATGACTTGTGAGACTCCGCCTTGTTACAGGTGGATCAATACACACCCACGCCAACGGGTGCCGAGTCACTGTGGACTCCTGGCAACGGCAACGCAGGAGAGAGAGAAACAGCCCCTCAGGGTGGTCAATGCTATCCTCTCTCCAGCAGCACACGGGACGGATGGACGGACAGACGGACGGCAGACTTCTCTGGTCAGCGGTCGAGCGCATAGACACTGTGCCACCAGGAACCCTTTGGCGGTCCCCTCCTTCCCACT
>NW_022103901.1:28178968-28186480 GCF_000313985.2 Echinops telfairi
AAACCACCATTTGACACAAAACAATGGGGCACTGGGTTTGACAGCCCAGAGGTGGTGGGTAGGGAGGCCATTCCAGCTGGTTTCAGAGTCACTCTGGCTTCCTGGAGACGAGCTGCGAGGTCTCAGGGCTGAGTCCCAGAACCAAGACACATCAACAGAAAGGCTGCAGGGGGCACGGGACACCACCGGCCCACAGCCAGTGCTGCACACCCTCTCCCGGGCCTTTGAGCCAGCGGCCACACCTGGTACGACCGCCTGGCCCGTGGTTACAGGCCCAGATCGCCTCTGCCTCCGATGGCCTCTCGACTACCACCCAAGCAGCCCTGTGGACCACAGGAGGATCAGAATGAGCCTGCCTCAGCCGACCCCCTTTCAAGCCCCATGAATCAGCTCCTAGTCCAAAGGGAAGCTCCTAGCCCAGTGCTGGCCCCAGCTGAAAACACCACCACATGAACAATTGCTACCTGCCCAGGGTTTACCCAGGGCAATGGCCCAGCTATCGGTTGACTTCTCAGAAAGCCTCTGAGGTCAGAGAAGCAGAAACCGGAAGTTCCCAGACATCAAGGAACTTGTCTATAGAAAGGCAGTTCCTGCCCCCTGCCTCCACTGACTCCCCCTGCTTCCACCCTCACCCCTACGGTTCGCCTGTCCTAGAGCAGCCTCCGTGTAAAATAGTGGGGTCACACGGTGCCCCCTGCAGCTTCTCAACGCCAGGTGAGTTCCGCAGAGCGTGCAAGCAGGCCTCACTGCCCCTGTGCCAACCATCGTGGGCAGGAGGGGCCGAGGAAACAGCTAGGCTTGAGTAACGAACCAATGGCGAAACCCAAGAATAAGAATGGCACCGTCTCATCGTGAAAGCGGCTGCAGACCAGCCTGAGGGCACCCAGAGGCCTGCCTCTGCCAGTCAGGAGACTCCACCTGGCACATACTCACTCGGTGCTGTGAGGGCAGGTGCCCGCCAGCAAGCCCCTCAAGGTGTTCAGCACAGGGATCTGGGCTCTGGCAGCTCGCACCTGACACACCTGTACACACGGTCCTCTGCCACTGTCCTCGGGGCCAGAAGTTTGTAGGTCCCAGTTTCTCACCCTCATCCCTGGCTGGAGGATTCTGGGTAGTACAGATAGTTTGCACTCAACTGCTAACCTAGACGTTGGAGGTTCAAACCCAGGCAACTGCCTCCCAGGAGAAAGGCCTGGTGATTTGCTTCCATAAAGATGTCAACCAAGAGCACCTGCTGGGGCAATTCGATTGGGTGACACCTGCAGTGGAGAATCGATTCGACAGGATGGAGTTTGGCTTTTCAGCCTGGGCCCTGGCTCGACCTCAGACATCCAATCTGTATATTCCCAGAAAGTGCGATGAGGGACCAGAACTCAGGTCCTTGCAAATCCTACTGGCCTGTAAGGAGCCTGACATACATGTAGTGAAGTTGTGCATATGGCCCTCCCAGCCATTGCCTATAACTCCCATCCCATGATTGAGTGGGATTAGAAAAAAGTGAGGTGTTTGTGGTCCACCAAGAGGCCTGCTAATGATGTAAATCAAGTACCAGGTACCAACACCACCCTGTGGGGTGAAAACACACAAAGAAGGTGTCTGGACCCCTCACAAAAGAGTTGCTTAGGTCTGTCACTGAGTTAGTTAATTGTGCCAACCTGGCCGATAATCACATGTGGGGCTAATTGAAAGGCAGAGGGATAAATGGGTGGTGAGCCTCGCCTTTCTAGTTCTCGGCTCTCTTGCTTTGTGATGGTCGCACCAGGGTGCAGATGCCTTAGCAGTTCCCTGCTTCAGCTTGCAAGATTGACTTCCTACAAGACATCCCCAAGGAGAAGCCACATGGACCTATCCCGATGCAGCCCTGGGTGCTGGAGCAACCGTGTGGCGACCCCTGCTAGTGCTGAGATGCTTATTCGTTCACTGACTCAGCTTTCCTCCTGCAGTCGGCATCATTGCCTCTGTTTTGTGAGGTGGAGGACTTTGTGGACTGGTGTTGGGTTAATGGGATAATGTTAGACTTGTGGGCTTGGGCAGCATTGGGTTGGGATGTTTTCGTGATGCACACTTTCTTTACATAAAACTCTCTCTTATCCATGAGTTGCTGTGGATTTGTTTCTCCAAAGTACCTAGACTAATACAGTCACCCTGCTAGGTTTGAAATGAACCATCCCACTGGTGGAACGGGGGGCCTCACTCCCATGGAGAAAGAAGAGCCAGGTGGGGAGCATGTCCAGAGAGCCCTGCACTGCCCTACCTCCATCCAGAGGCAGTGAGAGGTGGCGAGATGCCACAGCAGGGCAGCCGTGAGAGCGGTGAGGGAGAAAGCCTGTGGGCACGTGGTAGCTGAGCTGAAAGAGCTCTGTCACGCTGGTCCACCTAGGGCAGGGCCTGACAGGCAGGGATGATCAAGGCAGGTCCGGCTGATAAGAGGTCGTCTCAATCGACCCACTGTGCCCTGACTGTTCCTGATCCCGCTACTTCCTCAAGCAGCCCCGTCACCACAGGTTTTACACGGGGGTTGGGTGTGGTCACTATAACTCACTGTCCAACTCAGCAGAGAAGTGGAGAGCGTTCGGAGTGGTACCAAGTTCAGAGGGTAGAGGCTTGTCTGACCTCTGCCTCGGAAGGGGAATACCAGCCTGGGGGTGAGGCTGCTGGTGATTCTCCCCCAGCCCCACTTGTAGTGTTAGGGGCCAACCACTGCCCACAAGCCACCCTGTACCACCACCACCACTGTTCCCTGGACACTCCTTAGTACAGGCCCGGCTTCTCTGGAATCAGGGCGTGGCCCAAGGCAACGGCTCATCCCAATTCAGTTGGCAGCCTTCTCTTTCTTATTGATACCTAAGATCCTGTTTGTTACAGCTGATGGCCTCACGGAGGGGATGTGGCCTGCACAGGGAAGAGCCTGGCCTGATGTCAAACAACCCCACAGGAGAAACGGCTGACAGTCAATCAGCCCCTGGCTAAACACTCATGCAGCATGTCGCACGGTCACCATGAGACAGCAGAAACCCACAGCAAGCCTGCCAGATGCTGAGAGAGGGAGAACGGGCAGACTCAAGGAGGCAGAGTCAGCACATCCTCAACAGATGTTTCCTTTCTCTTTTCTGACCAACTACAGGTCAAGTTCAGCCCCCTGCAGGCAGATGAGCACTCTGGTCGGAGGCAACTTGCCCAGGGCCAGACTTGGGACTCGAGCCCCATCCACTGTTCCAGGGCACAGCTGGGGCACCCTAGACAGGGCACCTGGCTCCCCCAGGGTGGTTTGGGCACCCTAGACAGGGCACCTGGCTCCCCCAGGGGCAGGACTACGCACACTTACTTCCTAGACTTGGCACACTCGTTCTTCCAGTTCTTCACCAAAACAGGCACCACCTGCTCAGAGGTGTCCTCCTGATTCAGGGACCAGAGGTCTGTGCTGTCCAGCGGGTGGCGGTAGCCCTGGACCATCAACCTGTGGCCACGGGACAAGGGGAGGGAGGGAGGGAAGAGAAAAGGGAAGCGGTGAGTGTCTGAAAGGAAGAGGGCGGTGGCACCTCACCCACGTAGCTCAGGGCGGCTGTCCAGTCGGGAAACCGGGGCACGAGTGGGTCTTTCACACCAAATCTGGTGCGTTCAAGCCTATGCCTACGTAGCTCAAGCCTGCAAGGCAGAGCGGAGCTGACTGACAGGCTTTCTGCAAGACTGTCACTGTCACGGAAGCCGACGGCCCCTTCTTTCTCCCACACAACCGCTGGTGGGTTCGAACTGTCAACCTTCCAGTTAGCGGCCAAGTGCTCAGCTGCTGCGACACCGGATTCTGTGAGTGGACAGTCTCAAGTTCCCCACTCCGTGCCATGGGGTCAGTTGTGACTCAGCGACCCATGGGTCAGGGCTTCTCCACTCCTTTGGGTGCTCCTGGCTGTTAACTCTTCACGGAAGCATCTTTTCTTCCTGCAGAACGGCTGCTGGTTCCAAACTGCTGAGCTGGCCATAAGCAGCCCAGTTAAGTAACTCACCATACCACCAGGGCTTGGGTGGACATCAGGCCACAGCAAATAACCATTGCTAATTTGGTAAGCTCACCCAGGAGGATTAAAAAAAAAAGAAAGTCTTTTAAAAGAAGAGATGCATACAGAATATTCAGGATGGGATATGAAGAGGACCGGAATGTACTTTCAAATATTTGTGTTGAGTAGGGCAAATATGGCATCCTGTAACTCCTCCAGCTTCGATGCGTCTCATTACACTCAACCGCTTGGTTGTAACAGCGCTCATTAGCGATGTGCGTGTGTGCAAAAGTTCTGGGTCCTGTTCCTCTACTCACACATGCGAGGACCTTGTTGAGAGTAAGCTGTGGACTCCACTCCCCTTTGTCCTTCCTTCTTGCTGTGTGTCCTTTCAGGGTCAAGGAAGGACAAGCTCTTAGATAACCGGAGTATGTGATCCAAACCAGAAATGTCACCATGGAGGCGGTAACCCATGGTCCACAGTCAAATCACATTAATAACATTCTTTAATGAAAATTTTTTTGGGGAAAACAATTATGTGTAAGTAAAAATGGTTGCTTGAGGAAATAAGAGGTTTGTAAAGAATTTATAAAGACAAGGAATGAAGCTTAGAAGGAGGGGTGGTTGAGTCTAATCCAATTCATAGTGGCCCTCTAAGAGGAAACAGCTCCTTAGGCTTGGTGAGGCTATAATCTTTTGTTGTTGTTGAATGTACGTATTAGAATTCATTTTGTATATTAATTTTTGGACAGTTTTATTGGTACAGAAGCCCCATGACACAGTCCAGTAGCTCAATCCTATCAAGAAGAGTTATACGGTCATTACCACAATCAATCTTAGAACATTTCTTTCTTGTGCTCTTTGTCATTAGCTCCCCACTTCCCCAACCCCCCTACCATAGCCCCAAGAAACCATTACTCCAGTTAGTGTCTCCAGAGATTTATCTGTCTATCCTGGATCGCATGTTCAGGAAAACATACCAAAAAAAGAACAAGGAACGAACAACAGTAACACAGAAAAGCCTGTATCAAAAAGAAAGTAGAAAAAATTTAAAACTAGAATAAATTTTAAAGTGGGTCAAAAGAGCAGGTGGTTAAATTTTCACCCGATTACAATAACTCACTTTCCAATGCACCCTGCATAATAACAAGGCTATCCACATCCCCCGATGTGGCTAGAGGAGGCTTTGCATCTTTGTAGAAGCAGATGGCCACATTTTTCCCATTAAGGAAAGTGGTGTGTTTGAACCTCCGGCCTGGAGGTCAGCAGCCCAAGGCTTAACCCCCCTACACCACCAGGACTCCTCGACTCTACAGGAGAGGAGAACTGCCTGCTCGGGTTTCCGAGGTTCTACAGAGGCTCCCTGGTCAATCAGTGGTTAAGTACTTAACCCGAGAGTCGAGGGTCCAAACCACCAGTGGCTCCATAGGAGAAAGATGTAGCAGTCTGCGCCCATGACCATTAAAACCTTGGACACTCCGTGGGGCTGTTCTACTCTGGTATAAAAGGTTCAAATCAATTTACAGGAATTGGTTTGGTTTGGTAATCTCCATGAAAGCAGAACACTTTCTCCTGAGAAGCAGATGGCGGGCTTGAACCACCGACCTTCTGGTGAGCAGGTGCGCCCTTATTCACAGTGCCAACAGAGCTAATAATAAGGAGCAAAGAAAGACTGGCGTGATGCCCAGCAGGACTCTGACAATGGGCAAGAGAAGGTGTTGTGAGGAGGAAGAGGAGGAGGGGGCCTGTCAAAGTGTAGACAGTGGTGGCTTCTGGGGCTTTTGCTTTGTTGATCTGTGCGTGTGTCTCTGATCCACAGTTACTGTGCTGAGAATGTATTCTTTTTCTCGCTAGATGGGGAGCGAACGAACATCAAGTTATTGTTCATAATGTAACAGCAACACACAGTCCACAAACCATGCTGACATTCAAGCCCCAGAACAGAAATGGGTGAACGTGGGGGTCAGTGGGGAGCTGAGTGGAGGCGCCCACACACCGGCCACCCTGCCCATGGCCTTACCCGGTGATCCACCAGAAGGTGATTCTGGAAAGGAAGGAGGCGCTGGACTCCGGGCAAGGGTTCTGGTGGAGAAAAACACAGGTGGGGGAGAAAATGAATGAGTGAGCCCTCTATCAATGCCAATGCTCTCTGCCTACCAGCAGGCGGGAGCCCAGACCCGGGGCATTCTTGGCGGACCTTCTCTACCAGCGACCCCTGTCCTGTGCCCTTCGCACAGGCCACCTCCGCTCGTCCTCACCACCACCCTGCCAGGACCAGCACAGCCACGTGGGCCCAGGGAGGACTGTGCGCCACAGAAGGGTCAGGGGCTGGTGTTCCGGAAGCAGATTGCCACAGCACAGTGACAATCTTTCACCTGCAGCCCCGTGCACTGAAGCCTTGGTCAGGGAAGGGAAGGTGACGTGCCCTCTGGGAACCCTCCCAGACCCTGGCAGAAGCCTTGCTGCTGCTGGATCACCCTGAAGGAACCCCGCTGCTGTGGACTCCATTGCGGCTCACAGGGGCCCTGTCTGACCAAGTACACCTGCTGTCCCTCTTCACGGGCTGACCTTTCAGTTAGCAGGGTGTCGCTTAACCTGCCGCACCAGCAGACTTTGTGCTAACATCTGCAATCCTAAAGAGAGCCCTGTCTAGGAGGCCTGTGAGTCACGGCAGAGAACTATCAAATCCAAAGGAGAAGGGGTGGGTGTCGTGTGGGCTGGTCCCTTTAGACTAAGGTGACCAGATTTTAACATTGGAAAAGCGGGACACCATTGATAAAACTCATATCCTGGCGAAATAGCCACATGGCAGCTGAAAACCATACACCCTAGCTTGTCATGCATTCTTTCAAAAAATCGGGACTTTTTTAAAACGCCGCGGGACACGGGAAAAATTGTTCAAAATCGGTACTATCCCGCCAAAAGCGGGACATCTGGTCACCTTAGTTTAGACCAACTCTGGGGTGGGGCGTCTGAAGGGTGGTGACAGGGGAAGCGTGGGGGACTCCACAGGTGACTGGTGTGGGTAGGATGGAGTGGCAAAGTAGAGACCAGGTAAAGCTCTACCTCTGGGGGCCTGGATTCACCCCCGAGGGAGGTGCACATACAAGACGAGGCCTTGGGGGGAAGTCCGGTCTGCCCACGTGGTTTCCATCCAGTGGGGTGGGGTGGGGGCACGTTCACAACACCAGGCCCAGGCCTCGGCCCTTGGCACGCGAATTAAACCTGGTCTGGGGTGGGACCAGGGCGTGGGCATTTATGGCTGCTATTGTTTCCAAGGAACTCCCAGATGTTCCTTGGCAAAATGGCTGGAGCGGAAACTACCAGATAAGAACATCAAGCCACACCCACCAGCAGAGAAAGCCAAGGATAAGCGTGGTGGCTTTACACAGTCTCAGAAGTGGCTCAGGCCGGCGAGCACACACCCAGGCCACTGGCAAATGGGCGAGCATTTCCCCCACCTATCCTAGATACACAAGGATGGGCGGGAGGAGGTGTGGGGAGCAGCTGCTGAAGGACG
>NW_022103901.1:28186580-28188639 GCF_000313985.2 Echinops telfairi
CACAGCTCTCTGCAGTCACACGGCTGTCTGGGATACACCAGGGCCCCAAGGAACTCTGGTTGCCTTCGCGAGGCGTCCTGCAGGATGCTGTCGCCACTTCAAAAACTCATCTTTTAGGGATGGCCACGGGGAAGAACAGGGTGATGGGGGTGGCATGCCGTGGCTCTTCAGTTATTCCTTGTAAAACCCACCAGGTGACCGGGTGGGACTGTGCACCCCTGGGCTGTCTGTAGCCCACCAGGATTAAATGGCTAATGGAAGCATGTGGATGGCACCTCTGGAGTGGGACCACGGAAAGAGAGTGTATGGAACTCTAAGGGGGATGGGGGTGGGGACTGGTCAGTTTTGCCATCTCACCGGGCTTTCAATGAACCAGCACGGAGCAGGATCAAGGATCTCAGCAGCAGCAGGAAAGAAGAGGCAGGAGTGGACCACGTCCTTTGGACCCCAGGATCCCTGCGTTGTGCCACCAGAGAAGTGGCAGCGGGGGCGCACTGAGAGCATGAGAGTGCGTGGTGGGCTTCCTGGCCTGCAGAGCGAGAAGGCTGGGCGTTTGCAGGCAGAGGGTGGCTCACAGTGTTGGGTACCTCGCGGGCTCTGTCTGGGGAAGGAGAGCTAAACGTCTTTGGGTGTAGTAGGGTGCCAACGCCTTTGGGTGAAGTAGGGTGCCTTTGGGGCGTTATTGACAGAGCTAGCGGAGCTTCATGATCCCACCAGAGCAGCTGCTAAGAAGTCAAGGGCAGGAGAGAGTCGTGAATGCACGCGTGGGCGAGAAGGGGCTTTCCCACCAGGGAACTGTGCGCTGCGTGTTTCTCGTCCTGAATTGTAAACCTGTGAACTTCCTGGTGAGCGCCACCATCAGGAACGTGTTCTGTAGCACGGGAACAGATGCTTGGACCCAGCAGAGAAGTAGCGTGTGCCAGGGGAGGGGCACTGCTGGCGGAACTGGAGGGGGGGGCGGGCGGGTCCTAGAGGCATAGCTAACCTCCAGCTCAGAGCAATCAGCCTTGGCCTGTGGCCGAGCCTGATTCTCCTCCGGTGTGAAATCGGGGGAGATCAGATCAACACACTTAAACAAGGGGACAAAAGGCCTTTACATGTTATTTTCATGAGTCAAATAGTGTTCAAATAAAAAGATATTAGAAACACACAAAGCTTCCTTCTCTTTCAGAGCTACATACTGCTGCATTTCTATGAAAAGCAGGGGCAGGATACGGGGAGAGGGTGGCGGCATTTGTTTCGCAGGCTGGGTGCACACATTCCCGCGTAGGCTGTTTCTGGTCCCAGGAGAGCCCACACCTTTGGGCCCACAGGCAGCCATCAAGCCCGTTCTAGTTGACGGCGCCTCTACAGAAGGGAAGGCGAGTCGGGCAAGTCAAGAAATGCCCCCGGTGACGCAGATGGCGAGTGGCAGCCTGGCTCCCGGACTCACGCACGACCTTCTCTGGGCAAAAAGTCATGAACTCCGGAGGCATGATAAAGTACCTGTTGTGGCTCAGACCGGGCTCAACCAACTGACCCGCAGGCACACAGTGCCCTCCAGGTGATTGGGGCTCCGAGCAGCCCTGTGAGGAAACTGGTCCGGGGTTTCCAAGGCAATGTCCTCACAGAAGCAGCCCCATCTCTCTCCTAGGGAGTGGCTGGGGAGTTTGGACCGTGGCTTTCATGGCCAGTGGTCCAGTGCTTAGCCCACGGCACTACGAGGGGCCTTCACACACCTCCCCCGGCCCCCAAGAAAGCAAAAGCAAACTCACTGTTGAGTAGCATCTGACCCATAAAACCCAAACCAAACTCCCTGCCAAGGGGTTAGTTGATGTCCACTCAGAGCAGCCTACAGGACAGGGTGCAACTGCCCCCGGGGCTCCCAAGCCTGACGACTGTTTACAGGAGTAGAAAGCCCCCTCTGTCTCCCACTCCCTATAGAGCGGCCCTATAAAACCGGGGAGTTTCGGAAGTCTGCAGTTAGCCTCAGCTTCCTCCTGCGGAGCTGCCAGTGGTTTCGAACTGCTGAAAGCCCACCCGCTGTACACACACACACACACACACACACCGAACTGCT
>NW_022103901.1:28189037-28191991 GCF_000313985.2 Echinops telfairi
GATGGCAGAGTATGGAGACGGGTGATGGCAGAGTATGGAGACGGGTGATGGCAGAGAACGGAGACGGGTGATGGCAGAGTATGGAGACGGGTGATGGCAGAGTATGGAGACGGGCTGCGGCCCAGCTGGCAGTGCTCGCTTACTGCTTTGGTAAATATTTGGGGAGGCGCTGTGGGCAGTCCTGAAGGCCAAGGACGAGGCTGTGAGCAAGAGAGGGAGGGAGTCTCTTCCCGGTGCACCTGCCCACCTGCAGGCTGGGGAGGAGGCAGCAGGAAGGTGCTGTCAAGATAGAAAGTTGGTTTTAAACTTAGGAAGATACAAAAAAATGTCAAAGTCCCAAAAAAGAAAATGAGTAAACCTTCTCAACAGAAAAACTGTATCTGGACAAACAAACCAACAAGCTATGAAGATAAAGAACCAAAGCAGGCCGTCGGGAAATGTATGTGGAACAAATAAGTCGTGAGCACTAGTGAAAGATAGGTTCTTTGTAAGCACACAACAAAGTGGCACGTCAATCCACACCTATGAGTAATTACACTGAATGTAAATGGGCTCCATGCGCCAGTCAAGAAACAAGAAAGGGCAGAATGGGTAAGAAACCGTGACCTCAGGGCCCCTCAAGAGGCCGTCTACAAGAGACACACCCCAGACACAGGTAAATAATCTAACAATGAAAGAATGGTGGGGGGAAACGTCCCAAAGGGATGGCGAGCCAAAAAAGGCAGGGGAGATTTTATTAATCTCTGACCAAAAAATTTAAAAAGCAACACAATAACCAGAGAACACAGCCCTAGTAGATCTCTTTGAACCCAGCGAAAGAGTTCCAAAATCCATGAACTCAATCGAGCAGAACTGATACAGAAAGACGGACAACTCCACAAGAAGAGAGGCCGACTTTAAACCACATCACCTCAATGAAGACAGGACTCCACAGAAACGCAACCAAGTTCTCTCAGTCGCTGCCATCCATGCTGACTCTCGGTGACCCTACGGCACAGGGCAGAACTGCCCTGCTGGATGTCGGAGACTGTAACTCTTTATGGGAGTGGAAAGCCTCATCTTTCTCCAGTGGAGTGGCTAGTGAGTTAGAACTGCTGACTTGTGGGCTAGCAGCCCAAGTTGTAACCCACTGCGTCACCGGGGCTCCTCACCCACACAGAGACGATCCAAAGAACACAATCAGCCCACTTGATCTCACAGCCATCTGGAGAACTCTCCACCCAGAGGCGGCGCCACACACACTCCTTCCCACGACACAAACGCCATCCTCTGTAACAGACCTCTGTGTTGGGCCACAAAATAAACGCCAGCCAATCCACAAAGATCAAAAGAACACAGCACACGTGCTCAGATCACGATGCTGTACAATCAGAAGAACAGAGGGAGAACCCCAAAATAAAAAACATAGGACCCGAATAACACCCTGCTGCCGGGCAGGAAAAAACTGAGTAATAGAAGAAATTAACTTCCTAGAATCACCTGAAAACACTGCATATCAACACCTTTGGGGCACAGCAAAAGCAGTGCTCAGAGATCAACTGACAGCAGCCCAGGCCTGCCTCAAAAAAGAGGAAAGGCTGAAAGTCAGCACCTTAACCCAACATCTAAAAGTAAACCAGCAAAAAAGAACACAGTCACAAGAGGAGAGGAAATAGTTTTTAAAAAATCAGGGAAGAAATAAATAAAACAAAAACAAATAGAATCAACAGGACTAGAAGTTGTTTCTTTGGAAAGATGAATATCAAGCACTGGCCAAGGGGGGCGGGGAGGGAGGGGGGAAAATGAGGAGCTGATACTGAGGGTACAAGTAGCAAGCAAATGCTTGGAGGATGATGAGGGCAACAAATGGGCAAATGTGCGCTCGACACAATGGATGGATGGACGGATTGTGCTAAGAGTTGTACGAGCCCCCAATAAAATGAGTTTTAAAAAAGAGTCCCAAGGGCTCAAGTAGAAAGTAAATGTTCAGAAAAGGACGATGGCAACATATGCACAAATATGCTTGATACAACTGATGTATGGGATGTTATGAGAGCTTTAAGAGCCCCCGATAAAATGATTTAAAAAAACCCCAATGGCCAAAATAACAAAAGAAAAGAGAGGAAGCGCAGAACACAAATTGCGGTGGAGCCGACTCAAGTAAAAAGGAGGAGACAAGCCCATGAAGAACTGCGCCCCACAAAACTGAAACGCTGGAAAGAAATGGACGCGTTTCTAAAACCACTCTACCTACCCCCACATGGCTGAGGCAGCACACTGGAACAGACCCGCCGCAGAAGTTAAATGAGTCATAAAAGGAAAGCCTCACAAAAAGCAGCCCTGATAGCAGAACTCTGGTCCCCCCACAATGGAACACTGCCCGGCGTGAGGACACCCAGGGATCCACAGGACACGCCCCACGGATCCGCAGAACACGCCACCACGCGCTGGAACTTTGGCAGACGTGACGCAGTGGAGTCAATGGCAAAGGGACGCCTGTTCCACGGAAGTGCAGAAAAGGTCTGTGATGGCGGCCAGGGATGGACAGCAGACCTGGATTCACCCGGGAAGGGAAGCCTGATGGTCACAGGAAGCAAGAGGGCAGCCCAGCAAGACCCGGAGCACCACAGACAGTCCCACGGCCACAACAACGGTGAACACTCCACATGCACAACAACGGTGAACACTCCACATGCACAACAACGGTGAACACTCCACATGCACAACAACGGTGAACACTCCACATGCTCAACAACGGTGAACACTCCACATGCACAACAACGGTGAACACTCCACATGCACAGCAACGGTGAACACTCCCACATGCACAACAACGGTGAACACTCCACATGCACAGCAACGGTAAACACTCCCACATGCACAACAACGGTGAACACTCTAACATGCTCAACAACGGCAAACACTCTCACATGCACAACAACGGTAAACACTCCCACATGCACAACAACGGTAAA
>NW_022103901.1:28192549-28203706 GCF_000313985.2 Echinops telfairi
AACACTCTCACATGCACAACAACGGCAAATACTCTCACATGCACAACAACGGTAAACACTCTCACATGCACAACAATGGTGAACACTCACATGCACAACGGTAAATAAACACTCTCACATAAGCAACGGTAAACACTCACATACACAACAACGGTAAACACTCCCACAGGCACAACAACGGTAAACACTCTCACAAGCACAACAACGGCGAACACTCACATACACAACAATGGTGAATACTCACATGCACAACAGTAAACACTCTCACATAAACAACGGTAAACACTCACATATACAACAACGGTAAACACTCTCACAGGCACAACAACGGCAAATACTCTCACAGGCACAACAGTAAACACTCTCACATACACAACAATGGTGAACACTCTCACAGGCACAACAGTAAACACTCTCACATACACAACAATGGTAAACACTCTCACAGGCACAACAGTAAACACTCTCACAGGCACAACAATGGCAAACCCTCTCACAGGCACAACAGTAAACACTCTCACAGGCACAACAACGGCAAACACTCTCACAAGCACAACAACGGTAAACACTCACATACACAATAACGTAAACACTCACATGCACAACGGTAAACACTCTCCCTTGCACAACAACGGTACACACTCGCCCATGCACAATCATGGTAAACACTCTCACATACACAGGAACAGTAATGGCCAACAAAGATTTACAAAGGGAGAGACCTACATGTAGACTGAACAGGTTCGGAACAGCATTCCAGAGGACACCCATACACACACATACAAAGGTTATTTCTATCGACACATTGTATGTGCTGCAAATATATCCAGGTGTATCGCAGAGATGGAGAGGCCACAGTTACACAAACATCTTAGCCACTTTGAGGAAATGAGTGACTGCGCTGGATTGAGGGCTTAGGGCCATCTCAGGGCACAGACATCTAGGTGAGCTGACACAGCGTCACAGGCCACGAGGACCACGTTCTACTTTCTACATTGCTGCCGTGCCACTGGGGTACTAGGGGCTTGTAGGCAGCCACGTAAGAAACGACTCATCTCTTCCTGTCTGAAGCAAAGGAGAGAGAAGAGAGGCAAAGATGCAAATGAACAAGAGTTCAGAGGACGAACGGGCCACCCACGTCATGGCCTCCACCAGAAGGACTAGGTGGTACCAGGCTGACCACTCTGATCAGGATCACAACAGAAGGGCCAGGGCAAAGCGGGAGTCCTTGCCAAACAAAGTTCAGAAAGATAAAATCGCCCTGACTGGTCCAGTGGAGAGAGTTGGAACCCTGAGCCTGTGGCCCGTGAGCACCCTTCCCACCTGGAACTCAACCCCGCCCAGAGATCCCCCTTCAACCCAACAAGAGGCCTATGACGTGAATAACATGCCTGGGCTGAGCTTCCTCCGCAGAACAATCCACCTTATAAAACAGAAAGGGCAGCATGTGCCCAGAAGCCAAGTTCAGAACACAGGAAGGGCCGGGAAGCATGGGTGGTACCGACCAGAAACCCAGGCAAGAAGTGGGAGAGTGCAGTTCCCTGGAGGGGTGTCAACAAGTCTCACAACACAAAACACGCTCACGTTACTGACTGGGAGACTAACGTGCTCTGTAAAATTGCCTCCCAACGACCAGACGATCTAAACACAGAACCACCCCGGAGCTGAAGGAGGCCCGAGGGCTGGTGTATGTGTGAAGCAGTGTGGCACATTGGTTAGGGAGAGCGCTTCATCTCAGCTCTTGGGGGGGGCGGGGGGGGGTGGCTAACGAAAGCAGACACAGCAGGTTTAGTACAGTGCCTACATACCTGGTCAGCCTGTTTTCCTAACCCACGAGCCAAAGCAAGCAAACCAAACTGAATAAGAGCCCTCCAGCCAAGCTTGCGTGCTCACAGCAGCCCCCCTGCATCAGAGTGGAGCTCTGCCCCCTACACCCGAGTTTCAGGGGTGGAGGTTTTGGACACAGAGCACTAGGCCTTTCTGCTCTGCCACCTCAGGGTAGACCTGAGCCTCCAAGCTTTCTGCCGGCAGTGAGCGGACGGGTCCGTGAGTCACGCGCACCCGACCCGGTATCCCATCATTAAAAATGGTAGAGGTAAAAGTAGTAACGACAGTATGTGGTTCTTGCAGCCCCTGGCTTATCAAGCACTCCACTGGATGCTTTATTGACAAGGGGGCTTCAGCCAACTGCAGCCCCACAGGCTGGCTGCTAGCTTTTTGTCAATACCTGTTTGTGGTAGTTACATAATCTGGTGTCAATTTGAGAGGATTATGAGTGAAGGGGTGGAGTCTAGCCTGTCAATCATTGTATAGTCAATGAGGTCTCTGTGTGGGCATGGCCTTCCCTGAGGATTCCAGAAATTCCTGTATTCCTCCTTGGAGGTGGGACGGACTCTCTCAGTTCACTCACTGAGAGACGTTCTAGTGACAAGACACATGGCACTACGCTGACAGACCCCATGCCCTGGGAATTGGAGAAGCCACATGGAGACCCCTGCCAGCACTGAGATGCTTACGCCACAGGATCCACAAGGCTTTGCACCCACTGGCCTGTGATCTTCCTGTATTCAGCATCATTGCATGTGTTTTGTGAGTCTGAAGAGGGCTTTATAGATTGATATCGGACATATGGGCTAATATTGGACTTATGGACTTGATCTGGACTAGGCTGGGATGTTTTCTCAATATTCAACTGCTCTTGTGTATAAACCTCTTTCTTATACACATGAGTGCCTATTAATTTGTTTCACTAGTCTACCCGGACTAACACACTGTTTATTTACATACTGTCCACAGCATCGGCAGCAGTTGCTATGGAAGCTGTATGGCTTACTATTGGTCCTTTACAGAACAAGTGTACCAACTGCTTCTTTACACCAAGCGTCATGGCACCCTATACACAGTGATTAAATCAAAAGTGGGCAGAAGCTACCCCACGGGCAGCTGCCACTCACAGTAAGCCTGTGAAGCAGAGCGGAGTTGCTCGGTAGGGACAGTCGGATGCTCCCACATCTCTCTCCCACGAAGTGGCTGGTTACAACTGCTGGTCTCTGGGTGAGGGGCCCACCGGTTAGCCTACTTTGTCCTAGAAGGGGTGAAATCAGGAATCCAAGATCTTTGGACTGCACATCCAATCTTCTCTCCACCTCGACATCAGCTCCGCCTAGAGATGTGCAAGCTGCCCGTTACACAAAGATGCCCGTGCCAGGGACCAGTGCCCAGCTGAAGACACAGTGCTGTGTCCTGAGGGGCTCCCTCCACTTGCTGGGAGCAGGGCCTTGCTCCATCCCTCCACTGGAAAAGGCATCTCTTTCTCCTTTGCCCAGGAGACACACATAGGGGCTTCACACGCACTGACGTTCTCCCGAAACTCAGCAACCCCCACTGGAGATCAGCAGGAAACCATCTGTTGACTCCATAACAAGGCAGGTGAGTTTACTCTGTTTAGACCCAGCTATGCCCAGCAGCACCCCCCCACCAAAATCACAAAGACCAGAGAGGCCCTGCCATCAAGTTGCGCCCACAGTTCTAGAACAGAACTGTGCTCCGAAGTATGTGCTTGGCTAAGATCTTGAAAGCAGGCTGCCAGGCCGTCCTTCTGCAGTGCGGCCAGGCAAGTGCGAAGCAACCCCTTTCAGGTTCACAGACAAGTCTCCTTCCGGAGATCCTAACAGACGCTGCGCGGAGGAAAAGAGTAACCCTCCATCAAGCTGGCCAGCGAGTCCAGGCCACTGTGGAAAGTCGCCCAGTGAACGGAGCAGACACATCTATTTCCACATTGTGCCTGGTGGCACAATGGTGAAGCGCTCTACAGTGAAGTGAGACGTTGGCGGTTCAAACCCACCGGTGGCTCCTCGGGAGCACGGTGTCGTCGCAGCCTGTTGCTGCAAAGATAACAGCCTTGGAAACCTATGGGGCAGGCAGTTCTACGCTGTCCTATGCTGCCACGACCCGGCGGCACACAACAACAAACAACAATTTACGCTACGAGAGATTGGTGGAACGCTCCTCCCCAGCCCCGTTCCTCAGGCTCGCTCCTAATACTGATTTCCAGATAACCTGCCATTGCTTCAATTGGCACACGGTCCCCTTATTCTACCCAAAAAGGAAAAAGGAAACGGATCCATTTGGGAGCAGGTTTCCACAGTCCTTATCTGGTACAGAAATATTGATTCAAGCCCACATGGAAGAAGCACACCAGCCTATGCAACCACGAGGTGTCAAAGGGATCAGGTGTAAGGCATCATCAGAACAAAAAATCTTACCATAGTGAATGATGGGGGGGATGCGGAGTGGAGACCCAAAGCCCATTAGTAGGCCACTGGAGATCCCCTTGCAGAGGGGTCTCGGGGAGGAGATGAGCCAGTCAGGGTGCGATGTAACAATGATGAGAAATACAACCTTCCTCTAGTTCCTAAAGGTTTCCTCCCCGCTCCCACTACCATGACTCGAATTCTATCTTGCAAGACTGACTAGACCAGAGGAGGTACACTGGTACAGATAGGAACTGAAAATACAGGGAATCCAGGACGGATGAGCCCTATAGGACCAGTGGTGTGAGTGGCAAAACAGGGAGGGTAAAGGGAGAATGGGCAGGAAAGAGGGAACCGATTACATGGAACTGTGTGTGACCTCCTTCCTGGGGGACAGACAACCGAAAAGTGGATGAAGGGAGAAGTCGGACAGGGCAAGATATGACAAAATACCCATTTATAAACTATCAAGGGCTCATGCGGGAGGGGGAGCAGGGAGGGAGGGGGAAAATGAGGACCTAATGTCGGGGGTTTAAATGGAGAGAAAATGTTTTGAGAAACGAGGTACAAATGCGCTTTACACAATTGATGTGTGTATGGATTGGGATAACAGTTGTATGAGCCCCTAATAAAATGTTAAAAAAAAAAAAAAAGAAATATTGATTCAGTGACAAAGACAGGTGGAGCTCTGAAGGACCAGGGGCTAAACTATAAAGGTGGAAAAGGCAAGTGGATGATACTCCGCACCCGTTCCACGCAACAAAAAAATCCGTGGGGCTCACTGAAGGAGACACATGGCTGCCACTGGGGCGTCCCAGGAAAGAGAGTTCTTAACTAGTCTCCCACTCGTTCAGACGTGGCATGATTCAAACGAGTGCTGGCCCAGGGAGGAAAGGCCTGATTGAAGCAGAGACCGCTGTGTTCCTTGGCATCTACATTTGGCACCAGGTAAACTAGCCAAAAGCCCCGTGGTTTAAAGTAATTTGGTGTAATAGAGCACCACCCAAAAAGACCTGGTTATTATCTCACAGCAGAAGCGTGAAGACATTGTCCTTAGCACTCTGGCTTTTAGAAATTCTCTGGTCCCCACGCAGTTTTCTGGCCCCCATTGCGGCTTTCATTCTCACTGGTAGCTTCTGCCAGTTACTGTCCTTGCATCATCTCCATGCCCAGCAGCATCTCGGAGCAGAGGCGCTCAAAGGGTGGCCTCTATCACCAGCATGGCTTCGCCTGGGAACCTGTTAGAACTGCAAAGCCTCAGGCCCCACCCAGACCTGCTGAATGAGAAACGCTGAGGGTGGGGCCCAAGGACCTGTGTTGGGTGGGAGAGGGCTGGAGAAAGAGGAAGTTGGAGTGTGAGAACCTAGTGGGAGGTCCAGATCCAGGCAAGATCCTTCGCTCTCCGGCCCTGGATGTCTTCATCTAGGACAGGGGTTTGGTGCCTTTGCTTCTGCCACGTGGATGTTTATAACATCATTCACATGGGCCGCACTGGCAAAACTTTCAATTAACTCACCCCTGCTGGGATGACTAGAAAGCCCAGGTGGTGCAGTGGTTATGCACTGGGCTGCGATTCAAAACCACCAGCAGCTCCTCGGGAGAAAAACTGGGGCTTTCAACTCCCGCCAACAGTTACCATCTCAGAAACCCACAGGGGCCACTATGAGTCAGCTCTGACCCAATGGCAGGGACACTGGTTTGGAACGCGCTGGCCAGTGAGCTCTGGGGTGGGTGGGTACACGTTGGTTGGGCTGCCAACCAAAGGGCAGCGGCTCGGAACCCCCAGCTAGGTTTTCTACTCCCATAAAAAGTTGCCGTTTCGGAAACGCACAGGGGCAGCTCTGCCCTGTCCCACAGGGTTGCCACGCGCTGGAATCGACTCGATGGCAGTGAGTTTGGTTTTTAAGGCGGTGCCTGGAACTGCTTCTCTGGGGCGAGGCGTGTGATGTGACCTGGTGTCGCTAATTCCTCAGGCCCGACACGGCCTTCGGACTGCACATTCCCCACGCTCAATCTATAAAATGGGCTACGGCTCCCGCTGCCGTTGAGAGTTCAGGTAATGAAGATGCACACTCCGGACCCTGCGGGCTCCTCGGGTTGTCCCCCTCTCAAACATGCTCCTCAACGGCATGAGCAGACACACGAAGGAGAAAGGGTGAGGAAAGGGGATGCTTGGAAACGCAGTGCCTGCCCCTGGGCAAACCTTCTGGGGGCCTGGTATTGTTCTGTCTCCACAGGGGTGTGTCACCCGGATGACATGCGGTTCAGTTGGCAACTGAAGAGTCTTCCCTTTCCTCATATGAAATTTCACCGAACCCCCTGGAGTCCTGGGAAAGGCGTGGGTGCCAGCTCATGATTTGCATAGGCTGGAGCATCCGGGTGACGGTATCGATGCATGGCCAAGGAGGTAACAGACTTCCGACTAAAACCCGTGGGCTGTTCATACGAGAAAGCAAGTTTCGCAAAAGACTTACAGTAGAATCTGGGTGAAAGGGACTGTACACAGGCTCATGGGACAGACTGCCAGCAGTCCTGTAAGTGTGGGGATGTTCACTGTGAAACGCTGGCAGGAAAAAGCCTGTGATGTGGGGCCGCAAAGCCTCTCACTCCAAGTTCACTGAGCAGCTCCTCTGAAGGCTTCTCAAGCAGGAACGAGCAGGGCGTCTTGTGAAATGAAACGGATTCAGCAGGTCCCACACGCCATCTCCCAACATGCTCCAGAGCCGCGGTTCTGGTTCCCAACCTTCCTCAGGGCGCGACCCTTTAAGACAGCTCCTCATGTGGTGGTGACCCCCAACCATAAAATTACTTTCCTGCTACTTCGTCACTGTCATTTTGCGACTGTGATGAATCGGGCGAATTACAAAGGGGTCGTGACCCACAGGTTGAGAACCACTGCCCCAGAGGGTGCAGCTCGGTGGGTGCTGCTGGCCCAGGACCAAGCTCTGAGCAGCAGCAACCTCATTTGGCTTTGATTCCCCCTGTCCCCCTATCCCACCCCCACTGTCAATCGGCATATGGAAATTCCCCAACCCTCACCCTGAGCAGTAAGCTCACTGGAGGCCCAGGCAGGCAGAGCCTAGGGAAACCCCTGTGCCTCCCCGAGCCCAGTCAGCCCAGGACCAGAGGACTGGAACAGCCCCCACCCACACCAGGGCCCAGAATATATGTCTGAGTCATGGAATGGGAGCAGGGCCCACTGGGGAGGATGCCCGTCTCGGTGAGTCAGCATCAGGAGCTGGAGGAACTCAATGCTTGCAAGCCAACACCCTGGCTGACCTCGCTCCCCGAGGACGGCTGACCTGTGATCACCCCCCTACCCGTGCCCACTGCTTGCAGGCTAGGGGGCAGCTCTCCTCACCTTGGTCCAGAGGGCTCACAGCAGAGGAGGGTCCTGGCAGGATCCTCCTTTGAAAACCCCGCAAGCCGCAGGGTCTGTGGGGGTGTGGGGAGCAGCAGGGAGCTAGCTCCAACACAGCTTGAGTCCTGACCCATTTCCAAGAGGAGGGCCCTGAGGTCCTGAGAGAAGGCTCAGCCTGCCCAGAGTCACAAACCTGGGGACTCCTCGTTTGACCTGCCTCCTGCCCTCACGGTAGCTGTTACTGGTGCCGACCCCCTGAATGCATGTCTCCCCAGCTAGACCATCGGCTTCCGGAGAGCACCTGGGTACACTGCATTCTCCACAGGTGCCCACCCGGCGTGCTCTCCTCTGACATGGGTGCTCCTGACCCGGGCCGGGGGAGCCCAGGGCACAAGGAGAGACCCCAGACCCCATGGAGGTGCTACAGCACAGACGCTACGCCCCACCGGGGCTCCAGCCAGCAGTTAACATGAACTGGTAGGCACACGGGTGGGAAGTCTCCTGATAACTCCTACCGCCACAGCAGGGGAGACACCCACCCCCATCCCCCAGCGAGAGTTGCCCAGTTGAGCAGCACCCACCCGGTGCACCGAAACCACTACCAAAGAGTGTGTGCTTCAGGTCACCGAGTTGCGGCTGCTGTACTAGAGTGTCATCGGTCAATGGACCAGGGCAAGAGCCATGTCTATTGTGCACACTGCTGCGTCCCCCGCCTGAGCACAGCACCCAGCAGATGCTTAGTAAATGGAGACGTAGAGTGTCCCAGCCGAGATGACAGCCCAGGGTCTGACCAATCCCAAAGGAGGCTTCTCTGCTATGGCACCGCTGGGCCCAGGGTATGAGGGTGTGGCAGGCTGACCTCCGCATCACAATTCCCTTATACTTAGAAGAGGGGTGGGCGGGGGCGGGGGGAGGCTATCGTGAGGTTGTGCTTCTCAAACTTCACTATGCGTGATGATCACGCACAGCTGTGGTTAAGTACAGCTTCTGCCAGTCTGCTGCGAGCCCCGGAATCTGCATCTCTCCCAAGCTCCTGGCTGGTGCCACGCTCAGGCTTCTGGCGGCGGGACCCCACTGTGAGCATCAAGGGTCTCGTCCCAGAGCACAGGTTCAGACCTTTACAGCGGGTCCATACAGATGAGCTCTCTCCTTCCTTCCCGATAATATTGGAAGAAGTAAAGGAGACAGGTACTTCCTGTGACATCATACAAGGTCCAGGACAGACATCACTTTCAATCAAGAAGCAGAACGGAGTGCTGACCCCATACAACGGCAACACACACGTACTGAGGGCCAACTGCATACAATGAGGCTCAGGACTGGCGCTGACCACATACAAAACAACGTACACGTACTGAAGACCAACTGTACACAACAGCCTCAGTACTGAGGCTGACCCCACACAAAACCAGGACTCAGTACTGAGGGCCGACCCCAAACAGCAACACACATCCTGAGTGCTGACCGCATACAACCAGACCAGGACTGAGCCCGCACAGATCAGACTGGCTGGACTGGCAGTCTCAGGCTGAAAAGTCACCTCCTCAGCCCACAGACAGAGGTGCAGCAGTCCTCACGCATGCTGCAAACAGCCAAACGGCCCCCACCTCAGTACCAAGAATGAGGTGGGGATCAGTGCAACACGAGACCGAAGGGAGAGATGACCAAGGGACATCGCTGCCTCATCTACCAGCCTACGCCTGGCTGGTCTCCCGCGCCCCGAAAACCGAGGCATCAGACCCGGGAGTTACAAAAGGGATTGTATCCAGACCCCTATGTAGGACCGAGACTTCCCTGTCCCACAGGGTGCTCCGGGAGGGTCCGTGGAGAAAGATGTCCTCACAGGGGCCAGGTGATTCCCACCCTGCCCCCAAGCCTGTCAGTCCCACGGGGCTTGGTTCATTTCAGAGTTCCCGAAGTCTGCCAGCCACGGTGGCCGTGACTTGTCCAGTCAGGACAGCCTGACATTTACGTAACATTCCCCAGGGGGACAAACTGCTGCCACCTGCCCACATCAACTGTTAAACCAGTAAACCACCACTGACACTGGAAGGACACAGTGGACGCCTCAACCAGGATGGCTCTGCCCTTGTGAGGATTATATCCCTGCAGACACACACGCGGACACACCACACACGTTACATATACACTTACAGGCAAACAGCCACATGGACACAAACACACAGATACAGGAGCATAAACAAATGCTTACCTACGTCTATAAATAGTTATAACAGACGTGTGCACCCACACGTTTGCACACAATTACATATGGCCATGCATTCACTTAAGAAACATACAAAGACACACATGTACACACATGTATACGAATGTGTGCATAAGCATGTAGGGCACACACTCAACACATATAAACACACTGGCACACGCAAACAGACAAATGAACACACACATGCATGCACAAGTACCTACCCACACACATACATGCACCCACACTGCTGGGTATGGCTCTTCTAGCCATTGTCTTTGTAACTTCCACCCAATGACCAGGCCAAACCCCCAAATCAAACTCACTGCCACTGAGTCAATTCTGACTCACAGTGGCTCTTCAGGACGGAGTAGAACTGCCCAGTGGGTTTCAACGACGAAATCTTTACCGGAGTAGAAAGCCTCACCTTTCCCCCGAGGGGCGGCTGGTAGTTTTGAACCACTGAACTCACAGTTCACAGCCCAACATGTAACCCACTACGCCACCAGGGCTCCTAGTGACTGGGTAGGACCATGCCAACAGGGAAACTCGAACGTGGAAACAGGTCCGTCTTGCCATCCCACCCGATTGCAAAGGTGCGGCTGCAGAAGTAGAAAGTGGGAGTTCTCGTGGCCATCAAGAAAGAGGAGCCATGAGCCCGGTGCACCTTTGGGCCCTGAGATCACCACACGGAACCCCTTGGATTCAGGGGCCTTCTCGCAGAGAAGCAGCAGCTGAGGCACCAGCACCAGGGGCACAAGACAGAGCAGATGGCCGGCTCCCTGCCCACAGAACGAGCCCAGACTGCCCTCGGGTCTCCCTCCAGGTGCTCAAGCGGCGAATGGCAGTTTGTTGGTCCACAGAGGTACAGCTGCATTCTGACAGGGAGGCTTAGGGTGGAGTGGGGTGCCCTCTGAACATTCATCAGCAGCACGAAGGGGGCACTCGTTCAAGCAAGGCAGAGAGCAAGGGGCCAAATGGCTGAGAGGCTGAGGACCAGAAAGAGGCGAGCTAGGGGCAGGGGCATGGCTGAAAAGCAGCTGTCCTGCACGGAGTTTCTCATCCTGGATGGGAATCTGCTCACTTCCCTAGTGAACCAAACTCGCTGCCACAGGGTCAATGCTGACTCATCGAGACGCCCCTGTGAGTTTCTGCGACGGTGGCTACTGATGGGAGCAGAAAGTCCAAACGTGCTGTGTGGCCATTACAGTGGGTTATTGAACCCGGCAGAGAAGTCGCGAGAGCCGTGGGAGCAACTGCTGGCATCTGGATTGCTAAGGAAGGTTGGAGGGTGGATGGAGGCATGTCTGAATGAGCCTGGCTGGTGATTCTCATCA
>NW_022103901.1:28203896-28211874 GCF_000313985.2 Echinops telfairi
AATCCCCTGGCTGGGGCCCACCTTCTCCATTACACCAACTGCCCATGGGTCCTCCCAGGCCCCACAGAGCAAGCTTCGGCCCCACACGGAGGTGTAGGTGCCAAACCCAACTGACTACAGCAGCAGAGAGGGTTCCCACAGCAAGCTCGCCCATGCACAGCTGGCTGGCCACCAACAGAGGGTCTGATAAACACCCCCAAGCTCTGGTCAGAGAGTACAATCCAGGCTCACCAGGCAGGAAGGCTCCATCTCTCGGCCCCCCTCCTCCCCACTTGCCCTGAAGCCCTGCCCGCTGGACATCCTCGCCACTCCCTCAATATTCCAGGAGCACCTGCCCTTCCTTCCTTCTCTAGGTATCTGCTCAACCGGCTCCCTTGCTCCCTGGGGCTTTGCTCAGATGGGCGTTCCTCGGGGAGGCTGTCCTGGCCGCTCTCAGCGCAAAATGCAGCAGTCCCTAGGTGGTGCAAATAACTCAGGCGCCTAGCTGCTACCCTGGAGGTGGAAGGGTTAGGTCTGCCCAGAGGCACCTCAGAAGAAAGGCCTGGTAGTCTCCTTCCGATAAAAATCAATCCTGGGAAGAAAGCCTTGTGGAACCCAGTTCTACTCTGACCTGCAGGGCCTCCCCAGATGCTGTGGCTGAACTCGATGGCGGCTGGTCTGGTTTTTGGTTTTGTTTGTTGTGACACACACCTAGTGCCAGGTCATGGTTTACCTCCCCTCCAACAAAGGCCGCCTCCGATGAGAGGGAGGGGCTCTGCTTCCCTTGAGGGTCAGCCCCGTGCTGGGCCCATGGTACTCCCGGTGTGCATGGACAGACAGCAAGGGTGGAGGGAAACAGAAGAGGGGGAGGAGAACAGGAAGGACGGAGAAAAGGCAGACAACAGGGGGAAGAGGCAGAGGCGAGGGCAGAAGGGGAGTGCTGGCTGTGTCCCCTTTAATGCCACCGGCTCACTGATGCCTCGCTGCTCAGACAAAATTCCCCTCACCGTGAAAGTCAGGGGCAAGGTGGTTTAAGACGGTGGTGGGGAGTGCAGCGAACTAGAGCAATTCTCCTCAGCTCCGGGGAAGGGGAAGCAGGCTTGTGAGGCTAAACGGGACTGCGGCTTGCTTTCCCCTGGCTCGCACCATTTGCAAAACTGTTCCTTGGTAACTTCTGCAGGGGAGGTGGTCTGTGTCTAGACCCCCAGCAGGTAGCCTTCCTACAGCCACGAGAAGCCCTGTGCCCCACTGCAGGGCATGCATGAGTGAACAAGTCCTGTTGTCACAGAGGCCTGGCCCGTATGTAAACAGGTCTCCCTCACACACACCCTGAAGTGTTCCACCTTGTGCTTCTGTGTCACGATGCCCTCCGTGTGTCTAGGCAGATGTCACGTTACTGATCCGTGCACTGGCATCAGGCCAACAGCTGCCGTGTGGGATTATGCACACACACACACACACACACACACATCCCGCCCACTCCCCAGGGTGCCAGAATGTCTCATTTTCTAGAAAATCCGGATGGTTCGAATTTATGTAAAATATGTAAATTATGTAAAAATATCCTGATGAAGAGGGGCAGGTTGTGAGGGGGGGAAAATGAGGAGCTGATACCAGGGGCCCAGGTAGAAATCAAATGTTTGAGGATGATGGCAACAAATGTACAAATGCGCCTGACACGATGGACGGATGTATGGACTGTGATAAAAGCTGTACGAGCCCCCAATAAAATAATTTTTTTTTTTAAAGTCCTGATATCTAAATGTCTGTTCCAACCACGTGAGACACACTGGCAGTCCTGGAAGACACAGCAGTGCTGTGCCACAGGGCAGGTTCTCCCCTGAGAGCCTTGCCAGGTCCGGCTCTGCCTCAGCGTTCCTCTCTGTGAAGGAAATTCCGGGAAGATGGAACTAACACCCTGAGCAGACGGCTTGCACAGGTAGCCAGCACTAACACTTCTCTCCTGCACCACACCGTCAGCACTCCCTCGCGAGCCCCCGGTCCCACCTACCGCGTCACTGATGGTCTCCGAGAACAGGGGCGAGCGGTCCGAGACGCAGGACAACACGAGCTGGACCAGCACAAGGGAAAAGTAGACGTAGAAGGTGGTGTCTCGAAACATATCGACGTGGGCATCCTGCACATGGAGGAAGGGAAGAAGCGAGAAGGGTCACTTCCCGCAGCAGCCTGCAGGAGCCGGGAGACCAGGGTTCAGAGGCTCCGATGGCACATTCTCTCCCAACCCCACCTCCACCGGGGAGAAAGGCAGTCCTTTGCTGGGGGCCGTGGGGGCCCCCACGGTTCACTGCCACCTGATGAGGGAGCCCGGGTCTGCAAATCAAACATCCCCGCTCCAAGCCTGGCTCGGCTCTCACTGGCCGTGGGAACTCGTCGGTCGACTTAACTGTCCCGTGCCTCAGTTTCTCATCTAGACATAGGCATATCTCATAGACGCCAGGGGCTCAGAGTCAGCGGGGGCCACATTTGGAAACAGCCGGAGACATTTTTGGTTGTCCCAACTAAGGGGGCGGGGAGGATGCTGTTAGCATCTAACAGGTAGAGGCGAGGGACGCTGCTACCCATCCAACCATGTGCAGGGCAGACCCCGACCACCCACCCAGACTGCCGCAGCCCAGATGTCACTGGCGCTCAGGCGGTTGATGTCGGGCTGTGAGAATCCGCCAAGTTATTCACAGTGAGTCCGGTGCTCTGTAAACCTGAGCTCAGAAACAACCACTGCCACCACTATTTAAGGGGCTGCTGGGAGAGCCCACCCCTGTCGACTGTAACCAAAGCCAAGCTGGCCGCCATCGAGTCCACGCTGACTCATGGGGAGCCCCTACGGGTTCCCGAGACTGTAACTGTTTACAGGAGCAGAAAGCCCAGTCTTTCTTCCACAGAGCTGCTGGTGGTTTCAAACTGGCGACCATGTGGGTCACAGCCCAATGAGTTACAGGGCTCCTTAAAAATGCTTGGTGTCTTTTCCCATTGCCTGCTGAGCACACAGATGGCCAGGAATAACAGGAGGCCACTCGGAAAGTGCATGTTCTTCCAGAGGACTGGGCGCAGCCTGAGGCGGCTGATATAAACAGGGCTCCAGCCAGAGGAGCAGCTGGTGACCTGGGGACGAGCCTCGGCCCCCTGGGGGACCAGCCGTGCCACAAACACCGCTCCAGTGGCTCCCTTCTACACTGAGAACACTTAGCTGTGCCTTGCCTTGTTGTTTCCAGCTGACAGTGGGTACAAGCACAGCATTTGCCCACAGCCCCCATGGGATCCCTCAGAGCTACACAGACAAGGGGAGCCCTGAGTCAAGAAGGTTCTAGAACAAAGGTTGGGGAGCCCCCTTCATGAAGACCCAGTCATGTGGGAAAATCCCCAGGGAGGAAGCCAGTCCTGTGGTACCCACCCCTTGGTGTCCATGGCAACACCTGCTTGCAATACTCATGGACAGAAACAAGCATCTCTCCCCGGCCGCTAAAGGGTGGTGAAGAGGGAGGTGACCACTTACCTCTTTTAAGGCAGTCATGATTTTGGATCTCAAGATGGCAGCAGCACAGACCAGGGCTACCAGCCAGAAAGTGAGCATGATCCCTGAGGACTGGACTCCCTTCCTTCTCTCCAGCTGGATTAGGAAGGTAGCCAGCAGCTGGAAGAGAGAAGCGCACCACAGGCGCCGTTAAGCAAGAGCCAGAGCCCGCAACACCCCCACAGTCCCAGCCAGGAGCCTCACTGGCGCGAGACCTGCCCTGCCCTGGGAGCTCCGTCCCATCTAGCTGGGGGACCCAGGGCCCGTCACCGAATCTCTCTGAGCCTCCAGGACAAAACTGAAATTCACTGAGACACAGAGACCCCAGAAGCCAGGGGAAGCTGAAAGAGAGTGCCACTGAGCCCAGAGACCAGCACATTCTTTTTCTTAAAAGACCAGAGTAAAAACTGCAGGCTCTGCCAGCCATAGCAGGAGTTACAGAACGTTCCTGGGAAATTCCATTCTCTTTTAATCCCATTTTCCATGAACGTTTGGAAGCCCTCTCCTACAGTCTCTGTTGCAACTACTCAATTCTGCCCTTGGAGCCCGAAGCAGCCATCGAAGGCACGAACTGAAGGGGCCGGGCTGTGCTCCCAAGAAACAGTATTTACAAAACTAGACCGCTGGTCGGTGTCTAGGCGGCAGCTTGCTTCTCCTTGACTTGTTGTTAGGGAGTCAGTCGGCTCCAACCCAGAGCGAGTCTGTGCACCCCAGAGTGAATCACTGCACACGCACCCCTCTGCCATCCTCCCAGTTGCTCCTATGCCTGAACCACTGAGCCAGCCACCCCGCCAGCCCATCTCATCCAGGGGCTTCCTCTCTTTCGCTGCCGCTCCACTTCACGGCACACGATGTCCTGCAGGGACGGGTCGCTCTGGACACTATGTCCGCAGTGTGTAAGACGAAGTCTTGCCATCCTTGCCTCTAAGGGGCACTCTGGCCTTTCTTCTTACAACACAGATTGGTTAAGCTCCTCGACGTAGAGCTGGGAAGACCAGGGTTCAAATCCCAGGCATGCCCTCGACTGGCTATTCCGCCTTGGCCCATAGAACAAGCCGCTCTCATCAGCTGAGGGCCTGCTACGCCTGCCACGTCACCACCACCGCACGCCACCCCTGCAGCTCCATAAGGGGACGGTGTCAGGAACCTCGCTGGCCCTGAAATGAAGGCTCACAGAGAGAGTCGCATCTACCTAAGGTCACATGTCTCATCTGAAAGGCACTTAGTCAGAACTGTGATGGAGAGATTTTATTTCCACTCCTGAGACTTGGGACTATTACGTCCATGGCATGCTTGAAACAATAATTAAGGAGTGAAAATCTGCAACAGAATGATTTTTGCTTCAAAGAAGAAAACGCCACGGCCAAGCCGGCCGAGAGCCAAGGCTGGTCTGAGCCAGACTCCTGGGGAGATGCCTGCCCTCCTGATCCCTCCTCACTGCCCAGCGGCTCTGCCTGAAACTTATCTGTCCTTGTCTCCCTCCCTGCTTCCTCAGTGCGGCCTACCTCCCACCCTCCCCTCACCCAAGCCATAGGCAATGCCCCCACTCAACCCCCAGGCCTGCTGCTCACTTGGCCCAGCCCCCATCCTCTTGTGCTGAGACAGCCGGGCAGCCATTCGCCAGCCCCACCCCTGCCCCAAGGCCAGAGTCAGAGTCAGGAGTGCACAGGGAATAACACAACTTTGCTCAAAACCTTGCCCCTGAGGGCTAGGGCTTTATCCTGGGGTCCCAGGATGGCCATTTGTGGCACCCAGGGACCTGTGACAAAGGTGGGAAGCGTTTACACCTTTCAGCTCACCAGTCAGTTCCTCCGATGACAGCTGAGAGCGGCAAAGCAGAGCTAATGCACAGGGCACCATCCGCCACCATCGCCACACACTCCCGATGGGGCGGACGGCTGACGGTGTCACTGCTATTTAGAAGTTGAGGAGTTATCAAACCCACTGCTAGCTATCTAGCCTTGATGCATTAAGAATGCCGTGAGCTGCCACCGGGTCAGTCTGCGGTTCACGGAGACCCTGGAAACCACTGGGTGTGACCATCGGTCTGTAAGCTCTTCACTGGCTCATGTGCAGAAGAGATTGCCAGGGTTTTTCTCCTGGGCCACCTTAGTCCAGGAGCTCTGCTGAAACCCATCTGGCAGCCTAGCCGCAACCAAGCCTCCACTAACGGACAGGTGGTGGCGGTGAATGAGGGGCCCTCGCCAGGAACTGAACCAGTCTCCCACCTGGAAGATGAGAAATTTGACGACCAAGCCACCGCTGCGCCCAACGCGTTAACAGAGAAGCACACGTGTGAACGCAGGGCCCTTTGGCACTGAGAGGAAAGCTCTGCCCTTCAGGGCTGGATAAACTGCAGTGACGAGGTCTCACCATCAAATACTACTCAGCAATGGAACCATAAAGGGGCTGTGGCCACAGGCACTAACCTGGCCCACCGGCAAACGTAAGATGCCATGGTCAAGCCACCCCACAGGGCATGGCTCTACTTGTGGAACAGCTGGACGGAGAACAGAAGAGCGGCAGCTGGAGGGTGGGCTGACCCCAAGGGGACCCCCAGGGGTGCAAGAACTGACCCACCAGTTCTGTCCTTGCAGCTGTCCTCACTTCTGCACCTGGTGAGTTCTGTGCACGAGCAGCAGGTGAGCTGTCTTGTACGTGAATCAAGCCTCAAGTCCAGATACCAACGGACCCGACACCACCTTCAGATACACAGATGTGTGCACGTGTGTCTCCCAGAGTCCGTCGCTGAGGAGGCCCTGGGAGGGGCAAACACACTCAGCCAGTAACCGAAAAGGTGGAGGTTCAAGTCCATGCAGCAGTGCCTCCGAAGAAAAAGCCAGCCCCTGAAACTCCTGTGGAAATGAGAAAACGCTGCCAGCGGAGACTAAGGAATCGCAGTCGTGAAGACCAATCCTGGCTAGAGCCATCTGTAGATGCAACGCGATCCCAATCCAAACTCCGACAGCCTTCTTCACAGGCACGGAACAGACAGCCCTCAGCTTTCTATGGGCTGGCGGGCAACCCCAAAGAGTTAAGGCCATGTTGAGAGAGAAGAACGTAGGAGGATTCACACATCCTCATTTTAGAATATATTCCAAAGCTACTATCATCAGAACAGCCTGGAAAACTCCCAGCCCCTCTGCACTGAACACTGTGCTGAGAAACGTAACGTTTGTGATCTCACGGAAGTCAGAAAACTCCCCCAACACACACAGGAGTATTTTATAGTTTCGGGGTCAAACCTCTGTACTGTGATGTTTGTTAAATGAAGTAGGAAATATTGAAGAAATACATTTTGGGCTTAAAAGAAAAGAAATAAAACCCTAGCCTGGTGCATGTCTACCAATAAGCACGGAGTGAATGGAAAGCTCAGAAATCAATCCACACATCTAGGGTCAAATGATTTTTGACAAGGTTGTCAGTAGCAAAAGAAGAATCACGTCAATCAATGGTGCTGGGAAATTGGGTTTCCAAAATGAAGGAACATGAAACCGGATCCAGGCCTCACACCACACACACAAGCAAAATTCAAAATGAATCAGGGCCTCGGTGTGCAAAACGAAAACCATGAAATTCTTAGAAGAACCAACAGGGGCAAGGCTATCAGACCCAGCTCTCGATGATTGATTATCTAATAGCATTACAAAGCACAGCCAGCAGGAGGTAAAATACACCTCAAAGCAATTAAAAACTTCTGGTTTACCTAAGAGACTTCACTATCAAGGTCAAAAAATGGAATGAAGAAGCTATGGGATGCAAGAGCAGCTCCGGAAACCATGCAGACCTGACAAGAATCCCATAACCACATGCCTATCAGACTTCGGCGACTTAGCATTAGGAAGATAAATAACCCAATCCTAAGAAGGCAAAGGGCTTGAAAGGGGACATCTCCCCTAAAGCAGCCCGCAGACCCCTGAAGAGACACTCACAGTCCTCCACCGCCCCAGAGATGCACGTCAGAAAACAGGTGAGTCAGTGGTCTGACTCCCACGAGGACCATCTCGGCAACAAGACAGGAGAGTCGCAATGCTTGTCCACTGTTGGTGGGAATGCAAACTGGTCCAACCACTGAGAAACCTAGGGCAGCTCCTCCAAAAGCCAAAACCGAACTACCACGTGACCCAGCCATGCCACTCCTCGAGACCCAGCCATGCCACTCCTCAGCACAGACTGAGGAAAACCTGACCCTGTAAGCCAGTGCTCGCCACAGCACTATTCACAGGAGCCAACACGTGGAAACCATCTACCTGGCCATCAGCAGCATCGTCTCAACAATAAAAATAAAATGAATTCTCCTAAACGCAAGAACACTTTGTTCTGATAACCTGGCATCCCATGATGCTCACCTTCCTGACACAATCGCTGAAGACAAAGCGGGTGCATAAGCCAATGTGGTGAAGAAAGCTCATGGTACCCGGCTATCAAAAGATATAGCGTCTGGGGTCTTAAAGGCTTGAAGATAAACAA
>NW_022103901.1:28213705-28219082 GCF_000313985.2 Echinops telfairi
GTATTTTCAGTTCCTATCTGTACCAGTGTACATCCTCTGGTTCTGACCCATTTTTAATCGAATTTGCCAATCCTCTAATCCATCTTCTTGCTTCACAGAGCTGCTTGTCCACCTCTCTCTCCTCCTCCTCCTCCCTAAAATGCTCCTTGTACCTCCCAGACTTCTGAGAACAAACCGTTCTCTCTGCTCAGTACATCTTGCCCCCAACCCACCCCCCCCTCCATTAGCAGACCTACACTGTGTCTCCGAGAACCTTCCGCAGGGCCCTCCCATGGAAACAGCCTGGAATCCAGAGCTCTGCAGGCCATGGTCAGGACAGGACGCGGGAGGTGATACACTGCACTTCACCGAGGCCTTCAAAACGCTCAGGGGACAATGGGATGAAATGATGGCAGAGTTCCCACACCCACATTTTGGGAGCTGCGCCACCAGAGCAGGGCACTTCCCGTCTCCGGGCCTCAAGTGCCCCACCTGTGAAATGGAAGCGCAAGCAGCCAGACCTCACAAAGGCCGCCTTTCGGGTCAGCTGGTCAAACACAGGAAGAGTGGCCAGCACCCAGCAAGCACGTGCGACGGGTCAGCTGCAGATAACAGACCCGTTTCCTCGTCTGTGTCTCCTCCTGAACTGTGGCTCCCAAAAGCAGGGCAGGGTAGTGTCCGCTCCATCCTGGCATTCCCCACACCCTGAGCCAGTGCTTGAGAGCTCAGGAGGTTGCTTAACTCAAGACAGTTAACCTCAAGAAAGATGAGACTGCGGTAACCACAATGAAACACAACAATGACATCTGCCGCTCAGATTCGGGGTCAGGAGGCCAAGAGGGCCGGGCGGGGACTATGGTAAAGACGGCAGCAGCCTCTCTCCTGCGGGCTCTTGCCAAGAAAGCAACCTCTGAGTTCAGGGCTGCTGACTCTTGGGGCTTCTCAAGAGAGGCTGCTAGGACTTCTGAGTGGCTACTGTGCCACCTTCGCTTGGCTAACTGCCCTCACGACGGTTGCTCTCCACCCGCCTGGCAGGCAGGCAGGGGCTTCCCGTCCCGCTCACACTTACCATGGTAATGCCCAAGAAGGTTGGACTAACCAGCAACACCGGGGCCAGGACCGCGCCCTGACTTCTTTCCCAGAAAGAGTAGAAGAGGTCTGCCCAGCAGACGATCCACAGCAAAAACCCCAAGGCCTGCAAGAGAAGCACACGCATGTCTGACAAACCGGAGCACCCAAAGGCCCTCCAGACAAAACCACCATGAGGCCCACTGCCGTCAAGTCCCTGCTGACCCACGGTGACCTTGGAGGACACAGGAGAACAGCCTCCGAGTCCCTAGGGCTGTACATCTTCATGGGCGCAGGCGGCCTCCTCTTTCTCCAGCAGAGTGACTGGTGCCTTTGAACCAGCCACCTTGTGGCTAGCCACCGAAAGCTTAACCTACAAGCACGTGGGGCAGTTCTCTGTGTTTGATTGTCGCCAGCCCCATGGCACCATGGTAAAGAAAGGTGTGGTTGAGGCAGTATTTGAACCCTTCAGCTCCTATCCACACATGATTATTATTCTGCCTTCTAGAGAAAGGGACTCCCGGCCAATCATGGTGAAACAAAAGGTCAATTTTCATCAACCACCCTCCCCCCACCGCACCATGCTGAAACCCCCCAGGACTTACCGTTTTGGCTTTGTTGAGATGTGTCATCTGGATGTAGCCCCGGTCATGCCGGGAGAGATAGAGGAAGTAGCAGGGGAAGCAGGCCCAGAGATAAAGACAAGGCACCCATATGAGGGCCGTGTTCTGAAAGCACTTGGTGAAGTCGGGGTTGCTGGTGTGCCACGTGAGGTTCCAGTCCTGGGGAGACAAGCAGGCCAGGGTCAGCAAGACGCCCCCCCCCCGCCCCCCAAGGGGAACAGGAGGAAAAGGGTGTGCAGCCAAAGAGACGCAGACCCAAGGAACACTGCATGATGGCGGGTCTCCTTTGACAAGGTCCCAGCCCCGTGGCAAGTCCCAGTTTGGAACAAAAGATGGAAAGTGCCACTCAGAGGAACTGGGAATGCTACTCGGGTAAGTGAACTAGAGGATTCTATAGGACAATGAATTGCCTCTCCTTCACGGTGTGGTGAATGGGAAGTCTTCATCACCACTGGCACCATCACTACCACCACCATCAATGCAATCAGCACCACTGCCATCATGGCCGTCACCACCACCATTACCACCACCTCCTCCTCCTTCACTGCCACTGCCACCAATTTCACTACCACCACGTCCACCAATTTCACTACCACCACCACCACCCATATCGCCACTACCACCACCTTCTCCATCATCGCTAACACCAGTTTCACTACCACCACCACCACTTCCTTCAATGCCACTCCCACCACCTCCTCCATGACTGCCACCACCACCACCACCATCACCATCTTCATCATTATGGAAACTCCCAAACTGCAATTCCTGTGTGCCCCTCCTCATTCCCAGTGCTGTCTCTGAGAAGATCTAGAGCCAGGGCAATCTGGATCTGAAGTTCCTGAGTGTGGCCATGAAGCAATCCAGCCTGGGAAATCTTTTTTTATTGATTTTATTTGAGTAAACTCCCAGACTGAATTACAGAGATCAGAATACACTGCCCAAGAATAAACTTCGAGCATTTTTAAGAGTTTGTAATGGAGACATTCAGTCCTAATCTGACTCCTGACCACCTAGCGGCTCGGCTTTGGGGACAGGTCTTGTCCTCTCTCGAGGTCTCAGTTCCCCATCGTGCACGTGACCAGGGTAGATAAACCAATTTGCCTCACAGGGGACGCACTTCCCAAACGACAGGAATCCTCCACTGCTTCACTGTCAGCCGTGGGGGGCTTGGTTTTGTGGGCTCACTCGTCACTCACCGACAGGGACGCAAACCCCTGCCATCGAATAGGGCCGAGAAGAACCACCCCTGTGAGTTTCTAAAGACTGTGGAGTCCCCACTGGAGGAGAAAGCCTCCTCTTTCTCCCGTGGAGCAGCCAGGGGTTTCAAACTGCTGACCTTGTGGCTAGCCCCCAACACGTAGCCCACCATGCCAGCCGGGCTCCTCCCGATCTTCTCTCCGACTCTCTTCCTCTGGAAGGGGCCCACGGGTGACGACGGAGTGAACACAATACAACGGGGCTTCGGAAGAACCTCAAGATCTTCCCATGTTGCTTCCCCAGGAAATTGGTGAAGCCTCTCACGCACGAATCCAAGCTACTCCTCCCGCCCCCAGCAACCCGCTGGGGCACAACCACCTGGCTCTGCGGTCAAGTGAGTCTGGATTCAAATTCTAATCCTGACATTGTGCGGCCCAGGGAAAGCCACTGAACTTCGGTATGTGACCCAAACGACACGGCAGCCCGGGAGGGCTGAGGTGGGCACTAAGCAGGGCAAAGTATGCGAGGTACGTGGCATGGGTGCGGGGACAGGCAGCGCTGGCTGAATGCGTTGGTTCCAAAGAATGGCTCTGGAGGGTGTTCAAGTCCGTGAACTTTCTGAAGCGGGTCACTAGATCTGTGTAGTGCTTTTATTTGATTCAACTCCCTGCCTGACTTCTGTTAAGGAAACAGAACAGAGGTCAGAGTACACTGGCCAAGAATAAAGTTTGAGCAGCTTTTAAGACCTTCTAACACCTCTGAGTTTGAATCGGCCACCTTTCAGTAAGAGGTCACTTAATCATTTGTGGCACCTTGGGCCTCCTGGTGCCTCTAGCAGCAGACACCCTAATCAACCCCAGTCATCCCCCCCTCCCCCCCTGCCAGCAGCAGCAGCATCCAGAGTCCAGAAACGTCCAGGACAATGGAAAGCCAAGAAAGGAAATTGGTCAACGGGCGCTGGGGGCAGGTCAGGACACGGAGACTCAGGGAAGGAGATGGTCTGCAAAAAGCTTACCGAGGAAGGAGCCTGCTTGCCTGGCGCGGCAAAGCTCACTTCCTGCTCACAGCCAGCTGACGGCCCTGCCCTCCAAGCCCGGCTGCACAGGGAGAGGGCAGAAGGAGAAGAGATTAGAGGACTTTCACTGCTACAGGAAGCAGCCAGGCAGTCAGGCCACCAGGGCCACCCATCCTGCTGCCCACACTGACCGCCCCCACCCCTGCACCTGGCAGGGTCTGGAGAGTCTATTCTATAGGAAACCCCTTGGCAAGGAGGCAAGGGTGGCAATTCCCTTTCTACGTGGATGGCTGGGGCGTGAGATCTCAAATGCTGGGGCCCCAGAGAGAGAGAGAGAGAAAGAGAGAGAAGGAAGAGGTGGGTCACTAAGAGAGCCCATCACCCATGGCTCAAGGGACAATCCCGAGCCAGGTTTTCCCTGGGCTCTTCCCTCCACATGCAGCTGGCTGCTCGTGGGTGCTGCACTGGCCCAAACCCCGCCTATGGCCCCTGGGTCCATTCCCGCTGACAGCGACCCTGTAGGACAGAGCAGGGCTGTCCGATGGAGTTTCTAAGGCTGTAGATCTTTACGGAAACAGACTGCCACATCAGACTGAAACACACCAGCGGTAGGTCCAAACCTGTGACCTTTCAGTTAGCAGCCCAATGTTTAACCACTGCGCCACCAGGGGTCCAGTTCAACCCAGGGGGAGGGAATCCTGGAAAGGGCAGGCATGGCTCTGCGAGGAATCTGGCCCAGGAAACCACCCTAGAGGGGCCCAGAAAACACCTCCCCCAGCCCCCGCACCTAGGTTTCTCCTCCCAGGAGCCCTCAACTGCTGGGCCACCCTTTGATGTTGCCCTGGGCTCAGTCCTTGGTGGTGTAGTGGTTATGCGTGTTGGGCTGCAAACCCCAAGGTCAGCTGTTCCACAGAAGAAAAACAGGGCTTCAGAAAATTCACGGAGGCAGTTCTGCCCTACCCTCTATCGACTGGAAGGCAGCAGGGAGCTTGATTTTCAGAGTGCTCAGTGCCTGATGCTCAGGGTCTACAGAGCCAGCGCTGGGTTGGCTTGGCCAGCAGCTCTGTGCTCCCATACCTCTGGTTCCCCTGTCTTCCTCTTTCTGGGTGAGTGCTAACAACGGACAGAAAATAACAACACCTGCTGGGCAGGCGCTGAGCTCAGGCTGCACAGAATCACCCCGTGCAGGAAGCAGCCCTGCCCTTAACCTTCCTCATCTGTCAGACAAGGAAGCAAGACGCCTGCTGCCCTCGTCGCCCCTATAGCCCAATTTCCCTTCTGGGATAACAGTCCCCGGCTCTTATTGGAAAACCGCCTCCCCTCCACTCTGGGCCAAGACATCCCAGTCCTCACACTTCAGGTCTGAGTCATCCAATCAGCAGGTCCCTCTCCACTGACTTTTTGAGGCTCTGGGTGGACCAGTGACCCGATCATTTGAAGGAGAAGCACCAGGGGCTGGGGGTTGGGGGTGGAGCAAGGGCCAGCCCCACGA
>NW_022103901.1:28219956-28231383 GCF_000313985.2 Echinops telfairi
TGAAAAGGCACCCAAAGCTCGGATAGGTGGTCTGCTTCCAGGAGAAAGAAGAACACCTGCTGGCAAGCACGGCTCTAGACCACCTCACACACATGACCCCTGCTGGTGACAGACTCAGCCCAGTCGGGCTTGTCACAAAGTGCGCACGCAGGTACCAGGTGTCTCGTCACCCAGGGCCTCAGCGGTACACAACTCCCACATCACTGCTTCTGCCTGGCTGGCCCAGCTTCCAGAAGGAGCTGGGCCAGCACCCAACAGGGCCCGGTGTGGGAGCCCAGGACCAGAGGAAGGGCAGCCCACAGGGAGTGTGATCATGAGACAGCACCGCTGCTCATTGTCCAGGGCACATCGGGGCCATTCAGATGGACGGAGCCCCAACCCTGTGCCAGTTCTCATGCTACCGATGGGCCTAACCACTCACCAAGCAGGTAAATTAGTCAACAGCTCTGCATTCTGTCCAGACCCGAGTGCGGCAAGTGGATTGCCCCTCTTAGCCGGAAAGCGGGTGGTCAGTATCTAACCCACAGCACTGCACAAGAAAGGCCTGGTAACCAGCTAGCCTAAAGTAGCGCGACAGACCCGCTCTGCTCTGCAACACACGGGGTGGTCAGCAGTCAGAACTGGCTCAGAAGCAACGGTGTGTCTTGGTGTGCGTCAGCATCGAACTGATGGCCAACAGGTTTCGGTTTTCTTGTTTTCTGAATGTCGCGATGCCAGCTCCCTGGATAGTGCACATGGTTAGAGGGCTCAGCTGCAAACCTAAAGGTTGAAGGATCAAGCACAGAGGACAGGCCTAGTGGTGCCTCCAAAGGGCTGCCATGGAAACACTGCGGATCACAGTTCTGCTCAGACATGCCCGGCGTTGCCAGGAGCCGGACAGGACTCAGCACCAAGGGTTGTGTTTTATGTATTTATTTTCTGATGTCATGTCCAACAGTAGGAAATGAGCTGAGGAAAAGTTAAGGGGTCAGCAGTTGGTGTAAGACATGGGGGGGGTGTTTTATAAATTATCAAGGGTTCATGAGGGACGGAGGGAGGAAGGGAGTGAGTGAGGGAGGGGGGATGAGGAGCTCCTATCAAGGGCTCAAGGAGAAGGAAAATGCTTTGAAAATGATGATGGCAACATATGTACCCATGTGCTCGACTGGATGGATGGATGGATGGATGGATGGATGGATGGATGGATGGATGGATGGATGGTGAGAAGGGCTGTAAAAGCCCCCAATAAAATGATTTTTCTTAAAAAGAGGTTAAGGGGAAAAAACCCCACAGTGGCTGGGTGGAGGAACACTCTGTGTCTATTATTAGGTGGGCACACAACGCCTTCTACCCAAATGAGACTTTTGCACAAATCCCAACAGGAGATGAAGAAACATCTCCAGCTTCTCCTAGCTACACCCAGAGTAAGAGGGAGGGTGTCCTCCAGTCTGCTCGCAGTGAGGCACTGTTTTAAGTGCTTTCTATCACCCGATTTGCCTTGGACAAGTACGATGACGTCACCCGTTTCTCAGATGCAAAACCTGCGTCCTAGCCACAGAGCCTGCACGTGGCAATCCCGGTCAGGAAACTGAATCCCGGTGGAGATGCCTCTGCGTGCATGAAGCACTGTACTTGCATGCTCCACCGTAGCCGTGCCCCACTGCCGCCATTTACAACAGCAGGAAACAGCAGGGTGTGCGTAGACAGAAAAAGTTTTCTTAGAAGGGAAGTAGCTGCTGCAACCGCAGCTGCTAACAGTAATAATCTCCAGGGGCAGGGCTGCCCCCAAGGAGAGGGAGGCGACTATTAACTTTTGTTTTATTATTTTTTGCACTGTTTTATTTATTTTTTTGTTCTGCATGTATTACCTCTAAAATAATAATAAAGCTAGTTCACACTGTAAATAAACAAACAGCAGCAGCAGCAGCAGGAACTTAAGAGGAAAGATTTCTAAAGGCCGAGTTGGGAGCAGAGAAAGCACGCATGGTCGGGTGCCAATAATCACAGCGGCGGCTGCCACTGCAGGCCGGTGCCAAGTGCTGGCCAAGCAGGAGTCCCCCTGCTGTCGTTGACAGGGGCTGTCCTGTGGGGTCCACCCCACCCCCCCGGGACCCCACATCCCACAGACTGAAATACCACCTTCTCTGTCAGAGCCCATCATCGCAAACGCTGCGTCCATCCACCTCCGTGACGGCCTTCCTCTCTTTCGCTGGAGGAAGACGAGGCCGTCCTCTCTCATAAAGGGTTACGGTCCCCCTGCCCCGGCCCCCCAGGTTCCCTCAGCCCCACCCGGTCCAGCCCGGTTCCGGGGAGGATGAAGTTCGTGTATAAGGAGAAGCATCCGTTCGAGAAGCGCCGCTCTGAGGGCAAGAAAATCCGAAAAAAATATCCGGACCGGGTCCTGGTGATTGAAAAGGCACCCAAAGCTCGGATAGGTGGTCTGGACAAAAAGAAATACCCGGTCCCGTCTGATCTCACAGCTGGTCAATTCCACTTCTTAATCCGGAAGCGAATTCATCTCCGAGCTGAAGATGCCTTTTTTTCTTTGTCAACAATGTCATTCCGCCCACCAGTGCCACAACGGGTCAGCTGTCCCGGGAACACCACGAAGAAGACTTCTTTCTATGCAATGCCTACACTGACCAGAGTGTCTATGGTCTGGGAAGCTGCTGCCCTGGACCTGGGGGTGTTCCATTCTGCAAAGAGGAAGGTGGCCCCACTTTCTTGACCCATCCCTCCTTCAGGCGCAAATACCACCTCCCTTCTTCAGGACCTGCACTCCTTCACGTCTGCGGCTTGCTCTGCGGCCCTTCCCGGCAGGCGCAGTGATGGTGGACATGGCCCCCGGCAGCTCTCCCTGTCTGTCTTCCTCTTCACCTCTCTCTGCCACCTCTCCCACCCACTTCAGACTTCTCGGCTTCAGGCTTACATCCAGTGATTGTTTTCGGTTTCTGCTCCCTTTCTGACTACCCGAGGGGCCCAGAACCCCAGCACTGCCTTTCACTGCCTTCTATCTGGGGGGCAGATGGAAGGGACTAAAATTGTACGGGGGAGATCGGCACATCAAGAGAGAGGAAACCACCAAGCTGGGGGGAAAATAAAAGGGTTACGGTCTCTGGACACGCACAGGGGCAGCTCTACCCTGCCCTGCCGTCGCCATGTGTCAGAAAGGACACAGTGGGGCAAGTTCCGTTTGTTTGTGTTTCTCTACTGTACCAAGCATGGGGTTCTCCTCCAGGGACTGGTCTCTGCTGATAACGCGCCCCAAGCATGTGAGCTGCCGCCTCGCTTCTTAGGAACATTCTGACGATTCTTCTTCCAACCCCGAATTTGCTTGTTCTTCGGGCGGTCACGGCCACGGTGTTTTCGATACTTCCCCACATGGTCGTAATTCAAATGCATTGGCTCTTAGGCAGTCTTCCCAGCTCAGTTTTTTCAGTCCATTTAGATCGCATCAAGTCAGGGCTAGTAAAACCTCCCGTATTCCAGGCTAGGCTTAGGATGCCTAACAAGTTGACACACAGAGTCTAGAAGCCGCCAAGTGGAGACGTGAACTCATGGGGGGGGCGGCGCAATGCTGAGCTCATGGCTCGAGGCCCCCACCCACACTGAAGCCACAAAGCCCAATCGGTGCCATCGGGCGGTCTCCTGTGTGCCAGAGTAGAATGGTGTTTCCTGGGGCTGTCGGCAGCTGGCTTGTTCAGAAGTAGCTCACCAGGTTTTTCTTTCAAGGAACCTCTGGATAGACACTAACCTTTCAGTCATCACCTGGGACTCCCACCACCACCAGACTAGGTGCTTTTAACACGAGGGGCTTTGCAAGGTCACTGCGCACAAGGTCTGGGCCCAAGCCACTAGGACGGCCCAGTCTCCTCAGCAGAGATGCCTGAGAGGTGGTCAAGCTCATGCGGAGCAGAGAATCAGGGCTGACTCAGATGTGGGAGCATTCCACCAGCTGCGCTCCGGTGCAAGATGTGAGATAAGGACACAGGCTGTGGGGTCGGGCTCCTCTTTCCACCAGGTCACAGATGCGTGCCGCAAAACAAGGCTGCCCAGCTTCGGCACTACGGACTCTTCAACTCAAAGTCACTGCCGAGTCGATTCTGCCTCTGCAACCCGACAGGACAGGGTAGAACTGCCCTGTGGGTTTCCAAGACTGTTAACTCCTCACAGGAATAGAAAGCTTTATCTTTTTGCCTTGGTGGTTTTGAACTGCTGACCTTGTAGACTGCAGGCCAACGAGGGCCCCTCCACTGATATGTAGGGCTCGTTAACTCTGTTTGGGGGTCCCTCCTGTACCTTGTCAGATGCTTGGCATTCGTAGCATCCCTGTTCTCTCGACCCACCAAATTTTAGTAGCAGCCCCTTCCCCAAATGTGCCAACCACAAACTGCCTTCAGATGTTGCAAATGTACCCCTGCCCAGGGGGGTGGGGGGCAGCACCTCCCTCAGGGCACCTCCCTCAGGGCAGCACCTCCCTCAGGGCCCTCCGTTTTCTCATCTGTGAAATAGGAATGATTCTTGCCCATTATAATACCAGGATTAAATGGGCTGGCCCACTTCACGGCTGGCAACCAAGAGACTAGCCAACAATGCACACAGCCCAGGTCACATTCTTTCATCCATCCATCCATCCTACAATAGCTATTTATAGAGCACCTACTATGTGCCAGCACCTACTATGTGCCAGCGCCTAAGCTAATCCTGTACATCAGGTCATATTCATTCATCCATCCATCCATCCATCCATCCATCCATCCATCCATCCATCCATCCATCCTACGATAGCTTTTTATAGAGTGGCTACTATGTGCCAGCACCTAATCCTGTAGATACATGGATAAATAAGGCATGGTGCTGTCCTCTGAAAACCCAGAGTTCATCATAGGTGGGAGTTTGTGAATAAACATACTTACCCAGAGCACGTGGGGTGTGGCAAAAAGGGATACGTGTTGGAACTGCACAGACAAGGGGGATGGGTGTGCGTGTCTGTGTTGTGCAGGGAAAATAATCCACACATGCATGTGTGCCCTTAAGTGCAAAAGACCCCTCTGAGAGGAAACCCCTAGAAACTGAGGGTTCACTTCCAGGGAAGGAAGCTTGAGAGATTGGGATGTGGTTGGGGGGATGTTTTCCCAGAGAATACCCTCGCTGCCTTTTGAATTTCACCTGCAAACCAGGGCTGCAATGGAGTCTACCTCACCTCTGCTGAGAAGGAAAGAAAACCAGCAACAACAGGGAGCCCTGGAAGCCCACCCACTCCTCATCTCTTGACCTCAGTCACCAAGTCAGCCTCTCCCACCTGCATTTCCTCCCCTGCAAACTAGGGCCACCGGATGGATGAACGACATGAAGGGAACCAAGCCTTTCCATTGCTCCCTGGCAGCCTCTAACTGGTACCAGTGACGTCGGCTGGGATTGACCACGTGTAGCCGAGGTAAGGGCTACTGGGCTCCACATCTGCTGGCCATGAGGGGACAGCTCTTGCTTATTCAGGGTTCGAACCACAGGCTGTGGTTCATGCTGCTGCTGCTGCTGACCGTCTGTCAGTGGGTTGCACTGCGGTGGCTTGGGTGCTGCGATGACGCTGGAAGCTATGCTACCAGTATTTCAAATACTAAAGGGGCCACCATAGTGAACAGGCTTCAGGGGAGCTGCCAGACAACATATGACTAAGAAGAAAGGCGGGCGATCTACTCCCAGAACTGAGCCAGTCAACATTTCATGGATCGCAAGAGGGCATGTCATCGTGAAGAAGCATCGTTGCAAGAGGACATCCTGGGTCGTGAAATAGGGGGCCAGTGAGTAAGGCCCTGTGAGCATCCTGCATCCTTCGAGAAAAGCGATCAAGAATATCCCTCTAGAATCCCAATGTCTGGTCGGCATAACCTGCAGAGCCGACCTCTTTGCCTGGAATTGAACTGGTCCAGCAGATCCCCTTAGAAACCCCTCCTTTGATGGGGCCTTTCTTTCTGACGACACCCCAACAAGGCCATGCCACCACACCAAGCGTGTTCCTGAAGGCAGCCATCCAGAGACGTCGGCAGCCATCCAGAGATGTGCTCCCAGATGTTTTGTGTGGAATGAACCATGCACCCCGAACCCTGGGAGCAATACTTCTTGACCTGCCCTTGTATCCATCACTTACTGCAGCGGTTCCCAACCTTCCTCATGCCGCCACCCTTTAAGACAGTTCCTCGTGTGGTGGTGACCCCCAACCATAAAATCACTTTCGTTGCTACTTCACCACGGTCATTTTGCTACTGTTCTGAATCGGGCGCCCCTGTGAAAGGGCTGTTAGACCCATAGGTTGAGAACCGCTGACTTACTGTCTGCCGGCCACTGTGCTCAGAGTCATCTATATGCACCATTTCACTGGACACGCACACCAGTCCTCTGAGGTGGGGACCATGATTGTTCCCACTACACGGAGCGGGAAATCAGGCAACTTCTCCCAAGTTACATAGGGAGGACCTGGTTGGAGCCTGGACTCAAACCCAGAGAGGCTGGCTCCCGAGCCAGAAGAAGGCTGAGAAGGATGGAGGACCACAACAACACCACAGAGCGGACCACCCACACCGACCCGAGGGGAGAGGCCACTGGCTGAATGAAAGGCCAGATTTAGAACCAACCCAGGGACGGGTTTCCCAGCAAAGGGGGGTGTCTGTGAATCGAGGGAAAGCTAGAAGACGGAGCATTCCAAGGCCTGCGGTGAGGTCAGGGCCCCACTGGCTGCCGGGCACAGATCCTGTTTACAGACAGCATGGGTGTGCAATTTCACCACCGCAGGCCTGAAGAGGAGCCAGCGGGAGCCCAAGTCTGCTCTGCCCAACACAGCTGGTGGTGGCCCGTGACCGAGGACTGCGTCCGCCTTCACCCTCTAATGCACCGGCCCGGAGAGCAACGTCTGAAACCATCTGGAGGCAGCCTCCGGCCTTACCCCCAACACCCAGAAAGTGGTCCAGAACCCAGGCGGCAGGGCTGCCTGCCTCCGTGAGAAGGGAGACAGATGGTTGCAAGCAAAACGTTCACGGTGTGTCCGTCCCTGGCAGCTTGTGGCAACCTGCTTGTCACTCTCGGAGCCCTTCCACCCCCATCACACCAGAGGAGCCAACACTTGTCCTCGCTCCCTCCATCCAGTCTGTCGGTACCCCAAGTTCCTCTCCAGTCACTCCCTCCCCGCATCCTAGACTCTTGCATGTCGCCAGACCCCCGTTTGGCCACACAGTCCAAGGCTGTCTGTGAGGACAGACCCAGTCACACACTCTTTATTGTGGACCAGCAGTGAACAGGGACAAAGGCCCTGCCTTGCCCTCTGGAGCTCCATGGAGACAGATGGTGAACAAGGTAAAACAGCAATGAAACACAACACAAGCACTGCTTTTAAGTCCATTCCCACTCAGGAGACGCTCACACGTCCGAATAGGATTGCCCTTAGGGCTTTCTCAGCTGCCATCTTTACAGTCAGCCAGGTCTTTCTTCCGTGCATCTGGAGCAAACCATTTGCCCTCACTGGGGCCTTCCATTCGACCAATAGCTCAACTTGAGAAGGGTGTACACGTGTGTGTGTGTGTGTGTGTGTGTGTGTGTGTGTACACGAGAGGGGTTCAGAAAGTTTGTGGGGAAATCTCAATCTTTTAATTCCATTTTTCCATAACCCCCTGGAAACATAAATATTTTAAGATCTATTTTTAAGTACAGTGCTCTCAGTGATAGGGTAACATCCACCCATGCTCACAGAAGACCAATGATAGGACTATTTTTCAAATTCACCCATGAATCACAAATGCCAAACATAAAGAAACTGAATGATTTTTGCCAACTTCTGCCGTCTGAAATTCATCAAATCGAGACACAATGCACTGGCCCCGCAGATTCCCTCGGGAGCCACTACTGGGGTAAAAGATGCTTCCGCACGATTAAGATGTGCACGTTACAAAGAGTCATGAACTGGTGGCAGAACAGGTTAACCTATTTTGTCTGGAATAAGCCCATGTGTGTAGGAACCGGAGGCCTAGTGGCGATATGTTTTGACTTACTCTTGTTATTTAACCAGGCGCCTGTAGGCTGCCACTTGGACCGTGGCCCACCCTTCGCTATTCTGAACCACAGCACACTGAACCCCTTAGGAATTACTTCTTAAACTGAAAAACACGTGAAGTTCACCTTGGCATGGCCTGAATGCAAGGAGAGAGGTCCGGGGTGCATTCGATAACCCTAACCCGGCCACACCGTACGAACAATGATAACCTTTAACCTGTGATCCTATGGGGATTCAGCCTTTAAAGCCTCACTAGAGGAAAGAAATCTCAACTCTTTAAAGTGTCCAACTGTGCCACACGATGTTTGATCCCTGGAGAGTGCAAACAGTTAAGCACTTGACTGCCGGCCAAAACACACGCAGAGGCAATGGGGGGACAGGCTTGGAACTCTACTTCCAGAGATGACAATCTGGCTGGAGCTCAGTTTCCCTGCCCTGACACATCTAGATTCCCGGGAGTCAGAGCGGACTCACAGCAACTCTATTTTTTTTGAGGTGGGGAGTGGGGGTGGGGGTTGTGCTCTTTGGGGTGTCTTTCCCATCACACACTGGCTGGGATGTGGCTAAGGAAGTGCTACGAGCTCCTTTTTCTCAAAGGTGCCCCAAACTGTAAAGAAAAACCTGTTAGGCAGGGCAGCGTCGGAAGTCTGCAGAGGTCATTTCTGCACAGTGAGAAACACACCCTGGGTGACCTGGCCGACTTGGCAGAATGGAAACTGGACATGGTCAACCCTCGACAGCACCCGCCTCAGTACTTGGAAACAAGAGGCTGGATCTCATGAGATCACTCCACGTGACACCCGCCCCCCCCAAATCCATCAAGCAAATTGGGAAGAATGGAAGCATCCAGAGTCGGAGAGATGGCAAGCGAGCAGCCTGCCACGGCACACCTGAGCAGATGTCACACCCAGAAACACCTGCACCTGCGTTTTACCCCTCTATTTCCTTCTCAGAACCACTGGATGTGATGCTGTCTTTGGCTTCTCCAGCACTGAGAGACGACAGGAGAAGCGTCTGGTGGTATAGTGGTCATTTATGTATCAGGCTGCTAACCAAGAAGGTCAGCAGTCCAAACCTTCCAGATGCCCCTCAGGAGAAAGACTGATGTGACCTACTCCTGTCGCCTCAATGGAGGTGAGTTTTCTTGAGCGTGAAGTAACTGGAGTAGACCCTAGAGCCGGCCCACTCATACTCGAGCCCCTGGCTCCTTCACTTTCTGGCAGTGATACCCACACCGTGCTGGGCCCTTTGCCCACCGGTCAAACAGAACTAACCGCAGTGCACCGCTCTGGAAAACTGTCTAGTGGTTTCTCAAATGGTTACAGACGGAGAACCCAGGGACTCGGCAATTCACGAAGATGACAGGGAGTCTTTACAAAATCGCAGGCGCTTTTATTTTAAAGGCTGTACAGAAATGTAAAGCAACCATTTGGGGACATTTCCTCCAGCCAGGCCGACACTTTCTGACATCGGCGTCCCATCCCTCTAGCCTCTCTCCCAAGAGCTCTGCACGCTCTGATTTATACCACGTCAAAACTGCAATTTTGGCATCTTCGGGGACTCGAATGTTCCTTTTTGTTCAAGGGAACACAAACAAATCAATAAATCTGAAGGAGCAAGGTCAAGGCTGGAGGGTGGCATAAGCTTTCCCAATGAAATTCTCTTGCTACCCTGGACTAGAAGGACTAGACACAGCACTGTGACGGAAAGCAGTATCTCTGGGTGCAACTTTCTTGGCTGCGGTAGTTGAACGATTTGATGTCAACTGGACACTCCTGGCTAGGCGTGGTGTCAGACCTGTCAATCAAGACAGCCTGATGTTGTCTCCCTGGGGACCAGGTCTTACGAAAGACCCTTTTCTCTCTCCCCCCAGTCACCTTCCTGCTTGCTGGCCACCTGAGAGCAGCCGGAGCCCTGTCATGTTGCCACCGCCCTCGGGTCCACTAGCCTCTGCACCCACCAGCCTGCGATCCCCCACAGTCTGCACCATCGCCAGTGGCTACAGGAGTCTGAAGAGGGACTTAATGAACCAGTATTGGACTGACGGACTTGAGTTGGACTGAGCTGGGCTGCTTCCTGGATATAGAATTGCTTCTTGATATAAAGTTCTCTCTTACACACATGAGTGTCACTGCATTTGCTTCCCTCGTCAACCCAGCCTGACACACTGGCCTTTCTCTCACCGATTTTCCAGAGTCCATGACTTCTCTGCCTTGATTTTAGTGGCCCTGAAGATCCCCTGGCAAGTCACTGTTTACACTGGACCTCACAGCGGTTCTCAACCTGTGGGTCATGACCCCTTTGGGGGGGAGTGTCGAACGACCCTTTCACAGGGGTCGCCTGATTCATAACAGTAGCAAAATGACAGTTATGAAGTAGCAACGAAAAAACTTTATGGTTGTGGGGAGCACCACAACATGAGGAACTGTATTAAAGGGTGGAGACATTAGGAAGGCTGCGAACCACTGTTTTACAAGGTACTTTACTGAGATGAAGACAGAGAGAACTTATCTGTAGCCATCCGCCGACGGCGGCGACTTGTTTAAACACACTTAATTCAGAACAGAGCCATGCATGTATAAGCTCGGTCCCTAGCAGCCACAGTCTCTTGCATACCTTGGTATATATCCCAGGGAACTAAAGAAATACAAATGTCACGCAACACTGTGTGCATTACTCATAAGAGCTGAAAAATACAAACCACATAAATGCCTATCAGTTGCAAACGAACACACAAAGCCACGCCTAGCCATTTCATGTTACTCAGCCACCAAAATGAAAGAAGTGGGGACACGCTACGTGGACAGACCTGGAGAGCACTGTGCCGGGGACACCAGTCACAGGCCCACGTTGTGCACTTGCACTGTATCTGAGTTACAATGAATCTATCACGATGTATTGTTGTTACAACAGACGGCCCTTACAACCAATCATTTGGTGTTTTACATCTTACTATTAGTCATTGGTAATACATACAGTGTTGTAGCCCACCGTTTGTTGGTAGCATCATTCTCTGTACGTCTTATGCGTTGTTTCCAACCTCCAACAGATTTATAAAGTTACTGATCATAAAAAAGACACTCGTGGTAACACAAAAAGGACTATCCGACGTCACCGCAGAACCAACTGAACGACAGAGATCCAGAGTGGGCTTGCCAACAGTGGGCTTTCCTGGGGCTGGGAAATGCAGGGACTGTAGGGTGACAGTTAAGGGGTACCCTCTTTCTGGGGTGACAGAAATGTTCTAAAACTGATTGTGGCACTGGCCCAACCCTGTGAAGATATTAAAAACCACTGTGCCGTGCATTTCCAGGGTACACTATATGAATTATCTCTAGAATTGTCTCTAGAAAAAAAAACAGCCCCCTGACTTCATAGGGTTGTGATGAGGATTAAAAGAATGAATC
>NW_022103901.1:28232773-28239045 GCF_000313985.2 Echinops telfairi
AGCCGGTGCTCTGGAATTTTGTATGGAATGTCTTACTTTTCAACAACAGCACTATTTTCCCAAAGAATCATTTGGGTCCAACTGGGGTCTTAAACGCATATGAGCAACCATCTACAGTACGACTGCTGGTCTCTTGCCATCCAAAGGAAAGTCAATAGAGATGAGACTCAAAAGACATGGACGCAATTAGTGCAGTGTACTAACGGACTATACAAGTATCAGTCTGCACAGTCCTGAGACCAGAAGGACTAGATGGTGTCCAGCTACCGCTGCCAACTGGACGGAAAAGGATTGCATTTGAAGGTTCTGGGAAGAATAGAAAAAAAACGTGGAACAAAACTCACAATTATAAAAGAAACAAAGCTTACCAGTCCAATAAGAAACTGATAGGACCCCCACCCCACCCCAAGCCGGAACTCAGCACAATGTGAGCATCATCAGCCATTTAAAAACAGAGGGTAGCACTTACCCCAGGACAAAGTTCAGAGGGTCAGGAAAGAAGAGAAATGAAAACAGGAAGCACTCAGAGGAAGTGACGTAAGGGATGGCACAATGAGGGGTGGCAATGGGTGAGCTGAAACCAGACGTGGTGAATTGCTGATCGTACAGCTGGTGACCTGCTCTGTAAACAAACCTCCACTCGATTCGCAGTAAAAAGTGCAAGAAGAAAGCTTCTTAAACCATTCCATACATCTGGCGCAAACGGTGGGCGAGAACACGAGTCCTGGTGACCAACAGCTCTGGGCCACATGCTGGCTCTGCCACCCGGGCCTAGCCAGCCTGGCCCGGCCACAACTGTGCCCGGCAGACCTCCGCTGCATCCTCCCCAAGACAAGCACAGGAATGGTCACTTTTCCAGCGTCATTATAAGAACTGAATCCACACATCACATTGTTTCACCACCAACCACTCTCTGGTACTCGTGTTGCCATTCTGCAGGAGACTGAGGCTCAGAGAAGTAGGGCAACTTGCCCAAGGTCACACAGCCAGGGAGGGGGCGCGGGAGACTCCAAGGTAGGCTGGCTCCTGAGCCTGAAAACCCGAGCTGCTGCAACCCCTGCCTCCGGGAGCTGATGGAAAACAACACATGTGGCCTCGACTGCTCCACTGGTGAAGCTAGCCTTGTTATCATGCCCACGTGGGGGATCAGGACGGACCTCCTGAACTGGGTGAGCTGTGAGGAGGGCCAAGATGTTAGACACGCCAGCGTCCAGGCAGCAAAGGAACACGCAGCAGGGTCATGGATTGTTGGTTGGAAACTCAGGGTGTGGAAGCGCATGGACAACAGAGTTAACAGAGAGTCAGGGGAAACCAAGCTTTAGTTAGGACCCCCACAGCAAATGCGCCGCAGCACCCATACGCCTGCACACGCTCCCAGGAATGAGAGGGGAACCTTTCTGGCTCACCCCTTCTTCCCTTCTCTTGAAATCAGCCCCAAATGGGAAAATGGAAAATCCTAGTCATCCTCAAACTCTCTAGCTCCCTGCTCCCTGTCTCCAGGCCCCTGCCCTCCAAACGGAACCCTTGACTGTGCCCCACCCCAACGGGTGGACCACGGCCGGGGGAGGAAGAGCTTCACTGAGCATTCTGCTCTCGTAAGATCTGCGAGGAGGGAAGGACAACAGGAACAGGAATCTTAGGGGGCAGTGAGTTTATGTCTGACAAGGAGGGGGAGGGTAGCCACACAACCCGAAGAATGTGAACAACATCACTACATGCTACAAGGAGAAGTGGCTGAACTGACGTATGTTTTGCTGTGTATAGTCTCTAACAACTACACACACACACACACACACACACACACACCCCTATCTATTTTTAAGAGCACAGGCACTGGAACAGCAGACTGAGCTCAGCCCACACCACCACTTCCCGCTGGGTGGCCTTGAGGAAGTCACTGCCCGTCCAGAAATCAGTTCCCCCGTGTGCGTTTTACACGGCTTCCATTTGGAAACAATCCCAGCAGGGATCCACTCAGTGAGATCATGCCTGGCCTGAGGGATTCGATCCTGCTGCTCCTTCCACTGTCAGACATGACTGGTTTGACTGGTGACATCCCCCTCCTTGCTGTCGCTGCTCGACTCTATAAACAACAGCTTGTTCCACGCTGCTGACGTCTCTGGGAGTATGTTCACTCTTTCTCCGGGGTTGGCCAACGGCGACTGGCACCGTCTGGTGGAAAGACTGGGGCAAAGATGAGGCTTTCTACTCCTCTGGAGATTTACAGTACCAGCCCCATGTCACCGATGCAGAAAGTGAGACAAGGAGCAAAACGGCTTCTGGACCTGCACAGAGAGACTGCGGTACCCAGGGGGCCAGAAGACAGCACTGCCCGATGCTCTTTCTATCAAAGATCCCTCCTGGACTGGGGGCTTTTTCTTTGGCCCAGAGCAGACTGTGTGTAACAGGACCAGGGATGGTGGCCCTGACAATGGCAGTGGCCCCTATTAGTAAAAGAAACTGCATCTTCACAGTGTTACAGGACTCATTTAGTTTTCAGCCCTCTGAGGCCTGCGCAGCCGTCAGTCACATCGTGCAGGGGAGGCAGGCGGGCGATATACTAACCACGTGCAGGTGAGAATGCTGAGACTATCATGGAAGGCTGGGAGAGCAAACCCATCAGTCTTGGAGGAAGCAAGGATGGTGGAACTGCATCTCAAATGACTTGGACATCTTATCAGCAGAGGGCAGTTCCTGGAGAAAGCCACCATGTTCGGTCAAGTGGAGGGACAGCCAAAAAGAATGATGCTCAATGACACGGAGTAGGACAGCGGCCGTGACAATGAGCCTATACCTCACAATCGTGAGGATGGTGTAGGAAATACCAGGCAGTATTCCCGTGACTGAGAGTCGAAACCTAACAGCAATAAGTGAGAAAACGGGGGCCCAGAGAGGTTAACTAACTTGTCCAGGATCACACAGCTCGCAAGTGGCAGAACCAGGCCCTGAACCTCAGCTACCATGGCTCCCTGGACGCTCACGTTTCTCTAGGCATGTTCACAACCGCAGCCTCTGGGGACAGGGAGCTGCAGCCAGGTTCCCGGGAGTTCGCATTTGACCTACAGCGATGAAAGGACTACCAGAGATAAAGAAGAAGGAAGTGGAGAAGAAGGGAAGGAAGTTGTGACCATCGCGTGCTGATGATTCTAAGAACTGCCTTTCTCCATTTTCAAGCATCTTTGCTATCGGGATGGGTCTCTCCATCGGTGGAGGGAGGAATCCCCTTCAATTGCTGCTGTCCAAGGTCTCGCCTCCTCATTTCTCTGACAACAAACGAACGGCACGCAGGCCCCAGCTGATCGTCTCTGGGAGGGGGCTGACTGTGGGGCGTCTACACCCCTAGCCCGGCCTCGTCCCTAAACCAAACGCACCATGAAGAGATGGCAAAAGACGGAGCGTGCCGCTTCTTCTGGGCCACTCGGATCCCAGGAGACAGGCAATGGTCACCCCCACACGCCCCACTCTGACCTCGCACGCCGCTCTGCTGGTCATCGTCAGACTACCTGACCAGGCTAGCTGGGCCCCCCTGCCAGCAACCAGCTGATCATCTCCACCAGCCAGCGGCCCTCTGGTCTCGACAGTGCCCTCTCCGCCTCTCGCCTGGGCCAGGTTGTTTTGCCAAGCCCAGGCAGAGAGGAGGGAGGCAGTGGAGTCTGTGACCTCCCCAGAGGGCCGCCCTTTCCAAAGCGCCCAGTCATCCCGCGGCTGTGCTTGCTTCCAGCCTGCCAGTGGAGCTATTCTCCCCAAAGCACGTGCTCACACCAGATTTGCCTGCCATCAGGGTATGTCAGACCCTGGCAGCTTTACGGGGCACAGTGTTGCCCTCACCAATGTCTGTAAGGTGCTCCGGGAGCAGGAAGATGGATTATTATTATTTACACATTGTTGCTTGGAACACACAGCAAAACATACATGACTCAACCACTTCCACATGTCCTACATGGGCCATTCGGTGGCCTGGGTCATGCTCTTTGAGTTGTCCTTTTAGGGGGTTGCTCCTCCCTCACTAACACTGCCCCTCACCAGCTTCCTATTTAATCTTGCCTGTTGCTGCTGTCAGTTTTACCCCCCAGAGGAAGCTCTTTGAAAGAGTGTCAATGCTCACGGCAGGCAGGCCTTCTTGCCATGTTCCACAGAACCACTCGGTTTGGTTTTGAGACGGTTTGCAGCGTCAGGACTGAATCAGAGCAGTGGTTTCCAGGCTTTATCCAGCCTCCATAGCTCCAGAGCATCTAGATTCCATAGGAATCTGATATTCTGTGATACGTTTTCTCCCGTTTGATTAGGATTCATCCTCACTCTTTGGTCAAACGGTCCAGGCGTGGTGGCAGGGTACCACCGTGTTTCCTGGTCTCTTGGCAAAGGAGGCAGTAGTTCATGAAGGCGCTTAGCTGTCCATTCAATCTCCTCCTCCAATTCCTGACTCTCCATCCTCAGCTGCTCCAAGCCAAGGAGCCATTAGACCTTGAATTCACGTCCACATGTGAAAGTCAGGCACACATTTACTGGATATCTGATGTTCCCTGTGGGGTCAGGCCCTGAAAACCCTGAGGTACTAAGAGCTCTAAAGTGTGACTGATGTCACACCACCCAGGAGATGGCAGAATCACACCAAAAGCAGGTAAGTGGCAGGAAGAAGCACCATTCCCTCCAGGGGGTCTGTATCCATGCATCTATGCCAGCAGCAAATGAACTGAGTCTAGGCCAGGTGTCCCCACCTCAGATCTGTGGACATTTGAAATCGAATCAAATCATTCTCTGTCCCATGTATTGGAGGATGTTTAAGAGCACCCCCTGGCCTCTACCCACTAGATGCCAGTAGCACCCTCCCGACCTCCCCACCCCCTCCATGACACCCCAAACTTGCCTCCATTTGCTAGGCAGTAAAAAATGCATCCGGATCCAAACCTCAAACTCCAAATGTAGAAAGACCTACACGTGAAAGCTAAAAATCAAATCAAATTCCCGGAAGATATCATCGTCAAAACTGAGGGGCCCAACTTAACAACATGAGCATCCTGCTAAACAAAACTACAAATGCATAAACAACAGGGGTGCTTAGATAGCTGGGACCAAGGGGGCCTGAAGACGTCTGTGGGAAAACTCGACTAGCTCTTCATTTTTCCATGACCTTTTTGGAAGTCCCTTCCTACTTAGGATCATCAAATGATTGTTGAGAGTAACGAGAGGCCAGAAACTGGTAAAACTCTTTGGCAACAGCGTGCCAGATAAAGGTCTCATCTCTAGAATATACAGCAACCCTCAAGAATCCCACCAGGAACCGACAAACAATGCGACCCAAAAGTGGGCAAAAGACAGGAGCTGATACTTCACCAGAGGGCATCCAGGTGGCCCAAGGAGACATGCAAGGATGCTCACAATCATTAGCTATTCCAGAAAAGAGACACAAATCCAAACAACCCTCGGGTGCCATCTCAACACTGCAAAGCTGAACCCAGAACACAACAAATACCAGTGAGGCTGTGGGAGGGATGGGTCTCTAAATTTAATATTGCTGGCAGAAGGGTAAAATGGTAAAGATTTTAAAATGCACCCTTCAGTATGGATTACAACACTATAGAAAGAAACATCACACACACACACACACATACACCACCACACCACACCACACCAGCCCCGCTCATGAGAAGAGATGGGCGTGGTCAAGGATTTCATTTGCTGGTGCAGCCCATGCTCACGGAGGCAGCAGTCATGAAATGAGAAGGCGGCCGAATGCACAAGACCTCTTTAAAAGCGTTGAAGAGCAAAGAGGCCACTTTGAGGACTAAGGTGCGCCTGACCCCAGCCCTGGTATTTTCAGTTGCCTTATCTGCATATGAAAATTGGATACTGAATAAGGAACATGGAAGAAGTGATGCATTTGAACGGATGGTGCTGGAGAAGACTATTGAAAATCCCATGGACTGCCCGAAGCACAAATTTGTCTTGGGAGAAGTACAGCGAGCACGCTCCTGTGTTAGTCTGGATTGACTAGAGAATCAAATTCAGACACTCGGGTGTGTAAGAGAGAACTTTATATCAAAGCGTACTTGTACATTCAGAAAACACCCAAGCCCAGTCCAGATCAAGTCCATAAGTCCGATATTAGCCCATGTGTCCGATACCAATCTATAAATTCCCCTTCAGACTCACGCAACACATGCAATGACGCCGAATGCAGAAAGATCACAGGCCAGTGGGTGGAAAATCTCGTGGATCCAGTGGCAATGGAAGCATCTCAGCACTAGCAGTGGTCTCCACATGGCTCCTTC
>NW_022103901.1:28240547-28248399 GCF_000313985.2 Echinops telfairi
TGTATGGATTGTAATAAGAGTAGTATGAGCCCCCAATAAGATGATTTAAAAATAAATAAATAAAAATGCAAGTCAATGGGGTGGGGTGGGGGGGGATACTTTATGATCCAGCAGTCCCACTCCCAAGAGCAATGACACAAACAGATGGCTTCTATCTATTTGTTTTGGTGACTGGTACTGCAGTGAACACAGATTCAGTGTACATGCCTAAGTGTCCATCAGCAGATGAACAGATGAAACAGACTGCAGTAGGTACATATAATGGAACATGACGCAGCCATCGAGAACAATGAGTCCACTTGACATCTGGTAAGGTGGATGAATCTGGACAGCATTCAGCCAGTTAAGTCGATCACCAAAGCACCAATGTTGGACGATGCCACTTCTGTGAGCAGTGGAGAACAGGTATCCATACACACAGGAAGCAATGTTCTTGGATGGTGACCCCAGAGGGATTCTCAGCATGCTGCTGCTGCTGCTGCTGGGCACCATCGAGTTGATGACAGCTCATCGCAACCCGACAGGACAAAACTGCCCCTGATTTCTGAGACTTTCTGAGCGATCACCAGGTGTTGGCTCGCTCCCAAGGAGCTGCTGGTGGGTTCAGACAGCTGACCTTTCCGTTACGGCCTGAGAGCTTAACCACGGCGTGCCAGGACTCCTTCAAGTCTCAGTGTTATTTATAAAATACACCGTTAAAAATAAACTGATAACGCAGGGACAGAGCAAAGACTGGGATTGGTTTAGTCACTGGTTCTTTCCAGAAGTTGGCAAGAGTCGGGTTGAAAAGACTGTTTGGTGCCTGGAGGACCCAAGCTGTGTGGGCCAAGACCCAGCCTCTCTGTGCCCCTTCTGACCCTTCCTTGCTGCTCTCTGAGCTCCGGATACACTGGCCTTCCTTTGGCGCATTGCCCAGCCACCTGTGTAGCCACATGTGGCCTTGTGGCTATCTTCTGACCAAAGGGATGTGCATTTGCCTACCTCATACATGGACACCAAAGTACTACATAGATGAGGGAGGGGCCTGGAACAGCAGCAGCACCTGGAATAGAAGCACCAGATGGGAAGAGCCTGGACCCCTAGCAATTTCAAGGTCAGAACTGCCATACCAGTTAGGGTTTCTACATGAGAAATTCATTCTATTTTAAGTCACTGGATTTGGAGTCTGGGCCACTGTGAGGGAGCTACCCCCCCCCAAAAAAAAAACCAAAAACAACAACCAGAATTGTGCTGGGCAGGGCAGAGCTTTTGCAGTTTGTATTTTTCCCACATTGAACAACTCACTCTGAGTTAGTGCCCCCAGTGGCATCACCTGGGAAGGTTCTCTCTGGTCACAGTGAATTTCTTCATAAAAGCAGTTTCACGGAAATCTCGTTTTTTTGATGGCCGATTTAAGAGAACAGCGTGCAACTGTGAAATTGTGTTTCCAGCTTGGGAAAAATAGTGCAGAAACTGTTGTGATATTGAACACAGCTCACAAAGACAGCACTATGGGAAAAACTCAAGTGTACGAGTGGTTTTCTCGCTTCGAAAAAGGTGAAATGTCGATTGATAACAAGCCTTGTTCTGGATCCATCAACTTCCTGAACGGACAAAAATGTCGACTCATAGTGCATCTGGAGTTTGTTCCAGCAGGTCAGGCTATTAGTCAAGCTTTCTAGTAAGAGGTTCTGAAAAGATTGCATCACAGTGTATGACAAAAAAGGCCTGACTTGTGGCACACAGGAGACTGGTTTTATCACCATGACAAAGCACCTGCTCAGGCAGCCGTCTCAATGTGCCAGTTTTTGGCAAAAAACAGCACTCCTCTCTGGCCCCCCGTACCAGACTCACCTGACCTCACTATGAGCGACTTCTTTTTGTTTCCGTGAAGGAAGAGGGGCATGAAAGGACAGCGATTTGAGGACATAGAAGAGGCAAAGAAAACAAACAAGGGAAGTCTTGCCAGCCATCCAAACAGATGAGTTTGAAAAGTGCAGACAAATGTATTAAGTGTCGCGGCAAGCACTTTGAAAGTGATAGTTGTTTTGTAAAAAAAATTTAAAGATAGCTTTGAAAAAAAATTCTGGTTTTTTGGGGGTGCCCCATTTGCATACCGCCAAATGGCTGTCTTTGCTTTGCAAACAGATCAAAGCCCTGACTGTGCTCACTGAGCATCACCAGGCTCCCCTGCAGGGCTTGGTAATGACTTTCCATTCACTTCTCCCTCCTTTGCTCCCCACAGGCAGAAAGCTCTCTGAGGGCAGGGGGCGCCCCTGGATTTCCAGCACTGGGCACAGCGTGTTTGTCCTCAGCAGTCCCTCAGAGACTAGTGACTGAAGAATCGGTCCAGGAGATGCACGGGGTATGACTTATATGCAGCACAGGTACTGACCCTCAGAGGGCCTCTCTCCAACCAGAGGCACCCAAAGGGGTCTGAGGTGCACCACCCCAACCACCACCCACTCAAGCCTTGTCTCACCTTTCCCAGTGAGGCCTCTGGTACGGACGTTCAAAAGAAAGTCTAAGACAAACTGCTTCAGGAGGGAACATTATTAGCAGTTTACTTAAGGAGCCTCCAGTGTGCATTTCATCTTCAAGCAATTATCTGTTCATTAAGAAAGGCTGGCTGGACCCAAGATGTGCTGGTAAGTGACAACAAAAGACGGCAGAATGTGTTTCCAAAGGCCTCGTCCTTGTTTCGGAAAACAAAAGACGGCATGTTTAGGAAACGTGTGGCGGAGACACAGGAAGTGAAAACCGGAGTTGTCAAGAAGAAATGAGCTCTCAAGATGTGTACCTCTCCAAGCTTTTCATTTCTCGCCTAAGCCTTTCTCTATTATACGACAACTTCTATGATACCAGACAGCCGAGGCCCGGGGGCGCAGGGTTAAGCATCAGTTGCCAACCAAGAGACTGGCAGTTTAAACCCGCCAGTTGCACCTACGGAGGAAGATGAGGCATCTGCTTCTGTCTCGATCAAAGCCTTGGAAAGCCTACAGGCGGTTCTACTCTGTGTGACAGGCTCACTACGAGTTAAGACTCGACAGCCTGGCAGTGATTCTAATGTCCGAGAACAGAATGAGTAAGAGAAAAGGGGGGGGCGGGGGATTCCATTTAGAAAATTCCATCACTGTCAAGTTTTTAGTAACAGAATACCTGGAACTTCCCAAGTTCAGATAGGTCCAAGATATGTTTCTATGTATGTATGTATGTATGTATGTATGTATGTATGTACGTATGTATGTTGTCCAGCCCAGGCCCAGAGATGTATTTCCCTGTGTGTACTAAGGTATTTAGGGCACGGTGGTCTTTCAGTGGTTAAATTCCAGTCTTCCATGTGGGCGACCCAAGATGAACTCCCAGACATTGTACCTCATATGCACATCACCTCTATGTCATGGGGTGCTTGTGGGTTGCAATGACACTGGGTGGCTTCAGTGGAGCTTCTGCACTAAGACAGGCTAGGAAGGAAGTTAGTGATCTACTTTCAAAGATCAACCCATGAACCCCTCCTGGCCACAGAGGTGCAATCCCCACCCGGTCCCAGGGAAGGTTTAGAGCCGGATCGCATTTCACTCCACTGTGCAGGGGGTCCCCGTGAGCCGGAGACAAACTTGACAGCAAAATATTTAAGCAACAAGGTATCTACTCCTAAACCCCCAATAAACGCCTATGACCACACATTCCCATGCTTCAGCCCAATTTCGGAGTGACACCCTAAACCTGCCCAAACTAGTCCTTCAGCAGACCCCTCCCAGGCCCAGGAGCCCTAAGGAAGGCCCACAGGACAGGATGCAACAACCTATTGGTCCAGTGGCCTACAGATGGACTTTAGGTCCCCACTCCGCACTCCCCCTCATTCACATTGAAATGATTTTTTGTTCTTTGATGCCTGATACCTAATCCCTTAGACACCTCTTGATCACACAGTTTGGTGTGCTTCTTTCATGTGGGCTTTGTTGCTTCTCACTAGATGCCCACTTGTTTATTTTCAGTAAATCCTCTGGGAACATTGCCCTTAAGCAAGCCCTACCAGCCCCTTACAGAAAGGCCACAAGGAGGAGAGGAGCTAGTCAGGGTGCAGTATAGCACCAATGAAACATACAACTTTCCTCTAGTTCTTTAATGCTTCCTGGCCCCACCCCACCCCTCACTATCATGATCCCAACTCTACCTTACAAATCCAGCTAGACCAGAGCATGTAAATAGGTACAGATCAGAGCTGGAAACACAGGGAATTCAGGACAGATAAACCCCTCAGGACCAATAATGAGAGTAGCGATACCAGGAGGGGAAGGGGAAGGTGGGGGAGAAAGAGGGAACCGATCAGGATCACAATGATCTACATATAACCCCCCTCCTGGGAGACAGACAACAGAAAAGTGGGTGATGAGCCACATCAATCGGTGTAAGACATAAAAAAATAATAATTTATAAATTATCAAACGTGAGCCAGGGAGGGAGGGAGGAAGGGGGGGAGGGAGGGAAAATGTGATACAAAGGCTCAAGTAGAAAGAAACTTTTGAAAATGATGATGGCAACAAATGTACAAATGTGCTTCACACAATGGATCTCTATCTGTATTGTGATAAGAGCTGTATGAGCCCCCAATAAAATGATTTTAACAAAATACTAATAATATAATGGTCTCAGATGCCTGAAGTGGGCGCCAAATATCGGGGCTCAGCAGTCCGGCTGGGCTCCATCCTGAGTTTGCCCAGATCTGCAGACATCCAGAGGAAGCAACACCCAAAGAGCACCAGCCTGGCAACGTCCATCAGTTCAGTCTCACGGCCACGCCTGCATTACAGAGCAGAGCTGCCCATGGGGTTCCCTGGGCTATAACCCTAATGAAAGTGGACTGCCAAGCCTTTCTTCCACAATGCCACCGGCTGGCTTCAAACTGCCAACTTTTCATCCATTAGTGGTAAAACACAAACCAATTGCATCGCTGGGGAGGGGGGGGTCCTTCCAGAGAGTGCACGGAGATGATAAACCAGAAAAGAATCATCAAATCCCCACCCCACTGTCCACCCCCCCACCTTCCATCACCACAGACAGTGTCCAGGATCACCTTCTACAGGGCAGACACTGCTTAGCATCCTCTGCACACCAACTCTTCGCACATGAGGAAACTGAGGCTCCCAGAAGTTAAGGCGCTGGTCCCACAAGCATGCCGGGAGAGAGCACGGCTAATCTTCAAGCCCCTGACCCAGCCACAGACCTCCTTGGCTGTCTGTGGAGCGGCAACTTCTCCTGGGCGATCGCTCTCATTCCTTAGTGGCCCAGGTCTGTCTGTTCCTGCCCTGAAATCCTCCCACGAGCAAGACAGTTGGCTGGATGCTGGGCTAGTCCTCTCTTCAACCGCTCCACCATCAGTATCCAGGTCAGTCAAAGAGAGGCTGACTCTGGCCGGTGTGTGAATGGGCCCGCCGAGAGTTGGGTAGCATGGCCCGGGTGGTGGGGGTCGTGGTGGGTGGGACCTAAACTATGAGGATCAGCAGTTGTCACTGGATTCACTCAGAGTGGCCACTGGGTGGACTCAAACCTTTCCGTTGACAGCCTCGTGAGGGAAGTATTTGCACCACTCGGAGACTCTGTTTTCCAAAACATGTTAGCCAAATTCACCATTCTGGCAGAACCCAAAGATAGCCGTGATTGCTGCGATTATGAAGAGCAGCTAATGGGTGCGTGTTATTGACTGCCACCTTTCTGCGCCTCCCGCCCCACGGCAGCCTCCCAGGCTGACAGATGAGCAACTGCGAGATCGGCTGGTGTTGCCCCGCACTGGGAAGCAACGTGACCTGGTCATTCAAATGACGCTGAACGATCGATGATGGGATAGTGGGTTTACACATTGAGGGGCTAGCTCTGTTCCCCTCAAGATCTAAACGGCTCAAAATTGCAGGGGGGCACGTTGACTCTGTCCCACATCGTCAATGGGTTGGAAAAGACTGGAGGACAGTAGGCTTGATTAGGTTGAACTAGATGATGTCGGGCATTAGAAGGTCCTGGCGGTGGTGAGAGAAAGAACAGAATTTAATATCGTAAAAGAGGTCAGGCTTACCAATCAGACCGGGGCCCTTCGTCACCAATCAGGGCTGGAAATGAGCTCACCCTCCTGGCTCCATTTTCAGCCCAACAGCAGGACAACAAGGGGCACAGCGAACACTGTTGAGGTACTCCCCCCTTAGAATAACCAACCCCACGAGACCCGAAGGGGAGCACCTGTCCAGAGCAAAGTTCAGAAGCATCAGGAGGGGAGGAGGAACGGAAACAGGAGACTCAGGGAGGGAGTGGGTCTGTCTCACTGTGGGGATTGTAACCAACAAGACAAAACACAATGTGTACAAATTGTTGAAGGGGAAACGGATCTGCCTTGTAAACTTCTACCCAATTCACAATGAAACGTTTAAAGAAAAAAAGAAACGCCACTGATTTATAAACAGAAAAAAAAAAAAAAAAACCCAACCAGATAACAAGTCAACAAGTGCCGGCAAGGTTGGGGGGGCTGGGGAGGGTGGGGTCTGGAACTCGAGAGAGACCCGAAATGGTACAACTGCTATGGAAACCGCACAGTGCTTCCTTAGAAAGCTATAAACAGAGAATGGCCTTTCTACCAAAAAAGACCTTTCGGAAAGTATTTCTTTACTTAAATATGCTTTTCTGAGAGAACCTTAGGTGCATTGAGACAATAACTGATGCAATGGCTTATGGGTACAGGAGGGGGTGGGGGAGGGGAACAGATAATGAATGCAGGAGTCGGGGTGAGAAGATTAGAACTGATGATGTACATACTACTCTTTTAAATTATTTCTTCTACTACTCTTTTTTAAAAGCGATGTAACTATAAGTATATGATATATCAAGAAAATTACCAAAAAAAAAATTAATAAGAAACCAAATGACCTGTGGTTAGCATGGGTGAGCGAGGAATTATTTTTCCTTAGAAGGCACAGAGTTTATGTTACTGGTGGAGGAATAATTTGGAAACGGATACCAATCATGGCTGCACAGCATGAAGAGGATAATCAACGGCACTGAGTGACACATGTAGAAGTTGTTGAACTGGAGAATGTTTTGCTGCGTGTGTCTTTGCCACAATTAAAAAATAACAATTACAAGAATAACAATGAGTACAAGGAAGAAGAAAATGTTCTAAAAGTTATTGTGATGACGATTGTACATTGAACTGAATTGTATGATATGAAATAAATATTAATGAGCCAAAAGAAAATCTTCTTGCACCAAATAGCAAACAGTGGGGGTGGGGAGGGAGAGCTGGAATATGTCTGGCAAGATGCCAACTCTCCCAAGACCCCTACAGACCAGCGTAACCACCAGCACACGCCGGGGAGGATCCACGCATACCACCATGTTGTACAAGACATTCACTCTTCACTCAGAGGGAAACGCAGGTGCCAATCAGGTGCTTCCATCCATCTAACAGACATGTCCCGATGCCATGTGCAGTGCTGACACCGGGAATGGAACTGCTCCCACCTTTGGGGAAAGGTGCCATGGTGGCGTACAGGCTTATGCCCTGGGCTGCTAACCTCAAGGACTGCAGTTCAAAACCACTCGCAGTTCCACGGGAGAATGATGAGGCTTGATACTCCCATAAAGATTTACAGCCTCGGAAACCCACAGGGGCAGTTCTACTCTATCCTGCGGGGACACTACATTTGGAAATGACTCAATGGCAGTTAAGTTTGTTTTTTTCCCATTTGTTTGGTTGTTTTTGAGAACATAATCGGCCAATTGTCTCTTAAAAGTAAAAGCTACCGGAGAAGAGCCAATCAGGGTGCAGTGTAGCAACAATGAAACATACAACTTTCCTCTAGTTCTTAAATGCTTCCTCCCCACCCAC
>NW_022103901.1:28248866-28257429 GCF_000313985.2 Echinops telfairi
TAAAATGATTTTTTTTTTTTAATTGAAAATGACCATGGGTGGGTGGGTGGGAGGGAAGGAGAAAGAAGGAAAGTGTTTGAGGGCACTGGGCTTCTGCTATGGTGACGGGGAAATCTGAGACCATTCATGGTGATGGTTGAACAACATGATGAATACAATTCATGTCAATGAATGGTCCCTATGAAGAACAAAAAACTGGCCAATGGTCTGTAGCTTATATATTTGCTACAATTTTAAAAAGGTAATATTTACAATCAATAACATGAAACAAAATGTGTATGAACTGTTGAGTGGAAAACGGATTTGCTGTATCCACCGTCATCCAAATCACAGTCAAAAATTTGAAAGGCATTTTTAATAAATACCTACTTAGTCTGAGCCATGTACAAGAATGTTTGTGGGCCTATCATCTACAGGGCAAAACTATTAAAACCCATGCAATCCATGATTACGAACAGAGAGATGGCTGCATTACTGGCAGCAAATGTCTATCTTGGACTATTTCTCAACTCCTGTGCAGAATTAGTGAGATTCTGTGTATTGACATGGAAGGCGGGTTCACCAAACACAGTGCAGAGGAAATGCTTAAAACCGGTTTTTCTTTAAACAGTTATTAAACAGTTATTCTTCTTGTTTATATAACTACAGAGAAAGGAATGCACGAACAGTCACACGGTATGCTAAGACTTCATTTAACTATGTCCACATAGTTACGTCACAAGGAGTACCATTTCTGGAATCAGAAAACTTGCAGGTTTAAAATACGGCGTTTAGGTGTAAATGTTCCAGCAGACTGTGTGTTGGAACAGTCAGGTGGGGGAGGAGTCCAGCGTTCACACATTGTTACTTGGGTGGTTTGAGCGCTTGTTACATTTAACAGAGAAGCCAAAGAAGGCTTAAAACTTAAATCCATCTTTCTTAGTAATGCAGAACAAACCCAACTCGCTAACTCCTGGATCACAGCCCTTGGGGAATGTGATGCTTAGTTCCTACATGGAAACAACCAGGTCTGGTCAAATTCCTAGATTCAACCCTCGAGATACCCAAAACACAGCAGGCACCCATTGGAGAAGAAACTCCGATAGGAATGTGGTAGTTAATGGTCAGTTTCAAGCGACACCCAGCCCACAGTGCAGGTATTTCATCCAGGGGGATGTAGTCCGCTGAGTCACTGATGTGCACATTTGCATACATGTGCTGTGAACTCTCCCGGCAGCCCCAGGGCCAATGCCAAATGTGGAAAAGCTCCACGGAGCAAGATGGGAGAAAGCACTGCTCAGTCCTAACTGGAAGCATGTGGCTTGTAAAGAATCATTACCTACGGGCGTGGGGATGAAAGAAAAGTACTCTGGTGGTGCCAGGGTTAAGCACTAGGGGGTTAACCTTTAGCGTGGGCAGTCGGAACCCTCCGGAGAAAAGATGCAGCCGTCTGATTCTGTGAAGGCGACAGTTTAGGAAACCTTACGGGGCAATTCTCCTCTGTCCTATAGGCTCCCCAGGAGCCCCTCAATAGCACCAGGTGTACACAGAAGCTCGACAAGCTTTTTAACCAAAAGAACAAGACTTTTGTGTTAGTCTGGATAGACTAGAGAAACAAAATTCATAGATGCTCATATTTTATAAGAGAGAGTTTTATATAAAAGGAAAGTGTACATTAAGAAAGCATCTCAACCCAGTCCAGTACAAGCCCATAAGTCTAACATTTACCCCATATGTCTGACACCAATCTAAACAATCCTCAAACTCACAAAACACACGCCATGACACCAAATGCAGGAGGAAAGGCAAATCAGTGAGCATGTAAGCGTCTCAGCGCTGGCAGGTCTCCCCCCAGCTGCTCCAGCACCCAGGGCTGCATCGGGGTAGGACCTTGTGGCTTCTCCTCAGGGATGTGAGCCTTGCCAGCTGAGGCAGAGAACTAGCTAAGGCAGCTGCACCCTGGTCCAACCATCAAAGAGCAAGAGACCAGAAAGGCGAGGTTCGCCGAGCCATTTAGCGCTCCACCCTTCAATTACTCCCACATGTGTTCATTGGCCAGGTTGGTACAATAAACCTTAACTATCACAACACAAAATAGGATTTAGAAGCTGAACCTATTTGGAAAGGAAAAGAAGTAACACCAATACATATTTATTTGCATATGCTGGAAATTTTTCTAGAAGGGCTTTCAAGATTGTATCACCAGTACTTAATTCTGGAAGCTGCAGGGTTGGGGCAGGAGGGGGGTGGTAAATGAAGCCTTTACCTTCCACTGCATAGCCTTTAAAATATATAATAAATAAGCAAGCTAGTTGCTATCTAATCAACTCAGCTCACGGCGACCTCCACAGGCCGTGCATGCTCCACGCGATTTCCCCTGGTTGTGACCTTTCAGAAATAGGCCTTTTCAAAAGAGCACAAGCCATTCAACGACCTTGAAAAAGCCTTGCTTGAGCAACCAGCCAGTCAATTCAAATAACAACCCGTTTTAAAAGGGTTTCTAAGCCACCTAGTCATCTTAACCACCCCAGACAGTATCTCACTTAGAAAAAAAACATTTTTTTAAAGCCCCCTTGTAGGGGCACAAGTATGGCAGGGGTATGAGGGACCCCACACCCCGTCCAAGTGGAAAAAAGTTTGATCTTGAAAGTTTCAGTTAAGGCTCTAAGACTCAAAATTAATCAATTTTTTTTTTTTTAAACAGGGGATCATTCAACATGAATGGGGCAGAAGGTGCGGTTTCCGTGCCAAGCTGGGACAAGCATGTGCCTTGGAATGTCCGGACCTCTTTACTGCTAACTCCGTGGCTCTGACACAGGGGCTCCACCTCAGCCATGAGGGTGAGCATGGCGCCGAGCCGGCCCACGTTTTATTCGGCTGTACACAGGCTCATTACGAGTTTCAACCTACTTCACAGCACCTAACATTACCGCAAGCCATCTTAATACTGCTTTCTGCACCGCAGCATGCCCCGAGCCAGATTTTCATGAGATAGACTCTGGGATTCTGTTAAAATTCTGTTGAGAATTTGACTACACCTAGCTCCGCACTTGCTGTTACCTGTACTTGAGATTCCCTTCCCCAAATGTCTGCACGGACAGTTTCGCCACTCAGGCCTCCAATGGCCTTCCCTGGATGACCCCCACGGACCTGTAACAGGTGGCCACACTACCTGTTTCTTCCTCTCTCAAGTCTCCCAGGCACTTGGTCCGCACTGTCAGTTCCAGGACACCTGGGCCTCTGCCGCCTTATCCACGGCTGTATTCCCAGTGTCCATAACAAGGCCAGCACCTCCCGGATGCTCAGCTAATGACAGGACCAAGAGGAGGGGCACGGGGGGTTAAAAGACAGCACTAACATCCTTCTTAATGGGAAAACTTGGACTCTGGAAAAAGAAGTGCTTCCCGGTGAGGAGAACATCCAATCCCAGGTAAACTGAGGTTCTCAGGGAGAAAACCCAGAGATTAAAAAAAGCAAAGTTCCATCAAGTCCAGGGGTGATTAGATGCCCAAGCGGAACCCTCCCCGGTCACCTGGCCCTGTTCCCAGAATTTGGCAGCTTCCCACGGCAGATGAATCCCGCAATTAAACCAAGGGGATACTTAAATAGAATCCCAACCTTGACATTGCCCACTCATCCAAGGGAGCCTGAAATGAAGGGGTAGCATTCCAAAACCAGCCGGGAGAGATGGGCCGTCCCTGTGACTGAACCTGCTCCAACCAGAAGGTGGGTCCGGGAAGCACAGGCCAGTCCTTAGGGAAGGGAAGGAGCAGTGGTTATGTGTTTGGGCCGCAGCACAAGGTCAGCAGTTCAATCCCACCAACTGCTCCTCTGGAGAAGGATGAAACTTCCTGCTCCCGACAAGATGGAGAGGTCCGGGAAGCTCTCCTCTGGCCTGCGGGGTCTCCAGAGTCAGAATGCACTCGGAGGCAGTGAGCTCAGTTTGGCTAGTGGGATGACGCAGGGGTTTGGCAAGTCCCTTCTGTAGCTAATTAGGGTTTAACCTCCTTAAGCTTCTCCAAGGCGACAAGCCAAGTAATTACTCTGGAACTCCAAACAGCCTAAAACCTCTCAGGGAGATGAGGGTGGAAGTCTCACCTCAACGCCTTTCTCCAGATTCTTCCACACCGCTTGTTGTCAACTGGGGGCCATTTTGCTTCCTGGGGGACAGTGCACACACGTCTGGGGCTATTTTTGGTTGTCACCGCTGAAGAGAGACTGCTAGAAACTAGTGGGTAAAGGATGGCACAGGACAGCCCCCACCATTAAGAAAGACCTGGCCCCAAATGTCACCAACACCCCATACCTGCCACCCCCAAAATTGGCTTCCCCAATTTCCACAGGAAAATACAGGTCCACGCCACTGTCCTCACCAGAGGTGATGTCCCACTTTCTTTGCAGGGCTGGAGGAAGCCCTCGCTTCTGGATGTTCACACCCTTGTTCTTACCACACCAAACTCACTGTCATTAAGTCCACTGGGACTCATGGGGACCCTACAGGACAGAGCAGAACTGCCTCGGTGGGTTTCCAAGAGGGTCAATCCTTATGGCAGGAGAAAGCCTCCTCTTTCTCCCACAGAGCGCTCGGTGGTTTCAAACTGCTGACCTTGTGGTTAGCAGCGCAGTGGGAAACCCAGTATGTCACCGGGGCTTCCTTGGGATTACCACAGTCCCCTGTTACTCACTCATTGTTTTCACAAAGTGCCCGGGCAAGCTCACATCTGATAACACAAGCTAGTCCAGGGTTGCCCAACTCCAAGAATGTAATCAATGTCATTGAATTGGCCGTGAAGAAGGTGTCGAGCTGGTATATGCTTTTAATCATCACATGACGTGTATAGTCTCATCACAACATGAACTTTCCCCAAAGTTCCTGAAAATCTGCCACTATATTTTAATGTCGTTTTCCCCGTGAACTTTTGGAAGCTGCCTGGTACAAGTTATACATTTGCTTCAAACTCTTCGGGCCTTGATCATCCTTTTCACTCTCTCTCTCTCTCCTGCCAACATGCCTGTGCTGGAGCCCGGCCTTGGTGTCACGCAACGAACGAGTCAGAGGGGCCACAGGCCAAAAGGTCGGGCTTCCGGGTGGGGGGGTGCTGGGTAGGTTTCCAGGTGTGAGGAAACAATGAAATGACCGTAGCAGGCACGTGACCCGGGAAGGGAGCTACTGTGAGAAGGCAGGGACATCGGCTGGCTGGGGAGAGTAGCCTGTTCTTGAGCAGGCTGCCCCTCGGGCAACCTGCTACACCACCAGGGCTGCTGCCAGCTGACCACTGCATCCGAAAACAGACCTCACGTTGTCGGGGCTTCCGATGCTTCAGAGGCAGCGATACAGGTGTTAGAGGCCCTGGTTACATCTCACTGAGGGGCTCCCTCTTTCTGCTGACCCTCTACTTCACCCAGCATGATGTCCTTTTCCAGGGACTAGTCCCTCCTGACAATATGTTCCAAGTACTTGAAACAAAGTCTTGCCATCCTAAGGAGCATCTTTCCTCCAAGAAAAATTCGTCTTGTCCTTCTGGCTGCCCAGACTACCTCCAATCAGCACATACTGGCCCTCCTAGCCATTCGTGGAATCAAAATAAAGTCCAACCAGCACACTGGGAGGCTGGCTCCAGCTCCCAGTTTGGAGCGTGTCCCTCCAGTGACCAACTCAGGGCAAAGGCTGACGGAGCGAAGGTGTGCAAAGCCCTGGGTCCTGGTAAGGGCTGGACGGGCTGCCATCTGACTCGGAGACACGAGCACAGTGTAAGGTGGGAACGCGAGGGGACTCAGTCTGAACACCCATTTCAGGCAGGAGAAGGACTATCGCACACCCTTAGGGACCTCCAGCCTGCTTCAGCCCACCCCAAGCCATGCCGGTGCTCTCTCCCCTCCATTTATTCAACACGCTATGTACCGAGCGTGCACTGTGCACCAGGCACCGCTCCAGGCCGTGCAGCTTGCTAGAAAGGGTTCCAGGAGTCAGCAAAAGGAGTAACCAAAACCTGCGGTCTGTCAACCAACCAAACCAAACCAAATCCACTCCCGTCGAGTTGATTCCGAGTCACGGCAACTCCGTGTAAGGTGTCTGAGACTGTACAGCTCTATGGGAGCAGACAGCCTCCTCTTTCCCCCCAGGAGCTGCTAGGAGGAGGTTTGAACCACTGATCCTGCGTTAGGATCAACTCCCTGTGCCACCAGGGCTCGTGAGGCTGGCCCTAGAAGTCCTAGGTTTGCTCTTGTCCTGCCTTGTCATCCCCTCCCAGAGTCACGGCCTGCACAGTCTCACACTGCCACTCCGGGCCTGGGGTCTGACATCTGTTCAGTCAGGTGATCGCAGCAGAGAGCCCTGGAAGGAAGGAGGCAGTAAAAGGAGGGGTGAACAGAAAGGGGAAGGAGAGAGGAAAGTGGAGGGAAGCAAAGGGATGACTTTGAAGGTCAGTAGACATCGGAGGGAAGGGAAAATGTGGTTCTTCACAGACTGTTATGGAACCAGGAGCAGACCAGGATTCAGGGTGACCAGGAGAGCAGCCAGGGGAACGTCTAGTCAATTCTGAGAATTGCCTCCCCAGTGCCATCTCCAAGTGCCCCCACACTCTCGCTAACCCCCTTCCCCAGCAGCTAACTGGCATAGCCAGGATTTACGGAGTCTGTTGGAGAACGCCACCGGGCATCTTGGAGGTAGGAGGGAAGAACGCACTCCGTGGACAAAGGGTCACATCTGCTGCTTCTCTTCCACCCCTGCAGCCACAGGAGCGGCAGCAAAAAGGAACTTGGATTGACTCAGTCCTGCGGCATCCCTAGGAGGCCCGTGGAGCCAGGGCTTAAGGGCTCTACTGCTAACCAGAAGGTCCAAGGTTTGAACCCACCAGTGGCTCCGGAGGAAAGCAATGTAAGTTTCCCCTGGTAACTCACAGGGCAGTCTAGTCTGTCCCACAGCGCTGGTGAGTCAGACTTGGCCCAACGGCAGAGGACTTGGCTTCTGGGTGACAGAATCCCTAAGGAGTGCTGGTAGCACAGCAGTTAAAGTGCACAGCGACTACCCAAGAGGTCAGTGGTTTGAACCCACCCTCCAGTCTGCTTCCATAAAGGTCCCAGCCTTGGAAATCCCGGGAATCACTATGATTCAGATTCAACTCTGCCAGCAGTGGATTTGTTAGGGTTTTATAGGGGTTCACTCCCTAGGATGAGGGCAGAATCGGCTCAGTGACACACAACAAACAAACAGACCTCCCTAGTGGGGGCGGGGGGTGCACATTGATAGTGCACTTGGTTATTCACCCAAAGGTTGGAGGTTCAAGCCCACCAGGAGGAACCTCGGAAGAGAGGCCTGGTGATCAGCTTTCAGAAAATGGGCCACTGAACACTCTACACATAGCACCATTAAGCACCGTTCTCACGTGACACACGTGGGGTCACTATGATTCAGTCAGCTTGACAGTCGCTAGATTGTTCCTCATTTTGAGGGCATACCAAGAAGCAATCATGGAAGAAAGAGGAGGTGGCCTGCTCCCATAAAGACCCGCAGCCGTGGAAACCCTACGGGGCCATTCTTTTCTGTCCGATGGGGTCACTACGTGCGAGAATCAACTCATTGGCAAGGGCTTGGGTTAAGAAGCAATGCTCTTGCCAGGGATTCACCCATTTATTCCTTAGACTACTTTACACGCTGCCCACATGGAGAAACTGAGGCACAGAGAAGCAAAGCCGCTCACCTAAGCTGTCCAGCTTGGGTCTAAGTCTATGGTAAGCCACAGAGCCAAGGTTTGTAAATTCACACCACACTGTTTCTTCTACTTTTCCACATCTGCCCATGCATCCTATTAATAAACAAATGTGTTTTTATATTCAAATTAGCTCAAATGGAGACCTGGAACCATGTTTCCCAACTTTCATTCAAATATCAGCCCCACGACAGCCCCACATGAAGAAAACACAACCAAGCTCCACAGACTCAGCCTCTGTTTTCCATGTAGATAACAGCTTCCCCTTTTTTACGCTAGAATATTTGCCTGAGTAGACTTGATAAGTCTGCTGAATTCTCACCACAGAGCCCTGCCCCGGTCTAGTTTTCCTAGACATTTGCAGGGGCTTGGACGCAGGCTGTCGTAGTTAGCTAGAGTTGCTTAACGGAAAGACCACAGGTGGGTAACTTCGGCAAACAAGTGATTTGTTTCCTCGGTTTAGGAGGCTAGAAGTCTACAATCAAGGGGCCAGCTCTAGGGGAAAGCTTGCTCTCTGTCGGTGGGCTCTGGAAGAAGGTTCTCGTCTCTCTGAGTTTCTGCTCTAGGGTGATCTTCATGTGGCTTGGCTTTTCTCTTCCCCTATCTCTGATTCTTTGGCTCATTTATCTAATTTCCTTGATATCTCAAAAGGAGTCCTGGTGGTGCTACGGGTTACTCGATGCACTGCTAACCTTAAGGGCAGCAGTTTGAATCTGCCAGCCACTCTAGTCCTATAGGGTTACTGTAAATCAGAATGGACTTCACTTCAAGGCAGTGAGCTGGGTTTGAGTTTTACATCTCAAAAGAGAATGATTCAAAACACACCCTATAGTAATCCTGTCTCGTTAACAACCCATTCCCCAATGGGATGATAA
>NW_022103901.1:28257529-28260025 GCF_000313985.2 Echinops telfairi
GGGGGGGCACACAATGCAAATCAGAACAAAGCTCCTGACAATGTCACAGATGGGCTGGACACCTTGACTTGTTTTTCAGGTTTTTTCTGTGTTCAGTATGCAGGTAATACATTTGTCACGTCTACAGTCTTCACAGGTGGCATTAATTACAGTCATCCCCATCACCTGAATCTTTCCAAACACCCTTCACAGAAGCTCCGTGTCCTCTAAGCACTGTCTTGCTCCCTCCCTGCTCCCTCCCACCCCTGTGACCAGTAGCAAACCGGTCTTCATACACTTGACTACTCTGGATATTTAGTACAACATTTGCCCTTTACTGCCTGAGTAGGTAGGTGTGTGGACTTCTAAGGCCAACCCCAACCCCACACACCAAAGGAAATGTAGCCTCAAAGAGGTACAACTTAAAACACCCAACTTCATCTTTGGAAAAGGATAACAACTGCTATTTTCACTCTGTGCCGGCAGAAGTCAGCTCAATTACTCTGCACAAAGGTTGAGGTTTTCAGAAGCCCTACCCCCATTTTACAGATGAGGAAAGTGGAGGTACAGAGAGGTAGCGTGGCTAGGTGGCCAGTCTTGCCCGGACCTACAGGGAAGGTGCGTGCTTCCGATCCACATGTGGATTCTCCTGCCACAGGAACATTCTCATGCGTCCTTACTCTTGAACTTGTAGGTCCAGGGCACCTCCAAAAAACAGGAGCAACCAGCAGGTCCAGGAATCTACCAGGGCAGGCCAAAAAGCCAGGCCGGCCAGAGGTGCTGTCCACAAGCAAAACCTAATACAAACACCCAGCAATTTCTGCCACAGAAATTCCTATGTGAGCTTCTCAAATCCAATAAACAGAGGGCAACCTAAATAGACTCATCTTTGGAAAGCATTAGCCATCCAACTCGAGGGGCCATCAGTAAAATTATCTTGATACAGAATCCCTTCCCCCCACCCCCACCCTTTCCTTACTGAGATGAAAGACTTCAGAATGCACAGCAAGTCAGGCCACATCTCCAGCAAGATCTCTGTAGAAATCATCTTATGATTTGGAAGCGGCACGTTCACAAATTGCACAGGAGACCCCAATTACTCCTCACAACCACTCTAAAAGGGTTGGCATTTTTTTATTCTTGTCCCTATTTTACAGATGAGGAAAACTGAGGCAGCGGGGTAAAATGGCTGGGGAGGCCTGTCCTTCCCAACCTCAAGCTTTAATTACAATGAGGATGGGGAGCAGGGTCAGGGATGGTGGATCTACAGGTTTTCCAAGAAGAGTCTGACTTTGCAAAAAGTCTGTTCTCCAGTCACTCCTAGACCCTGAACGCAAAGTACTGTACTCTTCCCAGCCCTAGATCTAATCTCCAATCACACTAGCTTGCAAATGTGAAACAAACCAGCCTGTTCTCCCAAAAAGAACGATACTGCGCCCAAAAGACAAATCCTTCCCCTGCCAAAATAAAATTTTTTAAAAAGACAAGACAGGAAGGTACAGTATTTGGGGATGCTAAGCATCCGTTCCTAGGTACCAAGCGTTTCTATCTCCCGAATCTTTAACTCAAGATGAAAAACGATCTCGCCCCATTTGTCTACTCCAACTACCAGTCATGAGGCGGTGTGGCACAGAAGTGCTAGTCCAAACAAAGGAGTAAATCGCCTTACAGCGTCGTCCTTCAAGCTCACAGCACTGGGGATTCGAGCACAGCGTGGACTGTGGAGGCCTAGCCAGGCACTGCACTACACAGGCAGGAGAAAACTTGCCTGGGTCAACTCCAGAGAGGAGGTCCCTATTACAGGGGTGAGGTGGGCATGCCCCATGGGTACCCAGGGACCCGGGGAACCAGTGACACCCCAAACCTGACTCTGAAGGACTAAGGGGAGGGGACACAGGTCAGGGGTGCATTGCAAACTTCTCCCCTGGCTTTTTCCTTAAACTTCCCTGGCTCTTCCCATATCCCCCCAAACTAGCCTTGGAGGCAGGGGTGGGGGTGGGGAAGGGAGGGAGGCTAACAAAAACATGCCAGAGCAGTAATGTGGATGAAAACAGCCACCGTGGGGCAAACCCCAGCCCATCCGAGGGAAGCGGCTTTTAGCAGTCTCTGCCTTTCCGCAGTCACCCCCTTTGGGTAGCGGGGTGTCCTTGGTGAAAGGGGGAGTCCCAAGCCAGAGATGGGAGGACTTTGGCAGAGACACCCCTCATTACTGCGCGCCGGCTCCGGAGTCCGCTTCCCTGAGAGGTCATGTTTATTTGAGGGAGGGGACCCCCAAATCAGGAAGGGCCCCTCTTTTCGACCCCCTGGCCTAGAGTCCGGGCCCTTCCCCACCTCCAGAAGGCCCGCGGGGCTGGCCTCAAGCCTCCCTCACGCCCCGCTTCCCGGCAACAGGCTCACACACGGCTGCCCATCAACTAGCTCCACGAGGAAGAAAGGTAGGAAGAGACCAGGGCCCGGGTGGGGCGCCCTGAGGAGCAGGACCCCCGGCCGGCGGCAGAGCCGGAACGGGGGCTCCCG
>NW_022103901.1:28260496-28262980 GCF_000313985.2 Echinops telfairi
CCCTGGGAGGGCTGGCCCCGCTTTGCGGATTGGTGTGCCCACGGCCGGCGCGCAGGGTAGGGTTGGCATCCTGCGCTGGCAACGACGGCAACGGCGGCGTGATCATAACCGGAGAAAATAACAGTGCGCCGAACGTCTTAGCCGCGGGGTCAGGAGACCCTCGCTGGTTACGTCCCGCTTTGGTTCTTTATGCTGAAATAACACGGCTTTTATCAAAAACAAACAAACCATATAGCTAAAGGCGGATCACGGTCAGAAATCAACAGGCACCAACCAGCCTGATGATTAAAGCACTCTATTCTCGGTCTTGATTAATCGGTCCTTCCTAAATCCTTTACAAGCCACCTGAAGCAGCCCTTTTGAGATGCGCTGCACCGCTGTCTGAATGAGGGGGCCTGGGGCACATCTGGACAGAAGCAGGCACTGCGGCAGTGTGTCGTCATCGCCAAAAAGATCTTTAAAATCATGCAAAAGGTCGGCGTGCACAGCCAAGGCGTCGGCCTCCTGCAGGTCCACGGAGGGACGGCAGCCTAAAGGAACATTGAGCCTGCAGCTCTGGCGCCGGCTACCTCGCCCATCCCTCTTTCATGGAAAGGGGGTGGAGGTAGGTCCAGAGAGGTGCAATGACATTTCCAGGGTCACTTGGTCAGCCTCCAGAGCTAGAACTTGAACCCAGTCAGCAGATGCCACAGCTGGCTGCACAGTGGGAAACGGATACTATTTTTAATCCACCCTTTAAGGTGCAGAGGCTGAAGCTCCAACTCCGAGAGGTGAAGTGGCTTGTCCAAGAAATAGAAGGGGGATTTGAACCCACAACCAGTCTGAGGTCTCTGAAACCAGGATTCCGATCTTTATTCCAAAGAGCTTTTGTTGTACCTCCCAAAAAAACTTACTGCGGTGGAATGGATTCTGATTCATAGCAAACCTATAAAAGAGATTAGAACAGCCCTTGTGGGTTTCAGAGGCTGCAAATCTTTATGGTGGCAAAAAGTCTCATCTTTCTCCCACAGAACTGCTGGTGGATTCAAACTGCTGACCTTGAAGTTAGCAGCCTACCTCATAATCCACGAAAACACCAACGTCCTATCTGGTGTAACTCGATGTGTACAAAAAGCACACAGACATCATTTCTACTCCCTTTAAACAGCATCCAGGGAAAAAGCGGGGAAAGGAATAATTATTGATGCTCACCTGTTAGATCAAGAAACTAAGGCCTAGAGATAGATTGACTAACAGGTTTCCATAGTCATGGGCTAGTGTGTGTCCATCTGTGTTCTTAGCAAGCAGCATGAATTAATTTCAATCATCTTCCCAAGCTCAGATGGTTTGCAATGGGCTTCTGTTTGGCAATTCCACAGCCAGACTCACCCCCAACAACCCCACAGGAGAAAGACTTGGCAAAGGGCTTCAGTAAGAATGACAGCCTAAGAACAATTCCTTATGGAGCAGTTCCATTCTCTAACCCATGAGGGCGCCATGAGTCAGGGCCACTCAGAAGCAGCTAAGAACTATCCTTACAATAATTACATGCGGTGGGAAACTGACCTCCCCAGAGAGGAAGAGTAACCAGAGAGGCAGAGGAATTGGTCAAGGGTTATAAACAAGTGTCTAACTCAGGACTTGAACTCCGGTATTCTAGTTGGCGAGGAAGGAGCAAGTCTCAGAAACCCTCTGTAGGGTCCATGGGAGTCAGAATGGACTATAGCAGTGGGCTTCGTTGGGGAGCCACTGAGAAAGCTAAAGGGAAATTTAAAGCCTGCCTTTGCAGTAGTGAAGGAGTGGATGGGCAGTTTTCAATACCGATTACAGCTCAACAGAAAGACATCCCAAATCCTCCCAACTGAACTAATAGTAACATCATGATAAATGGTGGGGGGGGGGACGAGTGAAGTTGTTGAGGATTGAATTTTACCTGGATCCACAATCAACGCTTGTGGAAACAGCAGCCTAAAATCACCTATGAAGTGTGAAGGAGGGAGCCCTGGTCGTGTAGTGGTGAGGAGTTGGGCTACATTCCGCATGGTCAGCAGTTTGTAGCCCCGTGCAGCTCTGCAGGAGATAGACTGGATTTTCTACTCTCATAAGCAGTTACAGTCTCGGCGGGTGGTCTCTATGAGTCAGCATTGACTGGATGACAGTGTGTGCATGTGAGTGATTGGACTAGTTGTGAGAAAACTAATTGTGGTTTTTTTGTTTGTTTGTTTGTTTAATGAGTTATGTTGCCATTTTATTGACATAGAACAGGAAATAAGTCTTTCATATAGACTATAATAAGGCTAATAATAATGATTCATAAAGAAAAAGAAAATACAAAATCATAATTATGTGTATTTATGTACTGAGACTTGATATAAATTGTATTTGGACTGTGGGCCACTATCCAAAGGTTTGAAAACTTTTGGTGCAAGATTTTTTTTAAAAACATTTTATTAGGGGCTCATACAACTGTTATCGCAATCCATACACACATCAATTGTGTAAAGC
>NW_022103901.1:28265218-28268383 GCF_000313985.2 Echinops telfairi
AACAGGATACTGTCAATGATTTCATATCTTGAGATGGACTGTAACTGTATACAGCGCGCTTCCTTGAAAAAGAAATCCCTCCAGATTCCTTATCCCTCAAATCTAAATTTTGGTTTGAGTGGTTGAAAAAAGAGGGAAAATAAAAGTGAAATGAACTTGGGGTCTTTAGTGGCAAACAAGTTCAATTTTTAAAAACATGGTGTTGCTGGCCAGACCGGAAGCTGTCTTTCTAGCAAGACCTCGTAGGGGTTGAGGAGTTGACCACAGAGAAGGGATGGTTTTCACCCCTCATTCCATGTACCTTTCAGAAGCTGGTCAGTAAAAGCACTCTGGGACTGACGAACCTGTGTTTCCGGGCATTCCGAAGTGTCAAGTCTCATTAAGTCTTGAGTGTTTTCTCATCTGTGAATTGTCAGATATTTGTTCATTTTGTCTCTGTCCTGTTTGCTAACACTTTTGATTTCCCTCTTACAGTTTGGTCCCAGTTTCTGGTTTTGTTTGCCTGTTTCTTTGTGACTCAGAGAACGTCTGGAAATTGTGTTAGGTTTTGAATTGACATTCTCAGGGAACTGGATGAGTTTGCTTATTGTTGAGAACGTTTCTGAGAACGTTATTTAGTTGTTGCAATAATGTACAGTTGTTAATAAGTATTTCAAAGAACCTCATAAGAGAAAACACAGCCATTTTCTAATATCTTGTTAGTTAACATATAAGACCCAGTGAGTGTGGGATCGTTGTCCAAGATTACATTGATTTGGGATGAAGGCTACTTGTGAGTCAGCAAGAAAGGTAGACAATAATCATTTTGAAGACTTCTTTTTTAACCTTTAACATTCAATGTGGATTTCTTTTTTTTCCCCTCCCCTCTACTGATAAACTATCTTTTGTGAATTTTAATTAAATAGCTCATTTTAAGAGGACACTGTAGAAATATTTTTAATTTTGTAGTCATATAACAAGGCATATTAAAGCAAATGTTTAGTTCTGGCAAAGGCTGGTGATATAGACAGATGTGTGTCATTTGTTCCCTCTATAGAAAAACAAACAAACAAAACAGAAATTGCAGACAGAGAAGAAATTTGGGGGCCCAACTCTATGAGGGAAGGTAGCAGAATCTAGAAGTGACCATTTGCAAGTTTCTGATTCTCCACTTGCTAAACCCAAATAGCTCTCTCCACCTGCTAAACCCAAATAGCTCTCTCCACCTGCTAAACCCAAATAGCTCTCTCCACCTGCAGTGCTGGATAGGTTTCCAGAGACCAACTCACAAGTCATCTACCAGCAGAGCAACTCCTCCCACATTGCAGAGTTGCCCAGAGAGAGGTGGGCACCCTCAGGGTCTCCACACACCTCAGGTGAACAGAACAATGGCTGGACCACACGGGGGACACCCAGAGGCAAGGCAAGTGGGGGCAGCCAGAGATTGATACAGGCCAGGCAGGAATGTGGCACAGCCAGGCAACACGGTGAAGCTAACAAAGGGGGCTTGAAACACCTTGCTTCCCCACCGCTGCCTCCCCAGTGCCCAGATGGCCCAGGCTGGGACCACCCATGTGGCTCCAGCCCTGTGATTTTACAAAGGCTTTGGCCTCCTTGACTAGCCTGGGGTAAAACACAGACATTTGGCTGTGTCTTTGCTTTGCTTTTTCTTTCTTTTCTCCTTCTATTGATAAACTGCGAGTCACAACAGGGGAGAAACCAACCTTGGCACGCACACCTCAGGACATTAATCTCTGTTCACAGGAGGAAGCAAGAGAAGCTGGCATGAACACTTGACCAACACACAGATGCCAAAGGTCTTCCTGATGAAAAAAAAGGCATTGGAACTACCAGAAAAAGAATTCAGAAGAACGATGTTCAGGCACTTCCAATAAATGGAGAAAGAGATAGAGAGAGCTCTGTGGGGGGGAAGGGGCGATGAAAAATTAGAATCCATATGCGGGAGTTACATAACCTGCTGTCAATTTGAGACTTAAGAGTGAAGGGGTGGAGGTTAGCCTGTCAATCAGGTTGCAGCTTGATGACCTCATTTGGAGGCACTAAGGAGATAAATAGCTCATTGGAGGCAGGGCACAGGCTCACTCTCTGGGAGACTCTCTACTGACAAGACACATGGAGCTATGCTGATGGCAGCCAGAGCCCTGGAGTTGGAGGAGCCATGTGGAGTGCTGAAATGTTTACATCCCCACTGGATCCATAAGAGTTTCCACTCACTGGCCTTTGATCTTCCTGCATTCGGTGTCATTGCATGTGTTGCATGAGTCTAAAGAGGAATTTATAGATTGGTATCAGATATCTGGGCTAATATCAGACTTATAGACTTGATCTGGACTGGGCTGAGATGTTTTTTCAATATTTAACTGCTCTTGTGTATAAAGCTTTTTCTTACACACATATGAATGTCTCTGGATTTGTTTCTCTAGTCAACTCAGACTAACACATCACACAACAACAACAACAACAAATGTGGGAAACAGGAAGATTTCTCCCAAGTCATCTCCCCCAAATATGTTAGACATAGAATACTGCTTGCAGCTATTGGTAAATGATTGTCAAGTTATCTCCCTGAAGGCAGTCAGTTGCCAGACAACTGTCTGGACTGGTCAGGCCTGTTCCCTGCTGTTAAAGACAATGGGCTACTTCTCCCTAAAGGCTTGGGACCATTAGTCTGGTTCCTGTAGGTGGGGTTTACACGCTACTGATAATGGTTTCTATGGAGATCCAGAGACCAGGTCAAATCTGCTCAGTGACATCCAGAGTTAGGCTGCCATTCTGAATTTAGGATCCGCTCTTCTTGTCACATGGGTGACCCCAATCCCTCCCCTACCTATTGTGTGTATGTCCCTAGATTGTCCCCCTCTCATTGCTGTATAACCTACAGTGCAACCCCTTCCTGTGACGTAAGTCTTTACCCGTAATTGGTGGGCTTGCACTCACCCCCAGAGGTACATAGGCCTGGGTCAGCAATAAAGAGCTCTCTCTCGGCTCCTCCATAGTCGGTTCTCCCTCTCCTCGCCCATCCTCGCTCCCCTGTTCCCTTTCCCCTTGTCCTCCTTCCCCTGCCCCTCTCTCCACTGGACTACCAAGCGGGGCTGAGGTGAGCATTGCTACCATGAAATGTGTCTGACTCCATTATTTCAATCTCTCATCTCTCTCTCATGCTCT
>NW_022103901.1:28268959-28272059 GCF_000313985.2 Echinops telfairi
CCAATAAGAAAAACTTGAATTTTTAACAGAAACCCTACAGGCAAGAAAGCAATGAAATGGCATATATAAAATCCCGAGTGAACAAAATTATGAACCAAACATCTTATTGTGATCGTTAGATACTTTTATGTTAACTTGAAGATGTATAAAAGTGTAGGGGTGGTAACTAACCTGCCAATCAGGTCACAGCCTGAGGATGCCTCCTTGTGAGCAGGCCTTTCTCACAATGAGAGCCCAAGGCACCTCCTCTCGGTGTGTCTTTTGCTTCCTGCTTGCTAACCCTGAGATCTGCCAGAGTCCTGCCATGTTTCCACTCAGGTTGGATCCACATGACTCTGCACCCGCCGGCCTGTGATCTTCCTGCATTCTGCCTCCTTGCCTGTGGCTGTGTGAGTCTGAAGAGGAACTTATGGACTAGTATCAGACCTATGGACTTGAGTTGCACTGGTCTGGGATGTTTCCTTGATTTATAATGACTTCTTGATATAAAACTTTCTTATGCATATATGAGTGTCACTGGATTTGTTTCTCTAGTCAACCTGGCCTAACACACTTAGATTCAGAAAACTTATTCCTCAAGTATGAGAGAGAAACAAGGACATTTACAGATAAGTAAGATATTAAGGGAATTTATAAAAACAAGAGCAGCCCCCCCACCAAAAAAAAGCTAAGGGGATTTCACTGGACAGAGAATCAACAACAGACATCAACAAAGAAGATACCATCACTCAGAAATCAACACACTGAAAGCAATATTCAAAAGAAAACAAACTTCAAGACTGAAAGTAGCTAGACAGAATATCAATCTACAATGAAGACAAGTACAAAGAAAATAGAAGGAAAAGTATAGACACAACAAAATGTAAAGGAATCCAAATAAGTCACCAGAGAGAACAGACTGTCTTAAACTTGGGGAGAAAAGAGTAAATAACAAATTAACCTAAAAGAAAATGGGAAAATCTCATCAAAATAAAAAAGAAGAGAGGGGAAAACCCTAGTACATAGTAAAATACTAGCAAAGGTAAAAAAGGGCAAGAAACCCCACAACAAAAGGAATTCAGCATAGAAAGTTATAGAGATCAAAGTATCCAATAATACTACACACACACGTGCACGCATGTGCGTGCACACAAAACCCAGCAAAATAAAAAAGATGACAAGAACAAACTCACACATATCAACAATGACACTGACTCTAAATGGATTAAGTGTACCAGTCAAGAGAGCAAGAGAGTAGCAGACAGGACAAGAAAACAGGACCCATCAATATGCTGCTTACAAGAAACACATCTTAGACCCAAAGACAAACATAGACTAAACACCAAAGGATGAAGAAAAATAACATTAAGCTAATGACAATCAGAAAGAGCAGGAGTGGTAATATTAGTCTCAGATGAAATCGACTTCAAAGCAAAATTCATTATAAGAGACAAAGAAGTACAATATATAACAATTAAAGTGATAATTAAACAAAAATACTATGTTGTCTTCCATTAATATTCTTTACTTGATCTCTAGGAACTAATAGCCATTGCAATAACTACACAGAACCCACAAAATTAATACCCAAAAGACATAACCATAATAAACATATATGCACCTAATCAAAGAACTTCAAAATATGTTCATCAAACTCTTACATAGCTGAGGAGAGAAATACGCAATACTACAATAATAGGAGGAGACTTTAGAATACCCCTCTCGAGCACAGTCAGAATATTAGGGGAAAAACTCAATGAAGACATGGAAGAACCGAACAGCGCTATTAATTAACCTGATGTTCTAGACCTATGTGGAACGCTTCACCCGACAACAGCTTAACATACCTTCTTTCCAGTGCACAAGGAACATCATCCACAACAGACCGTTTGTTAGGACACAAAGCAAGCCTCCATGAAAGATAAAACACAGAGACATTACAATCCATTTTCTCATATTGCCCTGCCATCAAATTAGAAATAGACAACAGGAACAGCAATGGTGGGGGCGGGGGCGTGGGCAATCAAGTCCATGGAAACTGGACAATGCCCTGCTTAGAAACTATTGGGTAATTGAAGAAATAAGGAATGGAATTCAAAATAGCTGAAACTAATGAGAATGAAAATACAGTCTACCCAAATCTTTGCGACACAGCAAAGGCAGAACTCAGAGAACATTTTATAGCAATAAACATGCACATCAAAAAGAAGAGGGAACCAAAATCAATGGCTAAGCCAGGGTTGGAGAACCTTTTTTCTAACCAGGACTATCTGGATATTTAGGACATCATTCACCGGCCATGCTGGTCAAACATTTAATTAACTCACCCTTAGGGTGATGGCTGGAACTACTGCTCTTCGGTGAGTTAAGCTGCCTCACCTTTACTCTAACATCCTCAACAATTCCAACAAGCGTAACCAAATCAGCCCAATCATCACCATCATGAAGCAAAGTGTTCATCAAGATATACTTTTTACCTGTGGATGGTTTTATGAATTCAATTTTTTTGCCCTCTCAAGGAGCTCTACTTTGATTTTTATAAGACCTGTGTGCTTCTGCCTTGTTAAACATTATGTAACTACATCAACCAAATCCTGTTTAAGCATCATCGTCAACAGCAACAGAATACAAACTCCCTGCCGTCAAGTCAATGCCGACTCATAGTGACCCTACATGACAGGGTAGAACTGCCCCTGTGAGTTTTAGCGATTGCAACTCTTTAAGGCAGTAGGAAGCCCTTTCTCCTGCGGAGAGCTGATGGTTCCAGACTGCTGACCTTGGGGTTACCAGCCCAATTGTAACCTCTATGCCCCTAGGGCTCCTTCTGGAGGTGTTGGGGTTCATGAGGAACAATTAGTCCAAAAATTGTTAGCAGCCAATATGTCTACAGATCTCTAACGAGGGGATATTGTGGGAGTTTCAAAGGTCTATTCTCTGAATATAGGAAACTGGATTTCTCTTTCCTCATAAATTGTCTAACTAATGGATTTATATATTATGACTCTGAGATTAAAAGCTTTTATTAGAAAACAACAAATTGATAAGCAATCATGATGACAGAAGTTAATGCTATGATTTTTAAAAATCATCTTATTGGGGGCTCATACAACTCTTATCACAA
>NW_022103901.1:28272554-28293542 GCF_000313985.2 Echinops telfairi
TTTGCACCCTGACTGGCTCATCTCCTCCCCACGACCCTTCAGTAAGGGGATGTCCAGTTGCTTACAGATGGGCCTCGGGTCCCCAGTCTGCACTCCCCTTCATTGGCAATGATTTGTTTTCTTCTTTGATGCCTGGTACCCGATCCCTTCAACACCTTATGATCACACAGGCTGGTGTGCTTCTTCCATGTGAGCTTTGTTGCTTCTGAGCTAGATGGCCACTTGTTTACCTAATGCTATGATTTACAAAGTAATATGGCAGTCGGAATTCCTGCTACATCTCCAAAGGAACAGTTTTGTGTCTTAAATGAGTGCTTCAGTGCCCATACTCATATACAAATGGAAGTTTTACAGAATGTTGCCGACACTCGTTGGTGTAGACAGACATCTCACGGTATTTGTTATTCTTGTCTTACTGGTGTCAAGCTGGAGTAGCTCAAGCCAACTACTGCTCCCAGCATCCCTGCAACCACTCTGACCTTGAGCAATGGTCCAGGAAACCCGTGGACTGTTTTGTTCTAGACATTGTGATCTATTGAAGAATTTTCAGGGAGGATCAATAATCTTTTGATTTGGTCTCCAAGACGATGTTATGATGTGCCTCTTTAATGCTAGTAGTCAGAGTCACTCACTCGTTACACGTTTCAAAACTAGTTCTTCAGATGAAGTCTCACCTTAGTTTGAGCCCGTTCTTTTTTTTAAATCATTTTATTGGGGTCTCATACAACTCTTATAACAATCCATACATACAGAATTGTGTAAAGCACATTTGTACATTCGTCATTCTCAAAACATTTGCTCTCCATTTAAGCCCTTGCCATCAGCTCCTCATTTCCCCCCCTCCCTCCCGAGCCCATTCTTTTAGTGGACAGGGGAGCCAAATAGTTCCCCCAATATAGCTTAACCCAAAGATCCTCAATAGGAGACCCCATCTCTATTATCCTGATAATCATGGTTTTTTTTACTGAATTTCTTTTCTGCCATTGGTGATCCAGGCCCTATATTGTAGGCTACCTGGGTTTTCAGATCTATCTTAGCAAGGTGCACAGCAGATTTTCATAAGCCACACCAGAAGGACTCTATTGGAATCCAACTATAATAAACAGAACTTAGCTGTGTTTAACTGTAAACACACTTGTTGAAGATTAAAGAACCAGAAACACTCCATTGAACTTACAGCTGAAATGCCCTTAGTAGGCAGAAGCAGAGAATGTCTATCGCAAGGTCATGGCCTTTGAAATCATTGGACTTTGTTCAAATTTCTATTCCTTTGGAGGTTGCCTGATAATTGACAAACTGGGTCTATAGATATTTACTATTTTCAAATTCCTTGGTTTGGGTTACATGCCTTAGGTTCTGCAGACTAATAATTTTTTTAACATCTATGAACATTTTTGCTGACTAATAGTTTTTAACATATTGTTAAGTGCTCCTGAACTTATTGCTATGGGCCAAACACATTGTTTTCTTCAGTAGTAATGTTCTGTAACTTAGATTTTTCTAATTTCCATAGGTAAAACTTTCTAACTATTTTAATCCAGAAGCTTTCCTTTAGAAATACCAGGGGTGGAAAATATTTGGCCCTCAGCATGTAAATCTATCCTGTTGATTAGATTAATGATACTATTATTACTATGATTAAAATTGTCATACATCACAAGAAAGTCATTTATAACACTTCTCCGGATGCCTATGAAACAGACCATAGATACATAAACAAAGTGTAGTTCGTGAATGGATTTTGAACTTCGCAGCATACTGTGAGGTTGACCTACACATGAGTTGATCAATTGAAGATAATGGGAGCCATAGCACAGCTCAGCGAAAGGATCTGATGGTGCTTGGCTGTCAGAACGAACAACGTCTGGGGTCTTAACAGCTTGTTTTAAAACAAGCCGCTGCCTCAGGAAGATGGCACTTAGCTCATCCAAAGAGACACATAAACAGAAATGTGATCAAAGGATTTTTAATAAATCATGATCAAAGGAGGGGGCGTGTTTTAAAACTTAAATTCTGAGCACCAGGTCTGTGGAAGACTATCATTTATAGTGCGAATGCATGACAAAGTCAGGAAAGGAAAAAAGATCAAAGTATCTGTCAGAAGAAACTCTGAAACTCGCTATTCATCATGAAGTCGCACATCAGAAAGTATAAATGATGAAGTAAAACAGCTGAACAGAAAATTCCAAAGGGCAGCTCGAGGTGAGAAAGTGTTATAATGAAATGTGCAAAAAACCTAGAGTTAAGACCACACTCAGCATATCTCCAGCGGAAAGAACTCAAGAAGAAAGTCAAGCCTAAAATTGTGATATTGAAAGATTCTATGGGCAAAATGTTGAATGCTATAGGAAGTATCAGAGAAGATGGAGAGAATGCACAGCCACTGTACCAAAAAGAACGAGTTGACATTCAATCATTTCAAGAGAAAGCATCTGATCAGGAACTAATGGTACTGAGGATGAAGCTCAAGCTGCACTGAAGGCATGAGCCAAAACAATGTTCCAGGAATTGATAGAATACTAATTGAAATGTTTCAACAAGCTGATGAATCATTGGAAGCACTCAGTCATCTATGCTGAGAAAATTGGAAAACAGCTACCTGACCAACTGACTAGAAGAGATCCATATTTGTCACCATTCCAAAGAAAGGAGATCCAACATAATGTACAAATTAGCAAACAGTAGCATTAATATCACATGTAAGGAAAATTTTGCTGAAGATCATTCAACAATTGCTATAGCAGTGCATTGGCCAGGAGCTGCCAGAAATTCAGGCTGGATTCAGAAGACAATGTGGAACAAGGGGTAGCATGGCTGAGGTCAGATAGATGTTGGCTGAAAGTAGAGACAACCAGAACAATGCTTACTTGTGCTTAATAACTGACTATGAAAAATTTTTCAACTGTGTGGATCATAATAAATTATAGATTGCCTTGAGAAAAACGGGAATTCCAGACACCTAATTGTGCTCATGAGGAACTTGTACATGGGTCATGAGGCAGTTGTGGGAACAGACTAAGGAAATACAAAAAAACAAAACAAAAATTTAAAAACCTACTCCGTACTCACTTTGATCAAGTCAACACTGACTCGTAGCAACGCGATAGAACTGTCCCTGTGGGCTTCAGAGATGGTGACTCTGTGAGAGCAGAAGGCCCTGTCTCGCTCCCTCGGAGTAGCTGGTGGCTTGGAACTGCTGACTTCATGGTTAGCAGCCAATGAGTAAATAATCACTACACAACCGAGGCTCCTGCATGGAGCCTCCTCCTTAAAATCAGGAAAGGTATGATGGGTCAGGGTTGTATCCTCTCACCATATTTGCTCAATCGGTATGCTGAGCAAATCATCAGAGCAGCTGTATTCTATAGAGAAAAATGCAGCATCAGGATGGGAGGAAGGCTTATTAACATCCAAGACATGCAGAGGACACAACTTTGCTTGCTGGAAGTGAGGAGGACTTGAAGTACTTGCTGATGAAGATCAAGGATTGCAGCCTTCAATATAAAGAAAACAAAAATCCTCCCAATTGGACCAATAAGTAGTATCGTGATAAACAGACTGGAGATTTAAGTTGCTAAGGATTTTGTCTTGCTTGATCCACAATCATTGTTCCTGACAGCAGCTGTCAAGAGATCAAATAGAGCATTGCACTGGGTAAATCTGCACACAGGACCAGTGGTGTGAGTGGCGAAACAGGGAGGGTAGAGGAAGAGTGGGTAGGAAAGAGGGAACCGATTACAAGGAACTATATGTGACCTCCTCCCTGGGGGACGGACAACAGAAAAGTGGGTGAAGGGAGACGTCGGACAGGGCAAGATATGACAAAATAACAATTAATAAACTATCAAGGGCTCATGAGGGAGGGAGGAGCAGGGAGGGAGGGGAAAAATGAGGACCTAATGTCGGGGGTTTAAATGGAGAGAAAATGTTTTGAGAATGATGAGGGCAATGAATGTACAAATGCGCTTTACACAATTGATGTGTGTATGGATTGTGATAAGAGTTGTATGAGCCCCTAATAAAATGATTTTTTTTTAAAAGTGTTGAAAAGCAAGGATATTACTTTGAGGACTACGGTGCACCCCACCCAAGCCACGGTATTTTCAGTTGCTTCATATGCATGTCAAAGTTGGACTCTGAATAAGTCTAAGGAAGAATCGATGCATATGAGCCATGATGCTGGTGGGGAACATTGAAAGTATCACGAACTGCCCAAAGAACACACGAATCTGTCTTGGAAGAAGTACAGCCAGAGGCTCCTTAGAAGTGAGCCTAGCAAGACTTGTCTCACATACTTTGGACATGTTATCAGAAGAGACCGGTTCCTGGAGAAAGACACGGTGCGTGGAAGAATAGAGGGGCAGTGAAAGGGGGGAAGACCCTAACAAGACAGGTTGATTGACAGATGCAACAATGGGCTCCAACAGAAGAACAGTTGTCAGGATGGTGCAGGGCCGAGCAACGTTTCATTCCCTTTTGCATAGAGTTGCGATGAGGAAGTAGTTGGAACCAAACCAGTGGCACCTAGCCACACCCACACTCTTTTACCTGAAGAAGGTGGAGCACCGCATGGCTGTCTTGATTTGACAGATCAACTCCTAACCCCGAGGAGACCTATAAGAAACTCTTCTGTGTAATCCTTGTTTACTTCTGTTTGTGGTGGTTCCTATTGGAAACGGCATCCAGCCTCCAGCAAATATCAGTTATGCAGTGACTATTTCCTCTGGTGTCCTGGAAGGTGGGCCTTCACCCAAAGGGACGTCTGCATAACAAGCTGAGTTCGTGGCTCTCACCAGAGCTTGTAGACTAGCAGAAAATCCACCTGTGCCTAGGCCATGGTCTCCTGTTCTGGATTTGGAAGGGTCTGTGATTTGGGGAGGCTGTGCAGACAGCAAGGATTTCTTCCATCAGGAAGATCCCCCAGTAAGAAGGGGACGCATGTAAGTGAGCTTTTAGATGCTTTACTATATTGCCCTCAGAAATAGTTGTGGTTGAAATACATGCACATCCGTCCAGACAGCGACCTCGAACTGAGGAAGTCATTGGAAATGAATTAGCAGATATTGCAGCTAAAAGAGCGGCCAGCAGAGAAATCCCAGAAAGTCCATCAAGTCTAGCTGAACATCCTTAAGGGTGGTTGATACAGAAACTGGTAAGCCAGTGATCGTTCACAATCAAGAAGTGGGCATAGTACAATCAGTCAGGTTCCCATCCTCAATCCAACCAGATTTGGGAATGCTAAGAGAAAATCAAGAATTGGCCCCCCAGACTGAAAGACTAGAGTGGAAAATGGAGGAATGGTATTTTGATGAGGAAACTGGATTATGGAAAGGGCCTTGAAATATTCCCAAGGGGTACACATGCCTTTGCTATTGGCTTGCTTCTCTGAGCTGGGGGATAGAGACTGTGTTATGTATCTTTTGGGGAGACTTCCTTGAAAAAGCCCACTCGTTGCATGATCACCCAGGCAATGTGAACAGACGTTTTCTATTGGCCGAACAGGAAGACCCCGACAATTACCGTCCTTCCTATACTCAGAAGGAGGGTAAGGAACCGTGCACACTTGCTGCAAGTAGAAATTGATAGAAGATCAACCCACACAACCGATGGTAGGTGGCACATCCTACCGGTGCCCCAAAAGGCTGTGAGCCTCTTGGAGGAAAAGATGTGGGAGGAAGTATGTACCTTAAGTCCGGACACAGATCTTTGGATTGGACCTGAGCAAGCACTAGTTCCCCTAAAGGACTATGTTTGCCAGTAGTCTACAGTTGCCACCAAAAGAATTATCTGGGATGGGATAAGACCTTACCCCAAAGAAGGAAATATTATTGGGGTCATGTGGGCAAGCCGGTGAATAAAGTGGTAAGAGGGTACACTACTTGCCAAGATTTTAAAGCAGGGAAAACTTATTCAAATCCTCAAGGTCGATACTGCCTTCCACCTATGACCAAAAGGCAAATGGATTTTATACAACCGCCACCCACCCAGAACGATATTTGTGTGATGCTATGCAGACACTCTCCTTGGCTTGGGTGGAGGCTTGTCCATATCGGATGCCACTATGGTGCTAAACAACCAGCAGAAAATCTTTTCCCCTACAGTGGGGAGCACCTCACGCCCAGTGCAGCGACCGGGGCCCTCATTTTTTACGGGCCAAGTTCTAGAGACAGTTTGTAATGTTTTTCCCATTCCGTGTAGATTGCCCTGTCCACATCACCTGCCATCTTCTGGACTGAGACAATGAAGGTTCAGTTAGCTAAACCTCCAACCGATTTAAATCGCATGTGGCCTCGGGTGCTACCTATTGTACTCATGAAACTACAATCAGCTCCTTGGGGTACTCGTTTGGTTAACTCCTTTGGACACTGTTAAAACCCAACTCACTGCCCTCAAGTCGATTCCGACTCATAGTGACCCTGTAGGACAGGGGAGGACTGCCCTGTGTTTGAAATCGTTACTGAATGAATTATGCCTCTTCTTTACAATGTTCAAATTCCCGGTCCAAGGTGAATCTCTGGTAGCTAGTGCTACGGTGTGGTCTCTCTTGTGGGAAAAATAAGAATTCATGCCGAAGCCTGGTGTGGGATCCAAGTGAGTTTTATAAAGGATAGAAGCAGTTTCAGGTTTTACAGTAAATGGGACACAAGCCAGACAGAGTGCACAGCACGGGACCGCGGCCTGACCTGCCCTGGGCTGTGGGTCGTTGCTGCTGGGAGAGACAGCCAGAGAGAAAACTTCTGGCTTTTTCAGGCCCCACCCCCTTGGAGGCGAGGTCGACGGTACTGGTTAACCCCATTGGCTGAATTAAGCCCAGCTGGGCTGGATGGGGTCCCACCCAGGTGTACCACCCCTTCCTGTCTGGCAGCTTGAATGTGAGCATGTCCTCCAGCCTTTAGCAGCTTCCAACTTCCTGTAAAGGGGAGGGAGGCTTTGGCATGCAGAGAGACAACCCCTAGTTCTGCCTCTAGGTACCTGACACTACCAGAACATGGCCAAAGTTCTAACACAGTGTGCCCAGGTAAATGATAACGTAATTAAACATGCGTGTGTTCATGTCTCCTCTAATCACGAGAGGTTTTGTACTCCAGAGCCCAGTGATCATGTGTACTGGAAACGGCATCAGATGAAGGATTCTTTGGTACCCAGATGGAAAGATCTGTATTCAGTTAACATGAATTTTCTGCACAACTACAGGGTGTTAAAATCCTGGGTACATCCTTCTCGGTTGTAGGACAACAGGGTACCTGATGGGGTGGTTGAGCCGCAGAAGCTCAGATGCCCCCCTGAAAGCACCAAGGACCAACGAGCCCCTGACGAGTGACTCCCTGACATGTATCATTCGATAACCTTCACATGTGCTGACGGACACATCTTTCTGTTAATCTCTAATAATTGGTCTGAAATTATATTGATGGTTTATGTTTTGGTCTATAAGTAGGATGGGCACTTGGAATGATGATGCTTTTATTAGATTGTCACCATCGGAAGCGAAAGCTGGTCATTTCACACCATGTTGGATTTGCCACCAAAATCTTCCTTCTGTTCGGGAGACCTCTGACCCTCTTGCATCCCCTGTTTTAAAGGATCATTTAAATCGACCTCATTCCTGCTTTAAACTCTAGCAACCTTTGACCTCATACAATTAAGGCTAAATTATGGACTCCACTACTCCACCCAACTATCTCTAGTGCCATGTTTTAATCTCACACCGGCCGGCCAATTGATGTGATGCCTGATTACTTGAAACATATCCTGGCTTGCTGTGTAAAGTGGGCGTTTTGTACTAATGTGTCAAAAATCTTACAAATTGGGTGGCTAACAAGGAGAGGGCTAGGACAAGCTGGTTAAGACTGCAGCTCATCAATCTGCCCCCTCACCTCATGCTGACCATAATGAATGCTGGAATAGCCTCACCGATGTCCAATTACAGCTGGGGGGATGACCTAAGTTTGATAATCCCCCAACTGATACTTGGTTGTCACGCACACATTATTCGATACCCTTTGATTCTTCTGGACAAGTTTCATGTGCCCCTTATGAGTATGTGTTTTTGTGGTGGGTCCCGTTACTGTAGTGTAAATGACACCCCTCCAGTTAACGGCGGATTTACATGGGAGATTCACTCGTACAGATTCTTGGAACATGTGTGCACAATGTACTTTGGGAACCTTGGGGTGACCTTTGGCTTTCGATGGTAAAGACGCCAGGAAGGTTGGAAAACTGAGAGCAACCCATGGTATGTTGTGAAATGAGAAGTCAGGAGGAATTCCTTTGATCCAACACTCAGGCTCAACTCCTCATGCTGACGTAGTTGAATTGGAGAAACCTTTAAGAAATGTATCAATCACCATGGGACAAACAGCAGAGGAAGCTGCCGAAGGAATGGAAGCACCACGGCGATCCCTAACTTCTTTGGCCAAAGTGTCACTGGGCAATAGAGTGGTTTTAGATTTTTACTGGCCCAGCAAGGCTGTGTTTGTGTATAGCTGTGTTAGTCTGGGTACACTACAGAAACAAATCCATGGACACACATCTGTGTATAAGAAAGAGATTTATATACAAGAGGAATTGAACATTGAGAAAACATCCCAGCCCAGTCCAGTCCAAGGCCATAAGTCCAATATTAGCCCATATGTCTGATACCAATCTATAAAGTCCTCTTCAGACTCACAAAACACATGCAGCGGTGCAGAATGCAAGACGATCACAGGCCAATGGGTAGAAAGTCTTTGGATCCAGTGGCATTGAAAGCATCTCGGTGCTGGCAGGGGGCTGTACATGGCTTCTCCGGCTTCAGAGGTCTGGTTGCATCAGGGTGGGTCTATGTGTCTTGTCAGCTGCTATGTCTCCCAGGAAGTGGCAGAGAGAGAGAGAGGTGTCTCCAGCCTCCAAGGAAGAAGTACTGGATTTCCCAGAATCTTTAGGGGAAAGCTATGCCCACACAGAAGCCTCATTGGCTAAGACTCAATTGACAGAGTAGACTTCACCACTTCACTCTTAATCCTCAAATTGAGAAGTGATTATATATCTAACACAATAGTCAACACTTGTTGCTGCACATGGATGGATGGCACAGGGGAAACATAACAACAGAACATACATAGATTCAGATGGCAAGCCACAGGGCTACACTGTAACACCTTTACTGACACCAGACTTATTTGGGTGGCTACCATCAGACGTGGGCTAGGTCAATTTTACAAGGGATAGTCATATTTTAAGTTTGTATTCTGTCCATGTAGGCATGATTAAACTTATCTTTTACTGTCTTACCTACGGTGGAGGAAAGAGAATGGCTTGGACCACGGTAATGTTCCTTGGCTCTGATCCACGTGACAATGCTGTTGGTGGAGACCTTGCTGCCATCTAAATCTTGGTGAAGACCAAAATGATATCCGCTGGAAAGGCAGCACGATGCATTTCCAAGAGCCTGCCATGCTGCCCTCTAGGGCCCCACGCCAAGCCGAGGTTGATCATCGATGCGCTTGCTACCTTCAATCTCCGATCAAAAGGAAGGAATGAGTTGGTGCCTAAAACCAAAGGCACCCTTGATAGAGCTCCAATTTCATCCTAAGCCTTGAAACAACTCTAATGCCATTTTGAGCACCCCGCTGTCTGACCACCAAATTCCCAAGGTGCAGTGCCAAGGAGACAGGGAAGGGCAGTAGCCTTCAGTAAACAATCTCCTTAGAAATCTGGGAAGGAGGGGAGAGCAGGTGGCTTACAGGAAAGATGAAGGTGGGTCGGCCACAAGAGTTGTTGTTGTCATGTGCCATGCAGTCGGCTCCGACCCATAGCGACCCTCTGCACAACAGAACGAAACACTGCACGGTCCTGATCCAGCCTCACAATTGTTCCTAAGAATAAGAGTAGACCTTGAAAAAGTCTCCCTTCCAGACCAATGATGTGCAAACAGAATCAGGCTATCTCCCTTGTGCTCCCCAATTTTGGCCTGAGAGATCAGCACAGGATGCCTCCTGACTGTCTGTATCACGGAGCTTTCAACAAAGTTTGTTTTTTGGCACGAGTTACTGTTTATGTTTATCTCATTTATGGAAAGAATCCAAGCACTTCCAGCTCTGTGTATGAAGGGCAAATCCTATATTGCTATCAAGGGCAAACCCTGCCTTCGGTCAGACATCGCTTGGATGGCTTGTCAGTCTGTTTCCCATCTCAGTTCTCGTCGCCACACGTGCCAGAAAGCATTTTGGTTTTCCTCACTATTTTAATCCTGTGATGGTGGTGATAGGACAGTTCACACTGTTGACCATGAAGTTAGCCGCCCTGCACAGGACCCCTACACCATCAGAGCTCCTTGGGGCTAATTATAGTTTAAAAATAAACCCACTGTTATTGAGTTGATTCCAACTCAAAGCAACCCTTTATATTGGGGCTCTGAGGGTGTAATCCCTTATGGGAGCCGATAGCCTCGTCTTTCTCCTGAGGAGTAGCTGTTGGGTTTGAACTCCTGACTCTGCAGTTAGCAATCCATTGCTTACTTGACCGCACCACTAAGTCTTCTAGGGGCGAATTACAGAGGATAGAAAACAAAGGAAGCTGCCCCCAAATCCTGATTGATGGCAGATCAATTCATCGCTATGGCAGATGGGACCATGGGGGGAAAGAAGGGAGATGGGGGAGGGAGAGGAAGGGCCAGGATCAGGATGCATAGACAATTGAAGTTTTAAAAGACCTATGTGATGAGCAAGGTATGCTTTATGACCATGGTCCCTGAAGGCCTATCTGCCAGCACCTGTCAATAGCAAAGACATACCCAGGCACTTTAAAGGGGACAAGTCTGTCCCTCCCTGTGTTGGCCAGGAGAAGCGTCATCTACTTCCAAACTCCCTCTGCCTGAGGCAAAGCCGCTTGCTCTTTTATTCTTTGTCCAACTTATAAATATACCTATGAGGTGATTGAAAATGCTTTGACTTGAGTCAGATTCACCTTCTTCTTCAAAGTGTTAGACTCTTAAAATGTTAATAGCCCTTAAGTACTTCATCGCCGTTGAAACAAACCTGTATTCTTTAAGCAACAGTTCTTGAATTCTCACTGAATTCTTCTTTCGTGGGAAACAGTCTCCTGTTCTTCAGAGGGGTGTTTCGTTGATTTTCAAATTGTTTATTAAATCGTAGAGTGATCAGAATATGGTGTTATTTTGAACAAATACAAATAATCATCTATTTTTTTAACAATCCTGATTCATGAGGAGCCCTTAAATACAGTGAGGAACCTTTTTTGTACCAAGGGCCATTTGGATATTTATTTATACTTAAAAAATAGTTTTACTGGCATATGCTCCTCATATCATCCAATTCAAACATTCGATCATATTAAGAAGACTTGTGAACTCATTACCACCATCAATTTCAGAACATATTCTTCTTCATACTCATTGTTAGCTCCCCGGTTCCCCCCATCCTCACCTGCCATACCCCTATACAATAGAGATCCACCTATCCTGGATTTCACATACAGAAAATCAGACAAAACAAAACACGGTCAGACAAAATCAGACAAAACAGAAAGCAAAGTAAACAACAAACCCAACAACAATGACCAGACAAAACATAGAACAACTCCAATCAAAGAGAACGCAGGGAATATTTAAAATGGAAACAACTTTGCAATGGGTCCAAAGAGAGATCAACTGATAGGGCATTACAGTGTGATCTGCCTACATCTGCATCATCAGCTCTACAGTGCTTTCTGTAGGGTGATTGTTAGGTGCCCCCGAGTCCGTCCTGACTCGTAGCAGCCCTGTACACAACAGAAGGAAACACTACATGGTCCTGTGCCTTCCTTGCGATTGGTCCTGTGCCTGAGCCCGTTGTATCTATGTCACCAAGGTTATTCACATCCTTGACCCTGGTCAGAGGGTATTCAGCAGAGACTGAATCCCTTTGGGGACCCTGCAAATGTCTTCTGAGCTTCCCCTCTCATCCATCAAAAATCCCCAAACCACACTCACTGCCATCGAGTCCACGCTAACTCGCAGTGACCCTAGAGGACAGGGTGGAACTGGCCCTGCGAGTTTCCGAGACCGTAACTCCTTACCGGACTAGAAAGCCCCACTTTTATCCATACCCTTCTGAAAACTGGATGTTCACAACTTAAACTCTGATACTATTCCCTCCTTCGGATTTGGGTTTTATTCATTACAATCCTTGGACCACACAAGCTGGTGTGCTTCTTCCATGTGGACTTAGTTGATACCTCATTTAGATGACTCCTTGTTTGAAGACAAGCCTTTAAGGCCCCAGAAGCTATACTTTCTGATCGCTGAGCACCATCTAGTTTCTTCACCACACTTTGCCACAGCACCCATGTCTCGAGTGATCTCTTCATGAGGGCGAGCATCAAGCAGGGCCATGTCGCAAGAACTAATTGTTTTTAGATCTGAGATAGAATTAAGTGTGAGCCCAAAGCATTTGGATATTTACAACATAATTTGTGGGCTAGACAAAATTACCAGCTTAAAAATTAGCTTGTTCTATTTGGTCAAGCAATTCCTTAACTCACCCCTGATTCCCTGGCTGGAACGGCTTCTCTTTGGTGAGAGCTGTGATATTAGCTGGTATGGATGACTTTTGTGTGCCTTACATAGCCAGCGATCCTATAGGACAGGATAGAACGGCCTCCTGTGAGTCCCAAGACTATAGCTCTTTTATGGGAGTAGAAATCCTCATCTTTCTCCCTTGGAGTGTCCGGTGGTTCTGAACTGCTGAGAAAAAGAGGCAGCCCCTTGATGCGATGGATTGGCAGAGTGGCTGCAACCATGGGCTCAGGCATGGAAACAACGGTAGGGATAGGCCCAGACCAGGCAGTGTTTCGTTCTGTTGTGCAGAGGGTTGCTATGGGTAAGAACCAACCTAACAATCACCACAGATGACCAGTGGGCTGGACATGCCCCACTCCTGCCATAGGCTCTTCGATGGAGGGGATCTTTCTGAAGCATCTCACTAGGCCTGTCTTCTGAGGCTGTCTGATTCCCTTTGTGTGAATTTCCAGGCAGATAAGATCAACCGACAGGGACAGAAAACACACCAGCGACGACCGGAGCAGGAGGTAGAGGAGGATTGGCGGCAGGGGCGCATGAAGGAACTGTCTGGAGTGGCGAGAGTGTTCTTACCCTTTGGGGTGTGGTTTACACAAGAGGATACCTATGTGTGAACGCGACAAGGTGGGTATTTCAAATGGGGGCGTTTCATTGTATTCGATGATCTCTTCACTGCCTAGAGATCATCTGTTTAGATCTTCTGCCTCCGTGTTCTCTTTCCAAAGACCGACCCCCTGGAGAAGGAGCCTGAGGTGCAAGGTGACCCTTCCTTCACGACTGTCCTTGCTCCGCATCGCGGCAGGAAGGTAATACTTCTAAACCACCTCTAAGTTTACGAAGGCCTGGGAGCGGAAAAGCCTCTTCAGCGTCAAACAAAGGACTTGTGGTTGGAAATCCAATCTCAGACAAACCTTTGACCATGAGAGGCTTTCCCATTCTTTGCTCTCAGAAATGTTAGACGGGGCTGAGTGCGCTGTCGGCTGCTAGGGTGTGACGGATAATTTCTGATAATGAATCCTCATGTGTTTTTTGGCAAGGATGTGCGACCTTGAGTTACATCGCTACAATGAAGTGTTCATTCCTGTAGCTGTGAAAAATAGTTCTCAGTTCTCAGTGGTTACTTCTGTTGAAAGAAAAAAAAATAACAATAGGTTATATTCCCCAAAGACACGTGAACTAATTTTAAAAAACAACAGTCCCACCTATCCATTAAAAGACCCTTTTAGAACAAGATCATACTTTTATGTGTGTGGTGGCAGTGTTTTTTTTAAATAAAGATTTTATCACAAAGGAAACGCAATTGGTGCAACAAGGAAGCCTGGCACGCACGGGGAGATACCAAAGATTTGGGTATTAGAAGTTCTGAGGAAGTTGGGAAAAAAGAAAATAGGTTCAGGAAAGTTATTCTTTCAGCAAGGGTGAGTCTTTTGGGGAGAGGCGGGTGGGAAGGAGCAGATTTGATTGAGCCAGGAGTCTTTCCTTGTGTAATAGCTGGATAGGCTATGGATCTTGAAAATGCCCATTGAGCAAAGGTTCCAGGTGGAAGTAGCTGGAACTGGTCTAGACTGGTTATGGCCACTTCTGGATGATACAGTGAAGGCCGGTAAGCCCATAACCTAGATTCTATCCGTCTTGATTTATCATATACTCATCTGCCCCTATATCAACCCACTTCATTTCCAATGACATAGGCAAATAGTTTTTTCCTGAAGCCCTATAGCAGAGGCCTGGATTCGTTTCTGGAGGGAAAAGCATTATTCTTCCCAGTGACGCTAGGAAAAGTTGCATCCCACGCAATCCGCTTTATGGACAGCTTGCAAAATGCCATAAATCTGAAAAATTAGTGTCTACTACATGGCTACCACTCCCAAGAAGTTTTTTTTTTATATATATATAATTATGAAAGGTAGGGCGGAGCTACTATTTTTAGAATAGAATGAAAACACCAAATTTAGATCCAGGTTTTGTATCATAAATGAACTTGTGGCTACCCAAAGATAATATCAGGACACCATTCCTTGGGTCCGCGCCCCCCCCCCCTTTTGTTTTGCTGGAGGATTAGAAAGTGGTGTGTTGATGCCCTGGCTGCGAGGGCGCCTTGTTTGCCACAGGGAGAGCAAGAATGGAAAGGACCCGATGAGGACTGGGCTGAACTCCCGGCCGAGGGAAGAGCTCAAGGTGTGCTTGTTCTGGGCTGGATCCTGGGTTGCAGGGGCAGGGGCTCCAAACTCCACGAACACACACTGCCTGCCGTGGAGTCGATGCTGACTCACAGCGACCCGGCAGGACCGTGTAGACCTGCCCCTGTGGGTTTCCAAGACTGAGCACCTTTAAGGGAGTTGTCAGCCTCACCTTTGTCCAGGGGGCAGCCAATCGCTGACTTTGGGTTAGCAGGCGGCACCCCAGCTCCATCTTTCGAAGGCAGACCTGGAAACAGTCTTGCCAAAGTCCCCCAGGGTCGACTGGGTGGAGCCCAGTGTCACTTTGAAACCCAGGGTGGCCTTGAGTTTGGAGCTGATTCCAAAGAACCACTGGACCAGTTATCTTCAGATAACTGGTGACCCAGAGGAAAAATGTCCACCCTTAGAGTCCCTGGAACACAGGATGGCTTTTTGTTTTGTTTGTTTGTTTTCAGAGCTTTAGGGACTCAGAAGGTTTGACAAAATTAGACTTACATTTATATGTGTTTCTGTGTTGGAACATATGATCAGGTGACGCATATAAAGCTCTCACGTATGTTCTATGAGGATAGAAGTCTGTGGGGAAATGAAATAGAAACACAGGTCCTTTGCTCCCAGGCCATGGAGCCAGGGGGCTATAGCTTGGATCTGGGAACGGGTGGGATGGGAGTGCATTGAGTGATACAAAGCAGGAGGATGTGCAGGTCTGTCTAAATAAGATAGGCTGGATGAACAATCTGGAGGAGAAAACAGCGGAACCGACAGTTCCAGGGCGACATGGGAGAAGGGGAGGTGGGGGGAAAGGTAGTGGTGTTAACAAACCCAGGGACAGGGGAACAACAAGGGATCCAAATCGGTGATGAGGAAGGGGTAGGAGGCCTGGTAAGGCGTGGTCAAAGGTAATGTAACCAAGAGAAATTACTGAAACCCAAATGAAGACTGAGCATGATAGTGGGTCAAGAGGAAAGTCAAAGGAAATAGAGGTAAGAGCTGGGAGGAAAAGGGCATTTATAGAGGTCTAAATAAAGTCATGTACATATGTAAATATATTTATATATGATGACGTGGAAATCTATGTGCATAAATTTATAGGTTTAGTATTAAGGTAGCAGAAGGACATTGGGCCTCCACTCAAGTACTCCCTCAATGCAAGAATACTTTTTTCTATTAGATTGGCATTCTATGATGCTCAACTTCCCAACACAACCACTGAACACAAAGCGGGTAAATAAGCAAATATGGTGAAGAAAGCTGATGGTGCCTGGCTATCAAAAGATATAGCATCTGGGGTCTTATGGGCTTGAAGGTAAACAAGCAGCCATCTAGCTCAGAAGCAACAAAGTCCACATGGAAGAAGCACACCAGCCTGTGCGATCATGAGGTGTCGAAGGGATCAGGTATCAGGCATCATCAGAACAAAAAATTATATCATAGTGAATGAGGGGGGGAGTGCGGAGTGGAGACCCAAAGCCCATTTGTAGGCCACTGGACATCCCCTTACAGAAGGGTCTTGGGGAGGAGACAACCAGTCACGGTGTGATGTAACAATGATGAAAAATACAACTTTCCTCTAGTTCCTAAATGCTTCCTCCTACCCCACTATCATGATCCCAATTCTTTCTTATAAATTTGGCTAGACTAGAGGATGTACACTGGTACAGAAAGGAACTGGAAACGCAGGGAATCCAGGGCAGGTGATCCCTTCAGAACCAGTGGTGTGAGTGGCGATACTGGGAGGGTGGAGGGAGGGTGGGTTGGAAAGGGGGAACCGATTACAAGGATCTACATGTGACCTCCTCCCTGGGGGATGGACAACAGAGAAGTGGGTGAAGGGAGACGTCGGACAGGGCAAGATATGACAAAATAATAATTTATAAATTATCAAGGGCTCATGAGGGAGGGAGGAGTGAGGAGGGAGGGGAAACAATGAGGAGCTGATGCCAGGGGCTTAGGTGGATAGCAAATGTTTTGAGAACAATGAGGGCAATGAATGTACAAATGTGCTTTACACAATTGATGTATGTATGGATTGTGATAAGAGTTTTATGAGCCCCTAATAGAATGATTAAAAAAATAAATAAAATCATGTTGAAGCTAAATAAATAAATAAATAGAAATAAAAAATACCGCATGTGTTCATTGGCCATGTTGGCACAATAAATGTTAACTATCTCAACTTGGTTAACTTAGTTAACAGTAGCTCTATGGTTACTTCTAAAGAAGCTTACATGCCCCAGAAGTTCGGTAGCTCACTCCCACAAAGTGCCGATAAAGAGAACATCGGGGAGACTTTTTCTTCCATTACACTTTTCTCTACACATCACTTATTAAGCTACAAAGAATCAGACCCTGTGCTATATTTTACTCATTAGACAAATTTTTCTCCCCTCCTAGAAATGGGGGTTGAAGTATGCATCAGATGTAGGCGGCACAATGCCTACATTGGACCCAGGAGATGTTTACGATCCTATAAAAATGCTTTAACTTCTAACATTGGAAGAAAAAAATACACAATTCAGGAGGATCATATTTATCTTTATACCAGAAAAGTAATCAAATCATGTTTTGGATGTTTAAATGGAGGGAAGAACCCATGAAAGTCCTATCAGGATCTAGCCAGTAACCATTGGGCTGAGTACTATTGGTATACAATTTCTCCATGGGGTGAATGGAATCTGAGGTGTGCCTTGGCTAAGTCCGAGAACTGGAGAGTATGGGAACCCTGGGAGGCTTCAAGCTTCTCTGCGTGTGAGGCATCTGCCAGAGGTGGCTGTTTCTCCTGGAAGAAGACTTCAAGGATATTTAATACGGTCTTGAAATCCCCGCCCCCACTTTTTTGTGTGTGGCCTTCCATGTTTTTCAAAATCTTCCGTGTTAGAGGGAGCTAGCTATTCACAAGGCAAAATAGCTTGAATTAATGCATCTCTGAAACCTAGAGACAGGAATGGGGGCCTCTCTGCGGTAGCAGAAGGTTTAGTGGACAGAAATGTGTGCCTCACTGGAAAGACCAGTCTTTAAATATTTTAAGGGCTCTCATGTGGAAAAAGGATTAGACCGGTTTTGTTTTGCTCCTGAGAACAGAGCTGGGAAAGCTAGGATGGGCTTGCAGGGAGGTAGATTTTTAGCTCCTTGATATAGAGAATTACTGGAAATAATGAACTCTTTGTCAGTGTTGATTTATGCTAAATAAATCCAGAATAAGTCCGTCAGAGGAGAGGCGTTAGCCCGAGTCCCTAACAAAAAAGTTCAAGATGAGCTAGTGAGGGAGAGAATTACTACTTGGATAGGGAGTTGGGTGACAAGATAAATTCTTAGATCCCATTTAACACTAAGATTCTATCAGCAATTCAACAGTGGAGAGGGGCTGTGACCCTCTCTCTCTTAAGCACATACTTTCTATTGGGAGTTTACGTATCAGATCATCATTTTTGTACTCAAAAACTTTAACAGCTTATTAACCTACCTCCCCAGCCCTGCACTCCTCCCCTCCCCCATCCCTCCTGGAGCCTATTAGCTTCCCCTTAACCAAGTTAACACCTGTCTACACTCTAATCTGCTGTGTTTCCTTCCCTCTCTGCTTTCCCACCCCTGGTAGCCATTATAGTCTATTTCTTAGGGTATGAAAACCTTGATCTTTTCTAATAGTGATCGCATACAGTATTTGTCCTATTCTGATTGAATAACTGGGTGCAGCATAATGAATCTCGAGATCCATTGATGCCACAAGGTGTTTCACAATGCACAGCACCCCACTGTGCGTGTCGACCCAAGTTTATTTAGCCTTTCTTCCACTGGCAGGCATTTAGGCTGTTCCCGTCTCCTAGCTGTTGTCAACAGTGCTGCAAATGAACTTCGGTGCATCTGTTCCTGCTTCGTTTCTTATTTCTTTAGAGCAGTGGTTCTCAACCTCCCTAATGCCGGAGACTTTAATACAGTTCCTCATGTTGCCCCATGTGGTGGTGACCCCCAACCGTAAAATTATTTTCGTTGCTACTTCATCACTGTCATTTTGTTACTGTGATGAATCGGGAGACCTCTGTGAAAGGGTCATTCGACCCCCAAGGGTGTTGTGACGCACAGGTTGAGAACCGCTGGTTTAGGGTAACTAGAGAGTAGGACTGCTGCGCCTCACCCCAGTTAAACAAACACTTAAGGAACCTTCTTTTATTCCATTGGTTAGGAACATTAATGAATATAATCATGTACCAAGGGCTACGTTTTAGCAGCCATTACCATTTAATTTGCCTATCATCTTTGATTGATCATTTCTACGTTTAAGAATCTATCTTACAAAATAGCTAACCATTGCATTCATTCCAACTCCGAGCAACCCCGTGTGTGTCAGAGTGAAAGTGGGCTCCTTAGGGTTTCAGTGACTCATTTTTTTCAGAAATCGATCTCTAGGTCCTTCTTCCAATGTACAATGTGCAAACATATTTGTTCAATGATACTCAACATAGTATGCTTGTGATCTGGTAAAATACGACAGGCCTGCCTGTCAGCTTGTCATACTTTGGTGGCTTGTGTGTTGCTGTCATCCTGGAAGCTACCTCACTGGTACTTCAAATACCAGGCTCACCCAAAATGATCAGGTTTCGTCGGAGCTTCCAGATTAAGAATAGACCCGTGAAGGAATAGGCTGTCCCCTTCTGAAAACTGAAAACCTCATTGAGAGTACTGAAACCCTGTCAGATACTGAAAACCCAAGGAGTAGAGCAGAACATTGTCAGAGATGGTGCTGGATGATGCGCCCCTGCTCAGGTGAGAAGGCACTCAAATGATGACTGAGAAAAGGCTGCCTTCTCAGAGTCGATCATAAGGGCGTAGATGGAGTCAAGCCTGTAGGTGTGAAGGGTTTGGGATCCTCATTTGCTGATGAGGCTGCAGGTACCAAGGAATGATTGGATCTTTGAGTGTCTAAAGTATGCATCTAGGAGATTTGGAAATTGTCACACATGAAATGGAACACACAAAGATCGACATTCTAGCTGTAGTGAACTGACATGGACCAACACTGGGCAGTTTGAATCAGAAAATCACATGGTTCACTATGGCTGGAATGACAGGTTCTAAAGAAATGGTACCCCATTCATCATCAAAAAGGACATTTCAAGATCTATCTTGTCTGTGATAGGATAATATTGATCCACCTACAAGGAGTTCCAGTCAATACAACTATGATTCAAATGTATGCACCAATCACTAAGGCTCACTCACTGCCATTGAGTTGACACCAAGTGATCGTGAATGACCCCGTAGGAGACAGTGGAAGATTTTCTAAGACTGTAAATCTTGATGGGAGTAAAACGCCCTGTCTTCCTCCCCTAGAGTGAATGGTGCTTTAGAATTGACGACCTTGCAGATCTAAGCCCAGTTCTTAGCCACTACTCCACCAGGGCTCCCTCATTAAAGCTAGTGAAGCAGAAAGTGAAGAATTCTACCGACCTCTTCAATCTGAACTTAATCAAACATGCGATCCAGGTGCATTGATAATTATTGGTGATTGGAATGTAAACGTTGGAAACAAAGAACTGTAGTTGGAAAATATGGCCTTCGTGACAGAAATGAAGCTGGAGAATTCGTGATTGAATTTTGCAAGACCACTAGTCTCTTTATTGAAAACACCTTTTTCCACACAACAGCACGTGGGCTTTTCCAGATGGAATACACAAATCAAATCGACGCCATCTCTAGGAAGAGACGATGGAGAAGCTCAATATCTGCAGCTAAAACCAGGCCAGGGGCTGACTTGGAACAGACCATCCAAAGTCCACGACAGCCAAATACCTGAACTTGAGTCCGTTCCACCTGAATTTGAGAACATCTCAAGAACAGACTTGATGCCTCGAACATCAATGGCAGAAAATCTGATGAGCTGTGGGAGGACGTCAAGAACATCATTCACTGGTCCCACTTCCTTTCCCCCGCCTCCCCCTCTCCCATGTCCCCCCGGAACCATCGGTCCTGTTGTTTTCTCCTCCAGACTGTCCGTCCAGCCCATCTTATCTAGATAGAGCTGCATAGCTAATAATATGCACAAAACACAAGGCATAGCAAGACAAAGCAACAAAAGAGAACACAACGACAACAAAAAACCAATGACCCAGAGAAGAATAAATTAATTAAAAAAGAAAAAGGAAAAAAAACCCTGTAAATAGATCAAGGTCTGATTTTTTACCTCTAGGCATGTCCTCCAGTCAGGTCCGATGGGGTGCCATGCTCTGGCCCCAGAGTTTATCCTTTGTACTC
>NW_022103901.1:28297402-28303864 GCF_000313985.2 Echinops telfairi
AAGGACTTACCGGCTACATCCTCAGTCGCTGAGGTTTGCTTGGAGTTATAAGGATGGTACAAGGGGCGGCACCCGAGACCTCGGGCCCTTCATGTATTAGGATGTTCAACCAGCACGACTCTTGGACTTCCTCTTTGCCCCTCTGGGAATGAGGGGCAGCCCTGTGCCCAATGGCCTTTTTGCCCATACTTGGTTGGCAACCAGCACTCAACCTTCCCGTTGGAAATGCCCTGTCTTACTGCATTAGCCACGCTCCTTGTTACCTTCCGTGGTGCCCAGAGTGGCCACTGGAGCTTGAGCCACGGCTGCAGTAGCCATTCATTTGACCGTTTGGCTGTCCTGCCAAGTTACCTCCACGTCCTAATTGTGCGACTCCCCGGCTAACTCCCGCACACGATGAGAATAGCTCATGTTTTTGACATGTTGTGTGACTATCAGGAGCAGATTGGTTCATTAAATGAATGGTTAAGACTATTCAGGCCTTATTGGAAGCACTACCCATGTTCATGTGTGTGTGTCAGTTTGGGTTCTAGAGAAATAAATCCAGTGACACTTGTATGTGTTATATATAGGAAGAGATGTGTAGCCAGGAATGGCTTCCAGAGAGGTCAAAAGAGGTAAGTCCAGTCCAGTTCAAGTCAGGCTTGCCCTGACACATGGAAGCTGAGGAATCGAAGACAGGATGGCAAAGCAGACCACCAGGGGGACAGGCTGGTGGATGCAGAGGTCCAAAGTTGGCCACTATCTGGACTCTGCTGGTGGCTCTAGGGATCAGCAGGAAACACAGCAGATTGAGGGATCAGACACAAGATCCAACTCCTGCAGAAGGCAAAGAGCCAGAGAGGATTAGACTCTCCTAACTCACTCGTTTTCTCTCTCTCTCTCTTTCTCTCTCTCTCTCATACAGAAAGGCTGAGGACTCCAAGGAGGTGTCATCAGGCTGCCATGTAATTGGTAGATTGAGCCCTGCCCCTCCTCTTAGACAGGAGTGTGTCCTTGATGTAATCCCTAACCACCCCATATACTTCCTAATAACCTCTTCCTACCTACTTCTAAAGGCTGCCACATCCTCATTCTCCCCTGCTCTAACTCAGCTAGCTTACACAAACAAACAGGCTTCCACTGAATGGTTTTTTAACACCATTTAAACGTAAGAGCATATGGTCTGGCCAGTGTTCCCTGCTACTGTTTGGTCATCCCAGTCTCGGTCCAAGAGAGGAATCGCTGCGGTGCCCAAAGAGAGAGCTGGTTGGTGAGCATGTAGCTGGTCTCCATACACTTGAGCAGTGGTCCAGATAGGATCTGTCTCATCTGGTTTGCAGCTATGAGAAAGGATAACTAAACAATCTTTCCAGGTTCATTGAAAAAGCTTAGTCAAATGGTCTAACTGTTCTGGAAACTGCTCAGGACTCTGGGGAAAAGTTTCCTAATGTGTCCTTAGCAGAGGTGAGGTCGTTAAGAGAAAAGGGTCCTTGAACTCTCATGATACCACTCCCGGCTGAAGTGGGGGTCCCCTGCCATGCTAAGATTGCAGGTTTCAAAGTCTGTGAGGGAGGAGGTACTGTGGGACAGGTGATTGCTAATGCACTACTAAGCACCAATATGCTGAGCTTTATAGATCAAGTATTAACTCCTTCAACAGGAGGGAGCTCCTGATCAGTGCCCTGTCCCAGTAGGTACTTCTGCACACATTGCAGATGATTTCTTAAGTACCTAAAGGCTTGGCTATAAGGGACCTCAGACCATTTCTCTTCCCTTCTGCAATATAGGTCTAACTGAAGGATGGTAATATAATTTAGGCTTCCATGACCAGGCTGCTCTTCCTGGTCTCCCAGAAGATACTCATTGTTTAGGAGAACTGCAGTTTCTTCTGGTGTGGGCTGTCAAAGTCAAGGGACTTCCGGTTCTGCAGTAGGCATTCCTGAGGCAGTTGATTGCCATTGTGGGAATTGACTCCTCCTGGCCCATGGCTCCTGGTTAAATACACAAAAGAGGGAAAGAAAGGGGAGGAGGAGGGAGATTGAGAGCTCTCTTGGCCAGGAATCCCCTGGCCAGGGAGTAAAAATATCCAAGGAGAGAGGTGCAGAGGGTCCCCTGTCCCCACCCTGGGAGTTTTCAGTGGTGGCCTGCATCATGACACACTGTGGGAACCTAGTAGATATTCTCCCATTGAGAGGGTCCATGCAGCTATCCCTTGTCAACCCTGCTCTTTAGATCCTGAATCCTGTCTCGTGGAGCCATGGCCAATGATGAGTCTGCCGGGACTGTGGGTAGTATTAAATAAAAAATTAACGACGCTGAGGGAGGGTGAGGGAACCAGCCCCCACCCGCTGCTAGAACTCACTGGTTCAGTAATACTACTTCTGGGTTCAGTAATGCACAATTGTACGGTTGAGATATATAAGCATTATATTAAAGTCATCGAGAGCATGAGAGATAATACAATAATACAGTCAGGCATGATACATAGCAACATTGCTCACCTCAGCCCAGCTTGGTGGTCCACGTGGAGAGAGGGGGAAGGAAAGGAGGGGAAGGGAACAAGAGAGAGGGGAGTGACCAGGGAGTGAGCGGCAAGGAGCTCAGGGTCAGAGTGAGTCAGAGAGCGAAGTTCTGCTGACTCACACCTATATACCTTTTGGGGGCAATCCAGCCCACTAATTACAGGTAAAGACATACGTCACAGGAAGGGGCTGCACTATAGGTTACACAGCAATGAGTGGGTGGTCTAGGGGTTGGTCTCTGGGTCTCCATAGGAATATTATCAGTAGGGTGCAAACCCCACCTAGAGGAACCAAGCTAATGGTCCCAAAGCTTCAAAGAGAAGTAGGCCATTGTCCCCAGCAGCAGGGAGCAGGCCCAGCCCTGCTGTGGGATGAGACAGCAGTCTGGCAGCAAGTGTCTGACTTCTCCCCACAACTGTGGTGTATTTCCTTACTACACACATCGCTCAACACACTACACACGCAAGACATGGAGCGATCTAAGTGGTAAGATGACCTCAAACCATAAGGCTTTCAAAAGGGAAAAGGTTACCATGGAATTCAAGGTAGGCAGTCTTGACCAGTGAAGGCAGCCAAGAAGTAATGCTGGACTGTCATATTTCTCAAAATAAAAGGTCAGGGGGTTTGTTCTGCCCCCAAGAGTCTGTGGGTAAGAGCAAAGATGTCTTCCAAGAGCAGCAAGGTCCTGCAGGAAGGGACAAAGGATTCTCCCCCAAAGGCCTGGGAGGCAAATAGGACGTGACAGGGAGGCTTCCCCAATCTGTTAGAAAGAAAGCCCAAAAAGGGCCCCCAAACAGGACAACAAAGAAAAGGCCAAAGTCTCATAGAGTTAAAAGCAAACATCCATGCGATGTCATATCTGTTGGATGTCACAATCAAAGGTGGGGAGATTTCCAAGGGTCTCAGGGTTTTGTCCCTGGGTTTTCACCCCAAAGATGTCCTTCATGATGTCCCTGGCCTCTTGTTCCACCTTCTCCAAAGAACTGTAAGGTCAGCAGCCTAAATGCAATCGCCGCACCGAGGTGTGGCGCCAAAGCCACGTTGCACTCAGGCAAACATTCGTTCAAAACCAAAGTGCTTTCCCCCAAAGAGGAACAGGTCATTCTCCCCAGGATAGAGAAGACATGGTGCTATGGCAAAGCTAGGGTTTTTATTTCATTTGAGCAAATGTATGTCAACTAAGGGGAGTGCGGCCGGCAGATAAGATCCAGGGTGCCTGTCACCCATTCAGCCAAAGACAGAGACCAGGTTGATTCGAGAAACTAAGTATATTCCTGAAAGTGCTTGACAGACGCAAACAGTGGGGCTCGTTGCCACCCAAACAGTTTCAGAGATGCAGTGAAAACCAAGCAAGTTATATACCCTAAACTCTGTGGCAAATTGAAGGAATGTTCGACAGATTTGTTACAATGAACCAAGGTCTCCGAGCAATGGGACTAAGGAGGCATCCTTGGCCTGTTACTCTCAAAGTCTCAGGCTTCCTTGCTTATCTAAATGGCCTTGTTAGCCCAGAAAGTTTTGTTTACCCAAAATTGCTGAACTAGAACATCCTTACTGAATATGTTTCAAAGGATTTCTTTTTACTTTTTACTGCACGGTGAGGGAGGCTGTTACATTTTAGGTTTAGCAAACTAAGTCATAACAGAATGGATCCTAAACTATGTCACATTCCCAGTATTTGATTAACAGTGGGCTAGCCCTTAGGCCCCCCACCCCATCCCACCCCCCAAAAAATCAGGAGGAACAGTTCATATTTTTCAGGGAACAGAAGGAGAATTCTTGGAATTAGGGTGTGTCTCCTTTTATGCCATTATTTGGTCTTATATCTGTCATGGCTCTGGGGGGGTGCGGGGGGCTTGATTTAGTATGTTAATGAAGCAAAAGGCATCTCTAGGTCACGAGGGACCTCTTACTATGCATGACCCAATTTGAGAAAGCCCTTCACCCCAGAGTTTCCTGCTCTGGTTTTAGCTCATTTTCCTTAATTGGTGAGACCCTATGGACAGTTATTTCTGGAGAAGGCATCTGGCCAGGAATTTCCCTGCTTTGATCCTAACAGGTATAGTAGGGAATTTCCTTAACCTGGACATGCATGAAAAAAACATCCAAATTCAAACCAAACATGTTGTTATTGATGGTGGGGGCAGAGAGAGGCTCAGAGGAGTGAAGTTGGCCTTGCAAAGGTATTCAACTGTGTAGACTATAATAAGCTATGGATAACCCTGAGAAGAATGGGAATTCCAAAACACTCATTATGCGCATGTGGAAGCTGCACATGGATTAAGAGGCAGTTGTGACAACAGAACAAGGGGATGCTGCATGATTTAAAATCAGGAAAGGTGTGCATCGGGGTTGTATCCTCTCATCACACTTATTCAATCTGTATGCTGAACAAATCATCAGAGTAGCTGGGTGAAATGAAGGAGAGTGTGGCATCAGGATTGAAGGAAAGCCTATTAACAACCTGCAATTTGCAGGTGACACAACCTTGCTTGTGGGGAGGACTTGAAGTACTTGCTGATGAAGAACAAGGATTGCAGCCTTCAGGATGGATGACAACTCAGTATAAGGCAAATCAAAATCCTCACAAGTGGATTCCCATGAGAGGTGACAACATAGTAAACTGAGAAAAAAGAAAAGGACGTTGTCAAGGATTTTATCTTGCTAGGATCCACAAGGCATACAACGCTCATGGAAACAGCAGTCACGAGATCAAAAGATGAACTGCATTCAGTAAATCGGTTGCATAGACCTCTTTAGAGTACTGAAGAGCGAGGATGTTACTTTGAGGACTAAGGTGCTCCTCACCCCAGTTGCCGCGTACGCATATGAGAGTTGGACACTGAGTGGGAAAGACTGAAGAAGAAGGGATGCATTTGAATTGTGGTGCTGGAGAAGAATATTGACTGTATCCCGGACTGCTAAAAGGATAAACTGGTCTCTCTTGGAAGAAAGGTGGCCAGAGTGCTCCTTAGAGGCAAGGATGGGAAGACGTCATCTTACACACTTTGGGCATGTGTCTGGAGAGACCAGTCCCTGGAAAATGACATCCTGCTTGGTAAAGTGGAGGGGCAGCAAAAAGGGAAAGCCCCTCAAGGAGATGGGCTGAGGCCATGGCGTCCACAGTGGGCTCAGGCATGGGAACTGTTGTGAGGATGGTGGCAGGGTACAGCGTTCACTCTGCTGGGAATGAACAGCGTTCATTCTGTTCAGGTTGTTCTGGGTCAGAAAACGTTTCACGTAGTGCCGGCGTAGGGATGAGTATCTTATTCAGATTTTAATTTTCATGTAGGCGAAGGTTTACAAAGCAGATCATCCGTTTTATATTGAACAATTGATGTATGTGGGATACAAAAAGGCTTTCCCCCGGGTTGTCTCCTCCAAATATATGTCAGACCTAGGACACTGCTGGAAACACGTGGTAAATGATTGTAGCGCACTTGGGAGCGAGCTGCTTAGAAGCTATCTCCCTGAAGGCATCAACCAACCAGGGCAATCAGACTGGTCCATCATGGGTGGGGCTCACTCCCTGCTGATAAGGATATGGGATTGCAGTCCTGAAGGAGAGCTCAGAGCAAGTCAAACCAGCTCAGGGGCGACTAAGGTAAGGCTGCCATCTTGAATCTTGACACATGTGTACCCCTAATCCCTCCTCTTCCTATTGCATGTATGCCCCTAGATGTCCCCCTCCCATTTCTGTATTGCCTATGGTACAACCCCTTCCTATGAATATGTGGCTACCCGTAATCAGGGGGACTTGTGTTTGCACACCCGTAAGTACATATATGTCTTGGTTAAAAATACAGTGAACCCTTGTTTATCGCGGTTAATCAATTCTAGACCCTACCGTGATAAATAAAATTCCGCGAAGTAGGATTCCTTATTTGTAAATCAAATATTTTCGTAGTTAGAGCATAGAGGACATGAAAAAACACCCTTTAGTCACCATTACACTCAT
>NW_022103901.1:28305755-28312753 GCF_000313985.2 Echinops telfairi
CATCTGATACGTAGCTCCGATACATAGCGATGCAGACAGAAGCGTGTACAGTATGAGCCAATCAGTGGCAGTAATGACAGAGCATGCGCTGTTGCACAAAAACCGCGAAAGAGTGAAGCCACAGAAGTCGAAGTGCGAAGTGGCGAGGGTTCACTGTAAATCTCCCTCCCTCCCTTTCTTCTTCCCTCCTTCCCCCTCCACACCCGCCCCGCTCTCTGCCCAGACCTGGCTGCTGAGATCATCCAGGAGGTGAGCATGCGACTATGAAATGTGCCTGACTCCTTTATTTTATCTTCTCTCCTACCTCTCCTACTCTCTGTGACTGTACTATGATCTTTATATATTATCGCTGTACAATTGTGGCTACAAACCCGATGTTGTCAGGGGCTGGCTACTCTGACAGACGCACATTTTGTTTCAGCTCCTGCGTTTCAATCCATTCAGCACACCGTCCTGTGTTCCATTTCCTCCCAGTGTTTTCTGTGTCCACCCTTTTTGTCCATTGCTCTGTCATTGGGTAAGTACTGCCTTTTTGATCTTAAATGGTTGACTATTCTAACAAAGCATGGAGGTGGGGGTTCCAGACCTGAAGGGTGACATGGGGCCATAGTTGTAGGCGTCCCACTAGTCTTTATGTGACCAATACGCCTGGCCTCTTATAATTTTGAGCTCTGTTTCACATTTTAATCCCTCTCCACCCAGAACCTTCCAATGCGATCGCAGTTGGTAGCGGGAGCTGGGCACCATTTATTTCTTCTGGTCTCAATTCTAGTCTTAGGGTTTGCACAGTCCATTAATCCATTGGACCAATTATTTCTGTATGTCTTCCCATTTTCCACACTCTTCCTTCCTCTGGATGGGTAGAGACCAATAGTGGCACCTCAGACCGGTGCTCACAAGCTTTTAAGACCCCAGCCACTACTCACCACCCTAGGATGTAGAACACTGTCTTTGTGGACTGACCTTGGTGTACCCCAAGACTATGTCCTGAGCCCCTGGGCCCAGCCAGAGGAACTAGTCCTTTAAAAACAACAGTCAGTCCTGCTCTTGTGCATTTCTGGGCCAATGGCTCCTACAGCTGGCTGCCCTGAGGCACCTTGGAAGAAAGGCCTGAAGGCATGTACTTCCCCCAGCTCAGCCTCAAAGTGGTTTACAGAGCCCAGCTACTCTGACACACAAGGACTCGCCATGAGTCAGATGGACTGGTTAGCAACTGGAATGTTTTTCTTCTTGTTCTTATGCTTGTGGGCTGTGCAACTAAAATGCAGTATTGCAAAGGAAGACTGTAGTCTTGTGAATGCAGCCTGTAGCTGTATTCTCGCTTACGACACCTCTGGGATTCAGATCGCTCTGGACTGGCAGTTTGGGCTCGGCTGTCACCGGCTCGACAGCTGCGCACGGCTGATGCAGAGACACGTCCTCTAGTCAAAGGTTGTCTCAACTTGTCTGACGAGGAGATGGCATTTCTGTAAGGCAACGGTCTCCAAGTTGTACAATTCCACCTGTGAGCTTCCGTGGCTCTCCTTCACAGTCTCTCACAGCAGCTCCTAAGGAAAGCAGGCCGACGGGGATGAGAGCAGCAACATCTAGGAACAGGACGTTTCCCTTCTGTGGATTCAAGATGTCCAGCTGTGTGCCCTGGTGTGGCCTCAAACATCAGAACGACTGTGGGGACGGGACAGGGCCGGGCAGTGTCTCCTGCGGTTGTGCCCAGGTCACTATGAGTCAGAACTGACTTGAAGGCCCCTAACAACATTCCTCTGGCAGAACACATTTCTCTTCAGAGTTACCTCCAGAATCCCTTAATCCTAGTCCTTGGGATAAATAAGACATCCAATGAGACTACCGCTCATTCCTCTTAAAATAACCTGTTGAAAGTAGCACAAGAATGCCATTGGACTTGGGAGGATTCATTTTACTTCCTCCAAAGGACTGACGTTAATAATTCTCCTGCCCCCACCCTCTGCTTCCACTTGACAACTTTCCACCTGTCAATGTATAAATGGGGAGGAGCATGGAGAAGGGAGCTTCATAACGTGTGTGGGGGAATCCATGATCTTTTCCTTCTATTTTTCCCATTATCTGAGGTCCCCTCATATAGGCCACCGTCCAGAAATTAGGACAGCCTCCTCCAACCCTCCTGTAAGATTTCCTGTTCTCTGTCACCATCTAGAGGAAAGGGCAGGAAAGGGTTCACCCACAGCTGGGTTTGCCTCCCAACCACCATTCAGAATGGAATTGTTACTGCGAGTGTCCGTGTCTTTACCTGTGGGAAAGTTGCGATCCGAAAAACTGTAGTCGTTCGACAGATGTTAATGTTATCAATAGGATAGACAAGGTTTCTGTTATGCAAGCAGCTCATTGTGGGCACCAGATATGAAGCAAAGAGTTGCAGCCCGGCATAGGCAGCACTGCTGTGGTGATACAGATGGGCAGGGAATTCAGGGGAATTTTGACACATGGCTGTGCCCTTCATGTGCTTCATGCTTACTCTCAGGTGCAGTGCAGGAAGCATCCTTGGCTCTGGAATTGCAGTCTGTTGCATTAACCCCAGAATCTGGGAAGTCCAACAGGTAGGGGACCAGAAGCAATGGCTCTCCTTAGTCATGAGGCTAGAATTACAGGTTCTCTGGGAAGGAGAGGGGAGGCCAACACACAGGTTTACAGTATTAGTGTGAGCTCTTGGGGTCAACCTATGGAAGAGGAAGAGGAAGAAAAGAGGCCAGGTTGTTCTGCTGTTCCAACAAAGGCCTCAGCCTACCCCAGTAGGAACTTCTGAAGTTGAGTTGATCCTATAGAATTGCCCCAAGTTAGGGGGAGAGGACCAGATCATTATACCGCAGAAGGACAGGCACTAGTCCTAGTGATGTAGTAATTATACATTGGGCCGCTAACTTGAAAGTCAGCAGTTCGAAACCATCAGGCAGTTCCACTCTGTCCTGGTTATGAGTTGGAGTCCGCTTAACGGCACTGAGTTTTGGGTCTGAGGAATCCTGATGGCACAGTGGTTATGCATTCAGCTGCTAACTGCAAGGCCAGCAGTTCACAACCACCAGTGGCTCCTTGGGAGAAAGATGAGGTTTTCTCCTGCTCTAGGAAACCCACAGGGCAGTTCTACTCTGTTCCAAAGGGTCACCGTGAGTTGGAATCAAGTCGATGGCAGTGAGTTTATTTTTGTTGTTGTTTATAGACTAACCATTGGATGAGGGAAGCCCCTAGGAAAGAGACATGACCTTGGGTGGGCAGCGCTCTTCAGCAGCTGAGGAAGTAGGTCTTTTTTTTTTTATCATTTTATTAGGGGCTCATACAACTCTTATCACAATCCATACACACATCAATTGTGTAAAGTGCATTTGTACATTCATTGTCCTCATTCTCAAAACATTTCCTCTCCACTTAAGCCCCCCGGCATTAGGTCCTCATTTTTCCCCTCCCTCCCTGCTCCTCCCTCCCTCATGAGCCCTTGATAGTTTATAAATGATTATTTTGTCATATCTTGCCCTGTTCGACGTCTTCCTTCACCCACTTTTCTGTTGTCCGTCCCCCAGGGAGGAGGTCACATATAGTTCCTTGTAACCGGTTCCCTCTTTCCTACCCACCCTCCCTCCACCCTCCCTGTTTCGTCACTCACACCACTGGTCCTGTAGGGCTCATCGCCCTGGGTTCCCTGGATTTTCAGTGAGGAAGTAGGTCTTCTGGGCCTCTATAGGGAAGGTCGGTTGTAAAGGGCACATCTCGCCTTGGGTGTCTCCCCTTATCTCTACAGTATAACATTTCCTTTTCTTAGTCCTTCTGCCCCAAGGACTTAGGAATAAACAACCAGAGAAACAAAAGAGAAAACAAAGAAAACTACAAGAAACCCCAAACAACAAGTGCAACAGGGTACACTTCCATTTTCTTACATAAATGGAAGAATGTTCCATATTCATGGTTAGGAAGACTTAATATACTGAAAATGTCAATATTACCAAAAGCAATCTGTAAATATAACACAATTTTGTTCCAAATCCCACCACGATTCATCCAAGAAATGGGAAAAATAATCATTAGCTTTATATGGAAAAGAAAAAAAAAACCAGGATAAGCAAAACACAATTTAAAAAACAAAGTAGGGGCCCTCTCACTTTCCTGGTTTCAAAGCCTATTACACAGCCACAGTAATCAAAAGAGCTTGGTATTGATACAACAATAGATATGTAGATGAATTGATTAAAACAGAGATCCTAGATGTAAAATAAAGTGCCTACAGACACCTGATATTTTAAAATATTGTTGTTTTTTTCATTTTATTTATTATTATTTTATTGGGAGCTCTGACAAATAGCATAACATTCCACAGGTCAATCACATCAAGCACTGTTGTACAATTGCTACTACAATCAGTTTAAAACATTTTCTTTCTCCTTGAACTCTTAGATATAAAGCTCCCTTTTATCCCCTCCCTCCCCCACCATACCCACCAGGAACCCTTATTCCTTTTTTTCTATAATAGTTTTTTTTTGTGCCATATCTTACACATACAATGTATCCATTCACATACAATTCTGTTGTCAATCCCATCGAGTAGGGTTATACAGCCATCACTGGTATCAGCTCCCCCTTCCCGCCCACCTGATTGTTGATAAAGGACTACAACATATTAAATGGAGAAGAGATAGTAGTTTCAACAAATGGTGCTGGAAAAATTGGATCTCCACCTGCAAGAGAATGAAACAGGACCCAATTCTCACATCATATAAACAAAGAAATCAAGATAGATTAAAAACTCACATATAAACTGTTGAACTATAGAGATTATCAATGAAAAAAACAAGGACAAACTTAAGGGCCCTAATACAAGGCATAAACACAACCAAAGATAATTTAAAAACCCCTCACTACAAAAGACAAACAAGAGGACTGGGACCTCCTAAAAATACAATTATGTCTGTAAAAGACTTCATCAAAAGACTGTAAAGAGAAGATAAAAACTCCTAAATTCAAAGTCCATATAGTTTATGAATAACAATATATCCCATCTGAGACGATCAGGTGCAATTACCCTGCTTCACTGGCACACCCAAGAAACAAACAGACATTACATGATTTCCATTGGAGGACATTCTGTAAAAGGCAAACTATAGGAACAGAAAATAAACCAGTGGATGCATTAAGTCTCTCGGAGTCATTTTTCTGGGGCTGGTCTCTCCTGACAGCCTGTCCAAAGTACGTGAGACAAAGCTTTGCCATCCTTGACTCTAAATATAGCATTCAGGGTGCACTTCTTCCGAGAAAGATTTGTTTATCTCTTTCATAGTCTGTGGAACTTTCAATAGCCTTTGCCAGCACTGTAATTTTTCTTGTCTTCCTTATTGAATGCCCAACTTTCACATGCAATAACGCAATTAAACGCACATGGCTTGGGTGAGGCTCGCTGTAGTCCTTAAAGTAACATCTTGCTTTTCAGCACTTTAAGGAGGTCTTGTTCAACAGACTTACCTAATGCAATGTGCCGTTTGATTTCTTGGCTGCTGCTTCTGGGAGCTTTGCTTGTAGATCCGAACAACATGAAATCCTTAACAACTTCCATCTTTCCTCAATTTATCATGATGTTACTTCTTGATCCCGTGGTGACGGGTTTGGTCTTCTTGACATCGAGTAATATGTACCAAAGGCTGCAATCGTTTATCTTTATCAGCAAGGGTTTCAAGTCCTCCTCACTTTCAGCAAGCAAGGTTACGTCATCTGCATATTGCAGGTTGTTAGGAAGCCTTTCTCCAATGCAAATGCCATGTTCTTTTTCATATAATGCAGCTTCTCTGATTATTTGCTCAGCATACAGATTGAATAATATATGTGGGGAGGGGATACAACCCTGATGCACATCTTTCTTGATTTTAAACCCTTAGCCCATTCCTTGATCCATGTTCAAGTTTTGCATGAGCACAGTGAAATGTTCTGGAATTCACATTCGCCTCAAGGCTATCCATAGTTTGTTATGATCCACACAGTCTAATGCCCTTGATTAGTCAATAAAACACAAGTCAACATCTTTCTGGTAGTCTCCACTTTGAGTCAAGATGCATCTGACATCAGCAATGATATCCCGTGTTCCACATCCTCATCTGAATCTGGCCTGAACCTCTGGCAGTTCCCTATTAATGTACTGCTTTAATTGTCCTTGGATGATCTGGAACAAACAAAAACAAACCCTTGTGTGATAGCCATGATCTTGTTCTATGATTTGAGCATGCGGTTGTGTCCTTTCTTTGGAATGGGTACCAATATGGATCTCTTCCAGTCAGTCAGTTGGCCAAGTAGCTGTCTTGTGAATGTCTTAGCATGGATGAATGAATGCTTTCCGTGTTTCATCAGCTTTCATTCCTGGAGCCTCCTTTTGGGCTAATGTCTTCAGTACAGCTTGGACTTCTTCCTTCAGCTCCCTTGGTTCTTGCTCATATGCTGCCTCCTGACATGGTGGACCGTTGACTCGTTCTTTTTGGTACAGTGGCTGTGGATTCTTTCCACCTTCTTTTGGCGCTTCCTGTATCATTCAATAGAATCTTTCAATATTGCAACTCAAGGCTTGAAATGTTTCTTCAGTTCTTTCCGTTTAAGATCTCAGGCAATCTTAAATTGAGTGTGTGCGGTTTTGGGGTTTTTTTTGGCTTTCTAACTCTAGGTCTTTTCATATTTCATTATAATATGGAGATGCCCTTTGAAATTCTCTAATTGACTCTTTGACGTCATCATTTCTCCCATTTGCTGTAGCTGCTCTATAGTTAAGAGGAAGTTTCAGGATCTCTTCTGACATCTGCTTTATCTTTTCTTTCTTTTTAATGACGTTTTGCTCTCTTCATGAATGATGTTCTCGATGTCCTCCCACAGTTCATCAGGTCTTCTGTCAAATCTGTTCTTGAGATGTTCTCAAAATTCAGGTGGAATAGACTCAACGTTGTACAGTATTTTCCCTTTTTCGTTTAATAAATTGGGTAATACGAGTGTAATGGTGACTAAAG
>NW_022103901.1:28313591-28335175 GCF_000313985.2 Echinops telfairi
TGGTGCATACATTTGAATAATAGTTGTATTGATCTGATTTCCTTAAAGGTAGATAGGTATAATTCTATTACAGACAGCATTGCACTTCAAGATTGATTTTGAAATGTCCTTTCTGACAATGAATGCATTCCTCTGGATTGTATCATTCCTGGTGAGGTAAATCATATGATTTTCTCATTCAAAATGGCCAATGCCAGTCCATTTCAGTTCTTGTGCCTAGAATATCAATCTTTATGAATTCCACTTCACTTTGATGACTTCCAATGTTCCTGGGTTCATACTTTGGACCTTCTAAATTCCTGTCATCAGCATATTTTTTCAGTTGTTTCTTCTTACCTTGAGTCAAGCCCCACCAGCAAATGGAGACCCAGAAGGCTCCATTCTGACAGGCTTTCCTTCCCTCGTGTCGCCCTCGTAGACGCCCCTTAGAGAAAGCAGCCCCTCGCCAGTCACAGTTTGAGTGCCCTGGGACCTGATGGGTCCTCCCTCTGACACTATCTCCAATAATGTTCTACTTCCACTTGTTAGACCTTCAGGATCTGACAATGGTCACAGCTACGCGCCAGGTTTCCAGTACTACTTCCTCTGAACTGGGCGGCCGATTCCTTCTTTGTTGTCTGTTCTTGGCTCCACTGAAATCTGTTCACTCTGCTAGCATTTGAAGTACCAGTGACATAGATTCCAGCATCACAGCAACCCACAAGCCACCACAGTACAACAGACAGACAGATAAGGGGTGAATTTTGCCCATAGGCTCGTTCAATATTGCAACTCGAGGCCTGTTTTTATTTTTCTTTCATTATTTCAATATAAGATCTGCTGATTGTGTTCTTCCTTTTTGGTTTTCTAACTCTAGGATTTTGCACATTTGTTTATAATATTTTACTCTGTCTTCTGGAGCCACCCTTAGGAATGCTCTGTTCAGCTCTTTGGCTTCATCGTTTATTCCCCGGGCCTTAGCTACTCTACGACTGAATGCAACACGGTTCTTTGGGATTGTGTCATCCCTGACATAGTAAGCTGTGTTAGTCGGTGTTGACTAGAGAAACAAATCCAGAGACACGCATATATGTGTAAGAGAGAGCTTTATAACCAAGAGTAATTGTATATTGAGAAAACATCCCAGCCCAGTCCAGATCAAGTCCACAAGTCTGATATTAGCCCATATTTCTGATACTAGTCCATAAATTCTTCTCAGATTCATGCACCTGTAGGGATGCCGTATACAGGAAGATCATGGGTTGGTGGGTGGAAAGTCTTGTGGATCCAGTGGTGGTAGAAGCCTCTCCACATGGCTCCTCTAGCTCCAGAGTGTGTCTCCTCAACAGGAAGGTGACATACAGAGAGAAGGAGCTCTTCCAAGTCTCCCTGTGGCTTTTCAATGGGAAGACAAAGACAGAGAGAGAGTGCGTGTCCCACCTCCAGGGAGAAAGAGAAGAAGTTCCCAGAATCCTCATGATAAGACCACGCCCACAAGGAGGCATCATCAGGCTGTGACCTGATAAGCTAGACTCTATCCCTACTGACAGGAAATTACGCAACTATCACATAAGTCGCATGATTTTCTGATGAAAAATGGCCAATACCAGTCCATTTAGGATCACTAATGCCTAGAAAGTCTATCTTTATGCGTTCCATTTCATTTTTTATAACTTTTCATTTGCCTAGATTCATACTTTGTGCAAAGTTCTGATTATTAGTATACATTTGCAAGTGTTGCTGTTTTTTTCCTCATTTTGAGTCTTTCTCCATCAGCACATGAAGGTCGTGAAGGCTTTACTCCTGAATGTTGCACTCCATCCATATCAGTATGGTCAATGACAAGTTGAAAAGGCAGCTCGTTCTTAGTCCTAGTTTGAATGACTGCTGACCTAAGGGTTCATCTTCTGACACTCTCTCTGACAAAGTTCTGCCTCCATTCATCAGGCTGCAGTATCCGACATGGTTTCGATGCTATGCATTTGGTTCTCTGCGGACATTTCCACCAAAGTGGACGGCTGATCCTTCTTCATCTGTTCTCAGTCTGGACGCGCCAGTGAAACCTCTTCACCTGGGTGACCCTGCAGCTATTTGAAATACCAGTGACATCACTGCCAGTGTCACAGCCACCCACAAGCCCCACAGTTCAACAAACTGAGAGGCAAGTAGTGGGTGTTGCATAGAGCCTTTGGCTCTTAACTGGGAGCAGGTTTGCATTCATGTTTTGCAATGCCCGTTGACAGTTTCAAGGAGCTCTGGCGATGCTATTGATAGACCTTGGGCTGGTAACCACCAAGTTGGAGGTTCAAACCCACAAGCAACTCCTCAGAAGAAAGATCCTGCCCTGTAAAGTGTACAGTCTCAGGGTCGCGGTGAGTTGAAATCAACTGACAGCAGTGGGTTGGCAGGTTTGGTTGGTATGTTTCGTTGTCAGAACTAGGATAAAGGGCGCTACTGGCATCTGGTGGGTAGAAGCAGGGAATGTTGTTTAACCTGCACAAAATGCCTCCGCCTGTCAAATGGCAAGCATCCCAATGTTAAAATGTCAAGCATGCCAAGGTTGAAAAACTATGCTTTAGACCAGCGGTTCTCAACCTGTGGGTCCTTTGGGGGTCGAACTGATTCAAAACAGTAGCAAAATTATAGTTATGAAGTAGCAACGAAAATAATTTTATGGTTGGGGGGTCACCACAACATGAGGAACTGTATTAAAGGGTCGTGGCATTAGGAAGGTTGAGAACCGCTGATTTGACTATTTTGGCAAATGCTAATTCCCTGCATACTTTTCTTGGGAGGTAATAATGATGCTGTTGTAAGAAGTGGAGATTCCGGGGACAACTCCCTGGATGAGAAGTGTAATGTGACCCTAGTGGGGCAGTTCTACTGTGTTCTTTATCGGGCACTATGAGTCCGATTGAACTTCACAGCCGTGGCTTTGGTTTGGGGCTGACAGTTGCAGCTGTAGATTGCAGTGGTGTGAACCCCCCAGCCGCTCGACAGGAGACAGATGAGGTCTGGTTCTACAGAGAATGCAGCTTTGGAAAACCCACGAGGGCACTTCCATTCTGTCCTACAGAGTCTCCCTGAGTTGAAACCCATGATGGCAGTGGGTTTTGGTTTGGTTAACAAAGCCACACCTCCTAATGGGGCAAAGCAATCCTAAACCAAGATATGTGGACTGGAACACTGACTCGCCAAGTGGTCACAATCAAAACCAACCAAATCAGGATACATTATCTCTTTTTCAAACCTTTTTAATGGTTAAAAATGTTCTATCGTTTTGTCTTGGATTGCCTCTAAATATTAATATAAAAAGAAGGGATTGATGAACATAAATGACTTTAACGAGGACATGTCCTTAAACAAACAAACCACAACAAAATAATTGTGGCTTTTAACTTACTGGCGCTGTGTTTTCAACTGTCTGTCTCAAGTGTAAAATGTAGCACCCCACCCCCACCCCCGCCCCATTGTACTGTTGTCAGGTTTTCCTGAGTCAGGCGTTCAGAACAGGGCTGTGTAAGTCTGTAACATTCCCAGAATTCTACATTCCATTGTTTTCATTCCCTTCTTCCAGGAACTTCGGGAAGGCTCCTCGTAAGTCCTGCTGCACTCTGCTTTCCCACCATCTTGATGAGGAAGGTAAGGCAGAGGGCACCGCGGCGCCTAGGCTTGAACCGAGGTCAGTTGACACCAAAACTCACTCACAGCCTCCGCTTCTAGCCATTTTCTCCTCCCAGAGTTTTCCGGAAAAGGAGCTCAGCCACTCAAGCTCGTCCTGGTGGGCCCAGGTTTTGGATTAGGAGCTTGTGTTGAACGGCAGGAAGTTTAGGGGGAAAGGGTGGTCCCCTAAGGCCAAGTAAACAAAGAACAGCTAGCCATGCCCATCAATGAAAATGTTCTTCCTAAAAACCAGGCGCTCATTAGAAGGCTATGGGAAGAGAGAGGCATGCGCAGTGAAGGGCCCCACACTTGGGGCCTGTGTAGTAAAGAACCCAAAGGTAGAGCGTGCGCAGTAAGGACCAATCGTGCCACGTGCACTCTTGGACAGGCCCCCTCAAAGCTGGGGAACCTGCAGTAAGAGCCTGCCATGCTGTACAGCATACACATCCACTAAGAATCCACCCATCCACAAACCACGCCTCCCAAATGGATGTGGGAGGAGCCCAGTGGGTGGGGTGGGGGCGCAGGGCACAAAAGCCAAGACACGCCTCAAGCCACTCTCTTCAACGCCACCTCCACCTTCTTCCCTTATTTCTCCCACTTTCTCCCCTTTGTTTCCACCACCCTTCCTTTCCTGGTCTTCCCACTCGGCCCACCTTGCCCTTTGGAGATGGCCCATGCTTGTCTGTGAGACTAGACTATCAAAATCTTTGTTTCCACTCATAAAAGTTTACTTTGACTCACAACCGTGCTTCTGCCGTGTGAATTCTTTCTCCGTAGAGAAGCTCGAACTGAGGAAAAGCGGTGTTGCCTTCTTTTATTGGGTCCCCTGTCCACCCTTCCCCTGCTCCTGGATAGAGGACATGGCAACTGAGCAGGAGGAGGTGGGGCTGAGTGCCAGGTGCTACAGGTAAAGCAGGAGGGCAGGTTCCAGGCCGACTGGGGGAGCTGTCCCAGGAAGCCACGCAGAAGCACAAGAATCAGACCCAACTCAGAGCCGATGGCTCAGGAGACCTTTCCCCAGACGTGCCTGGCGCTGCCAGGACTTTGAGTCATCTGTTCTCTACTGCATGTGATGGTTTTTATTCTATTTCATGTTTTCTTTTTAATGCTATGTTCACAAGTTTCTGTTTTTAAAACAGAAACTTAATGTAAAAGTTAACAGATCCTTAATGTCATGTGAGAAAATGGCTTGAAGGGTGGCCTATCTGACCTCCTCTGGCTTCCCCACTGGCCTCAGAGCTCACACACTTCCACCCTCCATTCTAACCCAGCCACACCTCCCGCCACCCTCCACTTCTGCTAGTTTGAGAACTCATTGCAATGGGCACACACTTCACAGACAATTCTTAGGATTAAGGAGGTTTATTGGGGAAATTGGGAGCTCTAGTGGTGCAGGGGTAACATGTTGGGCTGCTAACCTCAAGGGCGGCAGTTCAAAACCACCAGCCACTCTGCAGGAGACAGATGGAGCTTTCTACTCCTAGAAAGAGTCATGGAAACTCACAAGGGGCAGTCTACTCTTTCCTACAGGGTCGCTATGAGCCGGCACAGACTCATTGGCAGCAAGTTTGAGCTCTTTTTGAGTATTAGGGGAATTAATAAGTAAACATCAGTAAATGGTAAGGATACAGTCCTTGGTCCACAGCAGTGCCTTTCCTCAGGAACCGGGTCTCTTTCCAGGCCTCAGCCTCTCCGCCACGTGGTTCCTTGGCCTATGCCTCCCTGGGCCAGGAAGCCAGTCGGGTGCTCCTCTGTAGGATTTCTTGTCTCCTTGCCTCAGCGTCTGGTGTCTCCTTTCATTCCATGACATCATCAAACCAAACATTCCTCTATTCTTCAAGCTGCCAATTATCCCACATGTTATATTTCTTTTTGATAGTTTGATACCCTTCTCTTTTCACTGTCTATTACAGTGCCTGAAACGGGGGGTGGTGGTGGGGGGGGGGGGGTGGGGCATGGCTGACCTCTGCAAGCAACTTGTGTAATTTAAGGGTTTTTAGTCGACACATTACAACTCAGAAACCAACAAAACCAAAACAAAAAAACTAACCAAACTCACTGCTGTCGAGTCGATTCGGACTCATAGGACAGTAGAACCGCCCTTCTGGATTTCCGAGGGAGCAAAAAACCTCATCTTTCTCTTGGGAGCAGAGAGTGGGTTTGAACTACTAACCCTGTGGTTAGCAGCTCAATTCAAAACCCCGATGCTATACCCTGCCTGATCCTGCACAACCCTCACAATTGTAATTGTGCGTGAGTCCATTGTTGCAGCCACTCGTCAAACGTTGTCCTCATTCCTGCTGACCGTCCACTTTACCAAGCACAGTGACTTTTCCCATGGACTGATTCCTCCCCACATGGCCATGGTATGCAAGAGGAAGTCTCTCCACTCTCCCTTTTGTGGGGTGTGTGTGGGAGAGTAAGACATCTCTTTAATTACAGTTTGAAAAAAATAAACTGACCTAAAGCTTCACCTGCCCAAATTAGTGTCCTTTCAACGTGTAATTAATATAAAGATTAGAAATGTGTTGCACACCCACACATGTCATCAGTCTAAAGCTCATGAAAGAGATGCCTTACCTAAAAAAGATCACTCATCAATGTCATGGAATTGCATGGGTACAAAGTGTGGCCAGATACGGGTGTGGTTGTGGATATTGACACCACAAATCCAACAAGCAGTCACAATTGACCATTTCACAAGCCATAGGTCAAGTGTATTTTTAAAAGACTTAAAGCCTTAGTGGTCAGCTACTTTGGTTTGGCTTGTCTTGGGCAGAGGTAACCCTGGTATTAGAGAAGATTTACAAGGGGAAGATAATTGGTTGGGCATTGGCACCAGATAGCGGAAGAAATCCTATTAGGCCCTGAAGATGCAATTCCAGAAGATTCTGATGCATTCTCAAGTTTGAGAGCCCCTGGCTGCAGGTCAGTGGTTGGAAATCGCCACCAGCTACTCTGTGGGAGAAAGATGTGGCAGTCAGCTTCCTAAGACTCATGAAACTTTACAGGGCCGTTCTCCTCGGCCATACTTGAGTTAGAATCAACTTGCCAGAGTGGATCTGGTTTGACTTCTTACATGGTAAATGAGGAGCTGATGCCAGGGGCTTAAGTGGAGAGCAAATGTTTTGAGAATGATTGAGGGCAATGAATGTACAAATGTGCTTTACATAATTGATGTCTGTATGGATGGTGATAAGAGTCCTATGAGCTCCTAATAAAACGATTTAAAAAAAGAGAAAGAAAATGTAAACAGTCAATACCGCTGCAGAGATGGGTGGTAGGTTGATCATGAAAGTCTTAAGGTTGTTGGGTGTCCTTGCGTCAGAATAATAGTCATAGCGACCCTAGGACCGAATGTTTGAAACACTATGGTGAAGCGTTCGGCTGCTAACCTCAAGGTCAGCAGTTCAAAACCACCAGCCCCTACAGCGGAGACAGACAAGGCTGTCAACTCCCGAAAGAGTTGCCGTCTCGGAAACCCCTAGGGGAAGTTTTCTGTTTCTAAGGTCACTGCGAGTGGGAATGAACCTCTGGTAGGTTAAACACAAAGGCAGCAGGAACAGCCCCTGGCCGATTCTCCCAACTGCCACAACCTCTGCTGCCACTTCCTCCTCCCTTACCAGGCTCCGCCCACGGCGCCCGCTGATTGGTGAAGTCTCGCAGACACACCACTCATCACGGAGAGCGTGAACGGAGAGGGCGGGCGAGAGCTATGAGCCTATGGGCGCACACGCTGCCTCGAGTGGGCGGAGCCACGCATGCGCAAGGGAGAGGCGCGCCTCCGGCGGCCGTTGGAAAATGGCGACGGTCGCCGAGCTGAAGGCTGGTGAGTCTGACTTACCGGGGCGGCTTTCCGGGTGGGAAGCAGCAAGCCTTCCGCCTGTAAAAGACCAGGAGGGAAGGAGAGTGCGCGGAACGCGGCTTCCGCCTCTGGCGTCCTCTCTGAGCAGTCAGGGAGTGTGGCTCGGCCACCGGTTGTGGCCCCGACGGGGCTGGGGACGCGGCGGGCAGTGGTCGCACAAGAGCAGGTTTTATGCGGGGTTTGTGGTAAGGAGGACGCTCAGAATGGGCCCGTCCTGGGCTTGTTGTTGGCCGGCCCAGGGCTTGTTGCTGTTGGGTGCCATCGGGTCGGTTCCGACCCATAGCGACCCTGTGCCCAGCAGGAGGACACACTGCCTGGTCCTGCACCGTCCTCACAGTTATTCCTATGCCCGAGCGCATTGATGTAGCCACCGTGCCCATCCACCTCGTCCCCTTTCACGCCGCCCCTCACTTTACCAAGCTTGATGTCCTTCTCCAGGGACTGGCCGCTCCTGACAGCGTGTCCAACGTATGTAAGACAAAAATCCTCACCATCTTTCCCCTAAGGGAATGACAGCCCACGATACTTTCAGTATTCTTCTCCGGCACCACAACTCAAATGCATCGATTCTTCTTCCGTCTTCTTTAGCCAGTGTCCAACTTTCACATGCATATGAAACAGTGGAAGATACCATGGCTGGAGTCAGGCGCACCTTATTCCTCAAAGTAACACCCTTCTCAATATTCCTAGGAGGTCATGAACAGCAGATTTACCTAATGCAACTTATTGATTGCTCGTCCATGAGCATTGCTTGTAGATCAAAGCAAGACAAAATTCTTGATAACTTCAAACTTTTCTCCACTGATCATGATGCTACCTATTGGTCCAATTGTGAGGAGTGTGGTCTTCATTGCATTGTATCATAATCCATACTGCAGGCTGCAACCCTTGATCTCTATCAGCAAGTGCTTCAAGTCCTCACTTTGAGCAAGCAAGGTTGTGTCACCTGCATATCGCAGGTTGCTAATAATAATTATAAAAAGAATAAGAAACCTTCCTCCAACCCGGATCCACAGTCTTCTTCATATAATCCAGCTTCTCCGATGATTTGCTCAGCATACAGATTGAAGAAGGATGGTGAGAGGATACAACTCTTACATACCTTTCCTGATTGTAAGCCATGCAGTATGTCCCTGTTCTGTTGAAACGACTGCCTCTTGATCCATGCGCAAGTTCTGCACAAGCTCAATGAAATCTTCTGGAATTCCCATTCTTCTCAAGGTTGTTATGACCCACACAGTTGAATACCTTGGCATAGTCAGGAGTCTAGTCCTGGCCTTTCTTACGCACCCCTTCCCTCAACCGAGAGTCAGCAAGTAAAATACCAAAAAGTCAATGCATGTCACCCAAAATTGAGACTGCACTACATGCCCTGCATTTCTTTTTTGCTACTCCTGGCAGTCCTCGGCCGGACTCTGAATGGGTACTTGGGTGAGGGGGACTGACAAGGTTCTCCCAGAGGTCCCCTGCCAGGGGAGGTGATAAGCAGTCATGACTGTGGACGGAGATAGTATCACTTGAGTGCTCATCCCATCATTGACATTTTTGGCAGGTCACTTCCCTGCTTGGGCTGCATCTCTGAGCCCCACCCATGAGATCTCAGTGTTATCCCTTACCTCGTGTGACAACCCAAAATGTCCCCAGACTTTACCAGACATGCCCCTGGGTAGGATAGTCGCCTCTGGTGGAGGACCATTGGCTTAGAGACTCAGCGACCTCAGAGCCATGGCCAGACCTGGCTGCTTCCAGGAAGGCTTTTGAGCTCTTGGTGAAACAGTGAACTGTGCCCTGAGTTTCTGCCTGCTTTTACATCTGGGTGCCTTGCCAGGCCCCGGGTTTTGGAAGATCCTTTTTGTAAAATGTGGTGTTGGTGATGATTGTAGTGTGGGTACACCGCCATCAGGGGTGTTAGACCCACACCTCAGTGCTTTCCGTGGTTATCCAGTGCTGAACCAATAAAACAGCCTAGCAGGAGCATCTCTCTGCCTTTCAACCCAGGGAAAGGAGGCAGAAAACGCCCTCGCCTAGACATTTTTTTGTCTGCGACAGGATAAGTCCCTCAAAGCTGTTGTATACTCGTCATTACACTGGTAGCATTTGTACAGTGTCATCCAGGAGGCAGATGCCCAGGCAAATAATAAGTAATGGCAGCGAGCCCCGGTAATTGCACTCTTGACCGCAAGGTTGGCAAGTGGAGGGCGTCTGCCTCCGCCAAGCTTTGCAGTCCTGGAACGCCCCCATGGTGCCTGTGGTTCTGCTCTGCCCCGTAGGGTGGTCGTGAGTAAGGGTTTGCTCTCCACAGGGAGCCCCCGTGGCACAGGGCTTACGTCCTTGGCTGCCAACCCAGAAGCCTGTGGTTGGAACCCCCCAGCTGCTCGGAGGGAGATGTGGCAGCCCCCCTCTGTAAGGATTACAGCTAGGAAGCCCTCTGGCACAACTTGACGCTGGCTAGCAGGGTCACTATGATTTGATGTTGCCTCAATGGCAATGGTTTAATGTTGCACATGCAATGCCTAAATTAGTTTTTAATCAGTCTGTGCAATTAATGATGCCCATCTCTTAGAGTAGGACAATTAGGCACCAAGAAGTGAAAAGGCTTATGTATAATTGAGTTAAGAGGCAGAGTCTAGGAATCTAGGTATGAGGGGCCAGAGCCCTCAGCCTAACCACTAAGCCATATTACTACCCAGTGAATACAACTGGTTCCCATAGAAGTTAGGGTGTAAATCAGTAATTTTAGACAGATTTTGGGATGGAGAGGAGGTTGAGCCTCTTTGAGAATATGATTCAGCTATCATCGATAGAATTCTGTAGTTGATGCACTGGGCTGCTGACCAGTGATAATAAAGGCACACATCTGTCCATGAACACACTGAGCATTGGATTGGTTTCCTCTCTCCGGGACAATGCAGACTGTATGCCAGACTACATAGCTTTCAGAGCATGTGAAGATCCTTTGTGGGGGATAAGCCAGCCGAAGAACCCTCCCTGAACCATTGTTATACCACAGTATTGTAAGCAGCATTAGCAGAGAGAAGGGCACACAGACCTGGAATGTCAGAAGGAGGCCTACGTCTTGGGGCACATGAGTGCCCTTCACAGGCTTATCGGCCCTTTACTTTTCTGTCTGTCTTTCTGTGAAAGGAAAGGGGGACGCTTTTCTTTGGTTGATCAAGCAAGGAGGAAGTTGGGACTAGAGGTGCTACGGCAGTGGTCTCAACCTGAGGGTCGTGACCCTTTGGGGGTCAAAACAACCCTTTCACAGGGGTCACCCGATTCATAACAGTAGCAAAATTATAGTTATGAAGTAGCAACAAGAATAATTTTATGGTTGGGGTCACCACAACAGGAGGAACTGTATGTAAGGGTGGTGGCTTTAGGAAGGTTGAGAACCACTGTGCTAATGTAACACACCCCAAAAAAGGGGGTGGTTTACAGTTTTATTCATGTCTATCCGGAAGTAGATTGAGGGGACTAGGGGTATGTAACAGATACGTTACAGAAGTGGTCATGAATATGCATTAGGGCAGGGTGATGCCTCTTGACAGGATATGACTTATCAGACCCCTCACTTTCAAATGTCTTTTGTAAACAGTTTTATTGGCACTTCGTCCACATGTCAGATAATCAAAGAGTCAGTCATGTCAAGAAGAGTCGTCCAGTCGCGACGCAGTCCGTTCTAGTCCGATGTCTTCGGCGTTGGTCTGATGGCGGCTTTCCTGGGACTCCTGGTTCCTCCACCAAAGCACTTTTGTGCGGAGGTGGCCTGTGCTCGCTGCGCGCGCGCAGCGGGACCTCCTGATCTTTGCTTGCCCCAGTTCTGAGTGTGCTCTGCGCCCAGGAGAAGCCCGTGAGAACTCGTTTGCTAACCAGGTATCCCGCACTGTGTGTTGTGTACCTTGTGTACACAACTTCCTGCCTCGTGTTACTGTGCCCCTGAAAGGTGGCACTCATTGCACCGACGGAGGCATCGCGGGGGTGGGGGGTGGGCCGCTGGCCCGGTAGGGGCTGTGCACTGAGGCGCCGAGGGAGCAGGCCGGTCTCTGGGCTCCCGCTTCAGTCGGTGCCCTTTCCCCGAGGCGTCGCAGACCGGCGTGTGCAGTGAGCTCCTTGCCAGTACGAAAGCTCTCCCTTCCACTTCCAAAGATGGTCTTAGAGAACAGGGCTGCAGTTAGGAGGGTAGGTGTCTGGGGAAGCTTTACCTTTCTTTGACGGGCCTGTGACAAAGTGTGATTGCGTGGTAACAAAATGTTGACAGGAGGATTTAAAACCAGAGAAAATGAAAAAGTCCAGTTTAGATACATGGCTTAAAACCCCTCCCCGCCCCCTCCAAAAATTTTTTCCGCTTATCAGAGCTTAAAAACTTCTTTGGTTATATCCATGCCCACGTGGATAAGCCCTTGGGCTCCCTTTACAATTTTCATTTCTATGGAGTACTATATTTTAGGGCTGTTAATACAGAATAATATTAAAATATAAAAATATTTCATCAATAGTATACTGCATAGTATTATACTTTCCCTAGGTAACTTTTTTGTTTAAAAAAAATTTTTTAAACAATTTTATTGGCACACCATCCACATAACATACAACTCAATATTTTAATCATAACTAGAAGAGTTGTACAATTATTATCACAATAAATTTTACATTTTCTTCTTTTGTTTTTATTAATCATTTCATTGGGGGGGGAGCTTACAAATCTTATTGACAACCCATCGTTCAATTGTGTTAAGCACACTTGTGCACATGTTGCCATCCACACTTCCAGAACATCTTCTCTCTACTTGAACCCCTGGTATCAGCTCCTCTTTTGCCCGCCCTCCTCCTCCCTTCCACCCTCATGAACCCTTGATCAATTATATATTATTATTGTTATTTCGTACCTTGCACTGCCCCTTGTCTCCCTTCACCCACATCTCTGATTCGGCCCCTAGGGGGTGGGTAGATATCCACCCTTGTGATGAGACCCCCTTGAGCTCGTGTCATGTGCCAAGCACTGCCAGTGAAATGCACTGGTCCTCGGGGGCGTCTTGTTTAATCATTAAGGGGTGCCGGAAGACGGCAGGTTCCAGACCACAGTGAGGGTTGGTACCAATTCAGCCCCAGGTTCTCACCATCTGTACAAGCCAAACACTGAACCAAACTCATAGCAACCGTACAGGATAGAGTAGAACTGCCCCCATGGGTTTCTGAGATGTCAGATTTTTACAGGAGCACAAAGCCTCGTCTTTCTTCCCAGGGAGCAGCTGGTGGGGTCAAACTGCTGACTTTGCTGTTAGCAGCCCGGCGGATAACCCCTACCTCACCAGGGCTTCTGACTAGCACTTACAGTTACTGATCATGAAAATGGTGTCCTGTCTCATCACGAGAAGTTAGGTTACATTCCATGTACATATCCCTTAGTCTTTAAAATGAAATCTATAAAGATGCCTTTTTAAGATGCACCACGTGACTGTCCACCAGTTTCATGCTGTGGTGGCGTGGGTGCTGCTCGAATGTTGGAAGCAGGGTCACCCATAGTGGATAGATTTCTCCGAAGCTTCCAGACGAAGACACGCTAGGAAGATAGGCCTAGCAACCTGCTTCTGAGAACCGTAGGGCTCACAGTGGGAGACTGGCTCATTTAGCTGTGAAGACCAGCCCCGTGGGTTGGACACACTCAATACACAGTGGCTGCAGCAGTGAACTTGCGAAGAGGGTGCGGCTGGCCGGGCTTTTGTTCTATTGTAAGTGGAGTTGCTGTGAGTCAGAGCCTACTCAGTGTTATCCAAGAACTCGGAATATGATTTTATATCATTTCCAACTACGTTTCGATAACATTTTCAAATCCTGCTATTTTAAAGACGACTAGTAAATTGTCTTAAAACAAACAAAAACAACTTCTGACTGCCATTGAGCCAGTTCCAATGCATACTGACCCTGTAGGACAGGGGAGAGCTGTCCCTGTGGGTTTCCGAGACCGCAGGTCTTTACAGGAGGAGAAAGCCTCATCTTGGCCTGCAGAGAGGCCGGGGCTTTCAAACTGCTGGCCAGCCATGTGCTTAACAGCCCAAGGCGTGACCATTCTGCCACTAGGCTCCTTTCCGGATAGATAGATTGTGTGATTGAAGCATTCATGTTGTGATATTTTGCATTTTACAGTTTTAAAGGACACCTTAGAAAAAAAAGGTGTATTGGGGCATTTAAAAGCAAGAATCCGAGCTGAGGTTTTTAAAGCTCTAGATGATGAACGTGAACCGCGACCACCATTGTCTCATGAAAACCTTCTAATTAATGAGTTAATTCGGGAGTATTTGGAATTCAACAAATATAAGTATACCTCGTCTGTCCTGGTAGCAGGTAAGTTTATATTGCGTGAGTCAAACTGCCTCTCGTCCCTACCCTGCCTCTCAGTCACTGATTCAGCTGGACACCGAATCTCATTATCAGTCAGCACCATTTGAGGGCATGGGACCTAAACGTCTTATGGCTTCTCTATGTCGTTTGAAGGAGACCTTGTGAGACTTAGTACAATAGTGGAAAATGAAATCAGTAAACTAGATATACTTTGAAAAACAAGTTTGTAATTCTTGACGTTGCAATAACACTTGTTGACATTTTGTCTCTTTGTTGCCACTTCTTTTTCCTCTATGTATTATGCTTTAAAAATGCATGTATATGCTCTCAGATACGATGCTTATGTTCCTTTTGAATAGATAGAAAACATTGGAGACGAAGCCTCCGAATATTATCGTGTATAGGTTGGGGACAGACAAAGGAGTTTCAAAAAGCTCATGGAAAAATGGAATTGTAAGATAATGGATTTTTCCATGGACTTTGTGAAGCTCCTTTGTTTACATATTGTAGATAGGTATGGTATTGTAAATGTACTAGAAAGGTTTATTATGAGTTTAAAAAAAATTGTGATCAAGTTGATGCTGACTCATAGTGACCCTGTAGGAGAGAGGAGAACTGCCCCCGATGGATTTCCGACACTGTAACTCTTCTTCGCAGGAATAGAAAGCTTCCTTTTTCTCCCACAGAGTGGCTGGTCGTTTTGAACTACTGACCTCGCAGTTAGCAGCCCAAAGGGTTTGACTTTGCACTCATGGGAGAGACAGACATGGTATTGGACGAGGAGATGAGCACTTACAGAGAAATGTATCTGTTAAATCTTTTCTAAAAGCACATATCATTCTCTTGAATCTAACAGTTATTAATTCCAGTAGTAAGAAGATGGGCTTTATTACCAAATTTTTTTTGCTAGCTTTTAAATGTCTTCCTCCGAAAATGGGGAGGATACAGGAAGGATATACATAGTAGCCAAGGATGTGCTTGCTATGAGAGGGCCGGTCCAGTATCTTGCATGCACATCATTGCTCTTGTTTGCGGTTTCATTTATGCTCTGAGACTGTTTCTTGCCTTGGAGAGCTCTATCGACCTCATCAAAGAGAAGAGGCTGTGAAGTAGATTTGGGGAAAAAGAATGAATTCTTTATCTGCAAGGCTAGAACTTTCCACTGTGTATCCTTCATTTAATATTTGGTATGCATCTTAACTGAATAAAGACTAACGAGTCAATTGGTTTAAGAATCTTCAATATTATGAGGGAGGGGAAAAAATGAGGAGCTGATACCAAGGGCTCAAGTACAAAGAAAATGCTCTGAAAATGATGATGGCAGCATATGTACAAATGTGCTTGACACAATGGGTGGATGGATGGATTGTGATAAGAGTTGTACAAAATGATTTATAAAATAAAATAAAAAGAATCTTCAATATCAGTGACTCCACTTGCTTTGTTTTAGTTGCTGATATATTAGCAGTTATATTCAGAAATGGAGGAAAATTAAGGAAATATCAATTAAGACTCTTGGACTCCGGCTTTCCTAGTGGTAGTGGGCAGTAGTCAAAACTTTATATTACATGTTTCACTTAATCTCACTTTTAGAATTATTGCTACTGAATGCATATTTTTCTCAAAACAAGTTATTGGTTCTCTTTTTTATTTTACTGACTCCTAGAAAACACACTTAAAATCGGTATTTTAGTTTAGACATAGGCATAGTATATCTCCTAGCCCAAAATATAAGGATTTTAAAAATGAGATTATCTTGAACAGTAATAGCTTGTATATTTTGCAAAATAGACATTTTGAAAATCATAAACCATACACAGTTGGATCCACCTTGATTTGTGCTATCATCGTTCTTCTAAAACCTAAAAATGTGTATGCATTGTCAATATGTATACACATTGTATATACATTATATGTACCATGTATATACATTGTAAATGTGTTTCTTATTGAGTTGTATTTACATTGTATATTAATTAATGAAGACTTTGTTAACTTTCCCTTCAGAATCTGGTCAACCTGTCGTTCCACTGGACAGACAATTTCTCATCCATGAGTTGAACTTATTCGAAGAACCAAAGGGTAACACAGTGTAAGAAATTGTTTTCTGCTTTGTTTGTTTTCTCTTTTCAAAATGGGGTTCAGATATGATTGTTTTGGAGTCAGTTCTTTCTGTTTAAATCACCTGGGTGTATTCTAGTGCATGTCAATCACTTGGTGGTGTAAGCAGTTAACACGCTCCACTGCTAACCTCAAGGCTGGAGGTTCAGGACTACCCAGAGGCACCCTGGAAGAAAGACCTGGCAGTGTAATCCCACAGAAGCAGCCTTTGGACACCTTATGGAGCTCACTTCAACTCTCACCCTCACGAGGTCTTCAGAAACCTACTCCATGGAAGTGGGTCGGTGGTAATATAATGAGACGCGCACAGAGCTGGAGGCAGAAAACCCAAGAAGAACACACTCAGCATGTCTTACACTGAAAGAACTCACTGAAAAAGTCCAGCCCTAGTTGGAATATTGAAAGATTCCACGGGAAAAATATTGACTGATGCAGGAAACATCCAAAGAAGATAGAGTACACAGCCACCGTGCCAGAAAGAGCCGGTTGGCCTCCCCCGTTTCAGGAGTAGCAGATGAGCAGGAGCCCGTGGTGCTGGAGGTGGAAGTTCAAACTGCACTGAGAGCATTAGCCAAGAACAAGGGTCCAGGAATTGGTGGGATACTGACGGAAAGGCTTCGACAAGCTGATGAAAGCACTCCCTCGTCTATGCCAAGAAATTTGGAAGACAGCTTCTTAGCCAATTGACCGGGCAGGATTCCTAGCTGCACCCATTCCAGGGAAAGGTCAATCCAACAGAATGCACTAAGTACCATAGTCTCACATGCAAGTGAAATTTTACTGAGGATCATTTAACAATGATTGCAGCAGCACGTTGGGTTCAGGCCAGATTCAGAAAGGGACGTTGAACAAAGGACATCATTGCTGCTGCCACGTGGCTCTTGACTGAAACAAAAGACTACCACCAAGATTTCTACTTATGTTTTATTGACTGTGCAAAGGTATTTACTGTGTGGATCATAACAGACTGTGAATAGCCCTGAGAAGAATGAGAGTTACAGAACACTTTGTTGTGCTCATTCAGAACCTGTTCGTGTATTAAGTGGAAGTTGTGTGAGCAGAACAAGGGAGTGCCACACGGTTCAACGTCAGGGAAGTACCAGTATGTATCAGGGTGGTATCTCCTCTCACCATACTTACTCAGTCTGTATGCTGAGCAACAGAGAAGCTGGATTATGTGAAGGAAAATGCACGATCCAGATTGGAGGAAAGTAGTAACAACCTGCTACATGCATCAGGTACAACCTTGCTTGATTAAGTGACTTGAAGCACTTGCTGAGGAAGATCAAGGATTGCACCCTGTAGTATGGATCCCACGTCAATGTAAGGAAGACTAAAACCATCACAACTAAACCAATAAGTAACATGATAAATGGGGGAAACTGACGTTGCTTAGATCTATAAGCGGTGCCCAAGTAAGAAATCAAAAGATGAGTTTCAACGGGTAATCTGTTTTGCAAGACCTCTTTAGAGTATTAAAAAGCAAGGATGTTACTTTGAGGACCAAAGGGTGCCCGGCTGAAGCCATGGTCTTCTCCATGGCCTCGTGTGCATGTGAGAGTTGGACACTGAATAAAGAAGACCAAAGGAAGCCCCATGCATTTGAGTTCTGGCGCTGGAGAAGAATGGTGACAGTACCCCAGCCTGCAAACAGATCTGTCTGGGAAGAAGTATGGCCCGAGGGCTCCGTGAAGGCAAGGATTGTGAGAGTGTGCCACATACTCGGACATGTTCCAGAGACGGCCATCAGGTGTGGTGCAGTAGAGCAGCAGTGGCAAAGGGCCTTGAGGAGATGAATGGACGACCCCGGGGCTGCAGCAGTGGGCTCAAGAATAGGAACCCTTGTGAGGCGGACGCAGGACCGGGCCGGCGGGTTTTGTTCTGTGTGCATCAGGTCGCTGTGGGTCGGCACGATGACTGACCTCTACCAGCAGCACTGGATGTCAGCAACTGCAGCGAGAGGCGAGGCTTGCCCTCCCGGAACTCGAGTTTCCATGGCTGCAGAGGACCAAGGGTGTCCGCTTCTCCCTAATGACAACCCCGTTCCCTTTTCATCTGTCAGGTATTTTCTTCCTTGGGGGGGTCTGTTCTCTTGATTGTTTGCTTCCTTACACGTCGCTCTTAGCACAGCTTCCTTCTGTAGCTCCCCTCTCCCTCTCCTGAGAAGACTTGTTAACTCTTTCCCCCAGCCATCGCCTGATCTCCTTCTTGCTACCGTATATACGTGAGTATAAGCCGACCCGAAGATCAGCCGAGGCACCTAATTTTACCACAAAAGTGGCATTAAAATGCGCTGAAAAACTCGGCTTGTCCACGAGGATATACGGTACTTAATAAAAATTCGCTCCCTTCTTTCATTTTATTATTTCCCTCTCATATCCTCCCCGCATTTTAAATTCTTCCTCGCCACACACACTGAAACTGGATTCTTAGTGAGATGGTGACACCGCCTATTGACTTCTCGGGCTGTTTCTGCTTCAGTGCTTCTTACCTGCCCAGAGGATCCCGGAATGGCGAAACAACAAACACAATGAGAGCGGGGCCCTAGCTCAAAGCAGCCTCTCCCTAACAATTTGTCTTGAAATCATATGCTTATCTTTTTTTCTTTCCAAGATAGGAGTCTTTTTTCCTTCTATCGTATGTGTTTGTTTTCCCATTCAGAACATATTTTAAACTCTATGTTAGTTAACTTTAAATCCCTCCCAATTGCTTGTGGGAAATTAATTTTCAGGATCCTGAACCACGTTTATCCTGAACGTTGCACCACCCAGCAGCAGCAGCGGCAGCGGAGAGAGACGGGCTTTTCGCGTGGGAGAGGCCGCTTTCAGCTGGGTGGTGGCAGCGCGTTTTCATATTGACATCTCGTAGAACTCCTCCTGGTCCTTTCCTGCCCCTCGGGTTCTGTCTCTTTCTTGGATTCCTTTAGTTTCCTTTCGCTGTGGGCAGTCCCTACCCCCGTGGCCCCCTCACCCTCCTGTCCAGGAGTCCTCCCCTCTTCTAACAATTCCCGAGTCCTTAATGAGGCCTGCAGCCCGGTGACTGGTTTCAGCGAGAGCTCGGAATCACGGGCCAGGCTTCTGCTAGCAGCTGCGTATCAGAAAGCCGCTCTGTTATTTTAATCTCCTCCACGCGCCCTGGACGTTCCTTATATAGCCATCCAAGCCTCGGACTCAAAAGTCTGCTTACATTTTTGACCCGTTCTCATTTCTCTTCTGCTCACAGACGTCCATTAACTCTGCCCCTGCGTGTGTTTCTCGCTGCCCTGCACTGTCTCCAGCCACTTTCCTCTTCCCGTGTCTCCCTCACCCGGCCAACAGCGGGCTGCTGAGTAGCGGCATTGCTTTGTTTAAAACACCAGACCGCTGCCCACTGTGCACACAGCACTTTAAGCCCTTGTCTCCCTACTCCTGTCTCTGTATGGGGCACTTCAAAGAGCTCATGGACAAATGGCATGCAAAGATAATGGGATTTTTCACAAACTCTTGGAAGCCCTCTCAGATCTCTCTCCACCTGATTGTCCATTGCACCTGAAGACACTTTGCTACTTTCTGCTTCCTTGTCTTTGCAGAACCGTTCCCCTGGTCTAGAAGGCCCAGGTCATTACCATCTCCATCGCCATCTCACCCGTGTGTGCTATATCTTTTCTCTCTACTGGCAACCCTCGTGCCATCTCTTCTATGGCATTTTTATCTTCCTCTGGATATTGGAACTAAGTGTATTCTTCCTCCGAGTCTCTGACAGCTGGCTGACCCTTCCATTACACGTATGGGGGACTTCGAAGAGTTGGTAGAGAAATCCCATTCTCTCTTCATTCTAGTTGTTCACACACTCGTGAAGCCCTTCGTATTTTATTCTCCTGGAACCAGTCCCTGCGCTTCCAGTGAGCTCCCGGGCAGTGCAAACACATCTCACTCCTAGGACTCCAGCTCACGCGTGCACAGGCTCATTCCACACACACATGTTTAAGCGTGGGTGTGCGATCAGTGGGTAGCTGCAGACAAGCTCTCGCAGTGGTACCCGGGTCTTAGTTGTCATTACTCAGGAAAAAACCCCAAAACAAAGCTCACTGCCAGCCAGTCGATTCCAACCCATAGTGACCCTCTACAACAGATCAGAGTTTCTCTGGGTTTATGAGATTTTAAATCTTTATGGGAGTAGGCAGCCTCATCTTTCTTCCATAGAGTGACTGGTGGGCTTGAACTACTAAGTCCTCCACCCAGAGCACATTTCAGACCAGATTAATACTGAGAAATGTTGGATGGTCCTTTGTACTGGACCTCGGCGTTCAGAGGTTGGATTTTCTGCGAATTCAATGAAATTGTACATTAATTTAGATGAGATTTAAATTGTTAATGTGTTTTTGTAGGGTTTTAAAGCTGCCAGCACAAATGGTACTCTATCTAGGTTTAAAAGCATATTAGCAGTTTGCAGTTTGGATAATAATCATACACTTTTGTTCTTTGACGTCTAGAGAATAGGCTTCCCCAATTTATGAGGCCTACCGCCCCCTTTTCAGGGGGAAAAAAATTACTCAGCCCACCCCTGGCAACTAACAACTTCGTACTGTGGCCCATGACCCAGAGGCCCTGGTTGCACAGTGAGTTACGTGCTGGGTCGCTAACCGAGAGATTGTCAGCTCACTGTCAAGCAGCCGCTTTGTAGAGAAAGGAAAGAACCCACAGGGGCACGTTCTACCCTGTCCTTCAGGGTTGCTGAGTCAGCATCGCCTTGTGTGGCATGAGTGAGTTTGTGCAGCACCCCGACTGCATCTTCCCACTCCCTCCAAGGGGCAGGGTCGCCCCCTTGGGAACCCAAGGACGACGTGGCCATATTAATGTCAGAGACTGCCTTTCGCAGACTAAATGTTTCCGCCTTTTTCTGTTTGTGCAAATCTCCATGATTTTATTTTCTCCCCTCTGCAGGCCTCTGCTATATGGGATCTTAGCTCATTTCTTGCACGAGTCTAAGGATGGCATCCGGAATGCATTTTTGAAAGGATCTTCTCCTCAGCTTCCAAGCCCCAATTTTAGCAGACAACAGAGTAGAAGAAAGCAAATAGGTGTGTGTTTTTTCTGTGCTTTTTAATGTATTTTTATCTTTGGCATTGTTTTGCTTGAGCTTTTGAATCATAGTTTAATTCCATTTGTACCAAGTATAGGAACCCGTGGTGGTGTGGGTTACACATGAGGCTGCTAACCACAGGGTCAGCAGTTTGAATCTATCAGCCTCTCCGAAGGAGACAAATGAGGCTTCCTACTGCTAGAAAGAGTGAAGCTCTCAGAAACCCTGGCATTTCTACTCTATCCTACAGGGTTGCTATGAGTCGAGATCAACTTGCTGGCAGTGAGTGAGTATAATTGTCTTGTTTTACATGTCACGGTGCATTTTGTAAAGAGACTCTCGAGGGAGGTGGGGCTAATGTCTGTGGACAACCTTCTGAGATGGCATTGCTACGCAGAAGTACTGGAAGCCCCGTCCCATGCATGTTTTGTGTGGGGCAGCTTGATTCACAGCATACGGAATGAATAGCTTTTCATCAAATTGTCACTTTCTTTTTCTCCAACACTGGCTGATCGTTACGATGTACTTTTACATGTTTTTGATTTTTTGCTTT
>NW_022103901.1:28335596-28339501 GCF_000313985.2 Echinops telfairi
CAGCCCCCATTTCTTCCACCTCCCTCACGAACCCTTGATAAATTATAGATTATTTTTTCCATATCTTACATCATCCTCCGTCGCCCCTCACCCACTTTTCCGTTATTCGTCCCCCTGGGAGGGGGTTCTAGAATAATTCTTGTGATCAATTCCCCCCGACCCTTCCCTAATCCTCCTGGTATCTTTACTCTTCTTGTTGGCCCTGAGGGGTTTATCTATCCTGGATTCCCTGTGTTGCAGGCTCTTATCTATAGCAGTGTACATGCTCTGTTCTAATCGAATTTTAAGGTAGAATTCAGGTCATGATAGTGGGGTGAAGGAATCACCAAAGAACTAGAGGATAGTTGTGTGTTTCATCGGTGCTATACTGCACCCTGACTGACTCATCTCTTCCCTGTGACCCCTCTGAAGGGATGTCCAATTGTCTACAGATGGGCATTGGGTCTCCACTCCATGTCCCCCCTTTGACCCCCCAATTCACATTGGGTATGATTTTGTTCTGGGTCTTAGATACCTGATCCCTTCAACACCTCATGATCACACAGGCTGGTGTGCTTCTTCCATGTGGGCTTTGTTGCTTCTGAGCTAGATGGCTGCTTCTTTTATCTTCAAGCCTTTAAGACCCCAGACACTATTTCTTTTGATAGCCGGGCACCATGAGCTTTCTTCACCACATTTGCTTATGCACCTAATTTGTCTTCAGCGATCGTGTCAGGAAGGTGAGTATCATAGAATGCCAGATTGTTAGAACAAAGTGTTCTTGTGCACATTAACACTTTTTAACACAGTCACAAGGAGACTTTGGCATGAAGAAAAGTTAGCCTCCTGAGGAATAACTTTTCTTGTTTGTAAGCTTTTTATGATCAATATTCTTTTTCAAAAAACTTTTTATTATGAATGAGGTGGGAGTTTACATTTCACATCATTTTTGTATTCAACAACGTCAGCTCTTCAGCAAACCTGCCTGTCTCGCCCACCACTGTTATTTCTCTTCTCCCCTGTATAGAACACTATCGTCTGCTTCACCTACGTCAGCACCTCTCTACCCTTTGCCATGTTACTTCCTCTCTCTGGTAGCCCCCAAAGCCTGTTTCTTTGTATGAAAATCTTTTTAACAGTGGGATCACACAGTACTTGTCTTTTTGTGATCCACGCACTGGGCCACGAGGGGCTTCACAGTAAGGATGTGTAGTATTTCATTGTACTTGTCACTGGTCTTTCAAGTACCAGGAGGCTCAACCAGAGTGAACAGGTTTCAGCAGAGCTTCCAGACTGAGAACAGACGATGAAGAAGGAACAGGCTGTCCACTCCAGGGGAATGAGCCATGGACAGGTGTTCCAAAGCACTGTCAGATACTAAAGGCCTAGTGAATAGAAGCAGAGCACTGGCAGAGCCAGTGCCAGAGGATGAGCCCCTCGGTCAGAAGGCATCAAAGTAGGACTGGGGGTAGGAGAGGGGAGTACGGAGTGGAAGCCCAAAGCTAATCTATGGGCAACTGGACATCCCCTTACAGAAGGGCCTCGGGGAGAAGACGGGCCAGTTTCCCTCTGGGTCTTTAATGCTTCCTCCCCCCCACTATCATGACCCTAATTCTACCTTACAAATCTGGCTAGACCAGAGCATGTACATGGGTACAGATAAGAGCTGGAAACACAGGGAATCCAGGACAGATAAACTCCTCAGGATCAGTATTGAAAGTAGCCATACCAGGAGGGGAAGGGGAAGGTGTGGGGAGGAAGGGGGAACCGATCACAATGACCTACATATAAACCCCAGGGGGACGGACAACAGATAAGGAGGTAAAGAGAGACATCAGACAGTGCAAGACATGAAAAAATAATTTATAAATTATCATGGGTTCATGAGGGAGGGAGGGAAAAATGAGGAACTAATACCAAAGGCTCAAGTAGTAAGAAATGTTTGAGAATGATGATGGCAACAAATGTACAAATATGCTTGACACATGGATGTATGTGTGAATTGTGATAAGAATTGTACAGGCCCCCAATAAAAGGATTTACTAAAAGAAAGGAGGCCTGAGGAAGAGCTGGCCTCCCAGCGTTGAGCTGCCTCTACTGACATGGATGGAGGAGAGCCTTTGGGACCTTCATTTGCTAATGGGGCTCAACTCAAAGTGAGAAGACACAGCCATGAAAATCTAATCATCAGAACCTGGAATGAGCCAGGTATGAAACTAGGGCAGTCGAAAGTCCTTCAAAGTGAAATAGAATGTGTAAAGGGCGATATCCTAGGCCTTGGTGAGCTGACATGGGCTGGTGGTGGCCATTCTGAGAATCATGTAGTTACTCTGCTGGGAATGACAGTTTCAAGAGAGTGATGTCGTGTTCAAGTCAAAAAGAAGACAATGAAAACAAATCCATGAATGCCACAATGCAACCTTGAGTCCCCCCCACCTGAACTTGAAAACACCTCAAGAACAGACCACGCTTCCAACACTAAGGACAGAAGCCTGGTGAACTGTGGCATGACATCAAGACATTATTCATGAAGAAAGCAAGTTCCCAGTGAATGTCAGAGGAGCCTCCGAAACTTGCTCTTCCTTGCAGAGCAGCTGCGTTGGCTGTGGAAGAAATGACGAAGTAAAAGAGCTGAACAGAAAATGTCGAAAGGCAACTCAGGAAGACAGAGAGAAATACGACATTTGTTGCACAGCCCTAGAGTGAGAAAACCAAACGGAAGAGCACATTCAGCAGATCTTAAACTGAAGGAGCTCAAGAAGGTTTTCAAGCCTTGGGTTGCAATACGGAAAGATTCTATGAGCTAAATATAGAATGATGCAGGGCGCATCAGAAGAAGATGGCAAGAATACACAAAAGAGCTCGCCGACATTCACCAGTTCAGGAGGGAGCGGATGAGTAAGAACCAGTGGCGCTGAAGGAAGACATTCGAGCTGCGCTCAAAGTGAATATTAACCAGAAACAGGGCTTCTGGAGCTGATAGACTACCAGCTGAAATATTCCAACAGCTTGATGAAGTACAGAAGCACTTAGTCGTCCAGGCCAGGAAATTTGGAAGGCAGCTACTTGGCCAGCTGGCTAGAAGAGATCCATGTTTGCACCCACTCCAAAGAAAGGTGACACAACAGAACGCGCAAATGACAGCACAGTATCATTAACATCACGTGCAAGTAAAACTTTGCTGAAGATCATCCATGCTCGGTGGTAGCAGTGCCTCGGCAGGGAGCTGCCACAGGTTCAGGCCGGATTCAGAGTAGGACATGTAACCAGAGATATCACTGCTGATGTCCGATGGATCTTGGCTGAAAACAGAGACTACCAGAAAGATGCTTACTTGTATTGTAGTGACGATGCCAAGGCCTTCGACTCTGGATCCGAACAGACTACGGACAGTCTTGAGACAAAGTGGGAGTTCCAGAACCCTTCTGGGCTCATTTGGAGCCTGCATGTGGGCAGAAGGCAGTTGGGTGAAGAGAACGCGGGAGTACTGCATGGTCTAAAGTCAGGAAAGTGTGTCCTTTCACCATCCTTACTCAGTCTGCACGCTGAGCAAATCATCAGGGAAGCTGGATTCTATAAAGAAGAATGTGGCATCAGGTGCAGATGACAAACCCTTGCTTAAAGTGAGGAGGCCTGGGCTCAGACTTAACAATGGTGAGGTGGGGCAGGACAGGGCAGGGTTGTGTTCTGCGGAAACGTTGCAGCATGCCATCGTTCGCTGGTGCTCCATTTGCCGCTGTTCTCTTGTAGGGTGTTAAGGGTTAGGTTTACTGTTCACAACACTGAGGTAGGGCAAGCGCAAACCAAAAAAGTGTTCAACTTCTTTGAGAACTGCATCATCTATCTGCACAGTCCGGGGCCATCTGACAGCACAAGACTGATCAGCCACTAAGGAATAAGAAAACCCTGTCTTTTAGAGTTAAAAA
>NW_022103901.1:28340248-28352388 GCF_000313985.2 Echinops telfairi
TAGCACAAGAAATACTTAGAATGAAGCCCTAGTGCTGAGCCTTTTTTATTTCTTCGGTACCCACTGTCATTGAGTTGATTCCACTACCTGGGGTTTCTGAGGCTGTACATGGTGAGTGCAGCAGATAGAGACTCTTTCTCCTACGGAGTAGTTGATGGGTTTGAACTGCTAACCTTGGGGTTAATAGTCTAATGCTTACCTGACCGTGCCACCAGGGCCCCTGATTGATTTCTTCAGCAGTGTTTAAAAAGGATGGGCTGTGTTCCCATTGTCCTACGACACTCAGGGGCTTCATCATGTCCATAAGTAACCAACCCAAGTGCATGTTGATAGGTCTGCTTCCCTGCCTTTCGACTCGCTCTCTTTTCCTTTCAGAGGATCTCCTGGGAACCGGGACGGAGAAGCACGGCGGTGTTCAAGACCTCCCTGTTCCTCAAGCCGTGAGGAGATGACACATCTACTGGGGCGTCTTTTGGCTTAATATTGCATGTATGAGATATGAGATACCTTATTTATTGTTTTATTGTTCCATTGTCATCAAAATGTGCCACTGATTTATGTGTTTTGTAGGAATGTGAGTTTGTGCACGACACCTAGCCCTTCAGTTGTTTCTACCATTGTTAATAAAAGCTGTCCTCTAGCCTCATGGGCTTGATCAGATCTGAAATATGTTCTTTTTAGGGAATATCTGAAGGCTCCCAAGCACCAACAACAGATGTGTGAGAAACGAAAGAGCATTTTTGTACCCAGTACGTTCTTCTGAAAAATAATTACGAGTCTGGGTCGCCATGGGCCCTGCATTCCTTCAGCTAGAATGATGTAGGTAGGCAGGAAAAAACGCCACTGCTTAAACAACTAAACAAAACACCTAACACCAAAAACACATTTGTAATCCGTATAAAATGTGTGTGTGTGTGTGTGTGTGTGTGTTTTAACTAGCTATTTTCCACATAACCATTTGTTTAGGTAGACTGTCTAAATGACAGTCTAAAGTTGAACTTTGAAACTAGAAAACAATGTCCTTTTTTTTCTCAGACCATTTTGGTTTCTGCAGGAAGATTTAATTAAAAGTTTGAGAAAGAAATAATTCTTTTAATGCTGCTGTAAGTAAAAGAAAGCTGATTTTATCACCTAAAGAATGGGAAATAAGCATGAAGAGACAAGCTTTGGGAGGGATACCAAAAGTATCTTTTAAAAGGTGGCATTGCTTCACCGCCACGCGGCCTTGTCTTGTGCAATGACCAGACGAGCTAGGAAGGGCCAACCCCGACTTATTTGGGCTCTTATTGAACTTCACCTTTACTCTTGGACGAGAACAATTGTCAGAGCCGTTACAATGCGCTCTCTCAAATGCTACGTTGATGTTTATTGAAGATGTTTTTCGAACGTAGACTCATTGCACTGAAAACATCTGACCGTTAAAGTAGACAGTGCCTGATTAGCAAGACAGCTGTGGTATGTTCAGAATAAAACTCTGCACAGACACCAGTAGGCTGACAGCATTTCCCGTCAGTGATTTTCCACAGTGGGGAGTGAGAAGGGTGGTAGTGAACGTGTTTGTCCGCAAAGGAGGCTGAATCTGTGCAGACTTTGATGATACAAGAGGAACCCTTAAGCCAGAGGACTTTGAGAGGCACTGCTGGTGATCAAAAAGCCATGTACACACTGACGTCTTATAAGGGCACATTTCCATTTTTGAATGAAATATGTAATATCTCTTTAAAATTTGAATGTCACTCTTGTATGTGGGACCATAAATAACCGAGGGCTTGGTTTACATTCAGAGATGTTGGCAGTGGACACTGGCTTACCTCAGGCACGGCCATCAGGCAGGACTAGATTCAGAAGCAGGCTGGAGTTTATCATTTCAGTCACCGATAGAAAATCCTCCAGATGAAAAGCTAAGCAAATTGTCACATGTCGTCTGAAGTCCTTTGTATGCATGATTCCGTCACTCGTTTGTACCTCGGTGATTCTTATACTGTAAATCTATCATTTAATAAAGACTTTTGTTAACGAAGCCATTCCCCTTTATGTACAGGGTGCTCCAGATCCCTGCTATGGCAACCCGAGAGGCCCGGAGGCCGGAGGAAGGATTGCTGGAGGGTGTGGAGTGGGCAGCCCGTTTACTTCGATGGGGTGCCGCTGGTGGGGCTGTTGGTCCGCGGCTTTGGGGACGTTGTCGGACTCCAGGGCCCCTTTCTAGTTGGAAAGAGCACACGAGAGGACTCCCAAAGTTGGTGGGAAGTTTGTTGGGAAATGCCGTTATCCTTTAAGTCCATTTTCCCACAAACATTTTGAGGTCGACTTGTACTTAGTATTCTTTATACTTGAAAACGAGAAAAAAACAACCTATTTTCAACATAGCACGAGATTCATATGATTATTCGAAAAGGAGGCACTTGGCCTCTTTAAAAAGTTGACCACACAAAGTTTGAAAGCAACACCCACGAGGCTTGTCAACACCGGTGTTCACTGCGGCACCAAGCACAGCAGCCAGCAGGTGGGAACAACCCCAGTGCCCATCAGCAGATGAAGGGAAGACAGAATTGGATTCACAAGGTACAATGATGCTCGTCCATAAAGAGAAATGAACTCCTGATGCCAAGGGCAACATGGAGAACCCCGAAAACAAAGTGGTGTGAACAAACCACTCCCCAAAGGACAGATGGGTGATCTCACTCCTGTGAGCGAAGACGAGGCGCCTGCGTAGAGGTCAAAGTTTATTGGTGGTTCCCAGGGGCAAGTGGAAGGAGGCAAAGGGGATCACTGTTTAGAAAGCAGTGAGTATGGTGATGGGAAATTTGGCATGGATAACGAATGCTGGTTATACAACGTGAGTAATATAGTGTAAATTGATATCACTAAGTGGATACCCCTAAAAGTTGTCTTGTTAAATGTATTCTGTTGCTACAGTCAGAAGTTGAGAAGACCTGCTCTGGAAGAAATGTCTCAACTTATGAACAGTGTTGTGTGAGTCTGGGTACTTTAGAGAAACAGATCCACAGAAACTCATGTATAAGAGTTTTATATAAAGGGTAAGTGCACATCAAGAAAACATCCCAACCCAGTGCTGCCCAAGCCCACAAGGCCAACAGTAACCCATATGTCCAACACCAATCCACAAAGTCCTCCTCCATCTCACAAAACACACGCAATGATGCCAACTGCAGGAGGAAAGCCGAGTCAGTGAATGTGTAAACATCTCAGCGCTGGCAGGGGTCTCCCCAGGGCTGCATTGGGGTAGGTCCATGTGGCCTCACCTGGGGGATGTTTTGCAGGAAGTGAACCTTGCCAGCTGAGGCAGGGAACTGCCTAAGGCAGCTACACCCTGGTCCAACCATCAAAGAGCAGGAGACCAAGAACTAGAAAGGCAAGGCTCACCTAGCCAATTATCTCTCCGCCCTTCAATTAACCCCACCGTTAACTATCTTAAGTGTGCATTTAGTTGTCTAAATAGGTGAGAAAGAAGAGGCTGGCACCACCAAGAAAGATTGAGAAAGCCTTGGAAACCGGGTATGGGGTCACCATGAGTTGAAATCTACTTGATGGCAGTGGGATTGGTTTGGTTTCTGGGTTTGGTTCTAAAATACTCAAGGGGAAAAAGTACAAGTATAGAGAACTCATCAAACTAATCTCAGTTGGTTTCAGTGCATAGTTGGTGGCTTCTGTGGCAACGGCTGGGTTAAGTCAGGAGCAAACTTGGAGATCCTCGAAAATAGAGAATGGGTATTGGAAATGAGAGATTTGGGAAAAGTGGAAATTTAGAGATTAGGGAATCTAAAAACTAGCAAGGAACAACTAGCTTTTGAAATGAATCGATTTGAGGTTAGTACACATTTGTGTAAGGCATAGCTTTTTAACTGTGTAAACTTTGATGTATTCTTTTAATCTAAAGGATAACATGTATAACAGGATTCACGTTTGTGACAATACGCCTTTAAAAGGCATTGATGACAGGGATTCTCAATCACGGTTTTACATAGTGATTTGTTTTTGTAACAGCCCTTCTCAAGGACTGTGTGGCCTATTATTTAAAAAAAAGTAAAGGTAAAACTATAAATACATTGTGAAATCTAGGCTCCTACCACAGGATCCCTGGTGGCTGAGTGTTTATGCGTTGGGCTGCTAACTTCGAAACTACCAGCCATCTCTGAAAAAGATAGGGCTTTCTACTGCCTTAAAGAGTAACAGTTTCAGAAACCCACAGGGACAGTTCTACCCCATCCTGTAGGATCACTGTGAGCCGGCACTGACTCGGCAGTGAGCTGGGTTATGGCAGCCTGAGCCAGAGGTAGACGTTGCCATGACACCAGCGTTAGAAGTGGACGGTGAAGAAAAGGGCATACATCGTGTGCCTTGTACCTGGGGCGGCACAAGGCCACTGTGGGCGAAATGAACCCTTTTGTGCACGAGGGTGGGAGCTGAGCCCTGCTGGGGGCCAGGACCACAAGCAAAGCCTCTGGCGCCCCAGTCTATCCCAATTCAGAGCAACCCTTGAGAGAGTGGAACTGCTCACAGGGTTTCCACGGCTGTAGTCTTTGCAGACTGCAAGACGCAGACATTGCAGCTTTCCCCCAGAAAGTGGTTGGTCGGTTCAAGGCACCGACTGGCTAGCAGCTGAGCACCTACCCACTGTGCCATCCGAACTCTTTCTGGCCAGGAACAATGTCTCTCTATTCACCAGGACGAGTCCTGTGCAGATCTTGGATGGCAGGAACTTGACTGCTGAGACAATCTCAGTCACTAAACCCTAAGCAACTCATCCGGTCCTTACTGAACATTAGAGGACACCCCCTTTGAGATGCTTTGAAGATGGTGGGAAAGGCAAATGCTTTTGACAAAAAGACAACCTGAGAGAAAATTCCACTCAGCTGCCTTGCTGCCTGAGTTCTTGGAAACTCCCATTTCCTAGCTCCTCATGGAAAAGGAGTTGTCAGCCTTCAGTCAAAAGAGTAATTTATTGAAAATAACGTTTACTCCCTTATTCTGGAAAGAACTAGCTTTGAAAGTTAAATGAAAACATCTCATTTAAATAGTGTCCCAATGCAGTTTCAAAGATTCAAAAGTTCCAACTGTGTGCACTGGGCAATATTTATCAAACGGCAGTTGTCTGCACTTCCTGCCCCGGGCACTTCTAGAGTGTACCAGAAAGGATGGAGAGCTTTTCCCAAGGCCTAACATAACAGCCCAGCAAGGTAGTCAAGTCTAATTTGAGTAGATTCTAACCAGTTTTGCTAGAGAAAATGGGCTCACGGTAGTTTGCTGACAATCCTGAAGCTGATCATCTGAGGCTTAGCAGATCTGTGGTGAAAAATATCAAACTTTCAGCCTTCAGCTCCTTACATCAGCCTACCAGGCTATCCACTAAGCATCACTTGTCTGTTGGTTTGTGTTACTTGGTAGCTTGTATGTTACTGTGATCATGGAAACTATGCCCCTGGTATGTATATTAAGGCATTCCTATATGATACTTATAAATCCGTGTTTCCCCGAAAGTAAGACATCCCCGAAAATAAGACCTACTTACAGTTTTGCCACTTGCTGAAATAGAAGGCATCCCCCGAAAATAAGATCTCCCCAAACATAAGGCCCCCCGAGTACCATAACTCTGGACTGTAGCGGCAGGCGCTGCCTCGCATTTCACTGTTAGCCGCAGCGCAGCTGGAGCAGACAGGAAGTGTGAGTAAATGTACCATAGATTATTGTACATGGAAATAATGGTAGTAACAAGAAATTCTTGATACTGTAGGATTCAGTTTGTCTGGTTATGCTGGTTTGTGATGACAACTACTACCGTACTGTATACAGGTAATAAATTTCCTTTTTGTTGTTCATCAATAAATGTGTACCGTATTCTTCTTCATGGAAAAAATAAGCTATCCCCTGACAATAAGATCTAGCGCATCTAATTAATATAAGACACTGTCTTATTTTCGGGGAAACGGTACAAGCAAGGCTACCCAAAGTGAATAGATTTCAGCTGAGCTTTCAGACGAAGGACAGACCATGAAGAAGGACTAGACCGACAACTTGGAGGAATTAGCTGCTGGAAACTTTATGCAGAGCATCGAAACATCGTCAGAGACGGAAGGCCTAATGAATAGAAGCAGATGAACGTGGTCAGAGACAATGCCAGAAGAGGAGCCCCTCACGTTGGAAGGCATCAAACTACGACTGAGGAAGAGCTGCCTCCTCCGAGGAGAGTCGACCCTCCTGACTACGAGGGGGCAAAGCCTGTGGGAGTCAAGCCTTCTGGGCCTTCATTTGCTGCTGGGGCGCAACTCAAAACAAGAAGACACGGTGACAAGTCTACAAATAATCGGAACTTGACAGGTACAAAGCACAAATCTAGGAAAACTAGAAGTCAAAAATGACATGGAATGCATAAAGATTCCAGGCAGTAGTGAGCTGACACAGGCTGGTGCTGGCCATTGTGGACCAGAAAACGATATGGTTTACTAAGCCAGAAATGACACGATCATGAAGAATGGCGTTACATTCTTCAAAAAAGGACATTTCAAGACCAATATTGAAGTACAGTTCTGTCTGATAGAATTATATCCATCCTCACTCAAGGAAATCCAATCAGTACAACTATTACTCAAATGTATGCACCAACTACTAAAAGTAGTAATGAACAAATTGAAGAATTCGACCAACATCTTCAGTCTGAAAATGGATCAAACATGCAATCAAGGTGCACTGATAATTGTTGGGAATTGGAATGCCAGTCGTTGGAAACGCAGGAAAGCACAGTCGTTGCAAAGCATGGGCTTGGTCACAGACATGAGGATGGAGATCCTATGATAGCATTTTGCAGGACTAACGACTTTATCACAAATACCCCTTTTCAACAATAAAAATAGTGACTGTACACGTGGACTTTTCCAGATGGAATACACACAAGTCAAATCGACGACATCTGTGGAAAGATGCTGGAGAAGGTCGCTACCAGCAGCTAAAACAAGGGCAGGGGCCGAGTGTGGCACAGAACACCGACCGCTCATATGTGAGTTCCGGTTGAAGGTGAAGAAAATTAAAGCAAGCCCACAGAGCCAAATACAACCATGAGTATCTCACCTAAATTTTGAGAACCTCTCAAGTACAGATTCAACACCAACGACAAAAGAACCGATGAGCTGTGAGGGATGGCATCAAAAACAGCATACGTGAAGAAAGCAAAAGGTCATTATAATGTCAGGAAGAAAGAAAAGATCAAAATGGATGTCAGAAGAGCATCAGAAACTTAACTCTTAATTGTAGAGTAACCAAGGCAAATAGAAGAAAGTACTGAGTAAAACAACTGAACAGAACGTTTCAAGGGGGAATCTGAAAGGACAAACTAAAATATTACAATGAGATCTGCAAAGACTTAGAGGTAGAAAACCAAAAATGAATAAAATTCTCAGCATCTCTTGAACTGAAAGAACTAAAGAAAAGAATGCAAGCCTCGATTTGAAATATTGAAAGTTGTTATGGGCAAGATATTAAAACATGCAGGAAGTATCAAAAGAAGATGGAAAGAATACACAGTCACTGTACCAAAAAGAATTAGTCGACATTCCAGAATTTCAGGAGGTAGCAAAAAAGCAAGAACCAATGGTACTGAAGGGAGAAGTTTGAGCTGCACTGAAGGCATTAGCCAGAAACACGGCTCCAGGCGCTGGTGGAACACCAGCTGAAGTGTTTCAACAGGCTGATGAAGCTCTGGAAGCACTCGCTGGCCTATGCCTAGTAATTTGGCCAACTGACTGAAAGAGATCCATACTTGTACCCACTTCAAAGGAAGGTGACCTAAAAGAATGCTCAAATTAAAGAACAATATCATTAATATCAAAATTTTGGTGAGGATCATGCAACAGAATTGCAGCTGTGCATTGATAGAGATCTGCCAGAGGTTCAGGCCAGATTCAGAAGTGAACGTGTAACAAGGGATGTCATTGCTGATGTCAGATTGATTTGGGCTGAAAATACTAGAAAGATGTTTACGTGTGCCTTATTGACTCTGCCAAGGCATCCACTGTGTGGATCATAACAGGCTACCGGTAACCTTGAGAAAAAAGGGAATTCCAGAACATTTCATTGTGCTCGTGTGGAAGCTGCATATGTGTCAAGAGCCATTTGCTCAAACAGAACAAGGGAACACTGCATGGTTTAAAATCAGGAAAGGTCTGTGTCAGGCTTGTATCCTCTCATCGTACTTATTCAATCTGTATGCTGAGCAAATCATCCGAGAAGCTGGATTATAGGAAGAAGAATGCAGCATCAGGAAGGCTATTATTAACAACCTTGAAGGAAGGCTGTTAGGAACAACCCTGCTTGCTGAAAGTTCTGAGGAGTTGAAGCGTTTGCTGATGAAGATCAAGGACTACAGCCTGCAGTGTGGATTGCAACTCAAGGTGAAGAAGACCTAAATCCTCACAAGAAAAGATTAAAGTTGTCAAAGATTTCATCAATGGTCATGAAAGCAGCAGCCAAGCCATCAAATGCCACATTGCACTGGGTAAATCTCTTGCACAAGATCTCTTCAAAGAGTTGAAAAGCAAGAATATTGCTCTCAGGACTACGGTGTGCCTGATCCACACCACGGTATTTTCAATTGCCTCATATGCATGTGAAAGTTGGACATTGAATAAAGATGGCTGAAGAAAAATTGATGTACTTGAACTAGAATATTACAAGGACTGTGGATTGCCAAAAGAGCAAGCACATCTATCCTGGAAGAAGGACAAGCAGAACAGAGGGCAGAACAGCGTCATCTCGTGTCCTTTGGACGTGTTGTGAGGAACGACCAGGGCCTGGAGCAGGACATCATGCTGGGTAACATAGAAGGACAGTGAACAAGAGGGATGCCCCGATACAATGGATGGAGACAGTGCCCGTGTCAATGGACTTCGATAGATGAACAAGATTGAGACTAGCTCAGGACAGAGCCGTGTTTTGCTCTGTTGTGCGTGGGGTTGCTGTGAGCTGAACTGACTCGATGGCGCCTAACAACAACAACATCGGCCAGGCATGAGTTGGAATTTCTGCTTCACCCCTGTGCCACTTTGGCCAGATTACCCAATTAATGAACCTCTCCTCCAGAAAATTGTAAGGTTGTTAAAAACACAAAACAAACAGAACTGTGGCAGTTAATGACAGCTCATGGAAACCCCACATGGCACAGAGTAGAAGTGAACTTCATAGTGCTTTATCTGTGCTGTAATCTCTAGCACAGGTTGCCAGGCCTTTCTTTCATAGCACTGCTGGGTGGTTTAACTGCTAACCTTTAGTTAGAAGCCTGGCATGCAAATGGTGTCAGCCAGCCACCTTATTTATTTAACGATTTTTATTGGCATATGATTCACAAATCACACAATTCAACAGTTCAATCATCTTAAGAAGAGTTGTGCAATCACCATCACAATCAAGTTTAGAACATTTTCTGCCTTCTTGTACTCTTGGTTACTAGCTCCCCATTTCCCCCCAACCTCTCCTGCCACACCCTCAAGGGACCCTTCATCCTGTTACTATCTCAATTGATCTATCCTGGATTTCATACACAGAAAAACATTTAAAAAACAACCAAAATCGAACAGCAATACCCAAGTAAAACAGAGAAAAACTTCAACCTAAAAGAAAGCAGAAAATATTAAAAACTAGAACAAGTTTAAAGTGGGTTAAAGGGGACATCAAATGATAAGGCGCCAAACTGTAACCTAACTGCATCTGCAATCATCCACTGGCCTGCACATTCTGCACCATAGCAGGGCTGCTCACATCCCTTACCCAGCGGCTTATTCTGAGAGATAAGGCAGTACAACTGTGACATACCAAAAAACAAAACAACTAAAACAAACAAACTGCCTGCCATTTGGGATTCTGAACTGCCCCTGTGGGTTTCTGAGGCTGTACATCTTTACGGGGCGCAGTGTGTGTGTGTGTGTGTGTGTACGTAGCTGGAGCCGGTAAGACAGTCCTGAGAGTGTAGGCTGGGAAGGCGATTACTCCACATCATTCCTGTACCAACTCAGGACAATTTCCATTCCTTTTACAGCGGAGTCCTGCAAGGACTCATTCATCATTCTCCAAAGAGGGCTCTCCCTCACCTCCCTAGCCAGCTGAATACCACGGTGCGCTTGCCTTTTTCATTCAGGTTCACTGGGGCCCTAAGGGTTGGGCTCAGATGCTTCCAGGGGGAAACCCAAGCCACTTAGATGTTGGAAAGGTGAGGAGGGGACCCAGAATGTCACTAAAGCCGAGCTCTGCAGAGAGGACTCGGAACTTGCAGGCACATGCTGAGCAGGCGCCAACTCTCCAAGGTGGCGGAGAGGTCGCGCGCTGCATTAAAATGTGTGTGGTGCCTGGCTCAGCCTGAGGACTGCTTTATTTTTTTAATAAATCATTTTATTGGGGGATCTTACAGGTTTTATAACAATCCATACGTCTATTGTATCAAACACGTTTGTACACATGTTGCCATCATCATGTTTTGTTTTGTTTTTTAATTATTTTATTGGGGGCTCTTATAGCTCTTATCACAATCCATCCATCCATCCATTGTATCAAGCACATTTGTACATTTGTTGCCATCATCCTTTTCAAAATGTTGCGTTCTATTTGAGCCATTGGTATCAGCTCCTTTTTTCCCCTCCCTCCAGCACCCCCACCAACCTCATGCACCCTTGATAAATTATAAAGTATTATTATTTTCATATCTTACACCCTCTGCTGACTCCCTTCACCCACATTTCTGTTGTTTGTCCCCCCAGGGATGATGGTGGTGGTAGTTTTATACAGGGATCATTGTGATCGGTTCCCCCTTCTCCCCCTTCTCCCCACACCTCCCTACCCTCCTGGTATCGCTACTCTCATTATTGTTCCTGAGGGGTTTAATCTGTCTTGGATTCTGTGTGTTGAGAGCTCTTATCTGTACATGCTTTGGTCTAGCTGGATTTGTAAAGTACAGACGGCTTTTAAAAAGGGCTGCTGCGCTCGCAACTCCATGGCTGGGGAAACTGAGGCTCAGAGAGGTTGCATTGGCCAGCCACCCTCAAAGAGGATTGGGACTCAGGCATTTTAGCCCCGAGCCCTTGCCTTCAGCTCGGCCAATTCAGCGGGCCTTTCTTTCCCTTTAATGTTTCCACCTGGGAACGGAATCCTATGCAGACTTGACTTGATTCTCAGCGCTAATCCACGCCTGTCCCAGGGAGAGCAGCTCGCTTCCCTCTTCTAGGGGCCTCGGTCCCCCCACCCCCACCCCCACCCCGCAAAATGGGATTAGGATTAAAGAACGCTCCCTCTCCTCCCCCACTGGACGGTGGAGCCAGGGTGTGTGTCAGGCCCCGAGACCGGCGAGGGTCCCCCAACTCCCCTTCCCCTTCGCCAGCCCCCAAACTCTCTGGCTTGAAGCCTCTGGGGCCCACATGAGACTGGGGTGGAGGGCACCCCCCCGTCCCACGCAGCCCGCCGCGGCCGAGGCCGCACGGCACCATATTTAGTCAGGGGGAGCGGGCAGCCCGGGGCTGGTATGCGGCGCTGGGAATTCCTGCCGAAGGAGCCTGCGCCTGCCCTTTTTGGGATGTCTCCTGCCCAGCGCCCCTCGCCGGGCCCGGGAACGTCGAAGCCCGAGCCGGGCTGCAGGCGGTCCCCGCTCCGGCCCGGGCCAGCCCACCTCCTCCAGCGCCTTTTATGGCTGGAGGGTGCGTGCGTGTGACCAGGACCCGGCCGGGGCGGAGGGGGCGGCCCGCCAGGGACAGCGAGAGGCAGCGGGGACCGAGCGACAGAGACGAACAGGTGGCATGAGACGGTGGCAGAGAAACAGACACACAGAGCGAGGGGCAGAGATGGCCGGCCCTCGGAGGCCCCCCACCTGCCAGGGCCTGGCACGCACCAACCTTGGCCCATGGCACCGTGATCACCTGCCCCCTCCCCGCACCCCCCCGCAGCCCCCACATTTTGTAGCTTCGAACAAGGAGGCCCAGGTCACTCAGCCAGCGACCACCCCAGCCCAGCCCCGCCCTCATCCCAGCCCGAAGGCACAGGAGGGGGGTTTTCTTAGCGGAGCTGGGTAGGGCAGGTTGGGAAAAGGAAAAAAATTCCCTCTCCCGCACAATTCCCAGAAGCCCAGGGCGCCTAGCTTTGCACTTTGCCAA
>NW_022103901.1:28353361-28359232 GCF_000313985.2 Echinops telfairi
GGGACAAAAGAGGCTGATTTTAATTCAGTTAATTTCTTACAGCCTCATTTTTGTTGTAAAGAACCCGTCTAGGTTGGCCTCAGGGCCCGCAGATACACAAGCCTCAGTTACTCCCAAGGCTCAAAGAGCATCCAGTAAGAGTGGGGTTTCCTGCAGAGCCTGCTGGTAGCTCCAGTCTGCTGTGCTCCCGGCTGCCCTGTGTGCCCCTGCGACAGACGGCTCCGTGGGATTTTGTTGGCTGTAACTTTTGTGGACGCCCTTAGTCAGGCCTTTCTTCCACAGAGCACCCAGTGGATTTGAGCCTCCAACCTTTGCATTAGCCGTCCAGGGGTAACTGCTGACGCCAGCCAGGACCCTCTCCTACTGAACCTTCACAATATTCTCCCAGAGTGGAGGGTTTGTGGGGATTTTGCCATTCAAAACCATGCTTCTCAAGAAAGCAAAATGAACCGTTTAGAAACCTGAGGTGTGAGTGTTTGGCTCCAGTATTTTAATAAATAAATCATTTTATTGGGGGCGCTTACAGCTCTTATAACAATCCATACATCAGTGGTATGGAGCACATTTGTACATATGTTGTCATTGTCATTTCCAAAACATCTTCTTTCTAATTGAGCCCTTTGGTACGTCAGCTCCTGGCTCCAGTATTGGGGAGTGAGAAGCTCCCCAGGCAACTGGCCAGGATTTAACAGTCTGACTTGTTAGTAAGCTGTTTTTGCCTAATGTTTGGGTCTCCTGCTACAGTCGTCTTGATTCCTTAGATTTGCTTGAAGATACTATTGTAGGAGTTTTTAAAGACAGGGAGCTTATAGATGCTGGGCAGAAAGTCATTCTGTGACAGTTGTAAAATATGCTGTTCCGGATAACTGGAAGGAAAAGCAGTCTTTTTCCAAAGCGACTGACAGAGTGCATGACTACCAGGCATGGGAGTAATGTTTGACACCTTTCATCTCCAGTGATTTTGTGGGAGTGTTGAGTGTATCAGACAATCGAGGCTCAGAGAGGTTCAGTAACTTTCCCAGTGTCACACAGCCAGCATGTAGTGAAACCCACTCCTGGTTCTGTCTGAGGTCAAATTTATGCTCTCCATCCCATAATCCTTTTCCTTGACCATGGACAAAACCTTCTTGTTGAAGTCAGGTTTCTAATGGGCCCCAATTCTTCTGGCAAGGCAAATGTTTATCTTCTCTTTGAAGAAAACATAAACCAACCTTCTTCTGGATTTGAAGGAAAGTCCTGTTTGTCCCTTGGTGGTCTAGTGACCCTAGTTTGAGGGGATTGTTAGCCCCGAGTCCAGATCAGCTGGGCCTGTGTTTCAGAGGCCTCTTGGCCTCGCCTTGTAAACACCATGGTTTTTTTTCCAAATGATCGTCTGAAATAGATGTGCTATTCTGTACAAGGTATTTGTTATGGATTTGTTATCATTACTTTCTGTGCGTGGTTTGATATTTGAGGCAAACATGCCCATTTATGGAAGCGTCTCCCACAAGGCTATCTCTGGCCCTTTGCAAGTTACTCAGCTTGCACCCTTGTTAGTTGTGGCTCTAGGGAATTCCCTACCCTTGGCCTGCAGCTTGAAGAATACATGTAGGAGCCCTGACACGAGACATTTGTGAGGGAAGGAGGGAGTTCTTGCTTCCTTCTCCTCCTCCTATTTGGAAATGCGATTGGAACCCAAACAGAAGGTGTGATGCTTCCTGTACAACTAGATCATTCTGCAATCAGATGGGCATTTGGTTTTCTGGAAAAGCGGTGGAACCGGAGATGGGGCCAAGCATCTCCACAGGCCTCCTCAGCTTTGCCTCTTCTCTAAAGTGAGGTGAAGAAGGACCAAATTGGGCTTCTACAAAGTGAGCTGCTCTCCTGAGAACCGTACTGGGGGGACTGAGGAAGTACGAGAATGTGTCTGAAACGCCGAGCCTGGCCCGTGGTCAGTTTTCTCCCTCACTGCCCTCGAGTCGATGCTGACTCACAGTGGCCCTACAGGACAGGGGAGAACAGCCCTTGTGAGCTTCAGAGACTGCAACTCTTTATGAGAGCAGAGAGCACTGTCTTTTTCCCAAGAAGTCAGGCCGGGGATCAATTTGAGTAGCTGCTTATTAATAACAGGACCAGAAAAGCTGTCGAGTGATCTTTCCGTCAAAAGAGAGACTTGCCCCTGATTTACCTTTCGTGTGACCTCTTTTGATAAATGCAGCTCCTCTTTGGGCAACAAGTCGCTCTTTGAATCTTCTACTCTAATTCAATCACACCTCTTCCTCAGCTCTGTTGGGGCTGTTACACAGCCCAGCAAGGTTGACGGTTCAAAGCTCCAAGCCTGTCACATAGGGTTACTGTGAGTCAGGATCAACCAGATGGCAACAGCAGCAATATCTAGTCATCTGAGAGTTGATATACACGATCTCCATATGCTTCCTAAGTACTACCATGTAAGGACAAAACACCCCTACACGGAACCTACGAGGCTACTAGCAAAAGGCCAGCTTAAAAACCACCCGCCGTTGACCCATAGGAGAATGGCCGAGCCTACCTGCACCTGTAACATTTTAGAGTCTTGGAAACCCCAAGGGGCCATTCTACTCTGTCCTCCGGGGCTGCTATGAGCCGACCTGGGATGGCTGCGGGCTTTGGTTTGTTTCTGGTTTGTCTGTGAACAGAAGGTAGGAGGGAGGTCATTCTGTAGATCCTTCTTGTGCGGGTGGAGTGGCAGAGTCAGGGGTCTTTGATCTGCACCAAGGGATTCAGAGACTTCGAGGAAACCGGGACCCATGTCGTGGATCTGATGTATGGCTACCCCACACCTGTCGGAGGAGAACTCGGGCCCCATGAGGCTTTTAATGGCTGGGTTTGCAGAAGTCAATTGCCAGGGGCAGGGCCTGAGTGCCAACCTTTTGGATGGAAGTGGGGCGGTTCCCATCAAGGTGGATGGTAACGCATAGCGGCGCTCATCCAAGCCGGGCGAACCTGCCATGCGGATGTCTCCTGCTGCCTGTCTGCCCCGCTGCAGCCTGCAGCAAACGATGGAGAAGCTCACAGGGGTCCGGGCTGGACCATGGGGGTCATTAGGGCCACCTCCAGTCACCAGCATTCTGCCCGTCACATGTAATTGTGGTTAGTGCATGCTGGTGTATGCTCCCAAACCATTTGTCGAGTCTTCCATTTCCACACAAACTTTGGTGTTCTCTCAGTCCCTGGGGACTACAAACAGTTAACACGGTTGGCTGCTGATAAAAAGGTTGGAGGTTCCCCCACCCCCACCCCAAGAGGCTCCTTGGAAGAAAGGCCTGGTGATCCACTCCTCTATCAGCTATCGCAGACCCCAGGAGCAGGTCTCTGAGACACACGGGGTGGCCGTGAGTCAAAAACAGCTCAGGGGTCTCTGGTTTGGCGTTTGGCATTCCGGGCATCTGTCACCGAAAAAGTAACATTATGTTAAGTGACCTTTCCATCAGCGTGTGTTAACGTTACTTTTTCTCAGCCGCACAGTACGCTGTCATAGGGAAGTAGTTAACCTCTTGCCCAACCCAACCCGCGATTCCAACCCATATGGACCCTATAGGACAGAGTAGGAGTGCCTATACATCTCAATGGAAGCAGGCTGCCCCATCTTTCTCCTGCAGGTCGGCCTCTGGTGGTTTTGAACTGCTGGTCCTTTGCCAGAAGCCCAGTGGGTTTGGTTTCGGGGTCTTTGTCCTTACCTAGCCCTGATGAGCCGCCTGGAGAGAACGTGTGTGGACTGCCTGAGGCAGCGGCGCTACGGCTGTCGAGTTGATTCTGACTCACAGCGACCCACAGGACAGGGTAGGACTGCCCTGTGGGTTTTCTGAGACTGTCAATCCTTACAGGAATAGAAAGCTTCCTATTTCTCCCGATGAATAGAAAACAAAAATGAAACTCTGCCATTGAGCGGATCCTGACTTACAACGACCCCGTAGGACAGGGTAGCAATGCTCCCTGTGGGTTTCCGAGACTGTAACTCTTTTTCAAGGGAGTAGAAAACTCTTGTCTTTCTCCTGGAGTAGCTGGTGGCTTGGAATGGTTGATTGTGTGGTGACCAGACCCAATATGTAACCAATATGCCACCAGGAGGCCAATCCATAGAGTGATGACTATTAGTAGCAGACCCAGGGTTCACAGTGCCTCCTGGGATGATTTGAAGCGCTAAGAAGTGGTACTTTTCCTCTTCAGCCCTCCCTCTGCTCTCCACTCCAGCCCAGGCTCCTCCCCACACTGGGTCCCGCCCCTTGCCCATCATTCCATCCTAGAACCCTTGAATCTGTTTCTCCACTGCAGGGTTCTTCCCCTTGGAGAGCTGTGTTCCATCCAGATGTGGCACAGCGCTCTTACTATTATTTTTAATGTGGTTTGCGTGACTGTTTACAGAGCAAGTTCGGTTTCGTTCAGTCATTTATACATCTCCGTGTGTATTGTTTTGTGACAGCAGTGACAAGCCCCTCGATGTGACAACACTCTCCCCACTCCCTGCCCGGATCCCCTGCTTCCAGTCATCTGCCTTTCCTTGCCCTTTCCTGCTTTCCGAGCGGGGGGGGTTTGTGGATAAGCGCCGCCCCTTTCATCTCCCGTGGCTGATGGTTCTGAGAAAGAACTTTTCTTTTCTTTTTACTTGGTTACCTGCTGTCCAGTTGACCCGATGCTGGGCCACCTTGCCCACCACAAACACAAGAGCCTGAGCCGCCCTCACAGTGCCTGACTTGTCCGAGCCCATCATTGTGATTTGAGTGCCAGCCCATCCAGCCTGGTCCCCTGGTCCTCGAGGACCCTCAAAGTCACCAAACAGGGCGTTCCCCTCAGGGATCGCTCTTCCCCCGTGACGTGCTAAAGCAAGGAAGTCGTCACGATCATAAGGTTTTCATTGGCTAATTTTTAGAGATCCATTCCTGGCCCGAATTCACTTCCTAGTCTGGAAACTCCCCTGAAAATCCTGCCTGCTGGGGCTGATCTTGCTGGTGTTTGAAAGAGTGGTGGCCTAGCTTCCAGCCGCGTCACGGCAACTTGCCGGCCACCAGAGTACAGCAAACTGACAGGAGAGGGGCTGGGGCTTCCTTTTGCCTAGAGAGCACTGAAATCGCCAGCAATAATGTGACGTTTTCTTTGAAGGCTGACTTCTGGATCTGCTGCGTATCTAACCAATTCAGGCCCACGTTCTCTCTAGTAATGAGTGACCATTGGAGGGGAGACTCTGGGCAGGAGAGAGGATTCTGGCCTGATTCACCCTATTTCATATCCCTCCTCCGGCCATCGGGGGTGGGAGGCTGGTGGGGACTTCTGAGCTCGTATCTCTGGTCCACGGCCTCGGGCGGGTCGCTTTGCAGTGGAATTATGACGAGAGTGGATGAGGAATAAAGACTACTCTGCGAGTGGGATGTCGGTCGTTTCATTCATTTTCAAATTCATGCTGATCAGGCGAGAGAGCTTTGCTCCCTGTATTCCTCTGGGAACATAAATTCCATGGTAATCCAGCAGTCTTCATTGCCAAACCCAAGGCCACACTCCTACCCGTGGAGTCGATCTACCTCGTAGCAACCCTGCAGGCGGAGTAGAACTGCCCCTGTGGGTTTCCCAGGCTGTAATCTTTACAGGAGCAGAAAGCCTCATCTTTATCCTGAGGGGCGGCTGGTGGGCTCAAATTGTTGACCTCAGGTTAACCATTCAACTTGTAACCCACTACGCTAACCAGGGCTTTTGAGTATTCCCAATTAGTGCCATTTCAGCTTGGGATCTGGAACAAAAACCTGCCGGCAAAGAGTGGATTCTGATGTGTGCTAATTCTACAAGACAGAGTAGAACTGCTCCCTGCAGTTTCCTCCGACAGCAGCGGCCCAGAGGATGCAAAGTGACAAACCAAGAAGC
>NW_022103901.1:28361594-28363039 GCF_000313985.2 Echinops telfairi
TTCAAGCTGTCCCAATTCACCTCCCACCATGACCATCAACTCGATGTCTCCCCCATCCCTCCTACCCGTGGTCATCACTAAGAATCTCTGGTTCCTCTGCTTATTCTGTATCGGGGAGATTATACACCATTTGCCCTTTCGTGACTGGACTGGTTTTGTCCAACGTGGTGTTTTCGAGGTTCGTCCTGTGCGGCGGCCTTGGGACTTCATTTTGCTTTACAGATGAGTGTTTTCTATTGTGTGTCTGCCAGGGTTTGCTAATCCGCTCATCGGAAGCTAGGCGTTGCTTTGCTGCCATCATTCCTGTGGGGGGGATTGAACTGTGTTGGAATCTGAGATGGAGGTAGTCCGTATTCTATTTCTAAGTGTTTTCTAACTCTTAGCCCAAGTGGACAGACAGAAACATCCCTGTTTTCAATATTAATATTTACTGACACATGTCAAGGTTGAGAGCGTATGAAAGATCGAACTAAAGGTCAGTACCTTCCATCTAGTTCTGGACACAGCTGTTAGGTGGTAGTCTCCCCACTGCTGGCCACAGGTCACTTTGAGCCTTGTTGGAACTCCGAAGGGGCACTGCCCCTAGAAAAGTCCACGATGAGGTCTTTCTCTGTCCATCTGAAAGTGGGGCCTGTTCTGTTGCAGATAATGTTCTTCATCTGGGGGGCAATCTCAGGAGAAAGCTGAGCCTCCAGTGGGCAGTACATTAATGCGATAGGCTTTGCAGGGAGCCCAGCTTACGGGCGATAGGAGTGCCCTCAATTCCAGCCACCTCAGGGACTAAAACACTCACCGGTCCACAACAGTGAGCTCTAGGAGAACTCCATCTTTTGCAGCTTTGCCTGGTAGAGTGGGGATATCCTTAGAAGATGAAAAATGACCATAAACCTCAGTGGGGGCACCCTACAGAGCTTCGGGGACCTGCCGTTCTAAGGTGATGGCTTCACCTCCCTATGTCAACTAATGAACAAGTATTGTTGAACTACAGGCTGTGGAATTGGGGACGGGATGGCAGGAGCTGGGAGTGGGCATGAGAGAGAGAGAGGCTGGTGGTGGCATCGGAAGGGTAACCGGAAGAGGCGGTTCTCGGGCTCAGCCGCGCATGGTTTCCTTGCTGGGAAGGAAGGCTGAGTTTGCATGACGTGTGTCGAGAGGCAATGGCTGGGCCGCTGGGTTGAGGACAGAGACGGAAATCACCAGGCTTCCTTGAGCAGTTCCTGCGTGCCGGGAACTGCGCATGCTCTGTTGAGACTTCATCCTCTGATGATGTCACTCTATGACGTCAGAGCAGGACACCGAGACCGAAAGCTCTCTGGGCTACTTAGCGGTAGACCAGGGATTTGAACGCACGACTGAGAGTTCTTTGCCACCGCGCTCTTCTGCACAAACAGCCTGGGGGTGCATCCCGAGGTGTAAGAAGTGGGGGTCTCCTGAAGGAGCTGCAG
>NW_022103901.1:28363690-28365395 GCF_000313985.2 Echinops telfairi
CCCTCTTTCCCTGTGGAGATATAAACAATGCCCTCCCCTTGGGTAGGTTAGTGCCGTTCCCCCACCTTTAAGAAAATCACCAAACCCTGAAAGGAGGGACAATGCAATCTAACACACCCCATGCTCCCCACATTGGGCTTCCATCATTATCAACACGTGGGTCCAAGCACTCTTGTTGGGGCTCCACCTCCACCCCCTGCTGTTCTGTCTTAGGGTCTCTTTTTATCTGTGGGTCTCTCTGTTTTTCTGTTTTCAGTAGGAGAGACAGGTCGCTTGTCCTGTAGTTCCTTCCCACGTCCAGTTGTGTGTCCCGGACTTTGTTTGATGTGCTCCTCCGGCCCCTGTGTTTCTTATAAAGTGGTGTTTGATCTGGGGCTTCACCGCCTTCTGTTCTCTCTCTCTCTCTCTCTCTCTCTCTCTCTCTCTCTCTCTCATTTTGGTCAGAATGTTCTGCCGGGAGTGGTGCCATTTCTCGCTGCACCCCATTGGGATGCACAGAAAGTCCGACAGGCTCTCTCTTCTTGTGATGTTATGATGAAGTCATAGATTTAGGAGGGACCAACCTGATACACCCATTACCAAGTTCTACATCAGCTCTTTATTGGAGACCGTGTTAGACAGGGTTCTCTAGAGAGATAAAACCAAATTGCTGATAATTTAATATATTTATTTATAGAGATAATTCGATATATAACCCAAGAAATGAACTGTTAAATTATATACAGATAGATATATAATACAAGAAATGAACAGTTAAATTGTAAAGCAGAACAAATGGCTCAGTGCAACTTACTCCCTAGAGAGGTTAGTAGCCCAGCGGGAGGATTCAATGCAGACCAGTTTTGAAAAGTTTCTCAGCCTCTCTGATTCCCATTCCCCTCTGGCGACTTCAGGGGGTTGGGGCTCCGAGGAACACCCTCTGGGAGAGATCACTGTAGCATGAGTCTGGCCAGCCTTCCTCATCTTTCGTCCCCTTTGACCAAAGCAGAAGTCACACCTCGTAACTGCCAGAGGCATCAAAGACATGGGACGCAGACCAGCTTCTCTCTCCTCGGCTCTCCTTTTTTGGACAGACATTCGTGTGCTTGATCCTATCTGTGTGTGAGTGATAGAGTCGATATGGTTCCTGGCAGTGGGGATGGCCTGTCCTTTTAGTCATCTTCCTTTTCCTCGGATTTTTAAGGCAACCCACCAGCATCACAGTTAGAAAATTGCTTGTGATTCTTCAGACGTGTGAAACACTGTCAGTCCTCCTTAGGCATAATCGGCTGCCATGTAAAGAAAAACCTCTTCAGTGAAGTTTACTGATGCCTTTTACACCCAGAACAGTACATGTATGTATGGTGGATGCCAAGCTTGGTGACATGACTTTCCATCCGGCGAGCCAGTTTGAACTAGTTGCCCTTGAGTGGACGCTGACCCATGGCGACCTGGTCTGTGTCAGGCTAGGCCTGTGTTCCAGGGGGGTTTCAGTGGCTGGCTTTTTGGCAGGAGACAGCCAGACCTTTCTTCCGCAGCCTCTCCAGATTTACAGCCAAGCATGCCACCGGTCTGCTCCAGCTGGGACTCTACAGTGTATACACACCTGTGTCATTGCCTCAGTTCCAGAGACCCCATGTCTTGGTCTTCCAGTCATTACCTCCCCAAGGGGGATTCCTATCCTGGTTTCTGTCCCCAAAGATTGTCTTTGAAAACCAGACAAACA
>NW_022103901.1:28366637-28367540 GCF_000313985.2 Echinops telfairi
GTGTAGCCTGTAAATTGAGGCACAGAACAAGCAAGGCAGCCGCACACTGGTCCGATGACCAAAGAGCAAGAGACAAGAAAGGCGAGACTCAAGGAGCCATTTATCTCTCTGCCCTTCAGTTAATCCCACTTGTGTTTATTGGCCAGGCTGGCACAATAAACTATCTCAGAGATGGTTGTTCTTAAAAGGTGGGTGCCAGCCAGATGGTGCACAAGGCGGACGAGCTACCCAGTCCCCTCTCCAACAAAGACATGGGAAATCAGAGGAACCAGACATGGTGCATCATCCCAAACCCTGAACTTTGAAAGGGCAGGAGGAAGAAGTGGGTTGAATGTCAACTAGAAGAAACAGAATGGAAACCGTGAACAAGGAGTGAATAAACCGGAAGGTGGGTTGGCAGCTGGCCTGGCACAGAGTAGCTATTTTAAATTTTTGCAAACGGCATTCTATTTGGGGGCAATCACCTGATCATTAGCTTTACTTGTCCAGGTTAAACGGGAATCTCTATCAGTCCAGTAAGTCTGGTCTTTATGAATTGGAGTTTTGTTCTATATTGTTCTTCCATTCTAGGTGGGACCTTCTGTTCCTGGTGTTCTGGTCAGAGTGGTTGGTAGTGGTACCTGGGCACTCGCTGGTTCTTCTGATCTCTGGCTAGAGCACTGGTTCCTGAACTTATTTGATCTACCATCTCTTTTCAGAAAACAAACAAACAAAACCTATTCAGCACCCATTTGGAAATTTAAAACTTTTGCACTATAGCCCATAGCCCAAGATACAGTGTAGTACAGTGTAGGTACCTGCTTTTATTAATATTATTTTTTTATTAAATACTTTTATTTGGGGGCTCTTACAGCTCTTATCACAATCCATACATTCATCCATTGTGTCAAGCACATTTACACA
>NW_022103901.1:28369093-28370355 GCF_000313985.2 Echinops telfairi
CTAATGCCCCCTAATCTACTTTCTATGAACCTGCCTATTCTGGCCCCAAACCCCCAAACTCCTTGTCATCCAGTTGATCCCCACTCCTAATGATCATATAGGACAGAGTAGAATGGCCCCTAGGGTTTCCTAAGCTATAAATCCTTATGGGAGCAGACTCCCATGCCTTTGTTCCACGGAGAGGCAGGTGAGTTCAAACCACCCACATTGTGATTGACAGCCGAGTGCTTAACCACTGGGCCACCAGGGCTCCTCTAGTCTGGATGTGCAGGTAAATGTTGCCCTTGCGACTTGTTTCTTTCTCTTAGCATGAGGCTGCTCAGGTCCCTCCGTGGTGTCGTGTGTGTCATTAATTCATGTACTTCCATTGTTTTGTTTTATGGATGATACTGCTGTGATCACCTGCGTAGACGTTTTTCTGAGGGCGAATGTTTTCTTATCTTTTTTAGTATGTGCTTGGGGAATTTGCTAGATTACATGGGAACTCTAAGTTTAAGTCTTTGGCAATCGCCACACAGTTATTTTTAGAGTACATAGTTAAGTCTGGAGGGGCTTTCCACGCTGACCTACAGAGCCCTACTTCTTCCTTCTCGGCCGGCATAGTAAGTGCGTCACTGCAGGAGGACCTTGGTTGACGTAGCCAGTTTCATGTTGTTGGACCTCGGGTGGTTTCTCGAAGCTTGCTCCCATCGGCAAAGATCCACCCCTTCGAAGGGCGTTCCCGTTTGTTTGGATAATCATAACCAATACTGCAGGAAGGTCCTCGTCTTTGGAGGAGCCTTTCTGCCACCGGTGTCCCTAGACGTGGCAAAGCGTGAGATTCACTTACCTTGAGGGCTTGATTGGGGGCCCGATTCTCACCACGTTGCTTTACTCCACAGGGAACCAACCAGACACCATGGCACAGAAGGGCCAGCTCAGCGAGGACGAGAAGTTCCTCTTTGTGGACAAAAACTTCATCAACAGTCCAGTGGCCCAGGCGGACTGGGCCGCCAAGAAGTTGGTCTGGATCCCGTCGGAGAAGCAGGGCTTCGAGGCCGCCAGCATCAAGGAGGAGAAAGGCGATGAGGTGATTGTGGAGCTGGCGGAGAACGGCAGGAAGGTCACGGTCGGCAAGGATGACATCCAGAAGATGAACCCTCCCAAGTTCTCCAAGGTGGAGGACATGGCGGAGCTGACGTGCCTCAACGAGGCCTCCGTGCTGCACAACTTACGGGAGAGATACTTCTCAGGACTCATCTATGTGAGTATCGTGGGGAATC
>NW_022103901.1:28371089-28372902 GCF_000313985.2 Echinops telfairi
TGGACCAACTCCACAGAGCAAGAGCCACTTAGCTCTGTGATGCCAGGCGGTTGGGTAGAGGTCCCTGAACATATCCTCTGTGCATCTTTCCTCTCTGAAGGTGCGAGCTCTTGGGCAGGTTACCTGACTTCTTTGGACTTTTGCTTGCCTCTCTGTGAAATAAACACAAGAATAGTACCAACCTCACTGAGTGGACTCTGCTGAAAGAACTTAGGGTACTTCTAACACATCCCAGGCACTCAAAATGTTAGCTATTGCTCTTACTGGATTTTGTGGTTCTTATCATTTTTATTGTTATAGGTATTGCTTTGCTCTTGACATTGTCATTAGGGACCATCTAGACAGTTCTGGCTGACTAGCAGCCCTACGTACAATCGAATGAAACACTGAGCCGGCCTCACAATTGTTCTCATATTTGAGCACATTTCTGTAGCCCCTGGGTCGACCCATCTCTCTGAGGGCCTTCCTCTACTTTACCAAGCATGAGGTCGTTCTCCAGGGACTGGTCTCCCTGATAGCATGTCCAGAGGACGTGAGGCAGTTCTCACCACCCTGTCCTCTAAGGAGCATGCTGGCTGTACTTCTTCCCAGACAGGTTTGTTTGTTCTCTTGGCAGTCCACGGTACTCTCAATCGTCCTCAAAGACAGGTGACTCAACAGAATGCACAGCTTATAGATCAATAGCATAGCTATTGCTTGCAACTACAATTGTGCTGAAGATGGTTTCTATTAGTCAGATGTTCTTGGATCCTTTGCCGACTTGTGGAAACTCACTTCCCCCTCTGTCCCTTTGGTCCCTTTACATCTGCCATGTGACCAGTGTGGAACATCCTCTTGGTGATCTCTCAGAATGGTCTGCAAGGTTGTGTTCTAATTAGGAAAACAATGCATTTCATGTACAATCCATAGAAGTGTAGTGAACGCAGTTGAAATCAGCCCTTTCCCAGAAATAGTAGCTGATCAATGTTGGTGCCTTCCTCGTCTCTGTGAGACGGAGATGAGTTTTTATATTTGAAAGCCCCCTGTGCAAATAGAGCATGTCCTTCTCCATGGCCGCGTGTGTGTCCAGCATGTCTATGTCTCACTGAATAGCCCCCAGGAGCCCCTTTGAGGCTTATGTAATCCACCCTGTGGATGCTCCATCCTTAATTTACCCATGCTCAAGGGCAATTCCTACTACGTGTCTGTCAGTCTGTCGTAAGGCAATGGCTTATGTGATGCTGTGATGCTGGAAGCTATGTCACTGGGGTTTCAAATACCAGCAGGTGACCAACATGAACAGGCTTCAGCAGAGCTTCTAGATTAAGAACAGACTATGAAGACGGACTAGGCTGTCCAGTTCGGAAGAATTAGCCGTGGAAAACTGTATGGGTCACAGCAGAACACTGTCAGATCCTGAAAGCCTCAGGAGCAGTAGAAGAGGGTTGTCAGAGATCGTTCCAGAAGATGAACTCTTCAGATCAGAAGACACTAAACCAGGACTGAGGAAGAGCTGCCTTCTCAAGGTAGAGGTGGCCCTAATGACATCGATGGGGTAAAGCTTTCCGGACCTTTATCTACTGATGGGGCATGACCCACGCTGAGAAGAAACAGCTACAGAAATCTATTCATAAATAATTGGAGCTGGGAATGTACAAAGTGTGAATCTAGGAAAATTGAGAGTCATCAGAAACGAAATGGAACATATAAAGATTGAGATCCTAGATGTTAGAGAGCTGAAATGGAGTAGTATTGATCATTTTGAATCAGAAAATCATGTGGCTTCCTGCGCTGGGCATGACCAATTTAAGAGGAGTAGCATCACATTCCTTGT
>NW_022103901.1:28374032-28376306 GCF_000313985.2 Echinops telfairi
CGCAAGACCAATGACTTCTTCATGACAAATTTTTTTTTTTACAAATAATTTTTTTAACAACACAAATGGCAACCCAACATGCAGACTTTTGCAGATGGAATTCACAGAAGTCAACTTGACTATAACTGTTGGAAGACAATGGAGAAGCTCAGTGTCAGCAGCTGACATAAAGCCAGAGGCAGACCGTGCAGAACAGACTGTTAATTACTCAGGTTGAAGCAGAAGGAAATTAAAACAAGTCCACAGAGCCAAAATATGACCTGGAGTCATCCCACCTAAATTTTGAGAACATCTCAAGAACATATTGGACACTAATGAGAAAAGACCTGCTGGGCAGTGGAATGACATCAGAAACGCCATACGCAGAGAAACAAAAGGTCATTGAAATATCAGGAAAGAAAAGAGCAAAGTATGTGTCAGAAGAGGCTCTGAAACTTGAACTTAATGGTAGAATCGTGAAGGCAAATGGAAGAACCGAACAGAAATTTCAAAGGGCAGTTCGAATAGACAAAGTAACATATTTTAATGAAAAGTGCAAAGATCTAGAGGTAGAAAACCAAAAAAGGAAGGACACACTCAGCACATCTTCAACTAAAGAAATGAAGAAAACACCCAGGCCTTGAGTTGCAATATCGCAAGATTCTATGGGTAACATATTGAACAGTAAAGGAAACATCAAAAGAAGATGGAAGGAAGACACATATTCGCTATACCAAAATACTAGTTGACATCCACAGTGTCAGGATGTCAGCAAGATGTATCTCCTATATCGGCAAGAAATAATGGTGCTGAAGGAAGAAGTCTGAGCCACATTAAGAGATTAGCCAAACACAAGGGTTCAGGAATTGATGAACACCAACTGAAATGTTTCAACAAGTTGATGGAGCATGGAAAGCGCTCACTCGCCTATGCCAAGAAATTTGGAAGACAGCTACTTGGCCAACTGACTAGAAGAGATCCATATTTGTACCCATTCTAAAGAAAAGGGACCCGACAGAGTGTGCAATGTATAGAACAAGATCGTGAATATCACACGTAGGTAAAATTTTGCTGAAGATCATCCAACAATGGTTGCAGCAGCGCATCAACAGGGAGCTGCCAGAGGTGCAGGCCGGATACAGAAGAAGCCATGGAACAGGCGATGTCATTGCTGACGTTAGACTGATCTTGACTGAAAGCTGAGCCTCCCAGATTGATGTCGACGTGTGTTTCATGACTAATCAAAGACGTTCATACAACTGTGTGTGGATCATAGCAAACTATGGATGGCCTTATAAACTGAGCAGTAATCAGAGAAGCTAGATGATGTGAGGAAGACTATGGCATCAGGATTGGAGGAAGGCTTATTAACCACAGCCTTTAAGATGCGGATGCCATAACCCGGCTTGCCGAAAGTGAGGAAGACTTGAAGCACTTGCCGATGAAGATCAAAGATTGCAGACTTCAGTATAAAGTACAATTCAATATCAAGATAATCAAATTCCTCATAACTGGATCAACGGGTAGCATCATGATAAATGTAGAAAAGATTGAAGTTGTTAAGGATTTTGTCTTGCTTGGATCCCCAATTAATGTTCATCGAAGCGGCAATCAAGCGACCCAATGATCTATTTTACATTTGGCAAATCTGCTGCACAAGACCTCTTTAGAGTGTTGAAAAGTAAGGAGGTTACTTTTAGGACTAAGGTGTGCCTGATCCAGGCATGGTATTTTGAGTTGCCTCATATGCATGTGAAAGTTCAACATGGAATAAGGAAGACCAAAGGAAAATCGATGTATTTCCATGACGATGCTTGCGAAGAATATTGGAAGTACCACGGACTGGCAAAAGAATACACAAATCTGTCTTGGGAGAAGTACGGTCAGAATGCACCTTAGAGGCAAGGATGTCAGCACTCCGTCAGACATTCTTTGGACATGTTGTCAGAAGAGACCAGTCCCTGGAGAAGGACATCATGCTGGGTTAAGTAGAGGGGCAGTGATGAAGAGGGAGACCCTGGACACACTGGCTGCCACAATGGCTCAAACACAGGAGCAGCTGTGAGGACGGTGCCGGGCCGGGCAGTGTTCTATTCTGTTGGACACAGGGTCACTGCGAGTTGCAATCAGCTTGATGGTACATAACAACAACAACAACAACAAGGTGGATCGAAAAGCCAAAAGGGGAAAGGGACTAATTTGTAATTAAGTGCTCAAGCCCCCCTACCAAAAAAACCCCACCCAAACCATAACACATCATTGCTATGGAGTTGATTCTGCCTCCTGATGCCCCCT
>NW_022103901.1:28376547-28378755 GCF_000313985.2 Echinops telfairi
TAGTGTTTTCTTCTCCTGGTGACCCCTATGTTAGACCAGAGCTGATTCACAGTGTTTTCTTCTCCTGGTGACCCCTATGTTAGACCAGAGCTGATTCACAGTGTTTTCTTCTCCTGGTGACCCCCTATGTGAGACCAGAGCTGACTCGTAGTGTTTTCTTGGGTGTCATCTTCATGGAAGCAGATGATCAGGCCTTTCTTGGACAGAGTCACTGATTGGGTTCAAACCATCAACCTTTAGGTCAGTGGGTCTCAACCTGTGGGTCGCGACCCCTTTGGGGGTCAAACGACCCTTTCATTGGAGTCGCCTGAGACCGTGAGACACTGCTCCTCTATCTGTCTCCAGGCAGGTCCGCCCACCTACAAGTACTTGGCGTGAAGACTGTTACCCACGCTACACCATGCTTCCAGAGAAGATTTCATTGATTTGTCATTAGAAATAAATATTTCACAATATAGAATGACATATTGTTTTGTGATGAATCACTATACTTTCGTTATGTTCAATTTGTAACAATGAAAACACATCCTGCCTATCAGATACTTACATGACGACTCGTCACAGTAGCAACATTACAGTGATGAAGTGCAAGGAAAGTCATGTTATGGCTGGGGGTCCCCAGCACATGAGGCACTGTATGAAAGGGTCGCGGCGTGAGGAAGGTTGAGAACCACTGCTCTGGTTATCATCCCACACCTGCTTGTGCCTCTAGCTGATCTTCATTTCTTACATCTTTTTTAATTCAGGCAGTGTGCCTTGGCACACTTTGTTTCATCTAATAAACACAACTCAGTGAGTTTGCTATGCTGGTCCCAGTTCACAGGTGAGTAAGCTGAGGTTGAGGGGAGGTAACTCCATCCTTCCCTCCCTACCTTAGCAGGTAAAGACACGGAGGTCCCTGACACTCCACGTCCAGAGGTCCGATCAGACTGGGTCTGCTGACACGGAATGGAAGCAAGACACCAGTCTACGGGGAGGGAGAGTTGGGCTCCTCCCATCCCAGCTACCTCATCCAGAGCATGGCCTCTCTGTCCAGGGCCAATGTCTCCATCTGACAGGATACTGGAGACCAACATGCAAATCTGAAAAAATGAAGGGCAAGTGAAGGTCCCGAGATGCAGAATAGCTTCTGACAGCAGATTAAAAAAGGCATCCAATCTTCAAATTCCTGCTACGCTTCCCTGGACAGACTCGATTAAAATGCTCTCCACCTTGTGACAGACGGCATCTGCTTTTATCTTGTTCCTTTCTGGTCAGCTGAATCACTTAATAAAAATCAGTGGCCATGACAGAGAAGCCGGAGAGGAGGGAGGGGCTGGAGGGGGAGAGCAGAGTTCATCACTGACCCAGTGTGCAATAGAGACTGCGTGGCTTGAGATAAATCGGTGGTAAGGTGTTGTGGAGACAATGGCAATCAGGTGTGATTGGCTTTGCCCTCAGAGACTGGGGGTGGGGGGAGGGGGAGATGCTCCACTCCCTTCCCCTACGGTCCCCAAGACAGACCACCAACAATGAGTCTTTGAGAAAGTCCTGATGGAGTGTGTACCCCTGGGGCCTGGAAAAGTCTGGGGGTGGCCCAGTGTCCTGTGCACCACTCACTGAGAGATGCACGCTCTGGGCCCAGGACAAGGATGAAACTCTGATTCCTGGCCCGAGGTCACCCCCATCCGCCTTCAGGAGCTCTTCTGGGCACTGCCTGGTGTTTGCCTCGGCTTGGAATTTTTCGTGGGCCATTTTATTTATTTATTTTTATTATTTGCACTTGAGGGAGGTTTTAAAGCCGTTACGTCTGCATGTTCCCTGATTCCATCTCATCGCTCATTTCCAGACGGACATTGTGTTGCCGGCATATTCTAATGCTCTTGTTCTACATTGTTGAACCCAGGGCGCTTACTCTCAGATTTACCACCATCTCTTTCCCATTGATTCCTGATCGACATCCGCGCCTCTAAAATGAACTTCAACTGCCTGCTGGCGCTTGCCACTCAATCAAGGTGTCCTAAACTGCTGAATTCCTTTTCCTCGTTTGTGGAAGAGGCAGCACATTTCTCCACAAGAAATATATATTTTTTGAATCATTTTCTTGGGGGCTCTTACAGCTCTTATAACATTCCATACATACGATTGCATCAAGCTGGTCTTGTTACATATGTTGCCATCATCATTTCCAAAACATTTTCTACTTGAGCCCTTGGTATCAGCTCCTCT
>NW_022103901.1:28379644-28382076 GCF_000313985.2 Echinops telfairi
TCCCTTAATAAATGATAAATTATTATTATTTTCATATCTTACACCAACTGCTGTCATGCTTCCCCCATGGTTTCTGTTGCTCATCCCCCTGGGGGATGGTGGTGGGTGTGGTTATGTGTGGATCATTGCATTCGGTTCCCTTCCTCCCCTCCTCTCTCCACCTTCCCCTCCCCTCCTGGTATCCCTGTTCTTATTCCTGTTCCTGGATTCTGGGTGTGGTGAGCTCTTATCTTTTATCTGTGCCTGTGCCAACATTTACTTTCTAATGAGCCCTTGGTATCAGCTCCTCTCCCCCCCCCCACCGTGACCTCTTGATAAATTATAAATTATTATTATTTTCATATCTCACACCAACTGCGGTCTCCCTTCCCCCATGGTTTCTGTTGTCCTCCCCTTGGGACAGGGGGGTGGTTATTGATTGGTTCCCCCTTCCGCCCCTCCTCTCTCCACCTTCCCCTAACCCTCCTGGTAATTAGCCTCCAGTTGTGATTTGTTGGAAAGTCTAACTCCGGAAGCTGTGGTCTCACCACAAAGATGATTAAGGTATGCTTGTTATGCTAATGAGGCAGGATCAGGACAGGATGAGTCCCCCTTACTTGAGTCACCACACTTGTTTGGGGTCCTGAGAGGAGGGGCGTTTCCTTGGTGTCTGGCCCGCATCACCTTTTATCTTACGTGAGGTGAAAGGAGAGAGTCCTGAGTGGAGAAGTGGGGGGACTTTATTGCCACCAAGAGCGAAGAGCTGGGAGGGGAACAGAGCCCTTTGGAGTGAGGTTCCTAAGCTGAGGACCTCCTAGATCCACGGATGTTGAAAGGAGACAAGGACCGTCCTCCAGAGCCCGCAGAGAGAAACAGCTTTCCTTCAGACCCTGGGCCCTGAGTTTGGACGTGTAGCCTGGTACGGTGTGAAAGAAGACACTTCTGTTGAAGCCAGCCCGCGGTACCTCTGCTCTAGCAATGCTCGACAGCCAGGACAGTGTGCTGCTCCACGCCAGATCCGTCCCAAGTGTCCTCCAGACCACTGACTCTTTCACAACACCTGCAATCGAGAAGCTCGTACCCCCTCCTGCAGCTGTGGGGACCCAGGCAGGGATGATGACAAGACTTGCTCAAGGTCACCCGTGTAAGAAGAGACCTGAATTTAGGCTGTCTGTCTCTGTTTCTCAGCGCTTCCTCATAGCAATCCCACAAGTGGATGGCTTTATGGCAGGCATGTGTTTTCTGAGTTTTTAGGAGGCTAGAAGTCTGGATTCAAGGCACCGATTCTGGTTCTGGGGAAGGCTCTCCTGTTGCGTGTGGGGGAAGGCCTTTATCTCTTCCAGCATTCCTCAGTCCTTTGAAGATCTCCACGGGTTTTCCCAATTTGTGCTTCCTTGTCTCTGCACTTGGATCTGCTCTCTCAATGCATCTCAAGAGGGAGGAGCTTGGAAACAGAGCCCACGCTGATACGGTGTCTTTAACCGTCAAGAAATCCAATCCCCAGCTGGGATTGCAAACACAGGTAGATGATGAGTTACAATCCAATCCTATCCAAACACTATGAGATCTGTTTCCCTGGCCTGCTCTGAGGAAGAGAGATGAGTCGGAGGGCCCAGCCTTTGCCAGGATGGCTTGATCAAGAAGGTGAAAAAGCCAAAACACCGTTGGTTTACATGGTGAGTATGTGAAATAGATACCAACAGGTGGGCCTGAAACGCAGTGGCTGTGAATGGGTGCTCCAGAAAATCAAGCTCACTCCCATCATGTCAATACCGACTCACCGGGACCCCTATGGGTTTCTGAGACTGTAACTGTTTACAGGAGTGGAAAACCCAGTCTTTCTCCCAAGCAGCTGCTGACCATTCAAATTGCCCCATGTGAAACCACTTCCCCACCAGGGCCCCTCTGTGAATGGGCGCTAGGGCATTTCTAAGTCTCGTAGGCTTGAGATTTGGGTCGAAGTTAGTGCCTCTGTAAAGGGTCTCTGCTTTTATTAAATTCTCAATGGAGCCCATTATTTTTTCATGCAAACAGTGATTGTAGCTCCGTTTAAAATGTACTGTGGTAAGGGTATATACGAGTATGTTATTACCACTCCTACTATGATTGAGTACAGTGGTTAGTGGTAGTACAGTGGTTAAGTGCTCAGTCGGTTGCTCAAACCCAGTGGGTCCCCAGGAGGAATGTCCTGGTGTTCTGCTCCTGCAAAGATTCCAGCACAGGCACCCCATGGGCAGCTCTTTGTTGTTACTTAGGGTCACTATGAGTTGTAATTGACTGAGGCTACACAATACCAGCACAATTTTTCTTGATATAGAACCCAGACAATACCACTGGTTGATTCCCACTCACAGTGCCCCCAGAGGAGAGAGTGGAACTGCTCCTGTGGGTTTCTGAAGCTACAAATCTTTATGGGAACCAACAGCCTCACCCTTTGGTGGAGTGACAGGTGG
>NW_022103901.1:28382968-28384541 GCF_000313985.2 Echinops telfairi
GCCGCATGGACCAACCCTGATGCAGCCCTGGGTGCTGGAGCAGCCGTGTGGAGACCCCTGCCAGCGCTGAGATGCTTACATGTTCACTGATTCGGCTTTCCTCCTGCAGTCGGCATCGTTGCTTGTCTTTTGTGAGATGGAGGAGGATTTTGTGGATTGGTGTCAGACATATGGGTTAATGGGTTAATGTTGGACTTGTGGGCTTGGGCAGCCCTGGGTTGGGATGTTTTCTTGATGCACACTTAACCATTATATAAAACTCTCTCTTATACATATGCGTTTCTGTGGATTTGTTTCTCTAAAGTACCCAGACTAACACAAATGGATAAACAATGATAGTCTGGGCATTAGGGAGCTGAAATAGACTGCTATTGGCCATTGTGAACCAAAAAATGGAATGGCTTACTGTGCCTGGAATATGACATGCTCCAGAGGAATCATATGTCTATCCCATCCTCAGAAAGGACATTTCAAGACCTGTCTTGAAGTACAATGCTGCAGGATACTATCTACCCACATATAAGGAAATCCAATAATACAAAGATTGTTCAAATTTATGCACCAACTACTAAAGCTATACTTAACATGTTATATTAGCTGCATCACGTCAATTCTGATCAGTGATCCTCTTGGACAGGGTGGAAATGGCTTTCTAAGACTGTTACTCTTAGGGAGTTAGAAAGCCTCATCTCTCTCCCACTATTAGAGTTAGTGATGAAGATCGAAGATTTCTACCGATGTCTTGAGTCTGAAATAGATCAAACATGCAATCAAGATACACTGATAACTATTGGCGATTGGAATAGAGATCTTGGAAGGAAATTGGAAAGTTGGAAAATATGGTCTTGGTGGTAGAAATGAAGCTAGAGATAGCATGCTAGAACAGGGCAGAACTGCCCCTATAGGTTTTTGAGACGGTCAACCTTCACAGGAGTAGTGAGCCTTGTCTTTCTTCTGCTGAGTGGCTGGTGGTTTCAAGACGCTGACCACATCATGGGGGGGTTATGATAGAACTGCCACATTGCACCGTTACCAGATCCCAAACCATGGCTAGGCATGGGCCAGCCAGTTGACACATGACTAGGCATTGGTGGTGCTGGGGGGGGGGCAGTTTAATCCAAGACACTATAGCACTAAGATATTCACAGCTTTCAGGAACTGGGATGCCTTTGAGGGAACGCTTTTTGACTAGTACCACCATGCCTATAAAGGGTGGGAGATGTTTCCTGGGAGGTTGCTCCTAGTTATAAGTCAGCTCTAGCTGAGCAACGCACTGCCCAACCATCTTCAGGATAGGTGGTAAGGTTAACTCCCTTGTTGCACCTACCTACACACTTTTAAACAACAGTGCAAAAAACCAAACAATAACAACAACAAAAAAACCCTCAGAGACATTGAGCCTCCACTCAAGTACTCCCTCAACGCAAGAATACTTTCTTCTAGTAAATTGGCATTCTATGATGCTCACCTTCCCGACACAACCGTTGAAGACAAAGCGGGTGAATAAGCAAATGTGGTGAAGAAAGCTGATGGTGCCCGGCTATCAAAAGATATAGCATCTGGGGTCTTAAAA
>NW_022103901.1:28385464-28416088 GCF_000313985.2 Echinops telfairi
AGAAACGATGTACAAATGCGCTTTACACAATTGATGTGTGTATGGATTGGGATAACAGTTGTATGAGCCCCTAATAAAATGTTAAAAATAAAAAAAACCCTCAGAAAGCCAAACAAAGAGTTGTTGTCCAGCCTATATGGACCCTTGGAGGCCCTGCGGGGTGTCCAAGTAAGTGGTGCTCCTGAGGGATTTCCATGGCTGGTCTTTTGGAAGTAGATCCCCAGGCCTCTCTTCCAAGGCCCTGAAGGGTGGATCTGAACTGCCAACCTTTGATGAGCAGCCACGCACTTCACTGTGTGTGCCACCCAGGTGTAGCTTGTACATGCAGGGGGCGGTCTACAATGATTGAGTCCATTATCGGTGGACACCCCGTTGGTTTCCAGCCTTTTCCCGTGAAAAACACTGCTACGGCAAATCTGCCTTTGTGAGCCCAGGGTTGGTCACAACGAGGAAGCTGTGGTGTTGCATGTAACCCTTTGCCTGTAGATGAGGAAGCAGAGGCTGGCAGTTGACAGCTTGCCTAAGTGGGACAGATAGTGAGGGGCACAAATGAATCTTGTGCCTCCCCTTGCCCCCAGCCTGTGCCCTCCTCCTCCTCTTCCTCCTCCTCCTGCTCCTTTTCCTCCTTCTCCCTGTTCAAGGTTTCAGCAGAGGCCATGGGACCAGCCCCCAGCCTAGGGCTCTACTGCTGACCATATAAAGCGTGGGGAGAAAACTCAAGCTGCTTCCTAATACGGTCACAACACGGAGAACCTAGGCCTGCGCTGGGGGCTGCTGGTGGTTCAGACCCATTGAGATGCTGGCTGCGGTGCCGTGGGCCAGGAATGTGGAAACAGCCGGGGAAGGGCTCCTGGGGGCTGGGGAAGCAGAAAGGCCACCAGTTACCAAGGGTGGGCGTGAGGTCCATCAAGCTGCCAGAGCCCCTCACAGCACAGTCCGTGCTGCCTGCTCAGACTTCCTCTCAGACGCTGTACCCCAGCTTGCTCCCCAGAGGCTGCTTGAGCCGAAATGCAGATCACCTCAAAAACCTGACTTGCTGGGTACTTACCGGGTGCATAGCACCAGGAGAGGTGCCTGCAACCCTGGTTTCTTGCTCAGATGTTGATGATGGGACTCAGGGCCAGCGGGGTGCATTTCTTTCTTCTCTTCTATTCATTCAGTGAGAGACTGTTTCCACATTGTGTTTCCGTGCACCTGGAACTGTGCTGGGGGCTGAGGATGGGATGGTCGGGGCAGGGCTGGTCAGTCTAAGGGGTGGCATTTAGGCCGAGTGCTGAAGGAGGAGGTGGAAACCTGGGAAGGTTAGGAGAAGACGGTTCCCGGTAGAAGGAATAGCATGTGCTAAGGTGGCAAGGTTTTCATTACCATGAAATAAACTCACCAGGGCAATCCACACGAATGTTAATTGAGCACCTACTGTGTCCCAGGCACAGTGTTGAGTCCTTATTACAAAAGCTGTGTCACTGACGTGCCCCTCTCTCCCTGTTTTACAGATGAGGATAACTGAGGCTCAGAGAGGCAAATGGGCTTTCTCAGGACACAGAGCTAATGAAGTAGCGGGGTGAGGGCTTTTTGAACTCAGGTTCTTGGTACCCAATTCTTAAGCACTACCCTTGCCTGCCTTCAGGGCAAGGGCTTGAGGGTGGTGGCAGTGATGGTTTGGGCTGTACATAGTGCCCGCATTCTGAACTAGGGACTGTCGGGGGCAGTGAGCATGACCCTGGAGGAGCGGGAGGTGAGTCCCTCCAGGCAGACAAGTTAAGACGTGGTTTGTCTCACTTTAGTGGTCTGTGGGAGGGCCTGCGCTGGGGTCCAGGACATCAATGCATGCAGTCTAGATCTGGCCCTCCTGTGTGATGTCCATACAAGGTGCTTGGGGCTCAGAGATGAAGGGACTGCTAACATGCCATCACACACACACACACACACACACACACACACACACACACCCCAACATCCATGTAGCCAGCAATTTGTTAGCACCTACTGTGTACCAGAAGGCGTCCTGGGGCGTAGTATGCTAAGAGGTAGGTTGCTAACTCCAAGCCCAGCACTTTAAAAGCACAGCAGCTCCGTGGGAGGAAGACGAAGCTGTCTGAAGATTTACAGGCTCAGAAACCCACAGGGGGCTTGCTTTAGTCCGCACTGACCCCAAGGCAGCGAGTTCGGTTTGGGGTCCTGAAAACCAGGTCTTTTGCTGTAACTGGTAGCACAGGGTAGAACTGTCTCTGTGAGTTTCTGAGTCTAACCTTGTATGCGAATAGAAAGCCCAGTCTTTCTGGCAGAAAGCTAGTGGGTTTGAACGGCTGACCCTGTGGTGAGCAGCCCGATGCATAACCACTCGTCAATGAGCGTGTGGCTTAAGCCCCCGTGGCTCAAGGAGGTGAAGTGACTCGCTCAGTCTTAGAGCCGGTGGGATTGGGACGATTGAAAGACACACTTTAAATTGATGCTATGAAATGTCCTCTCAAGGGCCTAGAACCCCAGCCTTGCCCTTTGCTCCCAGAAGGTTGGGCTGATCAAGGGGTTCTCTGAGCCTCAGTTTCCCCTTCTGTACATGGGCCCTATCTGGTTGACAAGCTGTTGTGGGTATGAAATGAGAAGGGCCCTCGGGGCTGCGCACTGGCAGTAAGCTAGGTTTTCTGTCTGGCAGACGTATTCCGGCCTCTTCTGCGTGGTCATCAACCCCTACAAGCACCTGCCCATCTACTCAGAAAAGATCGTCGACATGTACAAGGGCAAGAAGAGGCACGAGATGCCCCCGCACATCTACGCCATCGCGGACACGGCCTACCGGAGCATGCTGCAAGGTGAGCCGGGCCCAGGGGAGGAGGCGCCCCCGCCAGGAGCCTCCCTCTCCACCTGGCCTGCCTCCTACAGCTCCCACCAGGAGGGCAGGGTGCGTTGGGCACCACAGAGCAGCAGGCACCTCGGATTGAAAAAAGGGAAAGAGCAGGCGGATTGTCTGCCTGCGTCTGCACTGGCTGGCGAGGGAGAGCACAGGGTCAGGGCAGATACTGGCTCGCTTGTCCGGACAGGGGCACAGTGTGCACGCCCACCTCCCACCCGGCCCCCAGAAGAGAAGTAGGTGGGTGTCACCAGTCTGGAGCAGCATCCCACCTGGGGACAGGTGTCTTTTCCTCCCCATACACTCTGTGGGCCAAAGATGAGACTATTTGCTCCCATAAAGATTTACGGTTTCAAAAGCCCTGGGGAGAAGTTCTACTCTGTCCTGTACGGTCCCTATGAGCTAGAATTGACTTGATGACAGCCGGTTTGGGTTTTTTGGGGGGCTCTCTGCTTCCTCACTAGTAAAAAGAAGAGTATAATAATAATGCCTACCTCACAGAGTTGAATGAGGATTACACGAGCTATAGTTTATAAAGTACTTAGAAAGTACTAGTTTATGAATTACTGGCACTTGGTAAAACTTAGTCATGGACGTTATTATTATAATCACTGTACGTGAAACCAGGAGTTTGGCGTGATGGTCATAACTTCTTTTCGAATGCACATTGAAAAGAATGCCTAGCTATTAAAATGAAATTATTACTGTAGGCAGCACATCTAATCACCTCACAGATTGAGGGGATGCAGAATGAGGATATATGTAGCTCTTCTGGTAGGGCCTGTAATGTGGCCCAAAACTTAAAACAATAGAGGTTATTGTTTTAGATGATTTCTCAGCTTTATTTGGATACTACTTTGAGCCTGCACACACAGTCCCTTCAAAACACACTCTCTCTCTCTCTCTCTCTCTCTCTCTCTCCCTCTCTCTCTCTCTGAATCCTGGCAGCCGTCCTGTGAGGTACGTACGCCTCAGCATGCTGCCTCCAATTGACAACAGAGGCTTGAAACAGGGTCTCCAAAAGCGACTTGCTCACACCCCCGCAAAGGGGGCTTGTCCCAGGAAGGCCAGGCTGGCCCAGTGTTTGAAACCCAGCCAGGGTTAACTCTGTCAAGAAGGAAAACACACAATCACATCAGTGGATGCTGGAGAAACATTTCCCAGAATGCCATGCTCTAGCTCTCACGTTCACACACTCTCATAACGCTAGGATCAATGCGATGAAAGGCAGCTGCCCGGACCCGGCATCTAACATCCTACTTAGCAGTCAACATGTGAATGTACCCCCCACGGAGATGGGTCACGGAGTAAGGACGTGGTCAGACCCAACCCGCAGACAAGTTTGTGTTGGCTTGCGTGGAGTTGTGAGGATCGTAATGAATTGGCTTCCCATATTTGAAAAACCTGGTGGGTTGATAGACACCCCAGCTTTTCTAGGAAGCATCAGAACACGTGGCAGCTGGCTGGGGTGCAGTGTGTCCGTGTGTCCGCTCCCCCATCAGGGGAGGCTTCACCTGCGCTCGTTGAGCGTGAACGCCCCCGGCTTCTGGGCTTGACTTTGCAACCCTGAAGCAGCCGCCTCCAGCAGTGGCCCGAGGTGGGGGTGGAGAAGTGGCGAGTTCTGGAAGTCCTTGAGAACAGGGATCCAGGTGTGCCGGACAGACACTCTCCAAGGGAGAAGTACCCGAGGTCCCTGGCAGAGCTGGTGGAACCCCACAGGCATGACTGGAGCCTGGGCCGCTTCAGGCATAGAAGCTGCTGTGATCATCAATGACCAGCAGGTTGAATGTCGTGGAGACGGTGGTCTCAGAGAATTGTATGTCCCCAAACTCCAGTCCATTCCAGCTCCTAAGGACCCCTACGGACACAGTAGAAGGATTTCTGAGCCTGGATAGCACACACCCTCCTCGTCCTCCCTTGTGGCAGCCAGCAGGTGAATCTGAACTGCCCCTCTGGAGATTAGCCGCCCAGTGCTTAACCTGCGGTGCCACCACCATTCCTTTCAGACCTCCCAGGAGGTAGTAAAGTTACGGCTGCTAGAGTTACAGATAGATTTTTGTTGAACAAAAAATAGAAAACCTTTTGTGACCTTCCTTAATGAACCAAAAAATTGAATCCACCACCACCGAGTAGATTCCAACTCATCGTATTAAGGGAGTGGTCAGCCTCATCTCTCCCTCCAAGCCGCTGTTGGGTTTGAGCCACCAACCTTGACATTATAATTCAGCACCTAACCCACACCATCACCACGGCGCCTTAGGTCACCCTGGGTAGACGGGTATAACATTGTAAGACTGGCTCACACCGTTCTTTGGGTCATCCTGGATAGACGGGTATAACATTGTAAGACTGGCTCACACTGTTCTTTGGGCGGCTGAGCATCTCAAAGGTGCAATGTTCGCGCCATTGGATGATGCTTTGGGTTGTAAGCAAATGAAAGTAGCTTAAAAACGAAGCGTTCATTTCCTCACGTTACAGGAAGTCTAGAGGTTGACAGAGTCAGGCTTGGTTGATTCAGCAGCTCAGAAATAGGGTTCTTGGGAGTTTCTTGGTACCCTCCTCAAAGGAGCCCTTGTGGCGCTGTCAGGAAACAGGGGACTGCTACTGGCATGGAGGTTCAACCCCACGAGCTGCTCCACCGGGTAAAGGCGAGGCTGCAGGCTCCTGTAAAGATGGACAGAGCCTAGGAAACCCTGCAGAGGGTTGTTATAACTCGGAATCAACTTGATGGCAGTGGGCCGTCTCCTCCCCCAGACCAAGAAACTCCCCAAGAACCCAAAAGATCATAAGTATAACGGGCATGATCGCAGGGTGACCAAATTAGAGGTGCAGGTTATTTTCTTTGCTTAAATTCATGTTACCATTTTTTTTTAGAATGAATATACACCATTCATTTTTTTCCCCCAAGGTACAATGTAGATTTTGAGAGTGCTTGTCCTTGCTTCTTTCTATGAAGAGATGTTGTATTTCATGCTGACCTCCAGATGATGTGCTGAGTGGGCCCGGGCTTCAGCTCCAGGAAAGCACCAGGCACAGAGTCCAGACCAGATCACGAACACCCCCGTTCCTTGTCACGCCCCAGTTCCATCTCCATGACACAGAAGGGGGAGTCTGCTGAAGAGAGGCTGGGAAAGGCTTTCCTCCTTGGGACGAAGAGATGCTTCCGGACGTTTCCACATGAGAACGTGGTGCCTGCTATTTAAAATGGGAGTAAAGCTTCCCTGCGGGAAATAGGGAGAAAAAAAGATTTTGACTGGCCCTGAAAATTAAAACTTCAGAGTCATGATGCACACTTATTTTGTCTTCTTTGTAACAATAGGAATTCAGTTATAATTCCTATGATAGCTAGATGCTAATTTTCAAACTGAATAGAAAACAAACGAAGGGTCTTTTCCCCCCACCCCTCTAACTTTTTCTTTTGGACAAAATCTTAGTAGGGCATTCTGGAGCATTCTCCCCATCTTGCATTACTCCCACCGCTCGGGGTGAAGAAGTCCCTTCTTGCTGACTTACTGGAGGGGTTTCCCTAAGGGTTTCTGTGACCTCCTTGGGTTTCAGAGCAGTCTTTCCAAGTTCCAGAGCACACACCCCTTCTCACTTATCAAGGTGGTTAGGTTCCAAAGTGGAGGTTGTTATGTGAAAACAGTGGGCGACAACATCGTTACATAACTACCAAGTGACACCATTATAGAGCTGCCAGATTAAATCCTACATAGCTGCCCAATACATCATCGGACCGCTGTCAAACAACTGAGGATCATGGTCCAGCCAAGTGGACACACAACCTTAGCCCTCACAGCCAGCTTTATTCTCTCCTCATATCTTCGCACCCATCACTCCCGGGTGGGTGCACATCATCAGTGTGCAGAGTGATCAGAGAGTACGTCCGTTTGCTTCTGTCCTAGCTGTGAAATGATGAGCAAGGAGTTGATGGATTAGTGCACATGCTGATTTTCAGGTGTTATTTGCATCTGTTTGGGTGGCTTGGCCAAGGTCACTGACTTTGAGCCTCTGCCCCTCAAGGCAGGGATCTTCCACGGTGCTCTTCTGTGGGCTCTTACTTCTTGACCGCTGGGGGATTCCTCTTCCTGTTTCTGAGATGGTTCGCTCTTAAACTCAGTAGAATGGCAAGACTGACCGATCTGAGAGTTAGAGACCTGTACCTCTCATTTACATGCTCTTGCCTAATCATTTGGGGGGACAGGAGAGCCATGTTAGGCTATTTTATGTCATCACAATTGAAGAGGGCCAATGGCCAATGGCAGAAACAGCTTACAGAATTCTGACTAAAAAATTAAAGCTGAGTACATTTCCTGCTCAATGAGTGCCAAAGCGGTTGCCCCTGATGAGCTGCAGACAAGGGCTTTCCTTGGAAATTTGAAACAGGTGGGATCAAGTCCTAACACATCTATTGGAGGAGCAATGAAAGGAGAAGAAGCGAGGCTTTACTAGGAAAGAAAGTACACACAGCCTTGACCAGCTCCCGGCTCTTGGACCGAAAGGGTGTCTGGGAACTGGAGTCCAAACCTCGCTCTCTGCTCTCGCACACTCAGTTGTGTCGGCTGTCTGTGGCTGGCAGACCTGGGGGCTGGGTCAGCTCTGTAACAAGGCTGAGGGAGGAAGGCGCTGTTGCCCACTGAGCCCCCTCCACCCCCGCAGGGCAGGCTGTTCGGTACAGATCTTGCCGTCCATGGTTTTTCCAGAGGACTGTGCAAGCAATCTAGCTTGTCAGATATTCCAATCCTGGAGGCAGGGGCTGTTATTCGCTGGATACACGGAGGCTGTGAGAAGTGACAAACTTAGGGAGGCCCCCGAAGTGGCGGGTCTGGATTTGAACGTGGCTTATCTGACTCTCAAGCCTAAGCCTTGCTCACTTGGCTGGTGGTGCCCGGCGGCTGACAGTGCCCCTCAGCGTCCATGGGAGGTCCATGTCTTTTACCCCTGGGGTGCTGAGGCCTGAGAGCTCCGGAAGCTGGAGCTGATCAGTTAACACCACACAGGGGAGGAAGGCACCAGCCCAGGCCTTCTGTCTAGAACCACTCCCGGGCCCCCGGGGTGGGGGGAGTATGTGGAAGGCAGATAAGGTGCTGACAGGGGCCAGAGGATCTGTCCACACACCCTACACACTGACAACAATTGCAAGTGCTTTGTCCTCACCTGATAAATGCCACCTGGCCACTCACTGGAAGTTAGAAAAGAAACAACACACAGGCTTTTGAACCGAAAGGGTGTCTGGGAGCTGGACTCCAGACCCTGCTCTCTGCTTCCCCACACTCAGTTGTGTTGTGTGTTTGTGGCTGACAGGCCCTGGGGGCTGGGTCAGCTCTGTAACAAGGCTGAGGGAGGAAGGCGCTGCTGCCCACTGAGGGCTCCTCCCACCCCCGGGGCAGGCTTTTTGGTACAGATCTTGCTGTCAGTCTGTCCTGCCAGTATCCCACCTGTTGCTACAGACTCAACCACATGGCCCAGGAGCTGGGAGACAAACTTGGGCTTGAACCTGACAGCACGTTCTGTCCCACAATGGAGCCCTGGTGCTGTCGTGGTTTCATGTTGGACTGCGATCTGCATGGTCAGTGGTTTGAAACCACCAGCAGCTCCCGGGGGAAAGACGGGCTTTCTACTCCCCTGAATGGTTACAGTCTCGGAAACCCACGCGGTGTGGCTCTGTATCAGCATTGACTCAATGGCAGTGAATCAATCGTGTAAAGCCTGTCACAAAGCCTTTTCCTGTGCTGGTGGTCTTGTGCTGTTAGCCCCATCTAACAGATGGGGAAACAGAGGCCCCGAGGTAAAGGAGCTGGCATAGGCCTTATTTATAAAGCAAACCAGTCGCTGCCAAGTGGTCTCTGACCCTCGGTAACCGCGTGTGCGTCAGAGCAATTATGCTCTTTAAGGTCTCCAATGGATGTGATGTTTCAGAGATCACCAGGCTTTTCTTCCAAGGTACCTTGAGGTAGACTTGAACGCCCATCCTTCAGTTAGCAGCTGAGGGTGTGAACCATTGGCACCAGCCAGGGACTCGAGGCCTTCTTAGAAAGCGGTTTGACTTGGCTTTAAGCCCCGTGCCCCTGCTTCAGAACCTCCGCCATCGTCCACTCTCTCTGGATTGCTATTTTAGTGATGGTGGCCATGACGATAAAGATCACAATAACCACCCTGCTTGAGCTCTTACGTGGACTATGGGAGTCCTGGTGACGCAGTGGGTCAGGCACTGGGCTGCTAATGGCAGTGCCAGTGGTTCAAACCTACCAGCTACTGCACCGAAGAGGCTATCTACTCCTGTGAAGATTTCGTGTCTTGGAAATCCTGTGGGGCATTTCTATTCTAGCCTATTGGGTCTCTTTGAGTCAGAATCCACTCAAAGGCCAGGAGCTTTTTTTTTTTTTTTTTTTGGCTATGGGCCGTCAGTAATTTTAAGCTGTTTCTGTATTCCAGTGTAATCGTTTCCACACCTCACTCCCTGCCATGGAGTCAGAGCTGACTCAGAGCGACCCCTTGTGGGTTTCTAAGACCTTAACTGTTGACGGGAACAGAAAGCCCAGTCTTTCTCCCAAGGAGCTGCTGGTGGTTTCGAACTGCCGACCATGCGGATCACAGCCCAACACGGGACCACAGCCCAACACGGGACCACAACTTTACCGGAGTTCCTTTTCACACCTAAAACAAACAAACTCCAACCCCCAAACTCATTGACATTAAGTCCAAGAACTTCTAGGACGGGGTAGAACGGCCCCTGTAGGTTTCTGATAGCGGACAGCCTCGTATTCATGGGAGTAAAAGCCTGAGGAAGCCTTGTCATTCTCCCGAGGAGTGGCTGGTGGTGTTGAACCACCGACGGTACCGTTAGCAGCCCAGTGCGTAAGCACTACGCCCAAACACATGCTATTATTCCTGCCTCCCTGGTGAGGAAAAGGCGGCTCTGCAGGGTCACTGTGACTGGCTCAAGCGGTGGAGCTGGGACCAGAGACAGGGTTCGTGTAAAGGCAGCTCAGAGAGGAGGCAGGGTCCTCTCGCTTTGCGTCTGGCCCATGAGAGTGAGGGGTGATGGCGGTGCCGTCTGACGTTCTCAGACTGCTGGTTCTTTGCTGGGACATGAGAAAAGGGAGGTAAAGGGGTCCTTGAATCTGGTGAGCTCCTTGTGGGAATTCCTTATTCCAAAAGATCAACAGGGCACGTGGAGTTGAGAGAGACGTGGATGCAGACGCATTTGGGAAGTTCTAGCGGACGCTTAATATGTCCCTCTTCCTACGAGAGAGCGTGGCCCTGGCAGCCCGGCTGCACTCAGCCCTGTTCCTGCTCCATGCCAGGCACCGCTCCACGCAGCCTAGTAGACTGGTGGGCAGGTATGAATGAACACACAAACCAATGCAGAATGACAGACAGGTCCCTGGGTGGCAAACACGGTTTGTACCGGTCTGCTAGCCTGAAGGTGGACGGTTTGAACCAACCCCAGGAACTGTGGACGAAAGGCCTGGTGGTCTGCTACCATAAAGCTAACAGCGAAGAAACGCCAGGGAAGCCGTCCACTCTGCAGCCCATGAGTCGGAATTGACTGGGGGGCACAGGGTGGGGGCTTGAGGTGCCAGGGAGGGAGCTGTGAAGGCATGTCACAGGTGCTGAATGGATGGGGGTGAGGGTGGGCAGCTTTCCCGGGCGGGGAGGGCAAGGGGGATCTCCCTGGGAGAGGACACGAAGGCTTCACTAAAATTAAAAAGAAAAGAAAGCTAGCGCGGGTGGTTCCGATTCAGGGAGAATCAGAACGTCAGGGCAGAGCGAAGCTCCGCAGGTTTCCCATGGCTGATTTTTCAGGAACAGATCGCCACACCTTCCTTCCTCGGTCATCCTGTGAACTCAAACCCCCCATTTCTTGGTTCGCAGCCAAGCGTCACCTCAGGGGTCCAGGCTGAACTGGGAAGCTTAATAATAGTGCTTACCAGGCTGGGGCTGAGCAGACGGGAAGTTGCTGAGAGCAGAGCCCCAAGAGACCCCCCCAAGGACACTGGCCTTCTCCACCCGATAGCGTCTCACCGGCCGGTCCTGCTATGGCTTTGTTTGGGTTTGGGAAATGCTTGTGGGGTCACGCACAGGCCCTCAGATGATCTCTTCCTACCCAGCTCAGGGTGGGGGGGTGGGGAGGCGGGGGGTGGGAGTTTCAGGATGATGAGAGACACCCTGACCCAGCATGGAGGTTTCGGGCATGCCCTGGCTCTGCTGACGCCGGAAGGTCTCTGTGCCTCGTTTCTGCATTTTCCACTGTGGACAGTGGCTCTACCTGTCCCACAGCCCATTGCCACGGTTCATTTGGACAGTGCACGCGAAGCTCCCCGTCAGTCCAAGTGGTCAGCAGACTTAAACTGTCGCTGATGGCGAACTGGTAGTGTTTCTGTGTCTGGTCACCGTTAGGTCAGGAGCCCTCTGCTGTCCACCTGGGCATGTGGCCACAGGTCGGGATCTGTGTTTTTCGTGTCCCCTTGGCTGCAGGGTTGGGTGGTGGTGTGGCATGGTGGGGGTGGGTGCACAGGACACAGCAGCTGGCTTGGCCATCACCTCCCTCTTGCCTGGCCTGAGAAGGAAGAGAGAGAGAAGCCGCGATGAACAGCCTGGCTGGGTTTTCTCCTTTTATGGTCAACCTGCAGGCGCCTGACTCCCCAGCCAGAAACCTCGCTTGTGTTTGGGCTCAGGCTGAAATAGTTGGTCTGTTGGGAGCTAGGAGCCTCCAGAGAGGCCTTAGGCCTTCTGCGGGGGAGGAGGGATCCCTTTGTTGCCTCAGAAGACACTGCTGGAGCCTGGCACACCCAAGACAGGAGCCCCATCACCGTTGGAGGGAGGGGAGAGGGACAGATTTGGGGATGGGGTATAAGAACCCCAGATGTCTACTGGGGGAGGGAAAGCTGGAGGCCACTCCCCACCCGCAGGCTCTACCTGCACCCCCATCCTGGTCTGTGTCCTCTCCCACCTCTGACCTTAGCGTGCTTCAACCCCTGCACATGCCTTCTCCTTGCTTAATTTGAAATTGTCATGCCTTTTAGGCGAAAGTTTCCTGTCCGACAATCCCTACACAAATTGTCCTCCGACACAGGATGCCATGCCCAGCAGCAAGTGTCTGAACTCGGCCCACTTCCGCCCTGCCCGGTCCCACTGCCTGCCGTGTCTCCTTAGTCTTGCTTTTGAGCCGACGTGGCACATTTGGTCGGTCCCACTGCCTGCCGTGTCTTCTTAGTCTTGCTTTTGAGCCGACGTGGCACATTTGGTGGCGTCGGCTCTCGGTCCTCTCGGTGATTCCTGCTTTTGAGCCGACGTGGCACATTTGGTCGGTCCCACTGCCTGCCGTGTCTCCTTAGTCTTGCTTTTGAGCCGACGTGGCACATTTGGTGGCGTCGGCTCTCGTTCCTCTCGGTGATGGTTGGCACATTATATGGCTGCTAGGTGACCTCGGGGAGTGACTTCAGTTCCAGGTTGACAGGGTATTTCAGGGTGAGCTTGTCTCAGGGGTCCTCAGTCTCCATCTGCCCTGTAAGTCTGGTCCTTTGTGTGCAGCTGAGTCTCATTCAGCTACATCTTTCTCTCTGTCTACGTGGGACCTTCCCTGTCCCCGTCAGAGCAGCCGCCAGGAGGAATTGGGTACCATCTCTTTCTTCTGCTCCCACACTTCCTTCTCAATGCAGCTCAGTCGTCTCCCTCCGGGACCCTCAAAAGCAAACTTGGGGTTCCCATCTCACTTGAGATATGCATCTTCTTTGTTATGCAGTTGTTTCTTTGCCCGTCTGGCCCCCACATTGAATCCTAAACGTCTCCAAAGCAAGGGCTGAGGATGTCTCATGAGGGCGGTGGTGGTCCCCTGGTAGAATTATCCCCTTCCCCGCAGGGGACTTGAGTTTGGTTCCCGGCCAACGCACCATATGTACTGACATCATCTGTCAGGGGAGGGGAGGCTTTTGTGTCGCCCTGGTGCTGAGCCACAATAGCCAAACTCACCACTGACTGTAGGCCTGCTATAGGGCGGGGCAACGGTCCATTCTGTTGGGCTCGGATGGCCATGAGTCATCTTATTAAATACAAGTTAGGGCTCTAGTCCCTAGCACCCTCCGTACTTGTTAGCTGAGTGGATGTGTACACACACCTTCACTTGTGCCTTGTGATTGCCTTCTGAAGCAGAGAGCAATTCCAATCGACTGCCAAGGACCTACTATGTGTCAGACTGTTCTGCACACGCCCCCACCCCCCACCCCACCCCAGCCCCCCATCAGGCAGGACCCTTGACCTTCAGGGCTCACCATCTAGTGGGAGAAGCACTTTATACAGTCTCAACTGTTAGAAGCAGAATAAACCTGCCTGAATCCCAACCATGGGCTCTTGTTTCAGAGACCATGTTAAGTCAACGCAATTTCAAAGCATCTTTATGGTATACTTTTTGTATCAGAAAAAAATTGCCATTTCAAATGTACAAATTACCAACTATTAGTAAAAGCACAGGCATATCACAAGCCTCCTCACAATCTAGCTTCATGTTTCAGCACCCCTCCGAGAGCGTTGTGTCCACTGGCCGCCATCCCTCAGTCTGGTCCCCAACCGTGGGCATCAGCTAATCTGCTCTGCTTGTGTCTGTCTCTGTATCAAAAACCCTTTGGCTGTCAAATTAATTCTGACTCACCGCGACCTTATAGGGCAGAGTAGAACTGCCCCGTGGTGTATCTAAGGTTGGAATCTTTATGGAAGTAGACTGCCCTATCTTTCTCCCTTAGAGTGGCTGGTGGGTTTGAACCTCTGACTTTTTGAGTAACAGGTGGGTGCTTCACCACTGTGTTACCAAGTTCCTTCTGCCTTTCTAGATGTTCCATGAAGGCGCATTCTGTGTGGTCATGTATGCCTGACCCCTTTCGCTCAGCATGATGCGTTCAGACAGTCTGTGTCTCAGTCCTTTGTAGGGCAGAATTCAATCCCACTGTCTAGAGAGAGAGCACTGACTATTCCAGACAACGTGTTCCTTCCTCCGCCCCTGACAGTGATTGAGAGGGAGACTGGTCCAACCGTGATCACAGTGAGGTTTAGGATGACAGTGCAGAGACTGTTGTAACCGCCAGGCCATTAGGTTAGGAAAGGATGCTGGTTCTCAAGATAAGTTACGGCCATCTGCCAAGTGATTCGTGTAATAATCTAGCAAAGCGACAAGTACTTCGAGTGGTCAGTTCCCCTTAGAGTTAGGCTGTGTACAACAACCCTTAGCCCTGTGCGGGGCAGTCCCAGAGGAGGACACAGAAGAATGGTCCCTAAGTTGGCTCTGAGGGATGGGATCAGGGACGGTACCACAGAAGAGCTGACTGTCAAGATGACATCTCACCAATGAATTGTGAGGCAGAAGAGTTGGCAGAGAAGAAAGAGTGTGTACGAGCTGTGAAGAGAGGGAATGGGTGTGCACGTTTAGGAACGTGTGCTCAGGCTGGAGGAAAGAATTGGGAGGAGCCTGGGAAATCCGTTTCCTAGAGCTCCACACAGTCAGCTCCCAGTACCCCCATGGAGCCTTTCTCCTGCCCACAGTTCGTCTTCCGAGAGCTTCCCACGCTTGGAGGTGGCACATTTCCGATGGGAATGTCCCGGGCCACTGGGCCTCAGAGGAAAGCATTCAGCTGAGCATCTGACCCTATAAGTCTCTCTCGCTCTGCGCTCAGGCTTGGCGAGGCTGCTAGGAAGCCTGCCCGTGGATAGGCTCAGCGGATAGCTCAGCGTCAGTCTCAGGATTGACCCTTAAAATAGAGGGGCCTGTGTGGGCGGCCCCAGAGGTGCCCTTGCCGGCCTGGATTCTAATCTCAGAGTGCCTGGTTCCTCGGTTTTCTTCCTTTATCCTGCCCGGGATCCACCCCCCATACTCCGTCTCTGGATCCATTTTTAACCAGCTTCCGTTGTGTTTTGTTCTCAAGCGGAGTTCTCCTGGAGTGGAGGTTAAAGACACAGACCCCATAGCCTCTCAATTCCAGGACGAGGGCCTGGGGGTGGGGGATCCATGTAGGGCACTGTCTCCACCATCTGTTTTCCCAGGCATGGAGGGTGCTGGCGATGTCCACTTGCTCCCAAGGGTGCTGGCAAGTTGTAAGGTTTCCTCCTGGTGTGACCTGGGAAGGAAGTGCCAGCGTAACGCTGAGTGCAAGCAGCACGAGGAAGCTGAAACAATGTCCGGGGACAGCAAGGTCTCAGGATCAAGTCCAACCTGAATGGAGCCTCAGCCCTGCCACCTACTAGGCCAGCGGTTCTCAACCTGTGGCTCACGACCCTCTCACAGGGGTCGCCCGATTCATAACAGTAGCAAAATGACAGTGATGAAGTAGCAGCGAAAATAATTGTGTGGTTGGGGGATCATCACAACCTGAGGAACTGTATGAAAGGGTGGCACCATGAGGAAGGTTGAGAGCCACTGCCCTAGACCCTCCACCAGACTTCTGAGCTTCATTGCCCTCCTCTCCCTGGTCTGTTAGAGACCAGTAGAATCCTTGAGGCGATGGACATTAGACACCCTTCAAATGACCTGAACTGACTCCCAGAGATCACCATTCAGACGGACAGTAGAAGGCTTTACAGAGAGCAGGCTAACACCCCAGAGGACTTGGGTTTTCAGAACAATCAACCTTAAGAGACCAAACGGGCAGGATTGGCCAGAAAAAGACCAAAGTTGGGAAGGCGGGATGGAGCTGGGAAGATGGGGGGAAGAGGGGGGGAGGAATGGGAAGAGTGCTCTTACCCTGAAGGGATTGTTCTGTTGCCCGTCTGCAGGAACCTGCCCGCTGCCTGAAATGCCCTTCTATGGACACGTCAAGTCATTTTTTTCCTAGCCTTTTGCTACTACAGACACCGTTTCTGCGGACGGCTTTTGGGTCTGGCTTGGAGCCCATGTGTAATGTTTCTAGAGTGTTCTTTCTTGAGTGGTCTGTGGGCAGCCGGGGAGGCCCAGCAGAAGGCAGGAGTTGCAGGGACCAGACAAGAATCCGTTGAGCTGAGACCATGAAGAAAGGGAGAGTTCTGACACCAGGGAAGGAAGATCCTTCTTTCTCCTCTGGCCAATCCTGGGCCTCCTCCCCACAAGGCCTCTCCTAGCTCTCCTTTGGGAGTTTGGCCTTGCCTGCGTTGGCGCCTCTTCACGTCAGTGCACATGGCTCCTGCAGGCAGCTGTGGCCCACACTACTGCCTTGTGTTAGTCTGGGTAGACTAGAGAAACACATTCAGAGAGACACTTACACGTGTATAAGAAAGAGCTTTATAGGCAAGAGCAATTGCGTATTGAGAAAACATCCCAGCCCAGTCCAGAACAAGTCCATAAGTCTGATATTAGCTCATATGTCCAAAACCAATCTATAAATTCCTCTTCAGACTCATGCAACACATGCAATGAGGCCAAATGCAGAGAGATCACAGAGGAGTGGGTGGGAAGTCTTGTGGACCCAGTGGCAGTGTATGCATCTCAGCGCTGGTGTGGGTCTCCACATGGCTTCTCCATCTCTAGGTCTCTGGCTGCATCAGCATAGCTCCATCAGGTTCGATGTCAGCAATGTCTTGCAGGGAGTGAGCGTGTGTCCCATCTCCAGTGAGCTATTTATCTCCATAGGGCCTCCAAATGAGGTCATCAAGCTGTGACCTGATTGACAGGCTAGACTCCACCCCTCCACTCTTAAGTCTCAAATTGACAACAGATGATGTACCTACCACATAATAGACATAGCAGTCATGAAAGATTATTTGGGTGCTTTCCCCCTTTTGTCCTGAGGACTTGGCTCCAACCAGGCTGCCAGGGGTCCACCTGCATTGTAGAGGGTACAGGACCCAGGGGCTCCCTAACTCCCGATGCCAGCTTGCCCTGTGGGCCAGACAGATCTTCATGTGATGTAAACACCGCCACCTCTGTGTGTAGTCATTAATGTCTGCTCTGCTCTCTAATGATCTTCTGGCTTGGCCTTCTCCAGTCTCATCCACCCACCCATCTGTCCACCATCCATCCATCCACCCATGTATCCACCCCCGGCCCCCTATCATACACTCATACACTCCTCCCACCCGGCCATCGCTCCATCTACTGGATACCTGTCTGGGGCCAGACTCAGTGTAAGGCGCTTGACTCTCTTAGGATGGAGAAAACTGAGGTTAGGTCTCCGTCTTGGTTCTCTAGTGCTGCTGTAATGGAAATCCACCACCGATGGCGGGTGCAACAAGCCCGTTCATGCTCGCGCAGCTTAGGGGACTAGAAGCCCAGGAGAAGTCTCTCTCTGCTGCCTCGGGAGGAAGGTCCTTATCTTCTTGAACTTCTGCTCCTGGGCCATCTGCAGGTGGCGGGCCTCGCTCTCTGTGCAAGTCCTGGAGGTTCTCATCACAAGGACCCGAGGTCACAGGCAGCACTGTTGCAGATTCAAATAAATGGCAGCCACTATAATGTCTTGATATTTAGAATCGTCTTTTCTTCCGTTACAACGGGACTGCGAGACTCTAAAAGCGACTCTTTGATCCAGTCCCAAGTGGACACATCTTAGTGAGTTTCTAAAGCCAAAAAGTCATTTATCAATATTACGGGCTTTCCTATGGGGGAGCAGGTATGAAAAAAGCAGACAGCAAAATGAATGTTATTATTCCTTAGAGTTAGTGAGTGTTACAGGGTACAGCACTGATGATAACATCCTGGTTAATAAAATAAGAATAGTAACATCTTGGTTACAACATCAAAAGGAACAGTATTATTAATTACAATGTTCTGATCTCGAGAACATCAGAGTACATTCTATAATCAATCACTCGTGGGACTTTCCGAGACGGGAGGGGGCAGGAGGCAGGTCATTCAGCAGTCAGCAAGATGGCGTCACCTTGGCTAGGGCTAGCCTGTCTCAGCGCTCCACTCCTGACTCTTCTTTCCTGGCGGCAGTTCGGTCCCTCTCTCTACTCACTTCTCTCTGCTTTCATCTCTGATAAGAGAAAAGGTGATATAGGTCACACCCCAGGGAAACTCCTTTTACATCTGACCTGAGTAATGTCTAATCCCCTTACACCTGACTGGCTGATTTCATCAGCTCCCCACATTGGGGTGACTACTCATAAACAAACAAACAAACAAAACAAACGCACTGCCATTGAGTCGATGCCGACTCACAGTGACCCTGTGAGATAGGATAGCATTGCCTATCCCTGTGAATTTCCAAGAATGTACTTCTTTGTGGGAGTATAAAACCCGTCTTCCTTCTGCAGCGTGGCTGGTGGCTTTGAACACAAGCCCAGCACATAACCACTGACCCACCAGGGCTCCTCTGACTATTCATTACAGAACTGTTAAACTGTTGAACTATGGAGTGAAACTGTTCGCCCCACCGAGTCGATGCATATTTTGGAGGGACACGATTCAACCCACGACAGTTAGCCCAAAGTCACAGAGCTGTTCTTGTAACGGCTTTGGGTTTTGAAACGTTCTGGGCTCTTCCTGGTTTTCCAAGTCTGAGACTGTGCACAAAAACAGAACATGCACCCTAGAGGGTGCTGGGTCCAGGGGGACTGAAGAAGACTTTGAGGGTGAGACAATTCGGAGAAACCAGCATGGACCAGGAGTGAGACCAACTTCCAGGTCAAACATTCGAGTGGAGAAGAAGGAAATCGAGACATACATGAAAAGACTCTACCCACATCCCTCAAATCTATAGACCTGTCCCCATCGCTCCTGTCACCACCCTGGTCCAAGGACCATGATGTTCCTTGAACTCCCCATCCTGTGCTCTGCAGTCTATTCTCCCAGAGCAGCCGAGGGGTCTGCCTGTGTGGGTTCATGGGTCTGTAGGGCAGACACACCAGGAAAGAGAATAAGCTGGAGACAGAGGTGGGAGAAGCATAGGAGTTACAGGGACCGCAGCGAGGAAGCAGTCAGCTTGTATGGCTTTCTATATGGGCCGAGCTTGGTGGCAACAGTCCATTGCTTGAAGGGTGACTGAGGAAAATAAACCATGACGTTTGATTTCTGTAGCAAAGATGACCCCTGGTTTGCAAAAGCTCCAGAGAGTAGATCAGTATTTCCCAAAGTGGGCAACACTGCCCCTGGTGGATGCTGGCAGGATGGAGGTGGGGGAGAGGTCTGCGAAAGCAGATACCTACACTTTATACTGGATCATGGGCGCTAGCACCGACTTTTTCATTACCAGGGGGCACTGAGTTTTGTTGTTGTTGTTGTTGTTGTTGTGTGTGTGTGTGTTTTATCCTGTAAAAGGAGTGATAAGCCAAATAAGTTTGGGAAGCTGTGGTGCAGGTGATTTTCAGCCAGGCCACCCCTGCCTCCATCATTAGGGAAGGTCTGATGGGAAGATGCTCCCTTTGCGTGACAGACAAGTAGTTACCTGGAAAATAAAGAAGGGCAGGATCCACAAGGTAGAGGTATTCAAGGACTCACCTTTGTGGGACTGCTGGAGCACTGAAGATGTGGAGGATAACAGAGCTGGAGTCAACGGTTGCTTATCCAGGGCCATAGGCACCATGTTTTGCCCTAAAAGCATTGGGGACGTGGATGGGATTGGGTTTGCTTCAAACTGTAGTGTGCATGACAAACCGTGTGCCCCCACAATAGTTCTTTAGGGTTCGTTCCGTGACCTGGATTACATTCTTCACACAGCGCCACTGCGTTCTCTCTGCCTCGCCAAGCCATCCGACCACCGGTAACACATTCAGTGCAGAGACCAGCAGAGACTCCCTCATGAGTGGTTTTTTGAAGCCAGCACCGTCGTTATTTTTTAAATATAGTGTGTTTTCATTGAAAGCTTACACAGCCAATTACACAGGGTGCCACGATGATTCAGCAACGTTGGTTCTGCCTTTCACAATGAGCCAACATCCTCTTTGTTGCTCTGGTTGCTCTGTTCCCTGCTGTCTAGTCTCCCTGTCCCTTTATGTTCTCATCCTGGCTTTCGAGGAATTGTTAACCATTTGGTCTCATATGGTTGTTTTTTGTTTAACGGAGAACCTTAAAAAAAATCCAAAAAACGTTATTTTGTGTGTAAAGCTTTAATTTTTCATGAAAAGGGAACCTCAGAGGGTAGTTTCGGTTGTAAAACAGCTTTATTGATATGAAATTTCAAATGAAGCGTTTCATGCCAAGAATTCACTCATTTTAAGTGTGAAGTTCCATGGCTTCTCAAGTGGATGTGTAGGACGGGATCACTGGGCACAGTCGGTGTTAGTGCTGGCGTTCCTTCCCCTGAAGTCGATTCGGGCTCAGGGCGGCCCCTTGTGGCTCCGAGCAGAACTGCTCCGTGGGGTTTTCTTGGCTGTTGTCTTCAATCTTCGTGGATGCCAATCATCTTTTCTTCCACGGTACTGCTGGGGCCTCTCACTGCCAACCTTTAGAGTAACCTTTTTTGTCCTCTAGAGCCCCATCTTAGAGCCCCCCCCCCCACCAATGTGATCCCTCTTTCCACCCCTGACCCCTGGAAGCCACGAATGGACCTTCTGTCTCCTGGATTTCCCTATTGTGGACATTTCTTTCTTTCTTTTCTTTTTTAAAAATCATTTTATTGGGGGCTCGTACAACTCTTATCATAGTCCATACATACATCCATTGTGTCAAGCACATTTGTACATTTATTGCCATCATCATTCTCAAAACATTTGCTTTCTACTTGAGCCCTTGGTATCAGCTCCTCACTTTTCCCTTTCCTCCCCAAAACCCCCTCCCTCATGAACCCTTGATAATTTAGGAATTATTATTATTTTGTTATATCTTGCCCTGTCCGACGTCTCCCTTCACCCACTTTTCGGTTGTCCGTCCCCCAGAGAGGAGGTCACATATAGTTCCTTGTAATCGGTTCTCTCTTTCCTACCCACTCTCCCTCTATCCTTCCTGTATCGCCACTCACATCACTGGTCCTGATGGGATCATCCGCCCTGGATTCCCTGTATTTCCAGTTTCTATCTGTACTAGTGTATATCATCTGGTCTAGCCAGACTTGCATGGTAGAATCCGTGTCATGATAGTGGGAGCAGGGAGGAAACATTTAGGAACTAGAGGAAAGTTGTGTTTTTCATCGTTGTTACATCGCACCCTGATTGGCTCATCTCCTCCCCGAGACCCTATGCGATCACGAGGTGTCGAAGGGATCAGGTGTAAGGCATCATCAGAACAAAAAATCTTACCATAGTGAATGACGGGGGGAGTGCGGAGTGGAGACCCAAAGCCCATTAGTGGACATTTCTCATCAATGGAATCATATACTATGCACTCTCTTATTTCTGATTTCTTTCACTTTGTGATATTTTTTAGAGTTGTGTTTTTTTTTCACTTGCCAGTTTCACTGGATTTATTTTTCTTTGTTGGCTTAGCATCAATGTACACTGAATCTAAGGACATGAATCTTTTTTCAATTGCTTGAAAAGTCTCCATAATTGGTTTTCTCCTTTTGGATATCGTCTCTCCATCTTTCCCTCTGGTTTTCCCCCAGAAGTCCTATCAGCATAAAATTCACAAACCAGACAACTCAATAATTCAGTCCCATCAGGAAGAGTTGTACAACCCTCATCACCACACTCAGTGTTGGACGGAGAGTTTTAGGTCAGAGACTCTGAAGGATGTAACCTAGGCCACGTTCTCACTCTGGGCTCCGGGAACTTGTTGGCAACCCCCATCAAAACATCACAGGAAGGCAGGGGTGAGAAAAACACACAGGATGTTCTTGAAGAAAGAAGCTGGAAGCTGGATTGTCAAAGGCGGGAAACTAACCATACAGCCTATCACCGATGAAGGAACTGAGGTGTAGAGCAGTGAAAAAGATTGGCTTGTGGCCATGGGGCAGGGAAGTAGCCAAGTAGGTCCCTATTCTGTCTGGATCCAGTCTGCGACCCCCTCAGACCTGGCATGGCAGCAAGGAACAAGTGAGACCCCTGAAGCATCTTTCCTGGGTTGCTCTGGGACTTGGGGGTGGTAGCCTTCGTGCCATCTTGACTCTGGGCTTGCCCCTTGTGTCCTGGGGCAATGAGCTCCACTGGTCCCTTGGAGCACCTGGTGAAGTTGGGACACCGGAACTTGGAATGAATGGGAGGCTCAGGTAGATCCATGACCAGATCAGCCCCTGGGTTTCTTAGTGCGAATTCTAACTCATGTCTCTTCTCTCTCTCTGTTTTCAGATCGGGAAGATCAGTCCATCCTGTGCACGTAAGTGGAACTGCTTTTTACTCTGCGTTCTGCATTTGGATACACCTTGCTGAAGAAAAGGGCTGTGGGGCAAGGGGGCTTGTTCTGTTTGTCCGTGTGTCCCAAGAACCTTCCCTGGGCCCAGCGCGGAGCAGAAGCTCACTGAACAAACATTCTTGCACTAAAATCTAAAACAACAATATCTGGTGGAATTTTGTTCTGTCTTTGAAATTATACACACACACACACACACACTCACATGAATTGAGGTGCTCTGGTAGCACTGTGGGATAAGCATTGGTCTGCGAACCACAAATTGAGCAGCTTCAAATCCAGCCATCAGACCTTGGGAGAAAGATGTGACAGTCTACTTCTGTAAAGATCCCCCCAAACAAACAAACAAAACTCACTGCCATTGAGTCAGTTCTGAATCATAGCGACCGCAGGACAGGGAGAACTGCCCCTGTGGGGTTTTGAGACTGTAACTCTCTACAGGAGTAGAAAGCCTCATCTTACGGGAGTAGAAAGCCTCTTCTTTCTCCTGCAGAGCAGCTGGTGGCTTTGAGCTGTGACCTTGCAGGTAGCAGCCCAATGTGTAACCCAGTCCACCACCACATCCCGGGAACTACTGAGAAGCAATTCTGCGCTGTCCTAGACAGTTGCTATGGGTTGGGATTGACTAACGCAGGGGCACTAGAATGGGAAGCAATTATGGAATGCAGGCTGTGTACACACCGAACCATGTCAAACTACGTATCACATCTCTTGGATGAGGACGCGAGGCTTGTTCTGACGCGAGGCTTGTTCTAACAGTTCACAATGAGTGCGCTGCTGCGTTTGGACCCTAACTGGTCACTGTTTCTTTGAAGGCCTTCGTTCAGAGCAGAGATATTAACTCAATGCAGAATTATTCAAGGAACCTTTACTGTTCAGGAAAAAATGCTCTGGATCTTGGAAGTGGCCCCTATTCCCCAGGTCTGACCATGTTTCTATCATTCCTTTGATTTTTTTTTTCCTTTTTGTTGTGAGTTGGGTGAAAGTTGACTGAGCAAGTCAGTTTCCAGTTTAACGAGTCATGTATATTCGGTTTCCTCTCGTTGATGGCAGTTCCAGTTCCAGGCTTGAAAAGTGCCTTGGGGTTCCACCCATCTCTTTCTGACCTGTAAGCCGGGTCTTCTCCATATTTTGTTTCACCTTCTAGAGTAGGGGTGACCGGGCACCATCTAGTTCTTCTGGTCTCAGGGTCACGGAGGCTGAGGCTCACTTGGTCTGTGAGTCCTTCAGACGAATTGTTTCCACACATGTTTGGCTTTCTTCACTCCTCGTGGTTCTGGACGGGGAGATACTAATGATTGTGCCCTCGATGGGAATTCACAAGCCTGTCAGAGCCAGTCACTACTCACCAAGTAGGAGGTAGAACAATTTCTTAGTGGGTCTGAGCCCTCACACCCAGCCACTCATTCCCTCAAGGTTGTAGCTAAGAAGTTTCCACAACTTCCTCCCCTGTATGTGTGTTTTATCGTATTCGTGAACGTATTTGTGGCATATATAAACAGAGAGAGACTGCCAAATCGTATACATATTCAGAGGTAGAGGCCTATTCTCCTTCCCACACTGGTCCAGTTTCTTCTGTGTGTGTCTGTTCATCCGCATCCAGGTACTTCCTCTAATTATTCTCCCAGGATTGTGTATAGAACAGTGTTCACCTCTGTTGCCTTCAATGTTTATACACCTTCCACTGCCTTCCTCTGATTGTTTTTTTTTTTTGCTGACCAATTTCTTACTGTATGTTGCCTTTCCCTTTCCCCAAGTTCACATTCATCTCTCAAGTTAGTGGCCTACCATTCCTTTCCCTCCTGGCCATTGGTTGTCATGAAAAATATTTGAGGGTTGTTTTTTTTCAACATAGATTTCTGCCTCTGATAAGGTAGCACAGGCTGCAGCTTACATGGGCTTTAAAGGGTCTTTAAAAATGGAAGAGGGAAGGGGAAGGGAGTGAGAGGATTGGACTGCAGAGGAGGCCAGTGTGATGCAGTGTGGAGAGGGCTTTTCCCAGTGATTCTGGCATGGGAGTTAGAGGAGGGGGAGACAGAGGAGGGGGGCCATAGGCCAAGGAGTGCAGTTCACGTCTAGAAGCTAGAAAAAGGCAAGGAAACAGCCTCTCTCCTAGAGCATGTTACCCCGTCAACACTTGTTTTAAACCAGCAAGACCCACTTCCCACTTTCAATCTCTAGATATGTAAGATTATCAGTGTTCAAGCCACCGAATTTGTGGTCATTTGATAAAACACCAATAGGAAACGAACCTGCCTGCCTTCCACCGTACCTAGTGACCCCGGGTACAATGGAACAAAGCGCTGTCCAATCGCACACCGTCCTCACAGTCTCGGCTGTGTTTGTCACGGGCCCTGTATCGATCCTCTCTTTGCAGGCGTTCTTCTTTCGGGCCCTCCTGATAACGTCCAAAGTACGTGAGATGGAGTCTCCTCATCCTCACGTCTAAGGGCCTCGCCAGCCATACGTTGTCCATGACAGAATTGTTTGGGGCACTTCCCGACGTTACCCTGGGCCACGTCCTCCCCTCTCGGCTCTCTCCCATCCTGACCATCATCACTCGTTAGCCAGCACAGGGAACGGGCCAGGCCCCTTCTAAGTACCAGACAGGAGCTGCCCAGGGGAAGGACAGCCATTAGAAGACTCACACACTCATGTTTTGTACTGCGTGAATTTGGGGCTCTTTGCATGCGCTGCCTTTTTGGAAATGGAAAGATATATCATCCAGGTGAGTGTATAATTGCCGGCCATGATAAGTACACAGAGGGAAGCGTATGAGGATCTGGGAGAGAATGTGAACGGGACAAATGTTGTCTCTGCAGACATGATACCTCAGTGGAAATGTCAGACGAACATGAGGGCCAGCCAGGATGTGCCAAAGCCAAGGCTGGGTGGAGCAGGGAGATCCCTTTCCCTCGTCTGAGAAGAGCCCTCCCAGGACATGTGGGGGCATGGATGCCAACTGAAGGGCCATTTGAAGCCAACTATCTAACATTAGTGTGTGAAGGGGGCCGGGGGAATGTCACAGGGTGGGGGGCAGGCAGTGGTGCACGGGGGACAGAGGGCCCCTTGAGGGGGGCAGCCGTGATGGCGCTGCAGCCTGCAGAATAAAAGATGAAAATAGGCCCCCAGCCCCGTTCCTGTTGAGTTGACCAACTCGTGTCGAGCCTGCAGGCCAGAGGAGAACTGAGCACGACTCCTTAGGGTTTCCGAGACTATACCGCTTTACAGCCCCAGACAGCCTCCCCTTTCTCCCACAGAGTAGCTGGTGGATTTGAACTGCCAGCGTTGCAGTTCACGGCCCAGGGCTTAACCCACTGCGCCACTGGGACTCCCTCTTGGGAGAATATGTGTTCCGTATTGCCAGGCTTACCTTCAATAGAGGGCGGAAATCTAGATTTTTATTCATGTTTTAGGTGAAATCTCCCACAGCTCAGTTGTATTCAACACACAGACCCTACTTTGTGGGTTGGCTTGGGCAGTGGGCCAGGAGTTTTTCCAGCTGGTTCCCGGAATCTGGCCTTGGAAGGCTCCCCAGAAATGATGAAGCACGTGGCTCCTGTCCTATATACGGTTGTCATTTGTAGGAGTGTCAAACCTGGATTCAAGGTCTCTCGGTGATACCATGATGCTCTTTCTGGCCTGTTATTCTAAGTCTTGCTGTGAAGGAGGGGGGAGAGGAGTGGGCCACAGCTGAACCGGCGACTTGGATCCGTAGTGCACAGCCATGGCCATTACAAATAGAGGTTGGCAGTGGGGTTTCATAAGTACATGCATTACAACAACCACAAAACGAGAGAGGCTATGAATTTTGCCCAGAGGCCCATGGTGAGCTTTCAGTGAGGAGAAGGCCCGGAACCAAGTTCATGGCCTGTTGAGGACCCAGTAGCATCATGAAGAGGATTGGGGTACAAACTGTACCCCCTGACACTGCCAGTGGGGCTGACTGACCCGTCCCGCAGGCCATTAAACAACGTGGATACCTGAAAGAGGGACTGGGAATGAAGAGGGGCAAGAGACGCGAGAAATGGAGGCAAGACAGGAGTCTGATCAAGCCTCGATTTATTGGGCAGAAGGCAGGGCCTTAAATACCCTATGGTGGGTGGGTAACATTACATCATATGCTAACAAAGTGTAACGAATAGTATCCAATAATCATGTAGCTACAATATGGAAGAAATGGCAGGTATCAGTCCTCAAACAGGTCCATATGTAAATGAGGTGCACTTGGACGGTCCACATGTAAATGAGGTGCACTTGGATGCCTGGCGGAGGTGTCCAATGAGCATGGCAGCTGTCTGCCACCGAGCACCAATCATCACAAAGGCCAGACTCAGGCAGGACAATAGGCCAGGGAACATCCGGGAATGGGAAGCTTAAAGACAGCGGACGGCCCAGGCCATGGGCTGAGGGATGTGCAGACTCCCACATGTGCAGACTCCCATAGCTGACAACAAACTTAGCCCCAGGCTGGTGACAAGCGGGCCAGTGTTGTTGTGAGAGGAGCGGCTGAGTCACTCGGGCTGTGTCAGCTGTCACCCAGTGTGGTCCCTTCTCACCATCCCCTCCAACCTGTGGGGCCAGTCAGGGTGTTGGGGCGTTGTCAGCCCTGGCAAGTGTGGAGCAACAGTCCCCAGCAGACTCGGGTGCAAGTGCGGACGGACATTGTAGCAGGAGGAGTAACCAGCGTCTCGCCGGTGTGGTACATTGGTTCAGAGCAAACACTAGCAGCATTGCCCACACTGCTCCGCGGCTCAGCACTTCTGAATGACAAGAAGGAGCCGTGGATGAATTTGGGAGGAGAAACATAAATCCCAGGACGAAGGCCCTGAGGCGGGAACCACCTGGCCCTTTGAGGAGCAGCGAACAGGTCCATTTGATCCGTACCTCGGGAACAGCGGGGCAATGGAAGGATGAGGTTCAGGAAGTGCTCTTGTGGACAGGAAGTGGCCAAGCAGACAGGAAGCGGTTGTGCAAGCCGGAAGTGGACATGCCGGCTTTGCTGGCTGGTGAGAGCTGTTTGAACAAGAGGGACCATAGGTGGTTCTGACCACTCAAGGAGTCACAAGTGCTGTTGGGGACCTCCTGATGTTCTACTGAGAACATCAGGCTTGGCATGAGGGACCTGGAAGCAGTTCTCTTGAGCTGCTTGGAGATGCCGGTCCTCAGAGGAGGAGACTTAGGCCAACACTGACTATTATCAATCGGTTGGGCTCTTGGGGTTTCCCCTGAGGGCTCACTCACGGCCTTTATCTCGCCTCCACTTGACCCTGCGCCTGGTTTTGAAAGAGAAATGCTTTCTGATGCAGGCCAGCAGGCCATTCAAGTGGGGTTTTATTGGCATAACGCAGTGCCGAGGGGGCAGAGATGTTGAGCATCGTTTGTGGGTTCGGAGGAAGTGAGGTCTTGGAGACATACGCCCGGGCTGACTCTCTGGGTTTCCTGTGTGTCACTAATCGGCTTTGGGCCAAGTTGGTTCCGTCTGCAGACCTGGGCTTCTTCACCTGTAGACTGGTGGTACTGATGGTGTCTGCACCCCGCACCCCCACCCCCCCGAGTTGTGAGGAGAATTGGAAGAACAACTTAGGGGGAGCAGTTAGCACATGCCAGGCACCTCGTGAGCACCCGATCACAAAAGAACACGCGTGCAATGAATGAGTTCCTCGGCGTGATGTGTCTAAGCAGTGGCTGGGGCCTTTCGCCGGGTCTTTCTTCGGAGGTGCTTCTGGGAGATTTTGAATCATCGCCCTTTGGGCTGATAGCTGAAGGATTCACCGTTTGCGCCACCCAGGGGCTCCCACAGGTGACGCGTGTCGAAGGGGGCTGCGATTCCGAGCACGAGCCCTATGTTACCTTGCTTGCTCGAGGCACTGAGACAAGACCGTGGAGAGAAACCCAGCCTTTGGCATCAGCATATTGGCAGCAATAGCACTGCTCCGTGGGTCCCTGACATAGATGACTGTGTGGCACGGTGGTCCAGCACTCCACCAAAGGCAAGAGGCCATGGTTCAAACCCTCAAACCCAGGCATGGGAACTCTGCAGGGCACATCTACCGTACCTGTGTGGTCACGATGAGTTGGCATCCACTTGGTGGCAAGGGTTTGGGGTTTTTTGATTGGCGCCCGCACCTGAACACCAAATCCACTGCCGTTGAGTTCATTTAAACTCATTGCGATCCTATCTATATAGGATTTCAAAAACTGCGGGTCGTTATGGGAGAAGACAGCTTTCTCCTGAGGAGCAGCGGATGGATTTAAACCGCCAACAGTGAGGTAAACAGCCCAGTGCCTAACCCACAGCGCCACCAGTGTTCTTTGAAGTCCACCCAGGGGTCAATAAACCATGCCCAAGTGTTTTGGGAACGCAGCCATGCGCCGTCCTTTAAAGTGTGCTGTCTGTGGCCACTTCACACAAATGGCAGAACTGAGTACTTGTGACATGACCCCTGGTGACCAGCAAACCTCAAATAGTTTCTATCTGGTCCCTTACAGAAAAAGTTTGTTGGGCCCAGTTTTAGGCAAATCGGTTCATTTTTCTCCGCGTCCTTTATCTCTTTTCATGATCTTTTCCAAAAAAGACAAAAGTAAATTTTTTTCATGAAAAATGTTAATGAAGTTAAAATTTGAAATCGATATGAAAATGTGTAGTGAAAACAAATGGTTTATTTCATTATAAAAGTAATGCAGGTAAAGACCAAGAAGTGAAATTATTTATTTCATTATAAAAGTCGTGCAGGTAAAGACCAAGAAATGAAAAATGCAAAGCTCTTTAGGGGGGCTCCCTTGGAAACCAAATCAACTCATCCCCAGAGGTGTAGGGGTGTGTGTGTGTGTGTGTGTGTGTGTGTGTGTGTGTACATCGATTTATATATGGGAGGCAGGCCGCACCCCTACTCCCTTTTCAACTGACTGGCTGCTCACATCAGATCATATCATGGAGGTGATTACATCATATCACATTATGGAAGAGCAATCAGTCCAATGTCTGACAAACCAAGGAGAATCATAGTCTAACCAAGTTCTCACATAGTGTTAACCATCACGTTAGTTAACATTTTTTGTGCTTTTATTTATTTTTTTTAATCATTTTATTAGGGGCTCATACAACTCTTATCACATTCCATACGTACATCAATTGTGTAAAGCGCATTTGTACATTCATTTTTTGTGCATTTATTATGCACCTAGCACTGCATGCTTTTTAAAGCAAGCTTTTAAAAGATTTTATAGCTATTCACTGATTCCATCCTCATAAGTGAGGTTGTTTTCATCGTATCCATTTGACAGAGAAACTGAGTTATAGTGGGGTTAAATGATTTGCCTGGCAGTACAGAAATTTGAACTTGGGCAGGCTGACCATGGAGCCTGCTGGACTGCTGTGCTTTTGCCTGGGATAGTTAGAGGCTCTCTAACAAGATAGAGGCCCTGCCAGGCTGGGCTTTGCAAGCTGTGTAGAAGTTAGACAGCACAACTATCAAGGGACTTTGCTGACAGCAGGGTCTGCATCAGGTGAGGGCCAGGCTTGCAAACCTGCGGTTCAGAGCCAATTAAACTTTCATACAAAGGGCAGGCCACTGGCTAGAAAGGACTTACAAATTACATTCCCCCTGCAGACCAGGGCCAGCTCCACCTGAGGGGCCTCAAGAAGTTAGTGGGAAAAAACGGAATTGGGTAATAATGGAAGTTTTCTACAAAGTTGTTAAGCTCCCTCTTACTTATGGGGTCTGTGCAAAGCAAAGTCGGCACAGGACCCCTAGTTTAAAAGCTATTTAAGCGAGTCACCATGGCAGCAGAGTGTAGAAATCATTCAAGGTCCTTCTCAGCACGGAGCCCGTAGCTGACTTCTCTGACCATGAGGCTGACTTCTCTGGGGCCCAAGGGGTTAAGTGGGCTTTCAGTGGCTCCTTCTGCCCCTGGGCCTGGAGTAGTTAAAAGGATTTGGCTTTAGGGTGATGGCAGGCCCAGGAAGCCATATATGGTTATGAGTTTGGGGCATTGGCAGAGAGAGCGGGGCACTGAGTTCCCTAAGAAACTGGACTGGGATTTAGGGCTCCCAGGAAGGAATCTTCGGCCCCGAGAGCTCAGGGTTCAGAAAAGCAGAGCTGATCATATTTCTGAAACCTCCTGAGCACATCAATCTTTAGACACCCACGAGCCTGGAACGTGGGGTGTTTTCTTTGGCAGAAAGTCCTAGGGAAATTATTTTTATCAACAAAACTAGGAAACTTTTGAACCAAGGAGTCCACACAGGGAGAAGCCGATTGCCAAATCCCCTCTCCCACAGAGCTCAAGAACAAGGCCACTAACATTTCATGCCAATTAGTGTCTCGTTGTTGTTGTTGAGAATGCACACAGCAAAAAGCAGGTTTCAACTGAAGCCTCATTGCAGGCCCATGGTGGAGTGGTTATGCAGTGGGCTGTGATTCGCACGGTCAGCGGTTTGAAACCACTGGCGGCTGGGCAGGAGGAAGACTCAGGAGGGCTCCCTGCTCTTGTGAACAGTTACAGTCTGGGAAATCCACAGGGGGTTGATATGAATTAGCCAGTTTTTCTCCCTCCTAAAAATAAACTCACTGCTCCATAAGGTTTCTAGCTA
>NW_022103901.1:28418477-28422807 GCF_000313985.2 Echinops telfairi
TTTTTTTTAATTAAAAAAATTTTTTAATCCAGTTGTTCGCTCTAAAAATTTGCCTATTCTGGATTTCATATACCAGAAAACATATCAAAAAGGAGGAGGAGGAGGAGGAAGACCAACAACAATAAGGGGGACCCTCCATTGTGAAAATAGAGGGCACATTAAAAACTAGAGCAAACTTTAAGTGGGTCAAAAGGGAGATCAAATGATCAGGGATTCCAGTTTAACCTAATTACATCTGGCACAATCGGCTTTACAGCGCCCCCTGTCTGATAGCAGGGCTCCTCGTGCTTCCCTTCAAAGGCTGCTGTTTGCAGCACCCCCTTTGATGCCCCGCGCCTTCTGAACTGTGCTGTGTCAAGTCACGGAAGAATTTGTTGGTGAAGGGTGATGGGCTTCACTTGGTCTTTCTCACGGGTTATGTCTCCTCACTTTTCAAAATAAAAGGACTGGTGTCAAGGAGTGGAGCCCTTTTGCCATTGTGGCCTAAGCATTGGGCTGCTAACCACAAGGTCTACAGTTCAAATTCACCAGTCCCTCTGTGGGAGGAACCGTGAGACTCTCTGCTCCCATAAAAATTTACAACCCAGGCAATGGGTTTGGTTTGGTTCGGTTGAATCAAGTGGGCCCTGATTCAAATCCCTCTCCTCCTTCATTTCCTATTCATGTGGCTGGGAACAATTTCGTTCAACAACCCAACAACTCTGAGCTTCAGCTTCCCCAGTTGGGTGAGGAGGGTAATTCCTAACTCTTTCATTGGGAGTTATTGGGAGGATTAAATAAAAAATAGTTGGGAGTGGAAGGTGGTGGGGGGGGAGGGAGGGGTAAAAAATGGAGCTGATACTAAGGGCTCAAGTAGAAAGAACACGTTTTGGAAATGAAGATGGCAACATATGTACAAATGTGCTTGATGCAATTGATGTAATGGATTGTGATAAGAGCTGTAAGAGCCCCTAATAAAATTAGTAATTGAAATTATAAAAGAAATAGTTGAGTCCACTGCCTAGCACAGAGTTGCCTAGCCCTTCAATAAATAGTGACGTCTCCCCACTTACTTTCCTCAGTCCCTAGGAGGACTGGGCTGTGTCACCAGATGAACTTGGTGTTGGAATCGGTGGTGGGGCTTTCCTTTCTGACCTTGCCACCGCCTCCCTCTGTGACCCAGGAGGAGTGGCTCTCGCACCCTGGGCCGAAATTCCTCTTTGGGAAGAACACTGAGCCCTCCTTCAGCGTTGGAGGTGGCGGGAGAATCCACAGGGAACAATTATCAAAGACTCTAGAATTTAGTCCATTCCCTTTGTGTTAGTCCAGGTTGACTAGAGAAACCAATCCAGAGACACTCCTATGTGTATAAGAAAGAGCTTTATATAAAGAGCAATTGTGTATTGAGAAAACAGCCTAGCCCAGTCTAGATCAAGTCCTTAAGTCCAACATTAGCCCATAGGTCCGATACCAGTCTATAAATTCTTCTTTAGACTCACACAACACATGCAATGATGCCGAATGCAGGAAGATCACAGGCCAGTGGGTAAAAGGTCTTGTGGATCCAGTGGAGGTGGAAGCATCTCAGCGCAGGTGTGGGTCTCCACGTGGCTCCTCCAGCTCCAGGGCTCTCGCATAGCTCCATGTGTCTAGTCAGCAGGAAGACGAAGCAGAGAGTGTCTGTGTGGGGTCTGGCCTCCAGTGAGCAATTTATCTCCATAACGCCTCCAAATTGAGGTCATCAGCTGCAACCTGATTGACAGGCAAGACTCCGCCCCTTCACAAGTTGACAGGAGATGATGTAACGGCTACACCCTTCTTTAAAATAATTATTTAAATGCCCGGTTTTCCCTGCAGGAAGTGGGGGTAAGGCCTCCCTGACTCCTTTCACAGACTGCCTCTGAGGCGGCCCCTCAGGAAAGGGCAGCATTAATGCCAGTGTCTTGGCATCCAGATTTTTGATTTCTGGATTTGGGGGGCTGTGGGATTTGGGCTCGAGCCATGGTGGCACAATGGATTAAGTGCTGGCTGCTAGTTCAAACCCAGCAGCCATTCTGTGGAGGAAGATGAAGCTGCCTACTCCTGTCAAGATTGAGTGTCGGGGACCCCAGGAGCAATCCCACTCTCTGAGAAGGTGGGTCTGAGCCAGAGCCCACGCACTGGCAGCGGGCTTGGTGCTGGTGGTACGTTGAGGGCAATTAGAACTCAAGCCCAGCACCCTGGGGTGAAAGTTCTTTCCCTTCTTTCCTTCATTCGCTCTCTCTCTCAAAGTGCAAGCAAAGTTATTCATGGGCCCTTGGCAGGCAAAATTCATGTCTGCATTTCCTAATTAGGAAGAGGCCCAGGGACTGCACCACCGCTGGTGGCCCTGGCTCAGCACTGAGAATTTGAGCTGACCTTGCTTGGGGTGGACAAATTCTTTTCCAGTCTGTGTGTATGTGTGTATTTTCAGGCAGTTTTTTTCCCCAAAAATATTTTATTGGGATTTAGGTAGGAAGGTTAACCCAGCCAATTAGATTACCCTTCAACAATCCTTTTTTTTTAAAAGATCATTTTATTGGGCTCTTATAGCTCTTATGACAATCCATGCATCAATTATATCAAGCATATTTGTACATATGTTGCCATCCTCATTTTCTAAACATTTACTTCCTATTTGAGCCCTTGGTATCAGCTCCTCTTTTCCCCCTCCCTCCTCCCCTCCCACCCTCGTGACATTGATACCTGATACATTATTATTACTATTTTCATATCTTACACCCAGACTGCTGTCTCCTTCCACACATGTTTCTGTTGTTCATCCCCCTAGGGAGTGGGTGGGGTTATGTATTGATCGTTGTGATCAGTTCCCCCTTCCTCCCGCTACTCCCCACCTTCCCCCAACTATCCTGATAGTACTACTCCCATTTCTTTTCCTGGGGGGTTTATCTGACCTGAATTCCGTGTGTTGTGAGCTCTTACCTATACCAGTGTACATGCTCCGGTCTAGCCAATACTGAAAGGCAGGACAGGGGTCCTGGTAGTGGGGGGTGAGGAAGCCTCAAAGAACCAGAGGAATATTGTGTGTATCATCAGAGCTATACTGCACCCTGGTTGACTCATCCCTTCCTTATGACCCTTCTGTGAGGGGATGTCCTATTGTCTACAAATGGGTTTGAGGTCTCTGCTCCGACCCCCTCATTCTCAACAATATGTTGTTTTGTTGCTGTTGTTGTTTGGGGTCTTCTGATGCCTGTTACCCGATCCTGTCAACACCTCATGGTCACACTTAAGGCAGCTTTTAAAAAGTGAGCTTGGAAAGTTAAAATGGTAGCACGTAAGCAAATGGGGGCAAGGAGCTCCTGGTGGCGCAGCTGGTAAGATGTTGGGCTACTAAGCACAAGGTCAGTGGTTCGAATCCACCACTACCCCTACAAGGTAGAAACATGAGGCTGTGTGCTTCAGCAAACATTCAGTCTCAGAGAGCCAATGGGATAGCTCTCTTCTGTCCTGTAGGGTTGCTATGAGTCAGAATCCACTCCCTAATAGGTTTAGGCAAATTGGGAGGGTGGGAGAGAGAATGAGAAGGGAGGGGCCACTTAAGTGGATACCCTGCCCTTCCCTTTCAGTGGGAGTGGTGGGAAGCTGGTGAAAGGATCTGAAACCCACCATAGTCGCTGGTAGCTAAGAGAAGCTGCTGGTCCTCTCGGTGAAAAATTCACATCTCTTTTTTGAGGAGAGCAGCCTTTGAGCGGGCTCTAAGCGTCACAGTCATTTGCACCTTGGCACGAATTCTTCCAACCAGACTTGTCCTTTGATAGCGGATGAGATCATTAGCTAGTCATTGGGCACTCAGATTTTCCCAACCACAAAGGCATTTGTTTCTGTGCCGGGGCTGATGAGACCACCCATGATCTCTCCCTAAGGGGAAGCTTCCAACCGTTTACGCCAGACCCTTGTTGTGGTTATGAGGGGCCATCGGGCTCACCTGCACCAGATCAGAGCACGCCCCAATCGGGATGGCGAGCCGTTGGCACCTGGCACCATCACTCCTCTGTTTGAGTCCATTCGTGCCGCCTCCGTGCCATCCCCTCCCACCTCTCAGAGGGGGGTCTCTCTTTTCCGCTGACCCTTCCCTCTACCAAGCGGGAGGTCCTTCCTCAGAAACTGGTCTCTCCTGATGATGTGGCCAAAATATGTGAGACGAGGTTTGCCGGCCTCGCTTCTAGCTTCTTGCTAGCAGACAGATCTGTCCCTCCTTCTGGCAGTCCGTGGTATTTTCCATAGTCTTTGCCAGCACCATAATTCAAATGCCCCGGCTCCTCCTCTGTCAGTCTTATTCATCGTTCAGCTTTCTCACGAGTATGAGGCG
>NW_022103901.1:28422907-28424877 GCF_000313985.2 Echinops telfairi
AAAGGATCCTTTGCAGCAGATTTGTCCACGGTGATAACGAGTTTGGTTTCTTGCCCCATGGGCTTTGATTGTGGATCCAAGTGAAATCGTTGACAACATCAATCTTTTTTCGGTTGATCTTGCTGGTCCACTTGTGAAGGTCGTTGTTGACTTGATGTTGAGGCGTCCTCCCTCCTTTGCTCGTCACCAGTAAGTGCCTCGGACCCTCTTCGCTTTCAGCAAGCAAGGTTGTGTCATCTGCATCTCACACATGGGTCATGGATATACCTCCAACTCTGGTGCCCTGCCCGGGCCCCTTCCTCCAGTTCAGCTTCTGCCCGGCTTTGCTCCGGCGATTGAAGGAACCACCCGGACTCACACCCGTCCTGCTTTTAAACCTTTCGGGATCCCTTGTTTGGTTCAAACGACTAGTCTGTGTGCAGCTCTGTCGGTGGGCAGTCCAGTGTTTGGGAAGTCCCATTCTTCCTCCCAGGTATTTCTGCCCTCCCTCGCTCTTTCTATCTCTACCAACATGAACAACGTCGTACAAACAGGCAGGCCAGGCCAAGTCAACTCGACTTTGGAATTTGCTAAGAAAGCTCACCCTGCGGCGTCTGGGCAGGCGTGGACTGGGTGTTGGACTTGGGTTGGAAGCCCAGCTCAGCCCAGGACAGCTCAGCGGTGTGCCTGTGGGCCTGGGAGGCCCTGCTGGGAACTCCCATTTCGATGGTCACTGGCCAGAGCTGTAGGGCGCACCCCACAGAACACTTGTGCGGGGCTGTTTCCAAGGGGCTGCTGGCCACTGTTCCCGTGTCTTCCAGGGGCGAGTCTGGAGCCGGGAAAACAGAGAACACCAAGAAAGTCATCCAGTACCTGGCGGTGGTGGCCTCCTCCCACAAGGGCAAAAAGGATGTCAGTATTACGGTGAGTGGGGACCGTCTGCCCCGAGGCCCTGCCTGAGCAGTGGGACCCCCCACTTGCAGCCTGATGTAGATACCCATATCCAGTACCACGGTGAGGGAGACCCGGAGTGGGCTGAGGCTTTTCAGGACAGAGAGTTTTAAGAACTCAGCCCGGCGCTTGCCACCCTTCCCTGGCAGCTTACAGCAATGTCCCCTTGGGCCTACTCGGATCTGGACAATTCCTCAGAGGGCCCTGTTTGAGGAGCAGTCAAAGGTTTGCAGTCAAAGGTTCTCGACTGAGACACGAAAGGTGTGATGCCATTTCATTCTCTGTTGTGAGGGCTGCCCTGGGCATTGTAGGGTGTTTAGAAGCGTCCCTGGGCTCCACCCACCAGGCACCCTTAGTACATCTCCCTTAGTGCCCACCCTGCCAGCCCCCAATCAGGATGACCATAAGTGTCTCCAGACTTGGCCCATGTCCCCACTGGGCGCAAAACTGTAGCTGAATCTCTAGAAATGCACTGGAACCGAGGCTCACTCTGGGTTTGCTCTCCCCTCCCTGTGTTCCCGGTGGGCTCCCTCCATCCAGTGCTGCTCAGTCACACTTAGAGACTGAGCCCCTACTGTGTGCCCAGCACTGCTAGCTCCAGGGATGTGCTCTTCTATGGGCTGAGCTTCTAGAGCGGTGGGCAAGGGGGGCAGTCACCCAGAAATCACCCAGACGACGGCGCAGAGTGTGGCTAAGGGCTTTGGGGGGAGATAAGAGGAGGTTTCTAGAGGCAACGCACTAGGGTGGGTTTTCTGGGCCTGTCCTTCCTGTCCTCTGTCCCAGAGGTGGGACAACAGTGACCCACTGGACGGATTTGGCAGCAACCCCGCCTGCAGGTTTGGGAGCAGGAGGACGTTCCACTTGGGGCTGGACTATAACGGAGGGTGGAGGGCAGATACCACTGGTTCCCGCCATGCCAGGTCATTCCAAGCCCCTCCAAGGTGACCAGCTGTCCGACGGCCACAGAGGCCAGCTTGTCTGAAAGCCCTCGGAGAGCCAAGGCAGGTGCCATTGTAGCTTTGGGGAACCCCTTTCCCAGA
>NW_022103901.1:28425121-28432003 GCF_000313985.2 Echinops telfairi
CAGCATAAGAGCGAACACTTGACACCGTAATAATGACTAGTCTTTATCCCATGCACACGATGCGCCAAGGAGCAGGTAAGCGTTCTCCTGCCAACCGAGAGGCTGGGGCTTTGGCACGACTCTGCAGGAGAAAGACCCGGAGACTTCTCCTACCCACCCCAGCCAGAAACCCCTCCAGGAGCCCCTCTCCGCTGTCACACGGGGAAGCTGACGCCCCACGATGCCACTGCCCATACGCGGGAGGATGATTGGGTTGCAGACACAATTTCATCCCAGATGGGCTTGAAAGGAGCCCGTCTCGAAACCCAAACCGAACTCACCAGTCCACCGCCCCCTACAGGCCAGAGGAGGACTGCGCCTGTGGGAGGTTTCCGAGGCTGTAACTCCATGGGAGGAGAAAGGCTTATCTTGCTTCCTCGGCAGTGGCTGGTGGGTTTGAACTGCTTACCTTTTGCTGAGCAGCTCAGCGGGGCTTCTTCAAGAGCCCATCTCAGCCCTTGCACTGACAAAGGCCTCTGAGCTATCTAGACTGCTAAGAAACCAGAGGCAGGGACAGCTACCCGCAGAGGGAGAGCGAAGCGGCCGAGAGGAAAACAGACTGGGGAAGTGGGCTGGAGGCGTGTGTTCTTCGGGCCCTGAGAGGTGCGTGACTTAAATAACCCCGATGTTTGTTTTGTGCTGTATCGTCCAACCACAGCAAGGCCCATCTTTGGCTTACGTGAGTAACGGAGGGTGTTTTCTGGGTGCGTGTGGGGGAGGCATGGAGTGTGTTCAGGTCTGCATGTCCCCGTCGCACCCACTGAGCCCCGTAGCTGATGGTAGACCGGGGCTGGCCCCCGAGTTTCACAAGCCCGGTCAGCACATGCACCACAAGACTGCCCCGTGGGTGTCCAGTGCCTCCCGGAGTGAGGGACTGGGACATCCGCCACCTGACAGCCTGGAAATGTAGGGGCTGTCCTACAGCCTGGAGGAATGGGTGTTCCCCAGTTCAGGACAGATCCCTGCACCTGCCACGGATGGTCCACCAACGGCAGCGACCTGAGACATCTGTCCCCTCCGGTTGAGCGTGTCAGGACTGTTGACCCCCCACACTTCCCTGGCTTTCCTGGTGGGCGGGGGATAGCACAGTTGTGGGATGCTTCCCTTCATCCTCCCTGCCGTCACCCTTGAACGTCTGCCCCGGCCTTCTCCCCGGCGCACAGTGTGACCTCATGCATGTGTGTGCAGTGTGCATCTGTCTTTTGCATGCCGGTTGCTTGATCTGAGTCTCCTGAAACACACAGTAAGGTCCCAGCTGCACGACCCCCGAATGGGTCCTGCTTGAGGGGCTGGGATGCAGGTCTCAGCCCTGGGAGAGACCCTCGGGGCTGCCCACACTGCCGGGACGGCCACCTTCAATCTGGCTCAGATGCTGGGCCGCAGTGCCATGAGGGAGGCCCCTTATTTAGGCTCGGCCCCTGTATGACCTTGGCTGAATCACCTAACTTCCCTGCCAAGTCTCCCCCTTGTCCCTCGTAGAAGGATGAATATGAAGTAGGTCCCTTTTGACCTATGTGTTCCACGTTTCAAGGTCTCCTGAAGGACCTTTGGACCCCACCAGCTGGAATTGCCATTCTAGAACGAGGACATTGGTGTGGATGGGAGGGATCCCTTCTATTCTACCACTAGCCGAGAAAAGCCCAGAGCTCTCCTAAGTATCTGCTAAGTCCCAGTGATGGGGGGCTTCCCGTTGTGGCCGGGACTTCCGTGAGGTGTCGTTTTTGCTCTTCCTGTCTCGGAGAGCTGTCAAGGAGGAGGACACAGGTGGAATGAAAAACACAATAGCAGCCTCCTGTTTTGAGCAAGAGCCACCCAGGATGCCCTGCTGATGTGTCGAGGGTCTAGAGGAATGTGCTTCCCCTCCTCGCCCCCTGTGGATTTAGACCCCTTCCAGGCTTCTGTTGCCCCCAACCCTGCTGCCCACAAGTCAGCACTCAGAAAGGCGGGGAGAACAAGACCACAGAGGAGCCCTGGAGGAAGAGCCCGGGCGCGGAGGCCTCTGGGCCAGCCCGCAGCCGCCGTGGTTTGGGGATAGAGAGAAGCAGCTTGTTTGCTTTCCCAGCATGGCTTAACCTCGTCAGCCCTCTCTGCTGCCATGATTAATCACGTGACCGCATTTGTGTCCAGGAGGCCGCCCCAGAGGGGCCAGTGGGCTAGCTGTGTCCCGCCTCCGCTGTGTTTAACCCGATGGGTAGAGCTCGGCAACCTGCTTTGAAGCCTTGCCTTGCACGGCAGTCCTCCAAAAGGAACCTTATGGGATTTGCACGTTCCTTACTTCGACTCTGTGAGAGACGTCAGAAAACCAATCCTGGGAAAGGACAAAGTACCACTGGAACACACCCACGCAAGTGATCAGGAGAAGGATGCTAGTGGCTTAGCCTGAAGAAGGCTGAGCACGTTACACATGAGCCGCACCAAGGGGGCCAGACCCAGCAGGGCAGGTTGCACACTGCACAACTTGCTGCGGCGTGCAGTGCGCCTGTCCTGAAGGGCACGGCCGTGTGTGGCAAGGTGAGCAGGTGCTGGTCTTGGGAAAACGGTCCTCTTAGCTGTCGTTGACTTGGCCAGTTCCTCCTCTTTTGAAATCCTCAGATAGAGCTGACCGTTAGCTTCAGACTCTTTCTCGCTTGGGCAGGCCAGGGCATAGGATCGGAGAGAAACGGGGTTAAGGGCAGTCTGGTGACACCGTCAGTCTCGGGCAGAGCTGTCGGGACCCGTGTCGCTGTCTCCAATGACGGGGTGTGAATGACTTTCAGGGCGAGCTGGAGAAGCAGCTTCTACAAGCAAACCCGATTCTGGAAGCCTTCGGCAACGCCAAAACCGTCAAGAACGACAACTCCTCCCGATTTGTAAGTAGCGAAGCCACGCGGGTTTTCGGGCAACGGCTTATTTCCAGGGTGCCTGGTCCTTGGACTCTGTCTCCAGCCTTGCCTTGACCTTGGCCAGGGCTCCTGCCACTCACTCACTCTCTCACTCACCCTCTCACTCACCATCCACGGAACAAACACCCATTGAGCGTGTGTCGTGGATCGGACAGCCTGCATTTGCTCCTTGCAATTCACTCATGACATCGAGCACTTCCTCTGTGCTAGAGGTCCCTGAGTGGCCTACACAGGTTGCCAGAGGTTGGCAGTTCAAAACAGTGGTGCCTCGGGAGAAAGGCCTGGCAACCTGCGTTCACATGACAAGCACCTTGGAAACCCTGGGGAGCACAGTTCCACTCTGACACCCCCAGGGTCGCCACAGGGCAGCATCAGGACCTACTGTATGCATTTGTGCTGGGGGCCACATTCCACTTTTATTCGCTCCGTTCATGTTTACCCAGCAGCACCCCTGTGTTCCAGACCCAGAGCTAGGCTTGGCGAGTGGAGGCAGATGGTACCCATGTGGTTCCTGATGGCCGGGGTGACAGACTGCTATGGGAGCAGCCATCGTCCGTGCCTGCTGCTCTGGGCTCCTCACCCCCTCCCCTTTCTCATGCACACTAATGGCCGGGGGTGGGAGGCAGGCTCCGTGACAGCGGTGAGGGATGACAGGTAGACGGAACTCCTTTATTGTACAGAACGAGTGGTGGCCTCCAGTGGAGGTTCAGGACGACATTCTCACAGGCACAGTTCTGAGGAAAGATTCCAACTGCATGGCAGCAGCGAGGGGCCCCATTAGACGTGTGGGTACCTCTCAGAGCTGCCCCTCACTTGGGGTGAGGTCTTGTGAAAACACCCTTGTGGAAACCCTGTGCTGAGTCACCCGAAGCTCTGCATGCTCCCACAATGGCCCTTGCCCCTCTGACCCGAAGTCGTGCCCCCTTCCCTGTCCTGAACCGAAAGGCCTGGGTAACATTACCCACTGCAGACGTAGAACCATGCTACCACCTCGCTGTCAGTCTATCCCCCTACAGTGGCTGTGAGTGCGTCTTAGCAACAATGATAGTGAGAGGTCACCTGGTTGACTTGGCATGTCACCAGGGATGAGCAGTCGCTCTAAGTGGATGTCCCATTGGGTCCAGTCGAGCCAATAAAGCACAAGGGAAACCCTCCCTGAGACAGGTGGACATTACAGACTCAGACAAACCAAAGGCCACGGAGTGGTGCTTTCTACTGCTACCTGTAAGGTCACCATGAATCCGAAACCTCCAATGACACTGCATGCAGAAGGATGTCCCCTGGCATCGGGAGGAGCCGTAGAGCCATCTCTGAGAAAGATGTGCATCTCACCCAGGTAGCACACGGTGTCTGTGACAGCTGCAACCACAGATTGATGCAAGGCTTGGCTCAGGCTACGGGGATGGCATTTTCCAAATGGTAGCCAACTCCTGTTTCTCCTCCAGGGTTCAAACTCACTCTCATTAAGTCAATCCCAATTCACGGTGACCCTACAGGACGGGGTAGGAGTGCCTCTGTGGCTTTCCTAGACTGCACCTCTTTAGAGGAATAGAAAGCTTCCTTTGTCTCCCGAGGAGCGACTGGTGGTTTCGAACTGCTGATTTTGCCGTCAGCAGCCAGTGCCTAACCACTATGCTACCAGGGCTCCTCCCCCATGGTATTGTATTTCCATATTAGAACAGCTTTTCCCCCAGAATTCTTTGGGTGTTTATCTAAAACAGGGTTGGGTCTGGACTCAGGTAATTTGCCTGCATGAATGTCAGGTGGGACATTTGAGAGTTGTACGGGGCATGAGTGGCGCAAGGCTGTCCAGGGTTCTGGATGAAAGGCACCGCTTCCTGGGCCCCTGCTGCCGAGTGCCAGGAGCTATACCACCTAGTGACAAGCAAAGCAACCCCTCCCTGAGATTCCCAAACCACGGCAGTGGGGCGTAAGCCCTGCGTTCCAATAGCTCTGTCCATTACAACCTCTCTGGCAGGTCGTACATGAGAGACAAGGCAAGACAACCCCCCACCCAATGCAACTGCCCTCCTACCGGTGCCTCGCCACGTCATGGGGGTGGAAGGGAGAAAAGATACGGCCCTTGGCCCATGGCGTGTCTTGGCCAGTTGGCTTTCTGTTAAGTCGCAATGTCTGTGGCCAACGCCCGTTCTTCCACTGCCTTACATGCATGGGGATCAATATGAGGGGGTTCTCAAGGCCTGAGCAAGCATGGGCATCCTGTGCACCCAGGATGATGCCCCTCAGCACATTCTTCAGGGTGGCACAGGAGGGACGCAGCCTTTGTTGCCTACTGCGAAGCCCCGTCGCCAGATCTGGGACTGGCTGGTACTCTGTTTTCTGGTTCTCCTTAGGTAGGGAGCAGGTGGACTAGCCAGAGTGGAGGTACCTGCTGACCCCCAGGGCACCCCCTGGGGCTTCCTCCGCAGGGCCTGCTGGGACAGTGTGGCCTCTCTGTCCCAAAGGAGGAAGGAGCAGCTTCACACTCAGCAGCTGATGTGCTTGGGCCTGAGGGGTTGGGTCAGGGATGGAGGAAGCCACCCAGCCATGTGAGCCCAGGAGATGCGCCTCCCTTCTGGCTCTCCCCCTCTGGAACAGGGCTGCCCTGGGCAAGCCACTCCACCTCGTTTACTCCTTTGCAATGGGAGAGCCTGGGGCTGCCGGGAACTGTGTTTGCTTGTGAGGGTGCTTCACAAGCGCCCCCCACCCACACTCTCCCTTGCTCCGCAGTTATTGCTTCTGTTCCTGACATGATGGCCCCTAAGGTTTGGACTGTTCACCAGGCTTCTTCTCCCCCACCCCCAATCCCCTCTGATGCACCCCCCACCCTAGCTTGTAGTGTCGTGCTAAGGGGGCCAAGGGTGGGCAGCAGAAAGTGACCTGTTTTCCCGTTGGCAGGGCAAATTCATCCGCATCAACTTCGACGTCACCGGTTACATCGTGGGAGCCAACATCGAGACCTGTATCCTTTGGCCTGGGCCACGTGGGACTTCCTGCCCTAACTTCCCACCTTACGCTGTTGCCCAAGAGAGGCAAGGCAACGGGCAGAGAAGCCGCCCTTCGCTCTCTGCCTCTCAGCTTCCTTCTAGAATCATCTCCTTGGAGGCCGTCTTCCCCTTAACAGCAGACGTGGTAGGGTAGTGGTTACACACATGGGAACTCCCCGGTGTGAACGGCTTGGATCTGATCTCGCACGGACCCCTTCCTAGCCGAGTGGCCTTGGCCAGTTTCTCAACCTCTCTGTGCTTCCTGGGTGGTGAGAGGATGGACGCGGCCCTCGCGGAGTCCTTGTGGGCAGACACGGAGTGAGAAAGCGCTTTAGGGTGGTGCCCAGGACAGCACGGACTGGTGACGTTGAAGTTACTACGCAGCCTTTGTCTTCGTGTCTCAGTCACTAGTCAGTGACAACTCGGGGAGACTCCCCTGGACATTCCAGTAGGACTGGGCTCCGTGGCGTTTCCAGTGGCTGATTTTTTTTTTCTGTTAAACTCAATCGCCAGCCTTTTATCCTAGTGCATCTTCGTTTGGAAGCTGCACTGGAGTCTGGTCAGCACCATTACTACCCACAGGTCTCCTGTGACCAGCAGGTGCATGGGCAGGAAGCAGAGCTGCATCTCCCACCTCTAGAAAAGAAACAGGCTCACCGTCGTCCCGTCCATTCCAAGTCAGGGTGACTTTGTTCCAACCCACAGTGACCCCAGAGGGCAGAGTAGAATGGCCCCTGTGGGTTTCCGAGACTGTCACTCTTTGCAACAATAGAGAGCCTCGTCTTTCTCCCAAGGAGCACCTGGCCGTTTCAAACTGCTGACCTTGTGGGTGCAGCCCAACAAGGAACTCGCTACTCCTCCAGGGCTCCTGCGTCTCCTGCACAAAAAGGGAGAATTGTATCCCCGGCCCACCGCTGTCCCTGCAGCCCTCTCGGGAGACTGTTTCTGTGTTTTACTGCGGGAGTTTTAATGGG
>NW_022103901.1:28432103-28436544 GCF_000313985.2 Echinops telfairi
CACACACACACACACACACACACACACACACACACACACACACACACACCTCATACCCTGTTATCATCCAGCACCTTCCAACTCCCAGAGAGCCCATAGGGCAGAGTAGAGCTTCCCGAGGCTATCCATCTTTACGGAAGCAGACGCGGAGCGCCTGGTGGGTTCGACCTAGCAACCTTGCGGTCAGCCCTCAAGCATGTAACCACTGTGCCACCGGGCTTCCTGTACACACCATCAAACTCAACCCCCCTGCCATCGAATCCAATGCTGACCCATAGCAGCCCTCCTGTGGGTTTCCCGGAGTAGGAAGCCCAGTTTTTCTCCCGAGGAGGTGCTGAGGTTTTGAACCGCAGACCATGCAGATCAGCCCAACGCATAGCCACTGCACCACCAGGCCTCTTCATACACCACAGTGTGTCCAGACTGGAAACCTCAGAACCTACTCTACAGGGCCGGCCGGCAGTTCCGGCTTGTCTGATCAGAACCTTTCTGAAGGTTGCTGTGTGGTGGCAGCACCACCCTGACACGCAGCGTCTCAGGTAACCCTGACTCCAACTCTGGAATGTGGGTGAGAGCCCCGCCCTGAGCTCCCTTTCTGGTGGGGCCCAGGGCCACGTGGCCCAAAGGGCTTTCCCTTCCCGGCTAAACTAAAGGTAGAAGGTTCAAACCGAACTAGGGATGCCACGGAGGAAAGGCAGGGCAGGCTGCTTCTGAGGGACAAGCCCCGCAGGTGAGCTCTGTCCCTGGGGCCATCGGGAGTTGAGTCGAGGACCCCAGGGCAATCAGCCACTACAACCACCAGGTGATGCGCATGCCCCTGCTTCTCAGACGAGAGTGGCCAGGACAGGGCAGTCCAGCCTTCTCACTGACCTTTAAAGGATGGACCCCACACCCTATCATGGCAGTCCTCCTTAAGTTCATGGGAGGGGGGGGTGTGCCTCATTCCCTTATCCCATCAGAACCCCCATTTTTCTATATTCAAATCGCTTTAATATTGAAACCCCAGGGTGTTTTTTTTCGTTTTCTCTTTCTTGCTCAAGTTCATCCATTATTGGTAGTATTGTATCATTTTATTGGGGTCTCTGGCCATTGATAATGGCCCATACATCAATTGTCTCCATCACATTTGTGCTCTACGAGGAGGCCGCGGGTTAGTTTTGAAGTGTGTATCCGAGCAGTAGTCTCAGGGGCCTCCAGTCTCAACAGTCAACCTGCTGAGGAGTTGTAGGAATTGGAGGTCTGTTCCACGTTTTTCTCCCCATCCATCAGGGCCCAACTGCTGTGGTCTTGATTAGGAGATCGGGCAGTGGTCACCGGGCACCACCTAAGTTCTTTTGAGCTCCGAGGAGACCAGGTTGTGCTTCCTGTAGACCAGTGCTTCCCTGGGGGGGCTGAGTTGATCCAGGGGGCTGCCAGAGCCAATGCCTATACTTGTTCCTGGCTTAGAGACAGTCATCATGCAGATGTTTTTACTTGGCAGGGGGACCCCGAGTTACAGGTTTGGGTTGGTTTGCTTTTCTGAAAAGGGGGTGGTGCTTTGAGAGCCTGCGCTGTAGACGCTCAGTCTTGCAGGCGACTTTCTTCTTTGGCTCTTTGGTTTCCGTTTCCTGCCGACAGTGGGAGCCCGACAGGGGGAGCCCGACAGTGGGAGACTGAGAGTGGTCTCTCCCAGCTTTCCGGACTCCGCGCACTGCTTCATGACTTTGCGTGAGCTCTCTGCAGGATCTGTGTTTAAGCAGTTGTTTGTTTGTTTACAGGAAAGGTATAGCAACGGTATCTCCTGAGCTCTTGCCCAGCTGTAATGCCCTCCCTTGGCCCCCTGGCAATTTTGTCGAGCACAGAATTATCGTGTGGTGATCTTTTCAGATCTTTCCAAACCTTTGCATCCCACCCCGGTGCCACCCCTTTTGAGCAGGAGGCCGGCGGAGGCTGAGTTCTTCCTCAGGTTCAGAGGCTGGACCTTGGAGAGGTCGGTCCGCTGGCTCAAGGTCGCCCATTCCAAGGAAACCCACCACAGACCTTCCTGCCTTTGCCTGGCTTTGCGGGCCTAGGGAATGACTTCCGTTCTGCCACTTCCAACGTCCGCTTCCCCATGCTGAAAATGCAGGGAATACGTGCACTTACAGGGAAGGGCTGGGAGGCTTCGGCGGACACGCTCCGCACAGGTACTCACCTGTGGGACAGAATGCGCTTATTTCAACTCGGTGATGTCCAAGGACAGTTCTTCTAAAGAAGGGGAGTTGGTGATGGTGGGTGGGGCACACGTCATTCCGGTGTCACGTCTGAACCCTTCACCTTCGGGCCTTCTTATGCCCACACAAAAGGCCCTGGCCAGGTGACTCCACTCACGGTAACCCTCTGTGCGTCAGAGCAGAGCTGTGCTCCACAGGACATCGCTGCCTGACATTTCAGAAATGGATGGCCAGGCCTTTCTTCTGAGGCACCTCTGGGGGAACTCGGAACCTTTCATTAGCCAAGAAGAGTGTGAGCCCTGGGCATCCCCCAGGGTCTCCGGGGTCCTTTTGGCTGCTTTCTCTTTCCTCTGTTCCCCTCCTCTCTCTCTGGCTCTGGGTCTGCCAGCACCGCCCAGCGATCTCATTTGTCCCAGGAGGCCAAGGGCAAAGCCAAAGAGTCTAGCTTCCACGACCAGGGACTGGAAGGCTAAGGCAGGTGCGGTGGATGTGGAGGGTGGACTTTGGCCCTGTTCTAGAGCCCTTCCCAGCTCTCCCAGGACTCTCTGCTGGCCCTAGAAGTTTGCCCTTCCCTTGATGACACTACAGGGACTGGCTCTTGTGTGAGGGCTACCGGTGGCATTCCCAGAATCCTTGCTATTAGCTGCCGCTTGGTCAGACTTGACTCTTTGTGGCAATCTCACACACGGTGGAAGAAACCCCCACCTGGTCCTGTGCCATCCTTGTGATCGGCTGTGGGGTGGACCCTTATAATCCATAGATTTTTCACTGGTTGATATTTGGGGAAGGAGACAGCAGACCTTTCTCCCTAGACCATGTTGGCCTGCTGAGACCTATTCAGCATCCTAGCAGCACGCCGGCCTTCATTGGCAGACGGGTGGTGTCTGCACACGAGATAGGTACATTGGCAGAGAATGTCCTCGGGCCTCCCAGAGGGAAGGAGAGGATTCTGCCGCAGAACCATCACTGCCTGTCCCAGAATCCTGAACTCATCCCAACCAGACCTGCTGGAAAAGTCACGGGCCATTCGCCAAGCCAGAGATGAGCGGACATTCCACATCTTCTACTACCTGATCGCAGGGGCCAAGGATAAAATGAAAAGTAAGTAGGCAGCTGTTGAGGAGGGACGGGCAGCCTGCGCCCTGCCCTTCCATCCAGACTCGGGTGTAAGAGAGTCGCTATGGAAGCCGAGATTCTGTGGGAGGAGGCACGGCACCTTTGGGTAGTGAATGCTCTCCTGTCTCCTGTGAGAGACTTGGCTATTGTTTAGAAGGCTCGTTTGCTGAGCACCTACTGTGTAATAGGTACCTGGAAGAGGCATGTGGTCTAATTTAGACACCGTCTGTACCTTCCAGAGGGGGAGAGATACAAGTGTTGTATTGCTAGTTTGCAGACCTTGGCAAGTACGAGGGCAATAGAAAAAGCATCACTACAAGGATTCCACGTCACACGTGCTTGGGTTATTCCAGACACGCGTGTTGAAGCGCAGCTCTGCCGTAACGGAGGGCGGCAGACGAGTTCTGTCAGTCATCTATTTGTCTCAATCTCATCAGAATGCCTTCTCTTAAAAGGAGGCTTTTTGTGCTCTGGGAAAAAACAATGTTGAGGTCACGGCTCAAGATCAAACGATGAACAAAGAAGCAGACGTCTAGTCAAGTCATTGGAACTTTGTGGCAAGTTGATCGAAATGCAACCCCACGAGAGCCAGCAGTCTCGAGGTGGGCTTGGCAGTGTCTGGAAGGTTGGGCAGACCTCAAGGATGAGCCAAGGGAAGGAAGACCAGTCACCTCCTTGAACAGGGAAACTGGGACGGAAGAAGACCGTAGAATGAATTCCCACCGAGACAGTAGCTACTGGAATGGGCATCTTCATGGTCCAGCATTCTCCATTTGAAGCGACCCAGTGAGCTTTCAACTTGATGGGTGCCAAGAAGCATGGTGCCAAAGGTCAGCTAGTTCAGGGGTCAGGAAACTTTTGAGCCCATCCTGTCCCCCACAGCAATTTAAAAAGCATCCAAGAGCCATAACTATATTTCTACAAACAAAGGAGATGGCCACGATGCGAATAATTTTTTTTTCCAATTTTACTTCAGAGCCACATGTACCTACTGAAAGAGCCCCATGTGACTCAGAGGCCCCAGCATTCCAGCCTCCAAGTTGCAGGGGCCCCAGCGTGCCAGCCTCCGAGCTGCAGGGCCCCAGCATGCCAGCCTCCGAGCTGCAGGGGCCCCAGTGTGCCAGCCTCCGAGC
>NW_022103901.1:28436649-28449956 GCF_000313985.2 Echinops telfairi
GCCCCAGTGTGCCAGCCTTTGAGCTGCAGGGGCCCCAGTGTGCCAGCCTCCGAGCTGGCGCAAAGAGCTCACTTTCCCTCAGATCGATGTTCATGGGGTCCAGTGCACAGAGCCAGTGTTAACCCAGGGCGAATCTTGGATTTAGCCAGATGGCCCAGAGAGCCAAATCAGTGACTTCCCAGGGAATCTGCCAGGCCGGGTAAATCCAAAGCAAAGTCATCAGCTCAGGTGGGTGACTGTCCTCTGCCCATTCCAAGGGGCACTCGCACTAGATTTTCTCCAAGGACACAGGATGATCACGGGGCATTATTAGAAAGAAGTTGTAAGATGACGGGAAACAGCAGTCGTGATGAAAAAGGCCAGGAATGTCCCCACCCCATGGCGATGCTCCTGCTCATTCTTCAAGGGTGGCCAGGAGTGCCCTTTCAGTGTCTCGTTGGGAAACCTTATCACATCCACCCTCCAGCCATGATCCTCCCCCACCCCCGCCCCCACCCAAGACCTCAAAGAACACTAAGAAAAAGGAAGCCTCTGAGTCCTTTCAGGATGCCCAAACTGCCATTGCAGCAGAAGTTCAAGAGCAGAGAATTTTCCGGGGCAGGAGTTAGGGTGCATGCAGAAGTGTATAAACCTAGGGGAGGGTGCACAGGGAACCAAGAGCTTCGCATTTTGATAGTTTTGATTCAGAAAGATATCCGGGGGTGTGGCAATACGTTTTGACTTACCCTCGGACATAAGGTGTATCCCACGGGGCCTAGCTGAACACCTGTCACCATCCATGTTTTGAAAAGCATAAGAGGGAATATTAGGATCGTTTGCAGTCATTTTAGGTCCAAAATCTTCGGCGAATAATCCCAACTTTGCTTCCCATCCACTGGTGGCCCGCGGTTAGTGAGTGCGGTTGACTTAGAAATGACCAGGTGGAGGTTTTAAAACTCACACTTCTGCTGTGAAGAAGCTATTGCAGCAGCTCCACCTCTAGAGGGAGGCAGCGTCCACATCATCTTCTTGCTGCTTGACCTGGAGGCTGTGACTAAAAGGGGCCAGATGTTTGCATAGATGGTAAACACCGGCAGATCCAGCAAGTCAAGCCCCTAGAGGGGTGGCCCAGGGAGACAAGTATTTATCCCTCCTCCCTGTTTGCCACCAAAGTTGATGGTTTGGCTGTTTGGCAACTCAGTTTCCAGTTTGTTTCTCTGAGTCTAGCCTTTCCTGGTGTGAACACACGCAGCTCCAAGTTCTGGGCCCCTTGGGGTGATGAGTTTGAGAAGCGGTCAGGTCTTCAGAAATAACTATTTATAAAATGTATCCATATGCTGCATAATGAAGTCTTGGCGAAGACCCAAGTCCTTGTGAATTTAATCACACCGTCTTCCATTTACTACAGGCACCTGAGCTCACTGATGTCTTAGGTTCAATGGAACCCGGGTTTATTAAGGAACTTCCAAGTGCTGGGAGCCATCCCAGAGCTTTGTTTAAAAAGAAAACCATCTCGCTGACCCTACCCCCCCTGCCCCCCTGCCCCACCTCCCCTCCAAAGGTACAGTGGAGCTCAGCCTGATTCAACGATTGATCTGGGAGAGGTTGTTGGATGCCTTGGAGGGTGTGATAAAATCCACTAGTGGAAGAAAGAAGATAAGCCCTGACATACATTCAGGGCAGCCGTGCTGGGGCTCATCATCACCCACAACCAAGGAAAGACAACTCAGGACGTCGCTTTGCAGAGAGCAGTATTTCCTCCAGGAAATAATAACACGGAACAATATTTCACCAAGGAAGTAATACAAGCAAGGAGTTGGCTTTTTATGTGTTGGCAAGGGGACGGATGGTCAGTCTTCTGGGTGCTGTTGACCATACCCATGGCTTCTCCTGCATCTACCCCACTCCGTTGTTGTCGGAGGAAAGCAGTGACAGACAATAGGCAAAGAAAAGAGAGTGGCTGCGTACCAGTAAAACTTTATTTTACAAAAACAGCCAGCAGGCCCGAGTGACCAGCCCTTGATATACAACCTGTCTCCTGAGTCAACGAAAAATAATGGGAGGGGAGGACCAGGAGCATTGGGGAATGTAACCTTCCACCCTGACAGGGACTCTGGAGATAATACCTAAATTTGGCACATCCAGACATAGCTGCGTAGTTCTCTTAGACAGAGAAGAAACCGCAGAAAGAGATAAAAAGCAGCCACTAGATAAAAAGTAGGGAGGAGTTGGAAGATAAATGGGGTAGAGTGGTGGCTTTAACCCCTTTGGTGGTCCATTAGTCCCCAATTTACAGTGGGGTTAGCTTTGAACGACTTTATTGTACGTTGATTCTAACATAGGTCGAATGCCTCTGCTTTTATTGTTATTACCTTTTATGACTAGTTTCTTTACAAAGGGGCTTTCAGCGAGGTCGTGGAAAGATGGAATCTCAATATATGGAATTTCCCCACGATCTTCTTGTGGTCTCCTCATGTGTGAGCCTTCGGGGGGAAGAGGGAAGATACTATGATAGCCCAGGCTTTTCACCTGTCCCACATTGGCTGTGGAAACGTGTTCCCTGACCACTGTCCCTTCTTCCCTTCCTTCTAGACGATTTGCTTTTGGAAGGCTTCAGCAACTACACTTTCCTCTCCAATGGCTACGTGCCCATCCCGGCTGCCCAGGACGACGAGATGTTCCAGGAAACCTTGGAGGCCATGGGCATCATGGGCTTCAGTGAAGAAGATCAGCTGTGTAGGCTTGGGTCTGGGGGCTGGTGAGACTAGAGTCACGCCTTTCAGTACTCCTGGGATCAGTCGGGGCTTTCTCTGGTTGTCTTTCTGCCCTGTGAATTCCCTACCCCCTCACAAAAAGGAAAAAGAATATTACTCTTGCTAATGTTTTTAAAAAGTGGCCAGGGCTCTTTCAGTTATGAGCTAATCAAATGGGCTTAAGCAAAAAGGGAAAGGTGTCGCTCAGAACCAAGACATGCAAGTACACGGGCTTCAGACCCAACGGGGTCTCGGGCCTCAGAAGATGTCTTCAGAACCCAGTTTCTCCCTCCATCTCCCAGCAGCAGTGTCTTCTTTTAGGCTGTAAACTCTCGGCAGCAACATGGCAGCTGTGGCTCCAGCCCTTATATCCTTGCACTTGAACTCAGTAGAAAAGGGCAGAGAAGATTCCCTGAGTGAGTTTGGCCAGTCTGGGTTAGTGTGTACATTCCCGAGAGACTCACTGTAGACAGGGGTCCTGAGAAGAGAGAAGCTCAGGGAGACGTTCTCCATCGAGACTCTGCTTCAAGACCTACATTTCTCTCTGACTAGCTGTGCCCCGATGTTGCAGTTACTCTCGTTTGGCAACACTAGAGGAGACTGTGGGAAGATTCCATGGCCTTCGGGACCCAGAATGGCACTAGCTACCGAGTGGGAGGGGCAGCGCCTTCCATGATAAATCAGGCTCAGAGAGACAAGGTTCTGAGATCCAATGACAAGTGAATGGCATTTGAGGGCTTGGGGCCAAAGTCCACCTCAGAATCCCAGGCTGTCAAATCACCCAGGCTGTCCCAGAAGGATGCGTTTTGTTTGAGACAGGGCTCCGTTTCGTGTCAGATCATTGTTTCTTAAGGAAAAAGAACAAAGCTTCGATGTTTGATGCGGACGGTTCACTGTGGTTAGCTGTTGACGGACAAGCCCCGGCTCTTAGTGGGCCCACATCCAATGGATGGACTCCTGTGCTCCATCGATTGCCAGACCTTTCCGCCTAGTCCTCCTGGGTTGGAAAGCTCCCCCGAGCCCTGTTCCACACCCTAGCTAGCACATCGGCGATGATGCCAAGCAGATTTCAGCAGAACTGCCAGGTGAAGACAGACTAGGAAGAAAGAGCTGGCAATCTACTTCGGAAAAAAAACAGTCAGCGAACACTGCTGTGGATCACAGCCATCGGATCCACAATTCCTCACTGGGCATGGGGTGGGGGTGGGGGGTGGGGACAGCACCCCAACATCAGCAACAAAATGTGCCCCAGGGCTCAGATGTGGAAACAGCGGCTGCAAGAAGCCCGCTGTGTTCTGAGATGTAGACTCACGCTGGGGATGGCATCTTGGCACTTAGTAGGTCATCAGTTCCCCCTCTGGTGCTCATCTTTATTCCAACCACAGAGGGCAGACAGACCCCAGGCCCAGCACCCAGGGCCTCCCCAAGACCCTTCTAGAATTCGACAGTCCCATCTGTTTCGCTTGTATCTTGTTTATGGCAAGTGAAGCTGATGTTTCACGTGAGGTAGGGAGAGACGGTGAATGTCAGGAAAGAGAAATACATGCGTATGTGTCAAGGGGAAATGACAGGCACGTGGCAGCCAGGTGGGTGGTATAGAGGGAGCCCACGGTAAGAGGGCGTATGTAAATGACTGGTGACTGCAGGGCAAGGCCTGAGACCGGTATGTTTCCCAACCCTGGTTACAAATTCAGGGGTCCCCACCAAGCCCTACACAGACACCAGAGGAGGAGGGCCCCACATTGCAACTTGAGGGGGTGTCCATCAGATTCTAGGGGAGAACCAACCAGAAGGGGCCTCAGAGACTCTCAACCCAATGAGCTTCCTGGAGCTCAGAGGGGAGCAGGGACTGGCCCCAGGCCACGCTGCAGGCCGGCAGCCGCACAGGACTAGAAGCCTAGAAGCTCGGGTGCATGGCAGGAACCCGTGTTATGCAATGGTTAAGTGCTTGGCTACTAACTGGAAGGCTACCCGTTCGAACCCACCAACCGCTCCTTAGGAGGAAGATGAGGCTGTCTGCTGCGGTAATGACAGCCCGGGAAGCCCTCGGGGGCAAGTCTATGCTATTCCGCAGGGTTGCTGTGAATCAGCCTTCCCTCAATGGCAGTGGGTTTTCAAATGTTACTGAGCACCGAGTATGTGCCAGACGCACGGCCCGGCGCTTTGCAAGCACTCTCGCGTGTTATCCTCACACAACAACCCCACGAGGGTGATGCCGTCACGGACCCGATGGCATGTGTGCCCGACTCAGAGTCGCCTTGATGGTGGTGAGTTTGAGTTTGGGGAGGGATTATCTAGATCCCTGTCCCCAAGCTTCACCACAGGGCCACCTCCTGGCTACATCTGGAGAATTTCCATCAAGGCATTCATTTTATCGCTTGGTTTTCCTGTTTCTAGACTAAATCGGAGGATTTGTTGTTGTTGTTTTTAATTCTACATTCCACCTAAAATCTCCCACCTGCATCCTGGATAGTGCAGGAGCCACCCTTTGGGAGGCTGTAGATGACCTGCATCCGTAAGAAGGTGGTGGTGGTGGTGGTGCCAGCCAGCTGGTTCTCACTCACAGTGACCCTGTGTACACTGACCCAAACACTGCCTGGTCCTGCGCCGCTCCCCACAATGATTGTTTGGTTTGAGCCCGCTGCTGCAGCCGCTGTGTCCATCCATCTTATCCAGTTACCTTCCTCTTTTTCTCTGCCCTCTACTGGACCAAGCATACCTTCCTCCAGAGGCTGGGTGCTCCACATCACATGTCCAAAGTATGTGAGACAAAGTCTTGCCATCCGTGTTTCTAAGGAGCATTCTCTCTGCACTTCTTCCAAAACAGATGGGTTTGCTCTCTGGGCAGTCCGTGGGACTTTTCAATATTTTCCCCCAGCACTGTCATCCAAATATATTGATTCTTCTTTGGTCTTACTTATCCAATGGCCCACTAATAGGGTGACTACTAATATTGACTATCAATTGCCCCAGACCCCTTTGCTCCAAATGATCCTAGTCCCGACTGCCCAGAATTACCTGGCTACCAAGTGTCAGTAGAGTGCTGAGCATGAGAAACCATGAGGTAGACGACTCGTCCGGGCTCTGTGGGCATTGTAATGATATGTCAGCTCTCCTTGCCCTTCCAGGACCATGTCTGTGGAACTGCCTAGTTTACTGAGCCCCTTTCGCGGGTGTTATCGTTACGAGATGCTGTCAACAGCAGCTCCCGTCCACTCTGGGGGAAGGGTTTCTGCAGGGCGGGGGGATGGAAGCAGCTGGTTGAGTGGCCTCTCCCTTACTGTGCTGGTCTGGGGACCCCAAGCTGCTGTGAAGGGTTTTGACACCCCCCTCCCCCCAGTTTTTCCCTGAGCAACCAAGAAGGCTCAAGTCTCCTGGCTGGAATATAGGGATGTCTTCGGGAAGTCTGAACTTCTTGAGGTTTGCCCCTGAGTAATGCTGAAGCCAAATATTTGTATCAATCTGTTCATGATTACTCCACCCATCATCTGTCCACCTACTCATCCATCCACCTACCCAGCCAGCCACCTACCCATCCATTGCCCACCCACTCACCTATCCTCTTGCCCACCTATCATCTACCCATCCATCCATCTATCTGTCTGTCTGCGTGCGGATCCTAGAGTAGGCTTTGAAGACTCAAAGATGACAGCCTGACCTTGAAATGTCCAGAAACTCATGGTCTGATGGGAAGTTCAGACACAAACCCTTTGAATAGTAACATGGGCAGAGTTGGGAGTCAGAAGAACCCCACGGGTTCTGGGGACACAGGGTTATTGACTGGAGACATTCGGACAGAAGATGGATAAAAGTTCTTCCTCCTTCCCAACGTGGACATCTTGCACACCCAACTAGAACATGCTAAGAAGCATCTGTTTTTTAAAAAATACCTTTCCTCGACATTCAATTTACCCTAGGAAAAGTGCATGTGTCATAAGAATACTGCTTGATGCATTTGAACACACAAAGTCCACGTGTGTAACTAAAAGAAACAACACCGTTGAGTCAATTCCAACTCAGAGCAACCTCCTGGGACCGAGTAGAACTACCCCCGTGGATTTCCAGGACTGCAGATCTTCATCGGAAGTAGGAAGATTCCTCTTTCCTCCTTGGAGTGGCTGGTAGTTTCAAACTGCTGACTTTGAGGTTGGCAGCCCAAAGCATAACCCACTATGTACCGGGGCTCCTTCTTGTGTAACTAGCACCTCTTTAATTAGGAGGACCCCGCCATCCCCCCGGGAGCTCCCCCATGCCCTTCCAGGCATTTCTCCGTCAAAGGAGGCTACTATCCTGACTTCTGACAGCAGGAGTCACGTCGCTTATTCTTGCACTTCCAATCAATGGACTGAGACACTATGTGTCTGCTTGCATCCGACATCCTTTTTCAACATCTGTGCTTGTGAGCCACAGCGGTCTGTTGTTAGTAGCTGTAGGTCAGCCCTTCTTGTTCCTGTACAGCAGAGGGTGACAGCCTTGTTCTGCGAAGGGCCAGATGACGTCACACAGTCGCTGTTGCAACTACTACGTTCTGCTGTTGGAGCACACACATAGGAAATACATAACTGAATAAATGTGACTCTTCCAATAAAACTTTATTTACAAAAAGCATGTGGTGGGCCTTGCTAGAGTTGGCCAGTCCCATTGTAGCACCCTATGAAAACAGACAGCTGCACGACGCTCTGGGTTTCTCCCCAGGTACCTGGGAGCTAGAGTTGCCTGGTTTTCCTCTGGGCTCAGGAGTCTCTTTAAGGGAAAGGCGTAGACTGGTTGTGGGTTTCCAATGGTTTTCAGATTCCATAGCTTCCCAGCACACTGGTATTAACAGCTGGGTCTTGTCTGTTGTCTCCCATCTCAGCCATATTGAAGGTGGTGTCGTCCGTCTTGCAGCTTGGAAACATCGTCTTCAAGAAGGAAAGAAACACAGACCAGGCTTCCATGCCAGATAACACAGGTATAGCTGCCTTTTCTCCATAACCGATGACTCGGAGGATGGGAAAGTGTGTGTGTTAATTTTGTTAAGATCATTTTCCTGGACTCTTACAGCTCTTATTATGATCCATAACCTCTCCGGTTTTGACCGTTTTCTGGCTGAGAGTATCTGGAGTGTTGTTGACAAGCCCTGGGTTCGGATATGACACTTGGCTTCTCTCTTTTTTCAAATGCATCCCTGAGGAAGACCCTAGAGTAGAAAGTTCTTTTTAAACAAATAATATTTCTTAGGTTTTAAAGGAAAGCGTACACAACAGTTGAGGCTCCCGCTCCACAGTTTCCGGGAGTTTTTCTGTGACGTTGGTACGTCCTTTAGGAGATGTGAACGTTCATGTTGTTTCCATCCGTTTCCATGTCATTCAAGGCCCCCTTATGTTGTCATCATTGTTTTAAAATAACTGTGGACTGTTCTGTCTCATAGAAGTGATTTTTTTAAGAAGAACACTATTCGTGGCTGACGGCTGTTCTCTTTGAGCCACGTTGTCATTTAGCTGCAAGGTGACTTTGGGGTAGTGTCAGTTCCAAGTTTGAAGAACACCTCAAGGTAAAGAAGTCCTGTAGCCTCAGTCTGGTCAATGGTTGGCTTTTTGTTTTGTTTTGTCTTTTAGGCATTTCAGGTTCTGTTTCTTATCTTCCTCTGGTCCCTCAGGAGCTACCTATTGTGGCCCTGATTAGAATGTCAGTAGTGGTAGCTGGGCACTATCTAATTCTTCTGGTCTCAGAATAGAGTAGCATGCTCTTGCCTCAAAGGGTAGGGAATAAATTGTTAGTTTTAGGGCAGGATCCTTACAACTTCCATCAAGTTGGTACCCGTTCCTAGGCCCTTGGGGATAATTTATTATAAATCCCTTCAAAACTCACTGATAGTGAGTCAGTTCCGACTTGTAGTGACCCTAACGGCCGGAGAGGAACTTTCCCTGTGGGTTTCCAAGACTAACTCTTTATGGGAGTAGAAAGCTGTGTCCGTTTCCCTCTAACCCCCCTACTCATTATATTAAATAAACATTTCTTGGACATCTACTGTGCAGCAGGTACTGGGATAGGGGAGGAAACAAGACAGAAGTCTCAATCGGTCCAGTACATGTGGGCTTCTTGAGAATTTGAGTTCTGTCCCACATGTTTCTCCCCTTCCAGCAGAACCCATCTAGTGTGGCCCTGCTCAGAACAGCTGTCCTTGGGAGCTGGACACCGTCTGGTTCTCCTGGTCTTAGAGCACACATTTTCTCTTTGAGCGTAGACTGGGTGTTTCTTGATGTGGGAGATGTCCTATGCCTCGTAGGAATTTTAACATCACCTTTGGCATTACATTGCCTGCCTGTCGCATCCCCTCCCTCAGTTGTGACAACTGAAAATGTCTCCAGACATTTCCAGGGATCCCCTGGGGGACAAAATCAAATCACTCTGGTTGACAACTTCCGGCCTACAGAGAAAGGGAAAGGTCATACTGTTAACTGCTCGTTAGTATTCTGTCTTACAGAAATAGCACATTGCATTTGTCATGTGGGGCTCCAGCTTACCATAATACCACACTATTCGTTAAGGAAGAACCCTGGTGGGATAGTGAGTTACATGTTGGGCTGCCTACCACAAGGTCAGCAGTTCAAACCTCCTAGGCATTCCGAGGGAGAAAGATGAAGCTTTCTGCTCCCACAAAGATGTACAGCTGAACGAGTTAGGTCAGGGAAGTCGAAGCAAAAAAAAAAAAAGATGTATAGCTGAGGAACCCCAATAGAGGGGGACTGTGAGTGGAATCGCACTCAACAGCCCTGAGTAGTTTTCACCCTCGTGGTCATGTCAGCTGTTCCCAGTATCCTGCTGTTACAACACATCTCATTGAACAGAGGGTAAAATGCGTATCCAATGGTTACTAGGCCAGGCAACTGTGCATCTCCATTGGCAACGCAACAGTGTACCAAGTAGCTTGCTCTTTCTAAAGCTGAAAAAGCAAGGCTCTAGGACAGCGGAATAGCTTGTCTGAAGTCACATGGCTAGGCAGTGGTAAGGGGCAAGGACTTGAAACTGGACTCTTCCAAGCCTCCAAACCCCATGGTGCATACCTCCCACTCCAGATTCGCCATGAGCTCTTCGCCAAGCACCAGGACTGGGTTTGCTAGTCACGGTGCATCTGGGGGCTCTCGGATACTATGTTCTCTACCCTCAGGCTCTATTTTCCAAGAGAACCCCATGTTTGCCCACCTCATGCATATCCATGTGATGTCACTAGGTTTCCACCCTCTCTCTTTGCTGAGGGACTCCAAATGTGTTCTTTCCCCCCACCCAGCTGCTCAGAAGGTTTGCCACCTCATGGGAATCAATGTGACAGACTTCACCAGAGCCATCCTGACCCCACGTATCAAAGTGGGGCGAGACGTGGTACAGAAAGCTCAGACGAAAGAACAGGTAATGATGTACTTGCCATTTATTCCTGCAGCATCCTACATCCATCGTTTGTCCACCCTCTTGTTTCTAACCCACCCCTATATCCATCCATCCACCCACTCACCCATCCACTCATCCCCTTCTCGCCATCCATCCATCCATCCATCCATCTGTTCTTTGGTCATCCATTCAACCACCCATCTCTCCATGTACTCACACAATCATGCTCTTACCCCGCCATCACCCAAGGGCTAGGATACTGGAAGCCCAAGTTCGGTTCTTTGCAAGAACAGCGGCGTAACTTACTCCTATCCCCAAGGTTTCCTGGTGGCAAGTATGCACCCTGACATAAGAGACTTATCCGTGGAAATGACTATACACCCTTGCTGGAGACAGGGCTGTCTACCCCTGACTGATCCCTGAGATGCAACCGATCCCATCCTCCCTCTGAAGGGAGATGTTCAACCATTCAGACAGTCGTCCTTTAGTCCTGACACTACATTGCTTCCTGCTTCTTCTCTACTGGTTGTAGAAATAGGCTGATTTTCTTTTCTGTGTATTTGTTGCTCATAAACCCCTGCACCATCATCCTGGCCTAGGTAAACACATAGCCCACCAGTTACCTTGTCCCCTCGGTCCCTGCAGGCTGACTTTGCCATAGAGGCCCTGGCCAAGGCCATTTACGAGCGTCTTTTCCGCTGGATCCTCACCCGTGTGAATAAAGCCCTGGACAAGACACACCGGCAAGGGGCCTCATTCCTGGGCATTCTGGACATTGCTGGATTTGAGATCTTTGAGGTATACCTCCACCCGATCATAATGATCATGCTTTTGATCCTCTGGCACAATGCTTGCCCTGGGAGAGAACATTGCTTTGGAAAGGGGGCAGGTAGCCCCAGCAGGGTAGGCAGCTGCCTAGTGAAGGCTAGACCCTTGAAGGTAAAAGAGACAGAGATCTTCTTGTGACACCAAGATGGCCAGAGATACAGCTGGATTCAGAAGGCACCTGCCTTCTCTCTCTGCCTTCCTCCTTACCGGTCTCGTTCTCAGGCAGGCCCTTGCCTAGTGGTGAGCAGATGGCTGACTGCCACAGTGCCAGAGCACATTTCAGTGGCCCTGACAAGAATGAGCACATCTTTTCCCAAAAATAATTTTAACCAAAATATTATAACTGAGTCTCATTAACTTTTGTTCTCCTGTCTTGGGCCACACAGTCATGTCTGAACCAAGTAGTGCTTTTGGGGTCTTGCAGTTCTTCAAGTAGGGTACACATAGCTAGTGGACCCCACCCTCGTGGGCTAGAAAGAGGTTCTCAGAGATGGGGAAGGGTCTCAGGGTGGGCATCTATCCCAAGAGACGTCTGCTACAGAGTTATGCCCAATCTGAGCCTTAGTTCCTGCATCTGTAAAATGGAGAGGACAACATACCTCATAAGGAACCCAGGTAGTGTAGAGGTTAAATACTTGTCTGCTAACTGACAGGTAGGCAGTTCTATCCCACCAGCTGACTTGTGGGAGAAAGATGTAGCAGCTGGCTTTTGTTAAGATCACAGACGTGGATACCCTATGGGACGAGAGTTCTACACTGTCCTAGCAGCCATGAGACCATATCTCACATGGATACTTGAGGCATATGCAGGAGATAAAGCATCCTTGAAACAATGTGTGAGAGAACATTGGAGCAGGGTATAAAAGAAACGTACCTCTCACCAACCCTGCTGAACCTGATGACTCCTTCATGGGGGCCCACGCCTTCTCTCTGGGTGCTAAAATGGCAGAACAGGCCCCTGTGGTGAGGGTGGCAAGCCCTGGGGGCTCTGTGGACTGGAGCATCCCTGGGCCTGTGTCCCCAGGACTTTGTACAAGGACTCACCTGGCCTCCCCTGGTGTCATGTGCACAGGTGAACTCCTTTGAGCAGCTGTGCATCAACTACACCAACGAGAAGCTGCAGCAGCTCTTCAACCACACCATGTTCATCCTGGAGCAGGAAGAGTACCAGCGTGAGGGCATCGAGTGGAACTTCATCGACTTCGGCCTCGACCTGCAGCCCTGCATTGAGCTCATTGAGCGGCCGGTGAGGGGCCACCCTTGTGTGCTGTGTGCTCCTCCCTGTCATAGGCGTAGATGGCCATCACTTAGCTGATCCAAGTGCCCTGCATCCGCCCATGTGCAGGTGGCTTTTCCCATGACCATGTCCTGAAAGATCGCCCTCTGAACCTTTTTTTTATTGATATTTTATTGTGTTTTGAGTGAAAGCTTAAACAATAGTTTAGGTTCGTCTTCAACAATTGCTATACAAGTTGTTCAAAGACCTTGGTGACTTGGCAATGTATGAACATTCCCTTATTTCCATTCTGGTTGTTCCATTTCCATTTATCTAGTTTCCCTGCACCCTCATATTTAAAAGTTGTCAACCGTTTGAGCTTATATAAGTGATTTTTTTTTAAAGTGGTTTTATTGGAACATAATCCGCATACCATACAGTTCAATAGTTCAGTCATTTCCAGAAGAGTTGTACAATCATCACCACAATCAATTCTAGAATATTGTCTTCTTTCTTGTACTCCTTGTTATTAGCGTCTCACTTTCCCCCAATTTTCCCTGCCACTCCCCCAAGACACCATTGATCAGTTACTGTCTCTGTAGGGTCACCTATCTATCCTGGATTTCATACACTGAAAAGTATACAAAAACAAAGAAACAAACCCCCCAAAAGCTAACAAAAATAACAAAATAAAATAGAGACCATTCCTTTATGGGGGTCATTGGACGGACTGTGTGCAGTCATGCGAATGTGTATTAAGATTTATTTATATCTCAAAACTGTGAGAGTCTTCTCCCACTGGAGTAGACTTTCCCAACCCGCAATTATGAGGCTAGAGGATTTAGCTACACTACATTCTCATCCAGTCCCTCTGTTTACCACACTAAGTCAATTGACCGAGATATCCCACAAGCCTGGTGCTAATCCTTGAAATGCACACTGAATTTTTGTGACTGAACCCGCACTTTTTTTTTCTTTTTAAAATCATTTTATTGGGGGCTCATATAATGCTTATTGCAATCCATCTGTCTATCCATTGTGTCAAGCACATTCGTACATTTGTTGTCATCATCATTCTCAAAACATTTGCTTTCTACTTGAGCCCTTGGTATCAGCTCCTCATTTTTTCCCCCTCCCTTCCCATATCCCCTCCCTCATGAACC
>NW_022103901.1:28451864-28454615 GCF_000313985.2 Echinops telfairi
CCCTCTCTTTCTCTCCCATTCACTCATTACTTTATCCTGTTCACTGATGCATTCCACATGCCTAGAACTGGCGCTCAGATCGAATAATTGCCAAACGATGTTTACTGAGCACCGACTGTGTGCAAGACCCTCTCTTTAGAAACTGAGGGTGCAGCTGTGAGGAAGGTAGACAGGGTCTACCCTCCTAAAGGAACAGACAGCACAACAGAGAAACAAATCAAACTCCCTATAAGGGCAATGTGAGGAATACCTGACGGAGCTGGATTTGGACAGGGCGGTTACAAGAGCTTCTCTGTGAAGTGGGCATTAAAACTCATTCCCCAATTGCGGTTGTAGGGTAAAACAAATAAAAACCGTAATAGTAAGGGGAGGAACTATTAAAGCATTAGAGCAGCGGTTCTCAATCTGTGGGTCGAGACCCCTTTAGGGGTCAAATGACCCTTTCACAGGAGTCTCCTGATTCATAACAGTAGCAAAAGTACAGTTATGAAGTAGCAACGAAAATAATTTTATGGTTGGGGTGGACACCACAACATGAGGAACTGTATTAAAGGGTCGCGGCCTTAGGAAGGTTGAGAACCACTGCACTGAAGGATAGTTATATGGGTCATCAGTGTTATACCACACCCTGGGTTTATCATCCCTTTTGTGTGGCCCTTCTGAGAGGGACTGTCCAATTATCTTACAAGTGGGTTTTGGGGTCTCCACTATATCCATGCCCTTTCACATTGATTTGGATGCTTGTTTTTGTGTTGGTAGAATTCTTCAATTTACAGAGAGGGCCTAATAGCCTACTTCTGAGAGACGCCAGCCCCCCACCACTAGTCACGGGTTCGATAGGCACAATTGTACGGTTGAGATATATAAATATTATATTAAAGTCATAGAGAGCATGAGAGATAGAAGAGAGATAGGAATAATGGGGTCAGACACAATTCATGGTAGCAGTGCTCACCTCAGCCCCACTTGGTGGTCCACGTGGGGAGAGAGTGATATTTAATGCTAACCAAGGCTTTTATATTCTCTGGAGACATGCAAGCCCCCTAATTACAGATGAAGACATACATCACAGGAAAGGGTTGTGCTATAGGTAATACAGTTATGGAAGGGGGTGGTTTAGGGGCATACACGCAATAGGAGGAGGAGGGATTGGGGGTATGCATGTGACAAGATGGGTGGATCCTAGATTCAGGACGGCAGCCTAACTTTGGATGTCACTGAGCAGGTTTGATCTGTTCTCTGGATCTCCATAAGAACCATTATCATAAAAAAAATTAAAATAAAAAAACAAAAAAGAACCATTATCATAGGGTGTAAACCCCACCTACAGGAAGCTGAAGGTTGCAAGCCTCAGGGGGAAGTAGTCCATTGTCCCCAGCAGCAGGGAGACAGGCCCACTCCAGGAGACATCAGTCTGGTAGTTGATTGCCTCAAGGGAAATGACTTTTACTATTAGCTGCAAGCAGTGCCCTAAGTCTAACATATTTGGGGGAGACAACTTGAGAGAAATCTTTCTGTTTCCCACACCCAATAAAGTAATGCAACTTATTGTCTGCAGACAACTTAGTTGAGCAGTGCTTCTGCCGCAAGGAAATGCTTAACCCACACCAAGGAGAATTGTTTGTAACGCATTACAATTCTCGGGAAGATTGGTACTATCTTTGTGATGCTGTGTCTGTGTGTGTTGCTCCGTGGGGAAGCACTCAACACTGGGAGGAAGTGGTGGCAGTTTGCTGATGTAAAGCATCACAGCCTTGGCAGCCCACTGGGTTTTCTCCCATGGGATCAGGGTCTATCAATTAATCCATGATTGAATGGCTAGTGGTGGTCACCAGGCACCATCTAGTTCTGATCTCTGTGTAATAATGTAATAAAACCATGGTTCGTGTAGACTATTAATCCTCCAGGCTAGTTTCTTCTTTGAATCTATGGTTACCAGTTCAACTCTGTTTCCCAGAGGGTTGGGTTGACTTAGAATCAACTAGACGCAACTGGTTTTAGTTTAATGCCCTCCTTCTTTCCCTAATCAGGGTCCACTGGACACAGAGTAATTTGAGGATAGATTTTTTTTGGGGGGGGGGTGTAATATCCCTAAAGCAAATATAGTAGTGGAGCTAGGGGATGATGTTGGTCTCTTCTGATGGCCAGCTCTTTCTGCGGAGCCTGAAGTCTGGCCCTCATTCCGACTCTGACCCTACCCTCTTTGTCTTCCTCAGAACAATCCTCCAGGTGTGCTGGCCCTGCTGGATGAGGAGTGCTGGTTCCCCAAAGCCACAGACACGTCCTTCGTGGAGAAGCTCATGTCAGAGCAGGGCAACCACCCCAAGTTCCAGAAACCCAAGCAGCTCAAGGACAAGACTGAGTTCTCCATTATCCACTACGCCGGCAAGGTACCAGCCCACAGGGCTCTCTGGGTCTTAGTGGGAACAGTGGGCAGGGTTCTCAGAGTCAGAATCACTGGGGAATGGTAGAACCCTCGGGCTGGTTGGCAGTTCCAAGGTCACCTGGCATATACTGAATCCCAAGTAAATCCTCCATAGGAGTTTTCTAAGCATCTCTAAGGAACAAGATTTAGCATCTCTAAGATTTAGCACCTCAACCTTGGTGGCCAGCAGTTTTGTTCTTGTGTAGACTCTCCATCATTCTTGCTACCAGGTAAACCCAACAGGAAGGGCTACTGGAGTAGGATGATCTACTCTTGGGTCCCATGGGAATCTGCTTTATGATGGCCTGGGGTTTGTCCCTACCAGC
>NW_022103901.1:28455347-28458869 GCF_000313985.2 Echinops telfairi
GCAGGATGGTCTGTGGTGCATACGCCACTTAGTAAATTAACAAAAGCCTATTGTGAACAGCAGGGTTGGTCCATGGGGCAGGTAATCACTGAAACAGACGCATGTGCACAGTTGGAAATGGAGGATGAGGATCCAAGGGATGTGTTCCAGGACAAGGGAGCTTGTTCCTTCCCTCCAGAACTCTCTTCCTACCAACCAAAAATCCATTCCCAATGAGAAAAACCACAATTTAATTCCACCACATCTGACGACTACAGTATGGTTTTCTCTATTCTTTCATCCCCCCTTCCCCGCTCCCTTATTGAACAGCAAACAACTGGTGCATGTGCACAAGCACACTGCATTTTCCCCCTTTGCTTATTTTGCTTTTGATTAGTGGCCAATGGTGTGTTTTAATCGACACCCAGTGGAGATGGGATGGGGAAAGTACTGGTTCTGTGGACAAACCCCCTTCTCCATCAGTGGCCTGCACACTCAGCTCTTCTCTCGATCCTCCACCAAGTTATTTGGCCCTCACTGTCCAACAGCAACAACAAAATGACATCAAAAAGTCCTTCATACATGATTCCATCGGAGAATTGTAATGTTTTTCATTTATCATTGTAAAACTGAGGACAATTTTGTAACTTTTTGTACGTAACTGTTACATGTAAGGCAATCTGTCTTTAAGTGGGGGTAAACTGGACCAATAGGTAACATCATAATAAAGGGGGAAAAAGGATGAAGTTGTCAAGAATTTTGGTCTTGCTTAGATCCACAATCCATGCTCATGGAAGCAGCAGTCAAGAGATCAAAAGATACACTGCATTAGCTAAATCTGCTGCACAAGACCTCTTCAGAGTATTGAAAAGCAACGATGTTACTTCAGGGACTAAGGTGCTCCTGACTCAAGCCGTGATATTCTCAGTTGCCTCACATGCGTGTGAGAGTTGGGAATTGAATGAGGAAGACTGAAGAACATTCAATGCATGCATGTGAATTGTGGTGCTGGAGCAGAATATTGAAAGGACCATGCATTGCCAAAAGGACACACCGATTTGTCTTGGAAGCAGTATGGCCAGTGTGCTCCTTAGGGGCAAGGATGACAAGACTTCATCTTGCATACTTAGGACATGTTGTCGGTAGAGACCAGTCCCTGGAGAAGGACATCAAGCTTGGTAAAGCAGAAGGGCAGTGACAAAGAGGAAGGCCCTCAAGGAGATGGATGGACACAGTGGCCGCAACCATGGGCTCACATCTAGGCACAATGGTGAGGACGGCGCAGGACCAGGCCGTGTCTCCTCCTGCTGTGCACCGGGTCGCTAGGGGTCAGAACAGACTCTCTGGCACCGGTCCACAATAACAACATGGCTGCTTTGGCAATACACAGGATGGCTCACAACGACCAAAATATTTAATATCTGGTTCTTCACCGAAGAATGTTTGAGGACCCCTACTCTTTACTCAAGGGAGTACTTAAATTCCTTTAAGCACATACAGTAAGATAATGAGGGGGAACCCTGAGGGACATTATGCTAAGGGGAAAAGCCAATCACAAAAGGACAATGGTGTCAGAGTCCACGATTATAAAAAGGAAGGGAAAGGTTTACACATTGAGAGAAACATCTTTTGGTCATTACCAGGGGTGGAGTGGGAAAGGGGTGAAACTCACTAACTAGATAATAGACATATTCAGGAAGTATGACAATAAGGGAGCAGGTAATAAGCACAATTTCCTTTAGGCAAATTAAGACACAAGAGAGGTTCACAAAGTTACAGACAACGAAGCCTTACACATATACAATCGTGCAATATCTGAAATCACAAACATTAGTCTACAACGACACATACACAGGCAGGATGTACTGCATGGATAGGTGGACAGGATTACACCCACAATCATATTTAGGTTTGGCAGATGATATTTCTACATACCTATTTGTACATGCTATAAATATATCTATGGATAGAGTAGAGCAGATGGGGCAAGTTATGGAAAATGTTTAGCCATAACCAAACACCTTGAGGGAATGGGTTGACGAGCCTCGTGTAACCCTCAAAGACAATGCTTGACATGCTGCTTTGGTGAGTAGCAACTCGTCTTAACAGCTTATGATCATCCACCTGAGATGCAACTTTTGGCCTTTCCCTGTCTGGAGCAAATTGTAAAGAAAGTCAAAGATTCATGGAAATAATTAGTTCAAAGCACTAACAGGCCCTGCAAATCTGTTTCCTCCACCCCCCTGAGACCAGAAGAGTTAGATAGTGTCCAGCTCCCATGGCTGACCGCCTCAAAGGAATCACCCTAACAGGGTCCTGGACAGAGCAGGAGGGACATGCACAACAAAACTCAAAATCATGAAAAGCCAAAGAGGCCAGGCCTACTGGTCTGATAGAGACTGCTGGAACTCCAGACTATGGCCCATAATCCAATCACCTGTCATGCCTGGAATTGCACCCAATATGTACCAGAGAAGCTGCATTCCTTAGACGAGGCAACCAGACATGGTCAAAAATGCTGCGTTTGCCCAGGGATAACGTTCAGAAAGCAGAACGAGATGAAAAAACCAGGATGGGTGGAACTGAGAAACGCGTGGAGCCAGTGAGAAGCCTGCTGCTGTGCACTGGGGCCTGTGATCAGTCTCACAAAACAGGATGTGTGTGAACGGTTGACTGGAAGGGCAGCTTGTGAACCTTTACTCAAGTCGCAATACCAAGTTAAAAACCAGCGCGATGGTGGTGATGGTTTTCTTCTTCCTACTTTATAAAACATGACTTTTACAGTCTCGTTGCACATCATCCTGGACATCACCACTGCAGCCCACCTTCCTTCCATCTCTCCCCAGCGTTACTTCATCGGTTCCTTTCATTCGTAGTCACAATGAGGAAATTACAGCTCTGGCCACTTTATGTCAAACCTTTATGGACACTTGATGTGTAATCTTCTTGGTCCATGCATATTTAATTACATTCATCCCAAGAGGGAAAAGCGGTCCCCAAATTCAATTTTTGAATTATTTTTATGATTGGCTACACACAGCAAAGCATAATGCTACTTAAATAATTTCTACACGTCCAGTTCAGCGGCACTTATGACACTCTTCAAGTCAGGAGGGCGCTCTCCCCTCATTCTCCACGTTGCTCTTTCCTCGTTAGCATAAACTCACACCCCCGCGCCCCCCACGGCTCCTATCTAATCTGTTGAGTTGCTGTTACCCATTTTCACGTATCTAGATAGTTCTTAAAAGAGCATAATGCTCAAGGCCAACATTCTTTACAAAGTAAACTAAATTACTGTTGGGTTTTAAGACTTGAGGAGATATGTTTGCTTTAAGGTTAAAGACTATCCTAAGGCAGTAGTTTCAGGTGATGGATGATCCAGCCTGCATGGGTCCAGAAAATCTGGGTTCTATGGGAGTTTGAAATCCCCTTCTGCAGGACACTGGGCCTCTACTCAAGTACTCCCTCAATGCAAGAATACTTTCTTCTATTAAATTGGCATTCTATGATGCTCACCTTCCCAACACAACCGCTGAAGACAAA
>NW_022103901.1:28459901-28466256 GCF_000313985.2 Echinops telfairi
AAAAAAAAAAAAAGAAATCCCCTTCTGCACCCCCTGCCCCCTTCCTGTGTTTGTGTGTGTGATGAGGATTTTTATACAGAATCTTGGATCAAAATATTCAGTGATGGTAGCCGGGCACCACCCAGTTCTGGTCTCATGGAGGCGGTTAGGCACCCATTCCATCTTCTCCTCTTATTTCTGATTTGCCTTCTTTCTCTATTGCTCCAGGTGCATTAGAGATCACACTTAATTTAAACATAATCTCCAAGCCTTCTCTGCATGAGGGAGAACTTTGGATACGAGAAGGAGATTACTGTCCATCATAAAAGCTCTTAACTTTTCATAACTCAACAGGGACCCTGCTGAGCTCTGGACAAAGGGTGACCAGAGAAGGGTTACTAGGCAAGTCCATGGACGAGAGGCCTTCCCACCATTGTCTACCACGTGTTGATGGCCTACTGTGTGCAGGGCCCCAAACACTAGTCTATTGGTCTCGTCATTGGTGTTGTGGATTCCCCTTATGGTGGCTGCCAAGGTTCCTTCCTCTCTAACCTTGGGAGACCTGGGAAGGAAACGGGGGAGTTGGCAGGCCCAGCCCAAGTTTTGAGCAGAAATGTGGCTATCTGATGGGTGGAATGGCCTTCGGCAGGTGGACTACAATGCAAGTGCCTGGCTAACGAAGAACATGGACCCACTGAATGACAATGTGACCTCCCTCCTCAATGCCTCCGCAGACAAGTTTGTGGCTGACCTGTGGAAGGACGGTAAGACGTTCCCTGTGCTGGCGGTCGTTTGGATCAGGAGAATCAAACACTCTAGTCCTCCATCTCCTCCCAGCTGTCCCCAGTCCCCACACCTGCTGCCAGGAAGTGGGTGTGGGGAGAGGGCAAGGTTAACAAGAAACATTTTGTTGAAGCATTCAACCACCTCCCTCTGAGTGTTTGCCCTGAGCCCTTTACCTCCAAACTGGACCCCCGGGGAGCTAGTCTGAGGTCAGAGCTCAGGCAATGCGTGGCAGAAACAGACTCTCCCAGGTGTGGTGCCTTGGGGTGTCCTAACTTAGGAACCAGAGCTTGTCTCCCTCACTTGCTAACTGTGTCATCTTGGACAAGTCACTTAACTCTGTTAAACTTCCGTTTGCTGATTCATTAGTGAAATCAAGTAAACAGTAATCGTTTCCACCTCTCCTATGCTTATTGTGAAGGCTAGATTAGACCCGGGTGCTCAAACTTGGGCATGCATCAGGGTCACCTGGAAAATTAGTTCTACATAGATCACTGGGACCCCACCCCAGAGGTTCTGATCCTGTAGGTCTGAGCGGAGCCTAGGAGTGTGCATTTCTATCTAATAAACTCCATGGTCCTGCTGGTCCCTTTGGGAACCAATGTTTAGATAACCCACACCAAGTACTGAGCCCCTGCCTGACCCATCGTCAGTGCTCCGTGCTGACAACTGGAATGATGGTTGAGGTTGGAGTTTGCTCATTTTGTTCCCAGCCGTCTTTGTCCCTGGCCATGTGTTTGTTCTTGGCACGGAGGATGTGACCCTTGTTTTAAACATGATAGAAAAAGCGCCCCAGGGGGCAGCTATGTCAACATTTACTGAGCGCCAACCGTGTGCCAGACCCTGGGACTGGGTAGCTGCATCTCAACTTGGCTCTCCTTCACCCTGGGCCTCCTAAGACCCTTCCCTCAAGGACCAATCCGTCTATCTCTCTTGTGGGAGAGAAAGACTAGCCGAGAGCTGATTCCGTGATGTCAGATGTGGCTGACTACAAGGGGCAGAAATGATGCAGCCCTGATGTGGGTTGGTTGGGCTTGGCACATGCAGCATCAGCTGGACTCGTGGAGAGTGTGATTCCACTATGATTCCTGTAGCTCTGATGGCCCTGTGGGTTCACCGTTGGGCTGTTAGCCACAAGGGTGGTGGTTCGAACTCACTAGCTTCTGCAGGATAAAGACAAGGCTAGCTGATCCTGGAAAGATTTACAGTCTTAGACCCCTCTCTTGGGTTTCTGTGAGTCAGACACAGCTCGTGGCAGTATGTTTGAGTTTGGTTTCACAGTGATGATAGAAAACCCCGTGGCACGGTGGGGTGAATGTGCTCAGATGCGAAAGGAAAGGTTAGCAGTTCAAACCCATCAGCCACTGCACTGGATAAAGATGGGCTAGGCTGCTTCCATAACATTGACAACTGTGGAAGGCCCTACAGAGCAAGTGGCTCGTGCTCCCCTGCCCTACAGGATCACTCTGCGCGGGGAACTATTTGATGGCAATGGTTTTTATTTTGCTTTGGTATTGATCATGGAGTCCCTGAGTGGTGCCAACACTTAACCTGCTCAATGCCAGCCCAAAGGCTGCTGGTTTGAGTCCCGCTAGAGGGCCTGGCCATGTGCTTTGGAAACAGCAGTCGTTGCAAAGCAGCCGTGTGGAGCACAGGTTTCCTCTCACTCAAAGGGGGCAGGGGGGGGGGGGCTTGAGTTGTAGCCAATGGCGACCAGAACTGGGCTGAGGAATTGCTGATGGGGTGCTGCAGGTTGTGCCTTCGAAGCATTCTTCCGGGCCGTCTCCATGACCAGTCTTCTGCTGCCTTCAGGCCTCTGTGCCAAAAGCAGTTTATCAGGAAACCCTAATCCCATCACTCTCCCATTTCCCTGGCAGCCCTTAGCATGTTTTGTACGTCAACATGGGCTCGTGGCTCTTGTGCTTCCAGGAGACTGGCCAGGCACTATGACCCCCAGGGTTGGGACGTGGTAAAACCCAAACACCAACCCCACTGCTAGTGAGTCAACTCTGGTTCCTACCAACTCTGCAGGACAGAGTAGCCCGGCTCCATGTGGTTTCTGAGGCTGCAAGTCTTTGTGGGAGCAGACAGCCTCATCTTTCTCCCGTGGAGGAGCTGGTGGGTCTGAACCACGGACCTTGGGGTTAGCAGCCCAGTCCTAACCCACCTGTGCCACCCGTGCTTCTTTGGAGCACGGTAGGTGCTCCGTGAATGTTTGTGGTGGGATGAAGGAGGTCAGGAAGTGCTTCCCCTGCTTTATTCCCTTTTTCGTACCCTGGGTGGTGAGGGCTGGCCTAGCCTCTTATGCAGGTGAAGGAACTGAGGCACAAGGGTGCAGGTCCATGAGACCTAGTGAGTTCATGGTCATAGTAGGGTTGGCTCCCAGTCTCCTCCACTTAGGAGCGCTCTGAACTAGATAATACTGGAAAGCCCTCTGCCCTCCACCCCTTCCTTGTCCCGTGGAAGAGACAGGGGAGGAATGGGGCACTGAGGGGCTTGGGGCTTCTCAGAGAAGGTTCTGAGCCCAGGGAGCGTCACTCTCCCACCTGCCCTGGGCCTGGTTCGCCAGCCCACTGTGGGAGCCCCGGGACGCCAGAGGGCTGACCCTACTCTGATGTCCCTCTAGTGGACCGCATTGTGGGGCTGGACCAGATGGCCAAGATGACAGAGAGCTCGCTGCCCAGCGCCTCCAAGACAAAGAAGGGCATGTTCCGCACGGTGGGGCAGCTCTACAAGGAGCAGCTGGGGAAGCTGATGACCACGCTGCGCAACACCACGCCCAACTTCGTGCGCTGCATCATCCCCAACCACGAGAAGCGGGTGAGCTTGCTGGGGGCGCTCAGCGCTAGCCCAGGCCTGTTTGGGACTCGAGGAGAGGGCTGTGGGGGGCCCAGGTGCACTGCTACAGACCGTGGACAGAAGGACACAGACCGAGGAAGCCTGACTCTCCCCCAGCTGGGGGGTCCATCAGCCTCGGGTGGAAGGTTGTGACTATGGTACCCATTCTTCATCCCTGGAGGCTCTGGTGGTGCCCATGGTTAAGCACTGGGTCACTATCAGAAAGGTTGGTGGGTTGATGCCAGCCAGAGGCTCTTCAGAAGAAAGGTCTGGCTGTCTTCCAAAAGGTCGAGTCATAAGAACCCTGTGGATCACAGTTGCACTCTGAAACACAGAGAGCCACCATGAGTTGGACCCAGTTTGGCTTGGTCTCCTCATCTCTGGAGGCAGAAGAAGGCAAGGGAGGAAAGGAGGATGTATCTGGAGACTGGTTTCAGCTCCGAGTTTACCATCTGTCAAGGGCACCACCTCAGGCAGTCACTCATGATGCCAGTAAATGTCTACCAACTTCCTAGCTATGCCATGTGCTGGGAACGTGGTGGTAGATGAGCTTTCGTCCCGGCCTGCAGGTTTCTCAATCTAGCTCAGGGTTCTCCACTAGGGCTACTTGTGCCCTGGTAATGTGGTGGGGCACCTGCCTACCAGTTGCTCCACAGGATCCAAATGGCAGTGTGCTTGGCTTAGAGACATTTTTGGTTGTCCCACTGAGAAGAGGGTGTGCCTGGCATCTTGGGGGTAGACGCTAAGAATGTCAGTGGATCGTCTGCAATGCACTGGGCGGCTTCCATCACAAAGCAAGACCAGACGGTGGGGAAATAGACACCCGAGCTGAGAACCATGATGTAACGGGGTAGGTTATGAGACCACCAAGCAGTTAGGGTTCCTACTCCAGCCTCGGGGCTCAGCGAAAGCTTCTTAGACAATGTGAACATTAGAGAATGCACAGGCCTGAACCTAGTGAAGTGGAGAGTAGTGCGAGTGATGTTGGCATGTCACGGCGTGAGGCAGGGATTGAGAAGAATGAGGCTGAATGGTCAGGCAGGAACTAGATCCCGGAGTTCTTTGTGTGCTGACCAGTTTGGTCTTCTTTCTGTAGGAACACCACTGGGGAGAAGGCCCTGAGTGGGGCAAGTGGTGAATACACTTGGCTGCTAACTGGAGACTCTACTCCGCCCAGGCCACAAAGAAAGGCTTGATGGTTTACTTGGGAAAACTCAGCCATTGAGTTGAACCGTGTGGAGCACAGTTCTACTCTGACACACGTGGGGTCACCATGATCAACGCAATCGCAACAATAGGTCACAGTAGATTCGCATTTTAGAAACAATATCAAGGGATAGGGTAGAAAGGCCAAAGTGAGAGTAGAAGACCAGGTAGGAGATTTCTGAAGTGATCCAGGTAGGAGATGATCCAGGTTGCGTGGATGATTGTGATGATGGGAATGGAGATGGGCAGGTGAACTGGGAGGTATTTGAGAAGCAGGAGCTATAGAAGATGGGGATTGATGGGAAATGAGGGTTGAGGGGGAGAGATGTGACCTGGATGAAGCCCTGGTCTTGAGTCAGGTCATGGTTTCTGTCACCAAGTGCAAGAGGCATGATGGGGCCTGGAAGCCCAGAGAAAGTGCACGGCTTCTCCCTCATCCTCACCTGAGACCTCACCTGGTGCTGCTGTCTGTCACTACCCACCCAGACCTCACCAGGTTGGTCGTCCAGGCCTATGAGTTAGGGCTTTTTGTTTCGGGGTCCCCGCCCAGGGATCATTACCGTTTCCTGCCATCTCAGTCAGGCAAGCTGGATGCATTTCTGGTGCTGGAGCAGCTGCGGTGCAACGGGGTGTTGGAAGGCATCCGAATCTGTCGTCAGGGCTTCCCCAACAGGATCGTCTTCCAGGAGTTTCGCCAACGGTGAGCCCACTGCAGGGCGGCCCAGCGCGTGTGTTGGGTGGGGGAGCGGAGCTGGGTGCTGGGACCGATGACCGAGGTACAGTTGGTGACTTCTTTCCTGTGTTTCAAGCTACGAGATCCTGGCAGCAAGTGCCATTCCCAAAGGCTTCATGGATGGGAAGCAGGCCTGCATTCTCATGGTGAGTCCATCCTGGCTTCTGGGCACGTCATGGTCAAGGACCCCTGTTGGTGTCATGGTTAGGCACTCAACTGCTAACCCAAAGGTTGGCGGTTTCAACCCACCAGCAGCTCCACAGGATAAAAGCCCCAGTGATCAGCTCCTGTAGAGATTACAGCCTAGGAAACCCTATGGGGCAATTCTCGCCTGGTCCAACAGAGTTGGAATTAATGGATGCTGCAGAACAACAGGTATCGGCAGCTGTGTGTTTTTAAAAACAGAAATAGGGTCTGCGCTGGAGAGGCAGGATAAGAGGTAGACGTTTGAAGCTTGCCGAGGCAGGGAACCATGGCGGTGCATGGATGGTTCTGATGAGGACACAGAAGAGACATGGGTAGCCCGGCTTCAGGCCTCTCTCCCAGCAGCTGCTTGTGGTGAGACCATTGCCCAAAGGGCACAGCTGCAAACACGAACTTTGCTTCTCCTTCCTTCTGTAGATCAAAGCCCTGGAACTCGACCCCAACTTGTATCGGATTGGGCAGAGCAAAATTTTCTTCCGAACTGGGGTCCTGGCCCACCTGGAAGAGGAACGAGACTTGAAGATCACCGATGTCATCATGGCATTCCAGGCGATGTGCCGTGGCTACCTGGCCAGAAAGTAAAGACTGCTCCCTACCATCTGCCCCCCCCCC
>NW_022103901.1:28466387-28468071 GCF_000313985.2 Echinops telfairi
GCCCAGCTGATGAAAGCAGGGAGGCATTCCAGACCTGTGGGCCCTGGAGTTTGAGACTGGGGGGGAGTCCGCCTTGGGCCCCCAGCTATTTGCTGATGAGCTGTGGGCCTTGCCCGCTTGTCCTAGGGCGTTTGCCAAGAGGCAGCAGCAGCTGACTGCCATGAAGGTCATCCAAAGGAACTGCGCCGCCTACCTCAAGCTGCGGAACTGGCAATGGTGGAGACTCTTCACCAAAGTGAGTGCCCTGGCTCCCCGAGCCGCGCTCCCTTCTCCATCCTCACCACCCACCCTCACCCCCATGTGAGCTCTGGGCCTGAGCAGGCCTTTGTCTTGGGCACATAGTACAACTGAGGCCTGCACACAGCTCCAGAACAGCTGGGACCCTTCCATCTGCCCTTGATGGCCTTGTTCACTTCCCACCTGCTTAGCCTGTGGCCACCACTTCTGTCACTTTGTCATTTCAAAAGGTTACGTCATTGGAGGTATACAGTATGTGATGTATGAGGATTGGCTTCTTTTTTTTTTTTTAATCCAGAACAATGAATGGTTTCTTTGTGTAGGAAGAAGGAGTCCTGATGACAGAGTGCCTTAAGTATTAGACTAATAACCAAAGGTCGGTGGTTCAATCCCACCGGGCTCCCGTGGGAGAGAGATGAGGCTGTCTGCACCGGTAAAGATAGAGAGTCTTGGAAACTCGGTGGGAGCATTTCTCCCCCATCCTAGAGGGTCTCCTGCCCCTTGGCACCCTTTTCTATCATTCATTTTTACGCAAGGTGTCATACCCTCCGTAGTCTTGGCTTGTGACTTGTAGGGCGGTCTTGTTCATTGCACCTGCTTGGCAGCATCCCTGGTCTGTACCTGCTATATGCTTGTGGCCTCCCACCCCCCCATTTGTGACACCCACAAATGTCCCCCAGAGAGTACCACATGTCAGGGGGGTGGGGGGACAGCACTAGCTACCAAGCACTGTTCTGACGTATTACAATGAGGGTGTTTTCCTTCTGACCACCCAAACCAACGATGATTGGACCTGTGCGTGCAGGTGAAGCCGTTGCTGCAGGTGACACGGCAGGAGGAGGAGATGCAGGCCAAGGAGGACGAGCTGCAGAAGATCAAGGAGCGGCAGCAGAAGGCAGAGGGCGAGCTCAAGGAGCTGGAGCAAAAGCACACCCAGGTGCCTACCCAGGACGCAGGACTGGGGCGGGGTGGGAAGCTGCGCCCTAAGTCCCTCTGGGCTCACCAGCCCTGTCCCCGGCCCTCGCACAGCTGGCCGAGGAGAAGACCCTGCTTCAAGAGCAGCTGCAGGCCGAGACAGAGCTGTACGCAGAGGCTGAGGAGATGCGGGTCCGACTGGCAGCCAAGAAGCAGGAGCTGGAGGAAATCCTGCATGAGATGGAGGCCCGCCTGGAGGAGGAGGAGGACCGGGGACAGCAGCTGCAGGCTGAAAAGAAGAAAATGGCCCAGCAGATGTTGGTGAGGCATTACGGGGGCTGCCTTCACTGCAGTCCTGTGGGGTGGACCACAGGGTGGAGGAGGACACCGGGGCTTGGAGAGGGAGGCCTTCTGCTCAAGGTCTCCCCGAGAGCTGGGTTGGAACACAGGTCTCCACTAGAGCCCACTGGGCTCTACTGCCCTGCCAGAAGCTTCCCTTGCCCTTTCTCTTCATAGCACGCCCAGTGGGGAG
>NW_022103901.1:28471358-28481159 GCF_000313985.2 Echinops telfairi
TTTTCTCCGCCCCCTGCTCCCCCAAAGGAGCGAAAACTCCTTGAAGAGAGAATTAGCGACTTAACGACAAACCTGGCGGAAGAAGAAGAAAAAGCCAAGAATCTCACCAAGCTGAAAAACAAGCACGAATCTATGATCTCAGAACTGGAAGGTAATCCGACTTCCCCAAAGGGAGTCTGAGTGGGTATTTTTAAACAGGAGGACAATCAGAAAGGCCATCTAAGAATGGCAGGTTCTTTCCAGAGTTCCAGGGCGAATCAAGCTCCCAAATGATCCTTCATCCCCAGAGAGCCAGCCTATCCCTGTTGAGTGAACGCTCTCTCCTCGGGACCCGACAGGTTTACAGGTTAACAATAGCAGTCCATCACAGAAGGACAAGTCTGGATGCTGCGACGTCCATGAATGATCTAGCATAGGTGAATGTGTCGTGACCCAAAGGAGCCCTGGTGGCACCGTGGTTAAAGCACTCAGCCACTCGCCGAAAGGCAGGCAGTTGGAACCCACCAGAAAGATGAGACTCTGTGGGGATCACATCTCAGAGACCCTAGCGGGCAGTTGTGCTCCGTCCTAGAGGGCGGAAGTGAGTCGGAATCCACTTGACAGCAGTGGGTCTGGTTTTAAGGAGTCCAGAGCTCATGACTGACTCCCAGGAACTGAAGGGGGCGGGGAAGGGGAGTGCCTGCCTAGGGAGCTCTGAGCTTCTGGGAAGGCTGATGGGAAGATTTGGAATTGGATCGTGATGGGGGCTGCTTCACATGATAAATACCATTAATGCCACTGAGCTGTACAGGTACAACTTGTTGAAATGGTAAATTTTGCTATTTATATTTTTCCGACTCACAGCAACCCTGCTGGACAGGGCAGAACTGTCTCTGTGGGTTTCCAAGACCGTAACTTTTTATGGATGTAGAAAGCCTCGTCTTTCTCCTGAAGAGCAGCTGGTGGTTTTGAACAGCCGAATCTGTGGTTAGCAGCCCGACTTTTAACCACTCTGCCACCAGGGCTCCTGTTATTTGTATTGTTAACCACACGCACCCGTGATCATAAAGGAAGCTTTTCTGCATTTGGAGGGGAATCTATTTTCCTCTTAGGCTAACGGTTTCAGGGATGTTGTTGGCAGGTGGGGGCAGTGTGTGCCTCTCCCCTGAGCAGAAGGCAGCCTCTGGTGGCTTCCACTCCTGACGAGCCCCTGGCTCTTCGCAGTGCGTCTGAAGAAGGAGGAGAAGAGCCGGCAGGAGCTGGAGAAGCTGAAGCGGAAGTTGGAAGGCGAGGCCAGTGACTTCCATGAGCAGATCGCCGACCTCCAGGCTCAGATCGCAGAGCTCAAGGTGCAACTGGCCAAGAAGGAGGAGGAGCTGCAGGCGGCCCTGGCCAGGTAGCACCCCGAGCACGGGGACTGTCACTGTACGTCCACGTGTCCCTGGTGGGGGTGGCGCAGGGTCAGACCACCAGTGAGCCTCCCAACCCTGCTCATACCCCTACCATACCCCAATAACCCGCTTCTTGTCCTGGTAGCCCCCACTGCCCCCTGTCCCCACCCCCCCGACACACACACCCATTCTGACCTAACCTGACTGTGGCTGCGCCCTTATTGCTGTAGTGCAGTCACCTTGCATGAAGTTCAGTCATTGTGTTGAGCAGCCTCCATCCCACCCTCTCCCTGCAGAGCTGTCCCCCGCCCCTTCCTCACTCTGTCCCCCCTGCACCGATCGTGGTCAAACCCGGAGTGAGTTCTTTGTCGGTGTGGTTTCTAATGAACGGTTTGGTTGGCACTTCCTCCGCATGCCACCCATCCCAGTAGCTCGGTCCTATCGAGAAGAGCCGTCCAATCATCACCACCATCAATTTTAGACGCTGTCTTCTTCCTGGCACTCGCTGTGATGCGGAGGGAGTTTTCCTCAGGGAAACTCCGGGAGCAACACTACCCACTCCCCGCCTCCCCGCAGCCCACTCTGTCCCCAGGCCCCCTCTCCACCCACCAGGGGGAGGACCCTGGCCCAGACGGCTCCCCAGGCTTTGCGTGGAGTAGGCGCTCAGCAGGCAAGCAAAGGGAAAAATACTGTTCCATTCGAGAAAGCACCCACGAAACCCTTCCTATAAACAGGGCCGAGGTCGCTGGGGACACACATGGTGTGCTCTCAGCTACTCACCGAAAGGTGATGGCTCAACACCCCTCCCCCTCCCTGGGACCAGAGAAGAAAGGCCTGGTCATCTGCCCCGATGACAGCCACGGAAACCCTGTCGTTGACCCAGGGGGTCACGGGGAGCACGAGTGCACTCAGTGGAAGTGGGGGGCTCTGTGTCTGACTGTGTACCAGGCAGGCACCTTGCTCCGCAGAGTGGAGGCTTGTATTCCATCAACACAGCCCCTCCCGTGGCCTGCTTCTTATGCTAAGTGAGAACTGGACACCCGGTTCCACCGAAGGACCACGCGGCCACACAGAGCAGGAAGGGGTCCTCTCTCTCTGGGGCCACCAGTGAGACACGTTTTGACATCCATGAGATAAGAGTGCTTGGTTCCAGAAATACCTGTGGCCGTGTTGGGAGATGGCAGGGGCCTTAATCCTGGGGGGGTGCTGCTCGTAGGCTGGAAGATGAGATGGCGCAGAAGAACAATGCCCTGAAGAAGATCCGGGAGCTGGAGGGCCACATCTCAGACCTCCAGGAGGACCTGGACTCTGAGCGGGCTGCCAGGAACAAGGCTGAGAAGCAGAAGCGCGACCTGGGGGAGGAGCTGGAGGCACTGAAGACGGAGCTGGAGGACACGCTGGACAGCACCGCCACCCAGCAGGAGCTCAGGTGAGAGCTCAGCACGAGGGGGCACGGCCCCGAGCAAATCCCGACTCGCGGGACCTCGTGGGCGCTACACTGACCTTCCTGCGTCCAGCTGGCTCTACTATGAGGACGACTGTTTTAGATTTCGCTTTGCATCCTAACAATAGTTCATGCTCAAAGACAACCAGGAAAATTACCCACAGCTCACACTGTGGAGTCTGTCCTTCCGTCCTGCTGCACGCAGCCGTCCAGCCGGTCAGTCCTTGGTGGTGCAGATGGTGAGTGCACTTGGTACCCAAATGGTCTCAAGGTCAAGCCCACTCGTGGCACTGCAGAAGAAAGGCCTGGTGATCTACTTTCAGAAAAAAACAGCCATTGAAAACCCCGTGGAGCACATTTCTACTCACATGCACACATGCACACACACGCACACACACACACATGCATGCACTCACACACACAGTAGTGCCAGGTGTCAGAGTTGAGTTGGTGGCACCCTTTTTTTCCATCTAAGTTCTTGTGTTTAATTTCCAAAACAACAGCTATCAATACCAGGCTGCTGGAGCTGGTAAGCACCTAACAGCAATGAGCTTGCTCTTCAGTTACTTTTCCACCCACATATATGTGTATACATCCATTCATACATACACCCGTACATGTGTATACATATACACAAATAGATATGCCTGCACATACATGTACACATGCATGCATGCGTGCACACACACACATACATATGCACACATATGTACATGGGGAAATGGAATTGAAATAGAACTTCAATTCCATTTTCACATGAACTTTTTGAAGTCCTCATGTAAGTATGCATATATGCATGTGTACATATGTATGTATGCACATATGTATGTGTAGATGCATGTATATTGAAATAGAATTTTCCAGGAAATTTTGAAGTCCTCTTGTGTATGTGTCTTAGTGTTTAGTTTCTAAAATCCTGTCGATCACATTTGGGATTGGGGAGTCAAGAGTCACCGCAGACGGACAGCAGTCAGAACACTAAGATCACTTTGCAGGTAATCAATTCTGCTCCAGTGACACTGAGTCCTTTGTTCATTCAACAAACACGGTCACACCTGTGAGAACTGCAGTCTCTGGGCCCACCTCCTTGCTCTGGGACTTTCCACGACAGGGTGCAGTGTGAGCACTTTCTTGGCATTTTTGTCTGGTGGAAAATATCGGTGGCTTCCTTCCCTCCTCAGGTTCCTGCGTCTGCAGGTTTGACTATAAGTGAGTATATTCTGAGCATCTCTCACGTGTCAGCCGTATGCCGGCATTGTGTGCCCTGAGATACAGCCTCACACCTGGGTTTGTGCTACATCAGTTTCCCGTGCCTGGAGGCTACAACACCACAGTCCACCACCCAGAGCCCAGGGCAGTGAGTAAAAGCTCAGACTTGCATTCAGAATCTGGCTCACTTGTGTTGATTGAGAGGCCTTACTACCATCAATGGGCCTCGTAGATTGTCTCATGGGCAAGCTACTCCCTGCCTCGAGCCTTATCCTTCTTGTCATACCTGCCTCTGAAGTGTCTGTAAAGACTCAAGCAGATGGTGTGTCTAAAGCACTTAGCGCAGGGCCTGGCACAGAGTCCAACACAACCACTCAAGCTCAACCAGTTGCCTGTCCGTCTGTCCCGACTCACAGTGACCCCGTGTTTCAGGCAGCACTGTGCTCCGTTTGATTCTCAGGGGCTGGGTTTCCAGAACTAGCTTCCCAGGCCTTCTTCCCAAGGAGTCTCTGGGTGGATTCAAACCGCCGCCCTTCAGGTTCGTAGCCAAGCACTTCATCCTTTGCACCACCCCGGAGCTCCGTGCCACCGTAGAAAGTGCTCTGAACAGCAGTGACACAGTTCTCTGAATGGCATTATTTCCTTTACTTGTTTGATGGGCCTATGAGATATGCTGGGGAGGCAACGTGATGCAATGCTGTTTTATAGCTGAGGACATTTGAGGACATTTCCCAAGGTCACATGACATCCGGCGGGGAGAGTGAAGACTTCCGCTTGGAAGCTCAGGAGTCTGGTGCAGCTCCGGTCCCTGCGCCAACACAGCACCGAGCACCCTTTGTCTCCCCCCAAATGCATCCTCTCTGTCTCCTCCCTGTCCAGGGCCAAGAGGGAGCAGGAGGTGACTGTGCTGAAGAAGGCCCTGGATGAGGAGACGCGGTCCCACGAGGCGCAGGTCCAGGAGATGAGGCAGAAGCACACGCAGGCCGTGGAGGAGCTCACGGAGCAACTGGAGCAGTTCAAGAGGGTAAGCCGGAGAGTCGGGGCACAAGCAGCCGGCCAACAGCCTCCAAGAACCACAGACCAGGACCCAGGGGGCGGATCCCTGGGCAGAGTGTAGCTCTCTGGCCCTTGGAACCCACCCAGAAGCATTTGCAGAGAGGCCGTTCTGACTCAGTCGCCCCGTACATCGCCATGGGAGCAGCCAGCCTCATCTCTCTCCCAAGGAGCAGCTGGCAGGGATTTGAACTGCTGACCTAGTGGTTGGCAGCCCAACACGTGGCACGAGGGCTCCTTTCAGCTGATTTCATTTCACCCGGGGCACTGTTAACAATGCAGAGTTCGAATCTCACCCTCAGTCCTGAGCTCACCCCAGCCTGCCCGTGTCCACTGTCCAGCAGAATCTGAACACTAACCTACACTGGAGAGACCGCTCTGGAGAAGGACTTCCTATTGGGCAGCACGGAGGGGCAGCAAAGAGAGGAAGCTCCTCGACGAGATGGTCTGAGACAGTGACCGCAACAACGGGCTGGAACCTAGGGACAGTGGTCGAGGGTGGCGCAGGACCGGGCAGTGTTTCGTTCTGGTTCACGTAAGGGCGCTACGGGTCAGAACCGACTCAACAGCACCAAACAAGAGCCACGTTTTTTCAGTGCTGTCCATATTTTATACAAATAAGACTCTTTTTTCCCATTTATGTTGCTGGGTGCTGTCAGGTCCGTTCCAGCCCAGGGCAAGCCCTGCATGCACCCCAAACAAGGCAGCACTGCGGGCCCTGCCCCGTCCTCCCAGTGACTGCTGTGTGTGAGCGCGTCGTGGCAGCCCCTGTGTCAGTCCGTCTCCTTGGGGTCTTTTTCTGGTTCACAGACCCTAGCCTAAGCATGATGGCTTTCCCCCGGGACAGGTCCCTTCTGCACTAATGTATGATATGCCTTTCTCCCTTGCAGCGATTTTCCATACTAATGTATGACTGATGTGTAATATACCTTTTCCCCTTTCAATGATTTTCCCTTAAAAAAAAAAACCTTTATTAAAAATATACCTTCTGAATAATTAACCCTCAACACAACAGTCAGGGGAACATGTCCCTTTAAAATTTACAATGGGCGTACGGATTGTGATAAGGGTTGCACTCACTCACTGTCTCTCTCACTCACAGACTCACTCTCACTGTCTCATTCACTCACTGTAAAAAAAAAGAAAGAAAAAGGTTGCATCAGCCCCTAATAAAATGATAAAATAAATAAAGTGTACAATGGGAAGAATGGGGGTCCCAGGAAAGTTGCTAGGGGGTGGATACTGGAGGTGAGCAGAGGCTGAGACCCAGAGCTGCCTTGGGGCGCTCAGCTGCACTGCAGGAATACAGGTCAAGGCTGCGACCCCAGCCCTGCACTTCGGGTGAACTGGGAGCGTGAGCTGTGTTTCACTGCACAGCTCGGTTCTGATTGGGAACTCTTGTTTTACCTGCTTGTTGGAGGACCAGGGATGCAAAGCTCAGCACACATACCTGTAGCCTTGCCATAGCTCTGGAGCGTTCCGTGAGCCCAGGTCCCTTAAAGTGCATGCTCACCTGCCTGCTCTGGGACTCTGAGAGGTGCCTGTTCCTGAGGTCCGGCAGTGCCTGTTTGGGGCAGGGAACTGTTTTCTGGGCAGACGAGAAAGTCAAATGGTATGTCGCCTGTGTACTTGGGACCCACACACTTCCCTTTTTTATTTTTGCCCTGGGAGAAGTCCCCTCCTCTTTCTTGCTCCCCATCCCCCACCGAGCCCCTAGAAACACGCCTGCCTATGGGAACAGCACAGGTCAAATAACCTTCTCCCCCAGGAGTAGCAGTGTGCATTTGATGGTGTCCAAGAAGGAAAACAGGGAGGTGGGGCCCATGGCTACGGCAAACTGGAGAAGGCCCCACCAACAGGGCCGGCCACTCCTTAGATCAGGTTGACTGTACCTTGCAGGGTGGCAAGACTGGTTCCCAGACTTTTTTATGTTGGCATTATTGAGGTTATGTTTTATGCAGCAAGCTCACGATAAGTGTTTGCGTGCAGGGAAACCTTGCCCGTTATTTCCATACTGCATCATACCAATTCTCCTTGTACATGGTCCTGATATCCATTTTCATTTTCTCCCCTGTCTGGTGGATTTAGTGTTAAGCCTGGGCTTTGGTGCCAGCTGACACGGAGGTTTGGCTCCCAGCAATGGACATGCACCAGCCTTCTCTGAGTTTCTGAAATAGGCCCCTCTCCCAATAGGATTCCTTCCCTGCTCTACAAACTGCTTTCCCAAAGGCAGGAAGAAATCACCTCAGAGTGCCCCCCCCCACCTCCCCTTCCTGGCTTCAGCTCTTGCCAAGGCAGCCAGCCCCAGCCCAGGAGGAGGGTGAGCAGGCAAGGCAGCCCCGACGGTTTTCCACCCAGCTGTCTGGCTGCCACATTTGGGCCAGATGAGTGCACTGCCAATGCAGAAGCTGCAGGGTGGGCATGAAAGCCACGAATACAGGAGGTTCGGGCCTGACTGAGCCTTCACAGGGCCCCTGCCCTGGCCAGCTTCACTTGAGGCTGGCACCATGTGACCTGGACCTACTGGGCGATGGCTCCTGTCGCTGTGTGACCAACCTGTGCTTGGGCTGTGGTGACCCTGCCAGCAGGCCGCCAGTATCACTGGGCAGATATAAGCTTCAAGGGAATCCAATGCTCTTAGGTGCAGCCTAAGAACTGCCCCATAGAAATCAATGTTATTTCCAATGACCATGGTACTACCAAACTCAGCCCAGGAATTCTGACCATGACTATACCTTTATTATACAAACAAGATCAAAAGCAACATTTCAGACGATTGAATGAGGGTGGGCGAGGCCCAAGTTCACTTCTGGGAACATCGGGAGACCTGTGCCATGTATGCATGGGTGATGCTGTCCCAGGATCTTTTAATGTACTGTCCTCACTTATGCCCATTTTACGTGTGTTATTGACCCGGGTGTGCTATTTGCAAAAGGCACGTGGCACGGTCAAATACACTGATTTTAAACGTATAGTTCAAAGCAATCTGACAAGTGCATACTCTTGGGTAATCACATTCACAGTCATGATAATGGAACATTAGATATTTCTTTTAAAAAGACAATTTGGGGATTGAGATGTTTATGCTAAATTTCTTTATTGAAATGCTGGCAACAAATTAAAAATTGAAAATGGGGAAGGGGGTGGTGGGGAGTACAGACTGAACCACTAGGACATGAGGAACATTCGGGTATAGCGTTGGGATGCCAGTTTGCAGCTTTAGGAAGACGGGATCCCTGAGATTTTTACCAGCAAGCCTGTCCTGTACCCACTGGGTCCCTGGGTCTGTCCTCTGGTGAGGCAAGGGCAGGGAGGAGGCCCACACAGAGTTACCGTCCTCCCACTCTCTCCGGGCCACAGCAGTCACGCCCTCTGTGCCTTCTGCTTGCTTGTCCAGGCGAAAGCCAACCTGGACAAGAACAAGCAGACGCTGGAGAAGGAGAACGCGGACCTGACGGGGGAGCTGCGGGTCCTGAACCAGGCAAAGCAGGAGGTGGAGCACAAGAAGAAGAAGCTGGAGGTGCAGCTGCAGGAGTTGCAGTCCAAGTGCAGCGACGGGGAGCGGGCCCGCGCCGAGCTCAACGACAGGGTCCACAAGCTGCAGGTGAGGAGCCCGGGCCCAGTGCCCAGCCCGAGGCGGAGGAGGCAGGCAACCTGAAGTCCCTTCGTCTGTAAAAGCAAGCTGGTTTCCTCTAGGTACATTCCTGGAGGGGAAGTCCCGCTACTCAATGTCCGCTTTTAAAACCTTCGTTTGCTCTTTCGAGCAGGCTCTGAGTGCCTCCTGTGTGCTAGGCACCGTGCTCACTCCTGAGGTGCCATAGCAGGGTATCTTCACACCGTCCTTCAGCCTGGCTGGGCTCCGACCCGGGGGTGGAGGGTATTCTAACCACAGCGTGAGAATCTATGTAAGAGTACGCTGGACCAGTGAGGCACGGACTGCACGAAGTGTACACTAGGCCTAGTTTAGGAGCAAGAAGAGCCAGGGAAGGCTTCCCCTAGAGACACGGGGAGTAGACATCTAAGGGGAGCAGACATCGAAGGGGAGCAGCATGTGCAAAGGCCCAGTGGTGGGTGAAGACGTGAGACAAGATCCAGGCAGGCCAGTCCGCTGAAGTGCAGTTAGGAGTTGTACCAAATGGGGCTTCAGAGGTAGGGTGTGGGCAGATGGTACGGGGGCTTTGGGGCCCTGTGATCCAGAGGCTGGTCTTTACCCAGAGGGATGGAAAGTCATTGGTGGATTTTCCACGGAGGAATGACCCAGCATGTTTCTCGTTGGTGCGATTCAGCCTCGAATGGACATATGGCCTGACTTGCCAGTCGTGGGAGATAGTTACACTCGAACTATTTACTGTGCTTTCGGATTAGGACAAGGGAGTGGGGAGCATCAGTATGATTTTCCCAAACACGGCTGGGAGCAGAGGCTTTGCAGTTCTGGGAGGACCGGAGCCAAGCTGATTTGCCAATTGTTGTTGACTATGGGAACCGACAGGCTGGATAGAGGCCTGTGTACCTCCAGAGTGGAGCGCAAGGCAGAGAAGACAGGGGTTTTTTTGGTTTTGCATTTGGTTCAAGCCATTATGGATCAATAAAAAAATGGGACCCTGGTCGATGCTCAGAAGTGCTTCTTTCTTTTTTTTTTTTAAATCAATTTATTGGGGCTTATACAATTCATCACAATACATAGATCAATTGTGTAAAGCCCATCTATACATTTGTTGCCCTCAT
>NW_022103901.1:28481817-28485771 GCF_000313985.2 Echinops telfairi
AAAAAAAAAAAGAAGGGCTCCTTTCCATCTTTATGAGGGGACGGCCCAGTGCCTCTCTTCGTGTCTGGACTCTCAGACCCACTGCTTCATCTTTGCCCATCTTGGCAGGGATTCAGGATCCGTTTAGGGAGGTCAGGGCCCAGTCGATACAGTTTAACATTCTAGCAGGTCCTTGGTGCCAAAGCACCCAGCTTGTGGGCCCCGGATGTCCCTTGGAGCCAGCGTTCAATACCTCCGTGGGCATTCTCTCGCTAGATGGACAGCACAACGCCTGTGCCGTGCAGCCGTGTGGTGGGAAGGGCTCTGCATCCTTCCCGGCAGGGGTCCTGTGCTAGAGGCCCTGACTAACCACACTCTCTTGGTGCCCCCAGAATGAAGTGGAGAGTGTCACCAGCATGCTCAACGAGGCGGAGGGCAAGGCCATCAAACTGGGCAAGGACGTAGCATCCCTTAGCTCCCAGCTCCAAGATACTCAGGTCAGTAGCCAACCCTGTCATCCAGGGGTAGGACCTTGTGGAGGTGGGTCACCGGCACCTCTCTGTGTCCTGTTCGTAGGAGCTGCTTCAGGAAGAGACGCGGCAGAAGCTGCATGTGTCCACCAAGCTCCGCCAACTGGAGGACGAGAGGAACAGCCTGCAGGACCAGCTGGATGAGGAGATGGAAGCCAAGCAGAACCTCGAGCGCCACATCTCGACTCTGAACATACAGGTGCGGGCTCCAGGTGCACGCCCCTCACAGGGGCCTCTCAGATTCGGTCTGGGGCCCGGGGTCCTACAGTGGAGATGGCATGGGATCTTAGAATAGGAGCCGGGCCTCGTTGGCTTACTGGCATTGGCTGCTGTTGCTATGGGGTTTCTTCCATGAGAAGACAGCAGCCGTCGTCGCTCAGGGTCGCGGGTGGCGGGGTGGGTGGGACAGGAGCAAGGATCCCTCCCGGCCTTCTTCTCACCCCACCTTGGACACTGCCATTTCAGCTCTCTGATTCCAAGAAGAAGCTGCAGGACTTTGCCAGCACCGTGGAAGCCATGGAAGAGGGCAAGAAGAGGCTGCAGAAGGAAATGGAAGGCCTCACCCAGCAGTTTGAAGAGAAGGCGGCCGCCTACGATAAACTGGAAAAGACAAAAAACAGGCTGCAGCAGGAGCTGGATGACCTGGTCGTTGATTTGGACAACCAGCGGCAGCTCGTGTCCAACCTGGAGAAGAAGCAGAAGAGGTTTGATCAGGTAGGGGCAGCAGTGCCCTCTCCTTGGGTCTCTGTGGCTGGTGGCGGGGACCAGGGTTGCATCGGCGTGGCATCCATGCAGCTGGTGCGGTCCCGTCTGGATCCCGGCCCTCGGGGTGGCCGGAAGCAGCGGAAGGCCGTCTGACTTGGCGTGGCCGGGACACATCAGGCCACGAGGCCAGAGGGAGACGCAGCAGAGGCGTCTCAAGCACTGTGGGTTTCTCTGCCTACCGCTCCCTGGGCCGTCTGCAAACGCAGTCTCGTCCAGCTCTATGAGGAAGGAGGCTCGTTTGTCCTTTCCTTTCGATCCCTTGACACTTAATCGAGTGCTTGTTGAATATTCCAAACGATGCCGTATGTATCCTTTAAATACCCCAACATTTCGTGATGAAGAATTTCAAGCCAACAGCGACCTAGAGGAATTGTCCAGTGAATACCCACCTGTACAGCTGCCACCTGGATTCAGGTCCTAACATGTTGCTGTATCTGCTCTATCTGATAAGGATGAAACCTATCTTCCGTGTCTCATCTAACCGCATGCATTTCAAAGTCACTTACAGATGGCTCCGCACATTCTCACTTGTTCAGCATTGGGTCTCAGGAACCCAGAACTCAAGGCTCACTGCCATCGAGTCCACGCCAACTCATAGCGACCCACAGGACAAGGTAGAGCTGCCCCTGTGAGTTTCTGAGGCTGTAACCCCCCCTTTTTTACGATCATTTTATTGGGGGCTCTTACAACTCTTGTTATCTTCCATACATCACTTGTATCCGACATATTAGTACCTATATTGCCATTGTTCTGACTGTAACTCTTTCTGGGAGTAGAAAGCCCCAGTTTTCTCCCACAGAGTGGCTGGTGGTTTCGAACCGCCAGCCTTGTGGATCCTAACCCATTGCATAACCACTATGCCACCAGGGTTCCTTTATTATAATCATGCTTCTCTCAAGGTAAAAGGTTTGTGCACAGTGAAAGGCACACATCTTAGGGACTCTGATACACGCATACACCTCTGTGATCCAAACATAAACTTTTAACCCATTTTACCCAAATGCACTAAATGTGATTAAATTTAGAGGTAATTCAATGTTTTTTCCCCCTAAAAACCAGTGTCTGGATCAGGTGGTCGTGGTAGGCTGGGCTTCCACAAGCCACCTCCATTTCTTCATTTTCCCATCAGCCATCCTTCTTACCTCGGCATGTCTTCCGGCTTCATTAGCTAAGTGGAGGGCCATGGCTGCTTCCTGTCACACAGTGCAGGGTTTTCGTGTGGACGGTGCTTTATGGCAGCAATCTGGAAGTCTGGTCTTTGGATGGTATGGTGTAAAATGTATAGCTCCATCTTTGGGGAGATGAACTGACTCCCAGATGGCATGTCCCTGCACAGTTGGGTGCCTTTCCACACACACACTCCCCATCATTTCCCTGCTCAGGTTGATGGGGCACACTCAGGAAGCTATTCATGGCACGAGACAACAAAAGAATTCAGTGGTCTTGGGCAAAATGAGACGTTACGCAACTGTGACCCAATTAACATGGGCAGTGTTGGTGGCGCACAGCCGATTCTGGAGTCCAAAGGCAAGGAGATTATAAACCGTGTCTGTAGATAACTTGTCCCCGCACTTGGACGAATCCAGGAGCACACAGGGCTTCTTCCCCATAGGATGAAGCCCAACCTCGGATGTGCTCAGCAAAGGGCTCACCACGGGGTCTTGTGTGGTTTTGCAGTTGTTAGCCGAGGAGAAGAACATCTCTTCCAAATATGCGGATGAACGGGACAGAGCGGAAGCGGAAGCCCGGGAGAAGGAGACGAAGGCCTTGTCCCTGGCCCGGGCTCTTGAAGAAGCCTTGGAAGCCAGAGAGGAGCTTGAGAGGACGAACAAGATGCTCAAGGCCGAGATGGAAGATCTGGTCAGCTCCAAGGATGATGTGGGCAAGAATGTAAGTGACGGCTTGTCATCTTCCTTCTTCCCTTTTTTCAAACCAGCCTCTCTGGTCTCAAGCGATGACTGAGGGTTGCAGGGAGTTCCTCAGTTCCTCCGGTGGGAGCAGTTCGGTCCAGCAGTCAGGGCTGAGGTCAAGGGGAAGGCTCTGGGCTGTGCTCTCACGGGGCCATCTTGATTCCTAGCCAGACAGCCTGCAGGCAAAGCCACCCATTGAGCCTTGTGAGCTGGGGGGGAGGCGGGAAGGGGGCGGTCAGTGGAATTGACCTCTCTGAGCTGACGGTCTCAGTGGAGTCAGTCATCCCATAACAAGGGCTACTGCTCTACCTGAAGGTCCACGAGCTGGAGAAGTCCAAGCGTGCCCTGGAGACCCAGATGGAGGAGATGAAGACGCAGCTGGAGGAGCTGGAAGATGAGCTGCAGGCGACGGAAGACGCCAAGCTGCGGCTGGAAGTCAACATGCAGGCCCTCAAGGGCCAGTTCGAGAGGGAGCTCCAGGCTCGGGATGAACAGAATGAAGAGAAGAGGAGGCAGCTGCAGAGGCAGGTAATCCACGCCAAGGTGGGGAAGGAAGGGCGGCCTGCCCCATCCCATCCCATCCCGTCCCACCCCATTGCTACCACCACTCACAGGCCCGGCCCGGCCCCCCCTGTCCCTGTCACCACAGTGAGATGCCCCGTGGGGCGGGTGGCTGGGGGGCAGGTGGGGTTGGCTGGTTGCAGTCAAGGGCAGAGCCCAGCAGCCCCTGACACCCTCTGCACTCAGCTGCACGAGTATGAGACTGAACT
>NW_022103901.1:28487235-28488797 GCF_000313985.2 Echinops telfairi
GGGGGGCCTGCAGACTGTAGGGGCCCTGTGGTGGGAGCAGACCAGGCTCCCCTGTGCCTCGGATGACAGAAAGTGTCCTTCTGGTCTCCCAGGACCTGGCCGCAGCAGAGCGGGCTCGAAAACAGGCAGACCTGGAGAAGGAGGAGCTGGCAGAGGAGCTGGCCAGCAGCGTGTCCGGAAGGTAGCGAGGAGCCCCCTGCACGGCTCTGGGACAGGGAGGGGAGAGCTCGGGAGGCCCATCCCAAAGCTGAAAGCCCCCAACCTTGCAGCGGGGTGGGAGGCACCCTCACCCAGTGTGAGGCCTGCTTCGCATTCCTGAGCTGTGACACTCTGAGCTAGGACTCTGTCCTTTGTGCCTTCTTTCCGGTACCATGGGGTGATGGGGAGCCAGTGTGCCTGCGGTGAACAGCCAGGCTGTTAGGCGGGGCAAGGCTGGAGCCCCTGCATGGCTGCCTCTCCCTTAGGAACACACTGCAGGATGAGAAGCGTCGCCTGGAGGCCCGGATCAACCAGCTGGAGGAGGAGCTGGAGGAGGAGCAGGGGAACATGGAGGCCATGAGCGACCGCTTCCGCAAAGCCACGCAGCAGGTGGGGCCCACCACCGGAGCGGATTCTCCCCCCCACCCCCCAGGCCCAGTCCCCCATGCCCGACCTCATCTGGTCAGCAGTGTGTATAGAACCTGCTCTCTCCACATGGGCCAGGAGAGGGGCCGATTTCCCGCCACTCCAGGGCCTTCCCTCAAACCTGCTGAGTGGAGACACTCACCTCGGACCCGGGAGGGCCCCTGGGGGCACCATTGAGCTTCCTGGAAGAGGTGTCTCTGGAGCTAGAGCCCGGCCCATGGAGGCAGCAGGGTCAGGCCCCTGTCAGCTCCATGGCACTACCCGGGCTTCCTCAGACCGGCCACGTGGTCTTGGTCTCCATCCCCAGGCCGAGCAGCTCAACAACGAGCTGGCCACGGAGCGCAGCGCGGCCCAGAAGAACGAGAGCGCGCGGCAGCAGCTCGAGCGGCAGAACAAGGAGCTGCGGAGCAAGCTCCAGGAGATGGAGGGGGCGGTCAAGTCCAAGTTCAAGTCCACCATCGCTGCGCTGGAGGCCAAGATCGTGCAGCTGGAGGAGCAGGTGGAGCAGGAGGCCAGGTAGGCCGGCCCAGAGACCGCACGCACCCCCAACCCCCATCCCCGCCCCAGCTTGCAAGCCTCTGGCTGGCGGGAGACCGGCACACCGTCCCCAGGCTATCGGACTGTTAGAAGCAACCAAGGACCGAGCCAAGGGCTGCTCTAGTGCCTGGTCTCCCTGCAAGCACTCTCCCAAGGCCCACACGTCCGTCTCCCGCTCACGCTACCTGAATGAAAGGTCCAGGTCCTCAAAGGCCTCGGGACACAGAGCTGGCAAGGCTTCGCAGGTCTGCCGGGAGCCCACTGAAGCCTGAAGACCCACCTGTCACCCCTCAGGCCTCCCATCCCCCTCAGCAACAGCAACTCCACTTCCTGTCTTTGTGGATTTGATCCGCCTGTTCTGGGCCCCAGACATCCCTCTCCTCCCTCCCCTGCCCCCCCCC
>NW_022103901.1:28489645-28510959 GCF_000313985.2 Echinops telfairi
TTTTCTGTACTCACTGTTACCGAGCACACACCCAGGGAGGCTGGGTGCTCCAACAGGTCCCCCGTCGGCCCCTTTGGTGCTCGCAGAGTAGGTTTCCCAACCTTCTCCTCCTGAAACTTTTTCTTCATCGAAGCATCAACTGCAAGGTCCCCTGACTCTGGACGGCTTGTCCCAAGGTTCCCTGGGCCTGCTCGCTGGCTTCCCTACCTTGGGGTTCTCAGCCTCGGCACTACTGACGTTTTGAGGCCTGGTGGTTTACTGCAGTTTGGGATGCCCTGTCCACTGTAGGACACTTAGTAGCATCCCTGGGCTCTGTCCAGTAGATGCCTGTGGCACTCCACTAAACACACACACACACACATGCACGCACGTGCTCACACCTCCAGGCAATGCCGATGTCCCCCTGCAGCAGTCACCCACAGCTGAGACACCTGCCCTACTCACTAGAGCAGGGCAGTTCATCTCCCACACCCCTCAGGCCTCTGGGTCTAGAGGTGGGTCTGGGGGCCCCTGACTCCTCAGCCTCTCTTTATTCCTGGGGCGTTTCGCTCCCGGGTTCCTGTTTGTCCTCCCACACCTAGTGATTCTAGCAGCAGGGACTTTGCCTCCCTGCCCCTCCCTCTGCCCTCTACTCCATGGTCTTACTGCTCGGAGGACATTCCCAGCAACTAACCCAAACCCATGAGTATCGGGTCGATGTCAACTGATAACTTAGCTCATAGCTTACCCTCCAGGACAGTCTCTGAGGCTGTAAATCTTTCTGGAAGCAGACTGCCTTGCCTTTCTCCTGCAAAGCAGCTAGTGGGCTTGAATGACTTGACCTTTGGGTTCATAGCCAAGCACTACACCACTGGCACCACACTCACCCCAGACACACACACACACACCCGTCTTCATCTCACTGTGTTCTTACTCGCTCCCCATCCGTGCCAGCTCCCAGCCCCGTGGTGGTTAGTCGCTCTGGGGACGCATGTCACCTGCAGCCTTGACTCCCAGGCCCTCCCTCTTGTGCTGTGCTCAGAGACAGCCGGACCCCGATGAGACCCTCTGCTGGTTCCTCTCCTAATGCCCTGCCTTTCTCCAGATGAGCAGAAAGACACGGCGAGAAAAACTCACAACCGTGGGCTCGCTTCCCGCTCCGATCTTTGACCACCAGATACTGCACTCCTCCCTCCCTTCCTACCCCCCTGGAGTCAGTCCTGACCCCGGGGCTGTAGCTCCGTGGAAGCAGAATTCCACATCTTACTGCAGGGGGCTCGGCCCCTGGATTCCCACCTTCGGCTTGGCCTCCGAGTGCTTTCATCACTGCGCCCCTGGGGCATTTCCCCTGTCTTGTGAAGCTATGCCTTTGACAACTCTGCCATCCCCACTCCAGCTGATGACCTGACTTTTAAACGGGGCAGAGGATCCACTGCGCCCAGTGCCTCTCACCCATCTCCCCATAAGGAGAGGTTGTTTTTTCCCCAGTTTGGTGGGGGAACGGACAAAGAGCCTTCACTAGGTTAGGGCTTGGGCTGCTGACCGTAGTTCAAACCCACCAGCTGTCCCAAGGGAGGAAGATGAGGCCTCTGCTCCCATAACGCTTTACTGTCTAGAGAACCCCACGGAGCAGTTTCCTTCCACCCTCCAGGGTCCCTAAGAGTCGGGATGGACTGGACAGCGGTGGTTTCATCTGGGGGGTTGGGTGGCTGAACTGTCCAGAACCAACCACGTACTTCCCTCTCACCCGCTCACTCCATCCACCTGAAATACTTCTTGGCCCCGCTTCCCTTCCTCAGGAAACGGTAAGAGTTGCTGCTGTCTCCACGAATCCTCCATCTCTCTCCAACCCACTCTGGCCAAGCCTTGGTCCCACGGTGGTGAAGCCTGGGCTCTGTCCTCCTGACTCATAGCTGCCCTGGACACCCCCCCCCACCTGCGTTCCCGCCTACCTTCTTGGATCCTCATCTCTAAACCCTCTTGGCGTTGGACTGCCACAGGGTGCCAGGGTGGCCCTCATTTCAATTCTCTCTCTGCCCACTTTCCTGTCATCTCAGCCAGTCTCCTGGGTCAGACAACCACGGAGACCTTCAAGGACATGGGCGGACATACCTGCAATGCTGCCTCAGACGTGCATTGACTGTGGGGAACGGCGCAGGGCCAGGCAACATTCCCATGAGGTCGCCATGAGTTAGGGCCAACCACACAAGGGTCCCTGGCAGCAAAGCTTTAAAACCCTACCTGTTTTCCAAGTTTCTCTCTCTCTTCCCTGAACTCCAGACCTTGGTATTTCCACTGGGATAGCTCATCGGCATCTTACAGGCCCCGGCCTAGGCTCCAGTGGAGCCCCTTGCCCCTCGGGGCAGCGCTTGTCACAGGCCTCCCCAGCTCAGCAACTGGCAAGAAGGAGCTGCTGTGAACCCAGAGCCAAACCTTGTGGCCCGCCTCTCTTTTCCTCTCTCATTCCATGCCCAGGATCCTGCCACCCAATGACCTTCAGGCTGGGCGTCCGGCTTCCACACCATCCACACACCACAGCCTGACCTTGACACAGCACCCAGAGGGAACCCGGTTCAGTGTAGGTCTGACCGGCCCTTCTTTGCTCAGGACCCTCCACCTCACTCAAAGCCAAATCCTCCCGATGACTGGCCTCATCATAAGGTGCTTCTGAGTCCACTGCCTCCTGAATTACCTATCTGGATCGTTTCGCACACGGCCCGGGAGCCTCTCCACGGCCCTTCCCACTGCCTGCGACCACTTCCCTCAGAAATCTCCAGATAGCGCCTTCCCTTCCTCTGTTATCCAGCTATTCGGGGGCTTGACCTAGGATCATAAAAAAAAAAAAAAATCACCTGAAGGGTCAACTCTATCCACTTTGAGAACCTCACATGAGACAAGGCAAAAGCCAATGGGGGTGGGGTGGGGGTGTTGATGGGGTGAGGGAGAGGCAGGTGGGTCCCCCCCCATAATGGAAATATTGCTCAGTGGTACAATAGGAGCAGCCTTGGGGTGGGTTCTCAGCACAGAACGAGTCTGCAGAGTGAGAGAGAGTCAGCTACTCCCACCCTCACAGCTCCGGTGCTCGGGCCCAGTGATTCCATTTGCACACACGAACATCCCCCGAGGGCCGACCTCCATCTGGGCAGTGCCAGCATACCACCCCTGCCGGGACCAAGGCGAGCCCACACCGTACACAGCAGACACATGGCATCTCGTCTCCGGTACATAGAACCAAGCAGCAGGGCTGAGTGAGGTCAGCAGGGCTGAGTGAGGTCAGCAGGCTTAGCCAGGTCATGAACAAGGAATGGCCAAGCAGGTCTCCCAGCCAACTACATCTCAACCCCCAACCCCAAGCAACTGCCGTCAAGTCAAATCCACTCGGACTCATGGAAGCCCAGGGGCTGCAGAAAAGCACTGCGAGTCACAGGGGTTTCAAGCCTGTTCATCAGACTACCGTACCAGGCCTTTCTTCTAAGGAGCCTCTGGGTGGGTTTGAACCACCAGCCTTGTGGTTCATAGGCGAGTACTTAGCCACTGCCGCCACCAGAGACTCCTAAATCTGAGCCCAGGCCCTTCTTAAAAGCCTGGGCCAGCCGTCTTCACCAGGATTTGCAAAAGGTAATGAAGACCAAGTGAGGCAGCTGCCACAGCAGGGCCCCGACCCGGGGGTGTCAGCTCCTGTTCCACGAAGTGAGCTTTCAGATGAGCTTACTCAGGTGCCTCTTCCTTCCTGAACAGGTGACCGTGATGGGAGGAAGCGACCTGCCTTCCTAAGAGGAACTCCGAAGGATAGATGTGTTCTTTCTTCCTTTCTTTGACATCAGGAGCTCTTACAGATAGTATTACCATCCAAAGTTCCATTCGATCAAGTGTAATTGTATAGTTGCTGGCATCATCCTTTTCAGTAGTTTCCTACTTCTTGTACTTCTTGGTATCAACTGCCCTTTAGCCCCCTCCCACCCCCCCACTCTACCACCCTCCTGAACCGCTAATATATACTATTGTTTTCTGACATGTTCTCTTTAGTGAAAACGAAACTGTCTTTTTGTGTGCTAGTATCTCTGAAGACCTGCTGCCTTCAGGGGTCTAGTTGTAAGGGTGATTTTAAAGTGCCTGTAATTAATCGAAGCAAATGTCTTTCCTGATTGAAAATGAGCGTGAGCCTCGCGGTTGGTAACCACCAAGGACTCTCTCTCTGTTTCAGAAGCCCCCTCCCCCAGGAAACTCCGCAATGACCTGCCAGGTACCGAGGCTTCAGCTTTGCAGCTCGCGTGCACTGCTGAGATTCCATTTCCTTTCTGCCGCCGCCCCCGCCCCTCCCCCCACCCTCACCCCCTCTTTTTGTGGCCCTTGCAAATTTCCGTGAGATTCCTGCAAAATCTGAAGAGCTGGATAACTTTGCTCAATACTGATTCAAAACCAAGAGGAACGTGAATCTTAGCCCTCCTCGCTTGTCCTCCCCCTCTTCAGGGCACTTGGGCATGGGGCAGGGCACCCAACAAAGGGCCCGTCTCACTCTGTAGGACGTAACTTTCAAGGCTGTGTGGCCTGCCTTTTTCTCACCTGCATGGTGTCGGGCCTCGACTGCACTGCCAGACATGTGATTCGCATCCCCGCCGAGTGGACAGGGTAATGCCACCAGGGAAGAACATGGCCAGAGACTGGACTGGTTTTGACCTGGCCGGTCCGGCTCACAAGTCAGAAATTAACAGGGCCCACAGATCCACAACCACAGCCCAGCCACACAGCCCCCACCCAATCAAGTGCTCACAGACGTGCTGGCAAAGGAAGCAACACTCCCTGTGAGGTCTCGCAGGCTCTAGCATTGCGCCAGGCGTGAGCCAGACACGGCTGCTAGGGTGGGGGTGAGGGTGGGCACTGTACAACCAAATGCTTGCAGTGTCTTGTGCGGAGCCTCACGGGCACGTTCAAGGGCAGGGGAATGAACACCAAGGCCCAAGGAAGCTCCTGAGGCCCTGTACTAGAGAGGGGAGTCTCCATTTCTCTGATGTTCCCCACACGCTCAATGGGAAGCCAGGGAGATGGTTTCCCTCTCCTCGGCCCTCGAGAGGCAAAGTCCTAGTGGTGTCCATCCTCTCTTTTGGAGAATCTCGACTTTGCTATCGCTACCCAAATACTTAAAGCTGCAGGCAGTCTTGGCAAGAGTGTTGGTATCATTTGCGCAGGGGGGGGCGGGTCCGTCCAATGCATCAGGACGTGGTTTCCAGCAGCTCTGCTGCCTGCGACATGGAATCCTAGACAGGAGCTGAAATCGAGGGTAGCGTGCAGGGCGTGGCAGCTGGAGAGAAACAGTCCCGGCAAAGTTGAAAGGTGTCTTTACTCTCTCAAACTTAGACCGGGGTACCATTAACGCCCCTGGAGAATTTGAGTCCGTGCAGAGCTTCCAAGGGCTCGAGGATCAGACTCCGCAAGAAAACGTAGAGAGGTCCCTTACTTCTTCCCACAGCGGATGTAGCCAGTCTGCCCTTGCCTAGGATGGAAAACCCAGCTCAGCCAAAAACAAAGCACCCACGGGTGCCTTCTGAGAATGGCATCCAAGCAGGGCCCAATTTCCTTCTTCTATCAGCGGAGCAAACTTGGCGCTTGGACTCTTCTTGTTCATTGAACTCTTCTGGGAGCCCAGGTGGTGTAGTAGTTAAGAGTTGGGCTGTTAACACAAGGTCAGCCGTTCGAAGCCACTAGAGAAAGACAGGGCTCTAGACTGCTGTAAAGAGTTACCGTCCTGGGAATACAGAGGACCAATTCTACCCTGCCCTCTAGGGTCACTGACCCAGCATCGACTGAAGGGCAGCGAGTTTTCCTTTGTTTTTAAGTTAACCAAGAAACAAAACAAGCGTCCCTGGAGCCTCAACAGGTGGGGTCCGAGGGTTCCCAGGCTTGGGAACCCTGCTGAGGCTGTTCTGTTTCACCACCTTGTACCTGGAGGGCTGAGGCAGGAGGAGCTGTGTAGAGAGCCACGTAGGCAACAGTGCCGGCTGCTGCAGGTTCTCTGCACGCCCTCACTTTGGTCCCCTTCCATCTGACCCAAGTTCTTCCAAAACCTCATGCCAAAGGGCTCGTGGAGGTGCATCTAGTGGGTAAGCATTGGGCATTTGGTTCTCAGGAAGCTGAAGCTTAGTGGAGTGGCTTAATACTCTCTTGTTGGGGTGGCTACAACTTTAAGTATTTATTCCTGATTGCTGCCCTGTGGGGAAGCACTGCTCTCTGAAGCTGGGCGGGCTTTACCAGCCTGGGCTCCTGCCCCCCACACACCCAAAAGGCTCGTAGAGGGTCTCCCCACTCAGCAATCATGAATCTATAGGCCTTGCTTATGCCTCTTAGTCTTACCTGTTTTGAGTCATTTCTGTTGATTCAAGGGTCGGTAACTGAGGTGGGTGGGTTTCCCCATCTGGGTAGTGAACAGGTTGTTTTTGTTACAAAATGTTTGCTTTCTTCTGAGACACCCCAAAAGGGGTGAAAGCCCATGCTCCAGTTCGGGCCCACCAGGGATGATGCGTTGTTGTCAGCCTGGAAGTACGGCTACCACTTCTTCCAGACTGCAAAGGTTAACTGCAGGCTGACCTGGCTTCCCACCTCAGTGTCTCACCCTCTTCCCCAAACCGCCCATCATATGACCAGCTCTGCCTGTGCTATGGGCCCTATCAGAGCCTGGGCAGTAGCTCAGAATGGGCATCAGCAGAACCGGAGAAGAGAGGGAGGGGGAAGGTAAAGACCCAGACAGGGGAGTCCTACCAGCTGGGGCTAAAACACATCCCTTCACTATGTATACCTATTTTCGAACAAATACTCACTGAGCACCGGTGATCCACACAGTGCTGACCACCGTGAGAGAAAAGCTGTCCGTGTCTCCCTGGTGGGACTCAGTTCATGCCAGCAGGGGAGAGCTCTCGCCCACAAGGGGCACGGAGACAAACCAGGGGTGGAGTGAATCGTCATTGCCCTTCCACAATACAAAGTGAACAAAGGCCCCAGATCAGAGAGAAACAAACTTTTTGAAAGCAGAGGGGTTTGCTTCAAAAAACTTCTCGTCCCACTTCAGCAGGAGAAATGCCCTCAGAAGGGGTCAGCATTTGATAGCAACGTGAACGTGTGCCTATGATTGAAGTTGTGTGTGTGGTTTTGCCCCCAATTAAGAAAATAGAACATCCACTAAGAATTGGTCCCAGCGTTTGGGGAGACTTGTTTACCAAGGGAACGTTTTCTTCCAACCCACAGGCGAGGCAACGAGACCTCCTTTGTTCCCTCGAGACGGTCCGGCGGGCGGAGAGTGATTGAAAATGCAGACGGTTCTGATGAGGACATGGATTCTCGGGATTCGGACTTCAATGGAACCAGAGCCAGTGAATAAAGCCACCTCCGCCGCCGCCGGAAAGCCAGCAGCCAGCTAGCAAAGCCCAGAGGGCAATACTTAGCACTGTCGACATCCCTTTTCAAATTCCAACGCCCACAGACACCCACACAGACCACCCTGAACATCAGACCACCCTGTATTGGGGGTGGAAACTTAAGTTTTATGATGTACCAGATGAGAGAGAAAAAGATAAAAGCCAACAGGAAACACTCACAAACCCTCATGACGAAATGTGCAGACATTGAGTTCAGCGAACAATATTCACAGTAACCAATCACGGGCAACTTAGTTTACAGGCGGCAGGGAGCGAGCCCAGCCGCCAACAAAATGGGAGCCTGCTCCCCTCCCCTCCCCTCCTCTTGTGTGTGTGTCCTTTGGACCCGTGAGTCGTCCTTATTTGAGAATCCCCACCCCCGTTCCTGGTAAGCACACCTGTGACTCACACAGTTCACCCAGACCAAGTGCCTTCCTCAGCCGGGCAAAAGCAGGAGAGCTGCACTGCTGTACACGCACCTGATTGTGCTTAAGGGCACCTTCACTAATAAAAGGTTACATATACATCACTAGACTGTGGTGGGCTTTTCTGTCGACCTGTCTTCTGAGCAAAAGTGTGTGTGTGCGCACGTGCGTGCATGCATGGGGGTGGGGGTGGTATGTTCTTGTTTAATCTTCCTACCACCCGAGGCGGGGCAGGGTTCCCAGTTCATCAGTGGGGTAACAGAGGCCTAGGGAGCGCCTTCTCACTCGTCTCCTCGCCTAGATCTCAAGCTGTTCCTCAAAGACACTGAGAAGGGAAGTGATGCCTGGGAGCGGGGGGCGGCTCCCGTCAGTCAGCTGGGAGTAGCTTTGGGCAAGAAGAGTAGGCTGATGGGCTGGGATGAGCCTGGCACTGCCCAGTGGACCTGCCCAGGAGGACCCGGAAGAACCTTCGCAGCCACAGGTTCCTGGTATGAGGAGTGCAAAAGGTGTGTGCATGTTGAAGGTGACAGATAAGCTTGCTCCTCCTGCGGCTGAGGTCAGCCAGCTCTCAGCACAGGCTGGACAAGTATTTCAGGTTTCACAGGCTGCACGTGGTCCCTGCCACAGAGCCATCTTTTTTTTTTTTAAAACAACTCTTTAAAAAGGCAAAAGCCATTATTTGCTTGGGGAATGTATAAGGACAGGCTGTGGGCCCTTTTCACCCCCTCCATCTTAATGTCTCAGCAGTTCTATCCAACACCGATGCTTCCAGATGCAAACCCACAGAGCTGGAAAGGATCTGGATGAGGGGAAACGCCAGCACTTAGAATGACTCACCTGAATGATCGAGTGCTGACATGCCTCTGACCATACAGGGACATAAGCCAGGCTTTTAAAACACAGTGCCATCGATTTATGTAGCGATGTGGTTAAAAATTAAAGTGTATACCGCCGTGTGCACACCCTGAAGTCCAAACACACGAAGCAGAATTATTAATTAAACACCACCACCAACAGTCATTTCTCTTGATTTTATTGTTCTTTTAAAAAAATAAAAGCCTCTCTTTGATGGATGCAAGTTGTGGAACTTTCTTAGGATAACAAACCTGGCACTGAGGAGGTGTAACTTCTGTTGGCTTTCAGTAGTGCTTAGCAGGTTCTATTTACAACTTAGACACTTTGGCTGGTCTTTCGGAAAATAACTTAAGAGCCAAAGGGAGGTCATTAAGTGAGGAGCATGCTCCTGATCGGAGCAGGGTTTTTCTGACTTGAATCTAAAGGGAGAGAGAGAGCGAGAGAGCAGTCAAGTCCAGTGGTGGGCACTGAGAGTGGCTACACACTTCAAGCGCTGGGAGGCCTGTGTGTTTCCTCTTTGAAAAGGCAGCTTCCAACAACAATCCTGGTCTTCATCTCTCTCTCCATAACTGATCATGGCTTTGAATGAAGTCCTGTCCTCGGACCGCAGTATCAACAGGCCTTCTGCCCCGTGGGTCCTCAAGGTCCAGAATGGGGGCAACTCAGGAGAACCCCAGGCTGGGACTCGCCTCAAGAGGACACAGAGACCCTCGGACCCCGAGTCACCAAGACGTTGACCCGTATCACTCACTCTCAACTCGACAAGGAGAAGCGGGTGGCTGGGCCTCCCAGGGGCCCGACCACTGGTTAAGAAGGGCGTGTCTTGTCCATTCTTCAGTCTGAGACCTGACTGGAGTCCACCAGTCCTTACTATACCTTCATAAAGCACGGGAGGTTTTGTCCTGGACAATCCCAGCTGGGTGTGGGTGAGGGGTGAGAGACATCTACACTTAAGGAGCCTCCTCTCAGGACCACTCAGAATTCTGGGTTAATAGTAAACCCTGGTTTCATCACCCACGTTTTCGACCTTTTCCCAGAGGGCCCCCATCCTGTCCGGACTGCATGGCAACTCTCAACAAGGTTGGGGTCAGCAGACCACCTTTCCCGGGGAGCACCGGTGACAGAATCCAGAGCACAAAGCAACTGTAGTAACCGCAGCTTTTTTGTTCTCACGCGTATAGTAAAATACACTTAACATTAAAAAAAGGAGCTTAGAAAAGTGGAAGAGGAGTAAGAACCCGTGAGCGCCGGCCCCTGGTTCTCCTAGAGCAGCACCTTGACTACGCCCTGGGCTGACGGCAGAGATGGCGAGGGGGCTTCTGAAGGCGTCTTCCCGAACTCCAGGCGTTTCCCCAACCTTCAGACAGAGCAAACCAAATTCAGCAGACGTCGACATGGTTACAAACTAACTGCAACAGGCACACCAGTTCTAAGACGGAAGAGCATGAGAGTCAGGAGCAATGTGTGTCTCCGTCTGTCTGTCTAGCCCCCACCCCTGGAGATCCAAACAAGCACTATCTAAAGGGCATGCTCCTAGCTGACTGTAAGTCTGGGCTGCAGAATAAAAAATTAAAACAACTCTCCCCTGCCTGTTTGCCCAAACCAGAGGGCACCACCAACTCTGGCTCCAAAGGAAGGGAAGACAAAAACGGTATATGCTGATCTAATAAGAAAACTGGCTACAGCCTCCCCCTACAAAGGCCAGGTCTCCCCAGTATTTAGCAGATGTATCAAAAGGTACTAACCCTTTGTCCCCCAAAGGCACACTGGTGCTGCTGGCCTGCTTGTCACTGCCATCTCTGTTCCTGCTCCCCCGTGCTGAGGCTGGACCACCGGCTCGGTGTGGGGACTGATCATAAATGAAGTTCCGGCAGGACGCGAGTTTGGATTCCAGTGCCTGCAGAGAAGTAGGCAGTGACGGTCACGCTGGGGTGTCCACGGTGCTGTGACAACAGGCTCTAACTCTTAGGGATCTGTCCCAACACTAGACTGCAGTCTAACAGACACCTTCCTTCACTGGCTCAGCCAGACAGTTGAAAGGACTTCCTTACAGTGGGGTGGGCTGCACGCCCTCTGCCATGGCGTGTGTCCCTGCTGGCTCGTAGCCGCCCTAAAGGACAGGGTAGAAGTGCCGTTGAGTTCCTGAGACTGCAACGCTTCGTGAACAGAAAGCACAGCCTTTGCCCCAGGAGCGGCTGGGGTTTTGCACTGCAGATAATAGATCTTGGTAGGATTCACCCTCCTGGCCCTGCACCCTGCCGACTGCCTGACCCACACATCCTGGGAGACAAGCCTGACCTATAGATGCTGGATGCGTAGTCCCCACAATTGTGTGAGCCAATCCCCCTTTCGCTCTCTGGGTACACATATGTTGATGCACAGACCTATAGATGCTGGGATGCGTAGTCCCCACAATTGTGTGAGCCAATCCCCCTTTCGCTCTCTGGGTACACATATGTTGATGCACAGACCTATAGATGCTGGGATGCGTAGTCCCCACAATTGTGTGAGCCAATCCCCCTTTCGCTCTCTGGGTACACATATGTTGATGCACGTGTGTATACAGTACTGCCTAAAAGTCATAGAATCCCTTATTAAATGAAAATATCAAACAGTGAAACGCTGTTTCTCAGCTTCTCCTCCCTCTAGGTCCGTACACTTGGGAAGGCAGTGTTTCCCCCCGTTAGCCCTCCACTGAAGAACCCAGTTTCTCCTGCTCACCCTGTGTTAGTGAGAAGCACTCACCTACTTCCTCTCACGCTTGCTTGTTTAGTTTGGGGGGTGGGGGGCGTGGAAGTCTAAAGGGGTAAGATGAAGACTGGAGGGTGGATGGGGTAGTTTCCCAATAAAATCCTCATAAGACAACCCTCGCTACTCTCCAAGAATGAACACAGGCACTGTCGTGACCCAGTGGAGGGGGGGTGGGGGGGTGAGAATTCCTCATGACAACTTTTCTGGTCTTTTCCTCATTAATGCAGTTTTCAACTTTTTAAAAATATATTAATAAGCCCCTGTGATCACCCTGTATCTTTTAGGAAAACGTATCAAGTTGACTACTTCTGAGGGAAAAGATACACAGTTGCCATGACCTTCTGGGCTGGTCACTCCTGAACGTGACTCAGCCTGGCCCCGCAGATCCCCATGGAAACCACTGTTTTATAGACACCCCCCGAGACTAAGGTAAGTGTGTTACAAATCAGACAACCTGTTACAAAGAACCTGATTGAAGATTCCCCTGTGGGACAAGTGTGTTACAAACAAGACAACTGTGTTACAAAGAACTTATCCGCAGCCATCCACTGATTGCAGAGCCGCTGGAACGTTTTTGTGTGGAATAAACCTGTGAACCGAAACTTCCGCCATCAGCAGATTTTTATTTACTCTCATGGAGGCACACCGCTATCCTTCACCAATTCTGGGTCTCTAGAGAATTCTAAGACATCCGCTTTCATCTCATACAAAAGACAAAAACTATTCTCCTCTCAATAGAATCCACATAGAAAAACTAACCGAAAGTAGTGATTTTAAAAACTTGTGTATTAGAACTCTTTCAAGTGAGACACCAGGGGATTGCAATATACATTCAAGTCTCGGAGCCAATGGCCCAATACAGCTACACATCTGAAATGCCCTCGGTCCTATTGTGAACTGGGCGTCTTTCTGTGGCCTTCTGTGTTTTGCCTCTTAGGAGGCACAATTTTAAGATTTCCCACCTAACGCACTGAGGAGTGCTCATCCTTATCCTGGATCAACTGTAAACCACTTGTACGTTGTCTGACTGGGCTGCAGCCTTCCCTGTAAGCCATATGCACCTCACTGTGATAAGTCAATATACTTATGCAAATGAAGCGACCAAGGCCCACCCTGCAAATGAAGCATCTGTGACTCACTGAAAGGAGACTTGTCCTCCCACTGGGGGAAGGCAAGGAGTTGTGTGTACGCGCAGCACCTCCACGGAGGTCGTCTCAGAGGAGAGAAGCAGGAAGAGACGAGAGAAAAGCAGACGGAGAAGAGGCAGGAAGCGCCTAGCAAAGCTGAAGTCAGGAAAGGGTCTGCGGTGTGACCCTCTGAATCAAGGGTTCTCCGTGTGGGGGTGGCCCCCAACCATAAAGTTATTTTCGTTGCTACTTCATCACTGTCATTTTTCTAGTTATGAATTGTAATGTAAATAACTGATATGCAGGATGCATTTTCATTGTTACAAATTGAACATAATTAAAGCATAGTGATTAATAACTAAAACAATATGTAATCATAATTCATGAACTGTTGTTTTACCTACAGTACTGCTGCTTTCAACACAGTAGCTGCTCTCTACACGTGTGACTGGTCCGCATAAGTACATGACGGCACCAACCCTGTCACATACACCTGTATCTGTACGGGGTGTATGTCATGGGGTTGGTGCGATGATGTCATCATGCCAGGTACTCGTATGTGGGTGTATCTGCATGTGGGCGGACCCGCCTGGAGACAGATAGAGGAGCAGGGTCTTGGTTCCTAAGGCCATCGGAAATATGTGTTTTCCGATTGTCTTAGGTGACTCCTGTGAAAGGGTCATTTGATTTCCAAAGGGGTCGCCACCCACATGTTGAGAACCGCTGCTCTAAATACTAACAGTGGAAAGGGCGTGGTGGCTCAGCGCACCGACTCAGCTGGGGGCAGCTCACTCCCGCACAGCTGCAGTTCAAGCGGCAGGTGGAACCGGCCCAGGGGCGGAAGACGCCTGATCATTGTGAGCGGCCTGCGCATCGGGGCCCTGGCGCTCGCTATTCATGGTTATACCTGCTACTGCTCAGTGTCTCAGGTGTATCAAAGCAGCCCAGCTCTGGCTGGAGCATCAGGCCCCTGAGCAGGATGGGCACCATGCGCCTGCAGAGCCGCTTCACAAGCTGGATGATACTGCAGCAAAACGAAGCCTGCTCACAGCACTGTGGGTCTAACCAATCTTACACCAAGACTGAACCCAAGAAGCTGAGATCTCTGCATTCCAGCATCGTAAAAGGAACGCTGTCCGCCTCACACGTACTACGTACTACGTGCAGTGACCAGACCCACCCAGTTGTTTGCGTTCCTTGCTTGATGACTGTACAAGCCTGCTTTTTCCTAAGAGCTCTGACTGGTGAGCTCCCTTCACACCTCAGGGGTGTGACTGGTATGAGGGTTGGAGTCTGATGTGGGAATGATGGCGGCAACTTGAAAACAATAAACTGAGTCACCTCTCCTGTATTTCAAATATATATATATGGTGAGGCCCAGCTGCTGAACCAGGGGCAAGAGGCCCAGAAGGGTCTGTGACAGAGCTGGGGGCGCTAGAGGCACCGAAGAAGGGAGACTTGGTCTGCATGCTTCCTGATCCTTCCTTAACAAACTGCTCAGCACAAAGAAGGGTCTGAGTCCCATGTGGCCAGACATGGATCATCCAACCCAGAAGAGAAGCAGAGGACGGTGAGAGGACAGACGGCGTCACATGTGGTAAGAGGGCGGGCTGCAGACGTCCGTCTGGCCTCTGCCTCAGGGGAAGCACACTTGGCTGCCCTTGATTTGCAGGATTGCCCTCAAGGCGGATGAGGCCAAGGTCTCCACGCCATTTCTGTACCTACTGTCCACCTGCCTGTCCCCAAACTCACAAACACCACCACTGCTGCTGGGTCAACTCTGTGGGGGAGAGCAGGACCACTCCTCTCTTACGTTTCCAAGGCTGCCCACCTTACCCGAGTAGGCCACCTCATCTTCCGCCCACGGAGCCTGGGGGCTGGAACCACTGACCCTGAAGTTTACAACCTGATCATGAATTACGTATGTGGAAACACATGGTCACTCACGCGTCTGTTTACCTGGTTGATATGCACAAGGGCTTTGTTTGGCGTACACAAACCCTGCAGAAACCAAGGGGGCACGAAGACCAGCCAGGGTCTCTCGTGGAACTGTGCTGAGCACCAGCACCGAGACCTGCCCGCACAGCTGACAGCCAGGCAACCCGCAGCTGAGAGGAAAAGGGCAACAAACAAGCTCAAAGCTTCGATCGCATGACCGCTATTCAAGACGGGCTGGCAGTGAGAGTACCATGCGGCCTGTGCTACTGCTGAAGCTCAGAAGAAGTCCTCCATCAATTAGCATAAAACCTGTGAGGTCAAGCTCGCTGCATCCTCTCAAGTCTTAAGACGCCCCAAGAAAGAGTTAGAGAAAATTTAAATGCCCTCCGTATTCTCCTACTAAGATAAAGCATAGATATCACTCACACTTTCCAAATGACCTAATGTTTCCCTAAGTAAGTGATATTGCCCCCTGGGGGTACGGGATCCAACCAACGGGGCTGAAAGGCACACATTTACACTTTATCCTAGATAATGGGCTATAGTATAAACGATTTTATTGCCAAGGGGTGCTGGGTAATTTTTTTTTCTCTGAAAAGGGAGCAGCATGTTAAATCAGTTTTGGAGAAAAAATGATACAAGGAAAGAGTTAAGATCAAAGATCAGATTCACACCGAAGCTTCCTCCCTCTTTCTCTCATCTTTCCTGTGTGTGTGTGTGTGTGTGTGTGTGTGTTTATATACTTATATACACACACAGACAACACCCCTTGAGTTTCTATAAAGAATCCTAGGACGTATTAAAGGTAAGAACCATATATTACAATAAAGTGAACCCTCCCCAAACCTGGTCTTACCCCAACTTTCCGCAGGAGGTCTCCCACAATGTTGAGGGCCGATATTCGGGCTGCAGGTGTGAGGGGTGTCCCGCCAGCTGAGTCATCCAGACCTGGGAATGCCGGGAATAGGGGAGATGACGTCAACCCACAGTAATACACTGCCCACGAACATCCCAAGGAGAATGCAGAGGGCGGAGAGGGAAGCTGATGTCTCCTCGCGTGCTTTAATTTGGAATACCAACTTCTCTCACACATCCACTCACTGTGCAATCACCACAAGTCTGATGACCATGTATTCAAATCCTTGCAATGCTACGTGACAGTTATAAGACATAGCCTCACTACTCAACGTGGGGACCACGAGCAAACAGCATCCTCATCACCCCATGGCACCTGAGAGCGATGGAGACCCTCAGGCACCAGCCTAGACATGGCGGTGGTCTTTTCACAAGACGTCCTGGCCAATCACATTCAGTTCTAGACTGGGAGGCTGCACATCTTACCAGTCTCTCCAACCCCAGGGAGTAATAAGAGAAGGGGTAAGGCTTGTGACCTCATAGCCGCAAGTCAATTCCAACTCACAGCAGCCTTACAGAATAGAGTAGAAACTGCCCCGTGGGGTGTCCAAGTCATATCTGTGGAAGCAGATCACAGGGCTTTCTCCCAAAGAGTTCGTTGATGGTGGGTTTGAACCTCCAACCTTTGGCAGCCAAACACTTACGCACTGAGCCCTCGTGGCTCTGCACAGAGTAAAGCAGAACATGGTACCCACGACAACAGGATCTCTGGAAACTGCCTGCCAGCGTTTGAACCCCAACTCTGCCATTCACTAGCGGTTTGAAGGCAGGCAAGTGCCTTACCTCTGTTTCTACCTCCTCACCCCCAAGAAAGAGTAAGGGAGGAGGAACAACCTCACCTGGGGCTGCAGTGAGGATGCCTTGAGGCCACACATGCATAGCACCTAAACCCAGGGCCTGGTGCAGTGAGTCTCTGTCCAATTGTCTGTCTCGATTATTTACTGTCAAGTGGCCCAATCAGAGCCGGAGAGTGGATCAACCGGCAGAGGGCTGGGGTAGCACTAGAATTTCTGAGATCTGATTGTGCACCAGAGGCTACAAGTGGATGCCCACAGGTTGGTGCCGGCCTCTGGAAGGGTGTGTAGTTGGGTCCACAAAATGTTTTGTCTCTTTTTATGTATGTGGTTACTGATATGTTACAGCAATGAGAAGATTTCTAAAGCCCACTGCCATCAGTCGATCTGACTCCTTGTGACTCCACGGCAAACCTTCCTCTAGGGCAGAGGGGACTGGTCCTGAAGGCTTCTGAGAGTGAGCGGAGAGCCTCATCTTTCTCCTGCGGTGAGGACGGTAGGTTCTTGGAACTGGTTCAAGGCCTAACACTCCACCCGCTGCCCCCCAGGGTGGTTGAGGAGAGGAAGAGAGGGGTGACACAGACTACACTGCCTGGGCCTCCTTCACACCTCAGCAGCAGCGAGGGCTCTCCTTTCCCCAGAGGCAGCCTGACCCACAGCCTGGAGTGCTCTCCATTGGGCAGCCTGGTCCAAATCCTCTCTCTCACCCAGCCTCACCCCAGAAAGCTTCATGAGACGTAGGCCACATCTCGCCAGTTGCAGCCTTCCCCTTACCCCGTCTGAAGGTCCCTGGTGTGTTCAGGCTGGAACTGGGTCCGCGATGAACAGCGGGTGTGGAGGGCAGGGAGCTGGTGGCCTGGACCGCTGTGTCCGTCCTCTCAGCTCCGAGTGCACTGGGCAGGGGCGTCCAGGGCTTCTCCTGCTTCTGCTGCACGGCCAGCTCCTGCCGCAAATCTGCACCGAGTCAGGGGTCGGGCAGGTCATTCTCTCTGCAGGCTCAGGCCTGGTGTGGGGTGTCTGGGGTGGGCAGGCTGGGGCTCAACAGTAGACACGGAGGTGGGGAACTCCAGGGGGGGAAACGACATGAAGGAGAACCCTCAGGGACCCGTGGGAACAACCCCAAACAAGCAGGATCTTATGTGGAGTAAAAGAACGACAAAAGCTTTACATGTTAAACTATCCAATCAATGGCAGGGACACACCAACATCTCTCAGACAACAACAAAGGAACTCTAGCACAGCCGTACACCTAGAACCCTCTGTGAAGAGACTGCTCTCTCCATTTAGCCTCACTGAAACCATCCTTGAGTACTCGGTTGGTCCTCTCTCTGGCACTTCAGACCTGCAGCATGCGTGCGCACGCAGATTCACTTAACACAGAAGATGCGCCAAACACTCAGTGTTCCAAGTCTCCCCGCCATAACAACCGGCCAGGGCGGATCCTTCTCGTGAGTCTGCTCATTTTAGCAACTGCTTAATAGTCTACCAAACGGATCAGTGTGGCTTACATGACCCCTTTACTACTGATGGGCATTGAGGAGCAATGACCAATCCCCGATCTGCGGGCTCCACAGCAGACACCACACTAACGGCTGTAAACGATGACTTGGACTGGGGAACCCCACTTAACGCACCCAACACGGATGATCTACTCTGAAAGCTCAGGCACTGGGGCTGCTAACATCCCAGGGACAAATGCTGGCGAGCTCTCGGAGCTCAAAGATAAGACTTCAGGCCACAAAAGTCATCATTTAGCGAGCAATCCCAATGGCCCTGTTCTCCCTGTCAGCACAAGCTTGGGTGCTGAGTGTGTGGGGGGGGGGGGGGTGTTGTTCTCTCCTGCAGGGAACCCTGCTGCCTGGAAACACAACCCCAACACAAGGCCGGGAACCTGCACCATGGCCTTTGCACAGTTGGGCACCAGCCGTGTTTAGCCCTGGGCCCCGGAACCAAAGCTGGAGCTGGCCGGCCCCACACCCTCGGGCCAGACGCCTTGTGTGCAGAGCACAGGGCAGGTTTCCAGGACAGGTAACCCTGGCTGAAGCATGGGACAAGGTGCCCTCAAGGGGACTGAGGGGACAGGGCTGTCTGTCCTCCTAACCTCTAGCTTCGTCCTTCAGCCGCTGGACGGATTCCAGGAGGTCCTCCTTCTCGTCAAGCTCGCTCTCCAAAAACGCGTTTCTTTCGATGGCTTGATTCAAGCGCTGCTCAAAGTCCTCCAGCGACATGATTGTGGCTCTGCGGGGAAGGGAAGGGAAGGTTACCCCCAAAGAGCCTTCGGGTGCCTGTCTAACGGAGAGATGCGAAGACCGCGGGGCCTTCAGGTGAGAGATGCCTGGGCATGAGCCACAGTGCTGACCTTCCCCTGAGGCCACAGGGCAACATCTCTGGGACTCAGCCTTCACCTGCAGAACAGGAGCCATCGGAGCTCAGCGGGGAGACCAGGCAGCTGAGGTGCTCACACCATAGTGAACGCCCAGCACTCGGCCATGAGCCTAGACCTCACTCAGAGGCCATGGCAGTCACGCCACGCCGACTCACTGTGACCAGAGGACGGAGTAGCACCGCCCGCGAGGGGTTTCCAAGGCTGTTGTCTACAGCAGCCGAGCGGCATATCTTCTGCCCCAGAAACCTCTCCCCTTTTGGTCCACAGCCGAGTGCTTGACCCACAGGGTCATCCGAGCTCTTTGTCATGTCGGTCACCTGAAAGTTCTGAGAGCCCCTGACCCCCAGCTGCACTGCTAACCGCCCCACCCCCAGCTAAGCAGCAGTCTTCTTGTGAACTGTGCAGACAGTTCGGTGAGACACTGTGCTAAAGGAACAAAGAAGTGGGGTTTTTTTCCCCTGGAGAAAGGGTGACCACAGTTTGGACAAGGTCCCTTCTTCCGGCCTCAGTTTCCCTACATGCAATGCAGGGAGAGTTAGGGTCAAAACCAACCCAAGTCCCAGCAACCCTACAGGGCAGATTGAGACTCTGAGGTCATGCATCTTTACGGACGCTAACTGCATCTGCCTGCCCTGGAGCAGCTGGGGGCTCAAACCACGGACCTGCGGGTTAGCAGCCAAAATGCTTAACCCACTTTGCCACCAGGGACAAAGTAAAGTAGTATGCAGAGCACACAACAGCTGTTTAACACTGAAGTGCTCAAAAAGCATCAGAGATTTTCACTGACAACTTTGTCCCCAAAAGACCTTTAACATTTAGTTTACTGTAAGTTCTACACTTAGAGGAACTAAAGTGCGCCTAGACCCAAGCCAGGGTCTTTTAGAGCCCTTCATGAAGTTCATGAAGAGGATGTCCCAATGTCCTAAAGAAATCATTCTCAGTTGGGGGACCACGGTCTTTATCTCCTAGAACCATGGCCCAATGTATATCCATAACCTGTCAGAAAAGGCTCCATTAATGGTAAACACTGCTGAGTTTGAAGCCTCAATTGGCCACACTGGGTACTAGGCTAAGGTGGGGCTGATTCCTCCAACCCCTGCTGAAAACAGAGTCAGCAGGCTCCAACTGGCAGCTTCAAACAGCTCAGTTAGAGAAATTCTGCTGAACGGCTTGGCGGTTTCACACTGGCCAGATTCCAGGCTAAGCGTGACAACACTGGCTAGGTGTTTGAAGACCAGTCTGTAATCTCTGTATGTTTGGTTTACTACTTGAATGTTCTAGGACCATGTGTGACCAGACTGCTGCCATCTGAATAAAAGAGCTAATGTATTTTTAAAAAGAGAGGAAGAAATCAATTCTCTGTAAGTTCACTGATAAATTTAATACTATCATAATAAAAATACTGACAGACCAAAGAATCGTTTACCTTAACTTATAAAGTGAGGTTCTCAAGCATTCTGTTCTATGGGATCAAATGGTTAACTCTAAAGATTAGACAGATATCTGAGGGGGCAGTGAATTTATGTGACGGGGTCGGCACTATTCAGGCGAGGAGGATGACAATGATTGCGTAACTCGAGGAATATGGTCCACGTCACTAAACTGCACAGTAGAAAACAGTTGAATCGGTGCAGCTGTTGCTGTGAATAGAGATCACTGAGATATACAAGTACCAGTGTGACACGGCTTATGCTTTAGCTGTGCATCTTCTCAGCACTGAGCATCTTTTCAGCACCGAGCATCTTCTCAGCAATGAGCATCTTCTCAGCACCGAGCATCTTCTCAGCACTGTGCATCTTCTCAGCAATGAGCATCTTCTCAGCAATGAGCATCTTCTCAACACCGAGCATCTTCTCAGCACTGTGCATCTTCTCAGCACCGAGCATCTTCTCAGCAATGAGCATCTTCTCAACACCGAGCATCTTCTCAGCAATGAGCATCTTCTCAGCACCGAGCATCTTCTCAGCACTGAGCATCTTCTCAGCACCGAGCATCTTCTCAGCACTGTGCATCTTCTCAGCACTGAGCAAACATGAATCTTACAGAACACAGTTCTACTCCAAGACAGGAGGGGCCGCTGTCATGAGTCAGATCCACGGTGGCAGCAGGTTGGGTTTTTCTGATCTTTATAGTTATTGAGAACTTGAAAGTAGCTAAATAGGAAAATCATAAATGCACATTCTGAGCAGGTATGGGTTAGGTGACTACGAGCATATTCTTTTCCAAATGCTTTAAAATCTATGTTTAACGAAAAAAAAAAAAAATCTATGTAACGATACACGGAAAAGATTTGATTAAACCAATTTTAATCTCTAAAGAAAGTTTTTTGGTGTCTTGGCATCCATATATGGAACAAAATAACCTAACATTTTATTTAATTGTTAGTTCCGTATTTCCAGTTAGGCCCTGAGTCTTTCCCAAACAACCTTGGTCATCTGCTTGCCCAGTTGAAGATTACGTGTATTTAGTTTGCCAAGCTCGTAGTATAAAGACAAGAACAATCACATAGCTAATGATACTGAAAAAGTATTGCACCTGTACAATTCTCCGAAAATAACTACTTTTTATCATCAAATTATAATGGAACTTCCTGCGAAGAGTCTGTACTACAGAAACCTGCCCATTCTCAATGGACAGTCATGATTGTACTACAGAAACCTGCCCATTCTCAATGGACAGTCATGATTGTACTACAGAAACCTGCCCATTCTCAATGGACAGTCATGATTGTACTACAG